>NC_133416.1:725000-1450000 GCF_049350105.2 Macaca mulatta | reverse complement strand
AACTATTCCTGTGTTAGTTTTTTTTTCTCTCTCTCTCTCACACACACTCAGATGTACATATCTGTGTGATTAAAGGGATAGCCAGGAAGCTCATCTCGCAAGTCTCTAGTCCCACCTTAACACTGAACTGCTTCTCTCATTTGTAAAATGAAGTGGTGGTTGAACTGGTGCCTCCATTGGAGGGTTTGTGGTGGTTTTCTTGAGACTTTAAGCTCTGATTTCCATCCTCTACTCAGAACTCCATTCCTACGCTCCCACCCAGTCTTAAAGACTTGGCTGCTGTCTTTTCTGTCCACTCTCCATTGCCACCTCCAAGCTTGCATCCTCTCCTCCCCACACCCGGACCGGAGTCTGCTGTGCAATTTGAGACACAGTACATCAGTGACATTCAGGCATCTCTGTCTGAGGAACACTTTGTGGTTTCCCCGCCATTTAGAAAAGCTTTTAGTTATAGAAATTTTCCAACATACACAAAAACAGAGAGAATAATATATCTTCATGTACCCAAAACCCATTTTCAACAATTATCAACACACGAGCAATCTAGTGTCATCTGTATTCCCACTCACCACCCTACCACTGGATTATTTTGAAGCAAATACAACATATTGTTCCATCTCAAATAATCTCTAAAAACAATGACTCTTTTTATTAACATAGCCAAAATACCATATATCACCTAAAGTTAACAAAATATCCTTAATAATATTAGATATCTAATCAGTATTCAAATGTCCCTGGTTATCTGGTATAGGTTTTATTATTCAGTTGGTTTGTTTGCAACATAATCCAAAGTCTATACGCTGTATTTGGTTGATATGTCTCTTAGGTGGTTTTTTTCCTTTCTTTTTTTTTTTTTTTTTTTGAGATGAGTCTCCCTCTGTCGCCCAGGCTGGAGTGCAGTGACGTGATCACAGCTTACTGCAGCCTTGAACTTCTGGGCTCAAGCAGTCCTCCCAACTCAACCTCCCTAGTAGCTGGAACTACAGCTGCTTGCCACCACACCAGGCTAATTTTTTTTTTCGAGACAGAGTTTCACTCTTGCCACCCAGGAGGGCAATGGCACGATATTGGCTCACTGCAACCTCCGCTTCCTGGGTTCAAGCAATTCTTCTGCCTCAGCATCCCGGGTAGCTGGGATTACAGGCATGCACCATATGCCTGGCTAATATTTGTATTTTAGTGAAGATGGGGTTTCACCACATTGGCCAGGCTGGTCTCAAACTCCTGACCTCAGGTGATCCACCCGCCTCAGCCTCCCAAAATGCTGGGATTACAGGTGTGAGCCACTGCGCCCAGCCTAGGCTGATTAAAAATATATATATTTGTAGAGACAGAATCTCCTTATGCTGCCCAGGCTGGTCTCGAACTCCTGGACTTAAGTGATCTACCTGCCTCAGCCTCCTGAACTGCTGGGATTATAGATGTGAGTTGCTGCACCCGGGCCTGTCTCTTAAGTTTTCATCTATGAATTCCTTCTTCTTTTCTTTTTCCCTCTAATTTATTTGTTGAAGAAACCAGGTCAGGTTGTTTGCACTGTAGAATTTCCCAGGTTTAATCCATCCCTGAGTATCTTTAATATATTCCTATCTTCCCTGTGTTTCCTATAAACTGGAAATTAGATCTAAAGCATATTCAGTTTCAATATTTTTGGCAAGAATGCCTCATAGGTGCGGTGTCTGAGGAACACTTTGTCAGTGAAAAAGGCCTTGTGGGCCAGCATCCCGTCATGCCTGGATAAGTGGCTGTAATTTTGACTGTGCTTTGTAAACATTCTTTTTCCTATTCTTTTTTTTCCCCCTTATTTATTGACTTATTTTTATTTATTTTGAAGGAGTTTCACTCTTGTCGCCCAGGCTGGAGTGCAATGGCACGATCTTGACTCTTGAATCCGCCTTCCGGGTTCAAGAGATTCTCCTGCCTCAGCCTCCCAAGTAGCTGGGATTACAGGTGCCCGCCACCATGCCTGGCTAATTTTGAGTGTGTGTGTGTGTGTGTGTGTGTGTGTGTTTAGTAGAGACGGGGTTTCATCATGTTGGCCAGGTTGGTCTTGAGCTTCTGACCTCAGGTGATCCACCCGCCTAGGCCTCCCAAAGTGCTGGGATTACAGGTGTGAGACACCGCCCTGGCCTTTTTTTCCTTTTTTAAATATCACTTCCAGACTTGAAACCTCCACCCAATTTTGTGTGTCTTGGGGTTGCCCAGCCCACACACACCAGCCCTCAGAGGCTTATCGCCCATGCCTCCCGAGCAGAAGTCCATTGGTTCCCAAGAGGTGCCTTAAGGGGCAGCTTGAGAAATGGAGCGGGGCAGTTGGGCGGGGGGTGATGGAGGGGGTGGGACAGACAGGGCAGAGCTGGATGTGACTCTAGAATTCGAGCAGCTTCACTTTAATCTGCTTTATGTTCACTTCCACGTAAGATCACATTTAAGAGAAGGATTTCTCATCTTCAAAAAGTTTGCAAACCACTGATCTCTGTCTCTCTCCCATCACTAAGAAGAGATCAGCTATTCCTCTCCCTTAAGCCACCAAGAGAATGCCAGGCACTTTTTTTTTTTTTTTTTTTTTGAGATGGAGTCTTGCTCTGTTGCCAGGCCGGAGTGCCGTGATGTGATCTCGGCTCACTGCAAGCTCCCTGCCCCGGGTTCAATTGATGCTCCTGCCTCCGCCTCCCAAGTAGCTGGGACTACAGGCGCCGCCACCACGCCCAGCTACTTCTTTTGTATTTTTAGTAGAGACGGGGTCTCACCATCTTGGCCAGGCTGGTCTTGAACTCCTGACCTCGTGATCCACCCCACTCAGCCACCCAGAGTGCTGGGGTTACAGGCGTGAGCCACCGTGCCGGCTGGAGGCTCTGTTCTTAATCATTCATTGAACAGTGAGTCACAGTTAAAATCCCCCTCCTCTGGGAGCGAAAGAGCGAAGGGAAATTTTACTCACCACCACCAAGAGCGTGCCCAGGCCTCAGGGGCATTCCCACAAGGCTGTGTGCCTGACTTCCGATCGAGGCCTGAGCAGCCCGAACAGAAGTGACACATACGCAGTGACAGAATTCTAAATGTAGAATTTTGGTCGATAGCTCCACTGGCCAAGAAGGTAGCTACTAGCTGCTTAAATGTGACTACTTAAATGTGAATTCAGAGGCTGGGCACGGTGCTCACGCCTGTAATTCTAGCACTTTGGGAAGTCAAGGTGGGCGGATCACCTGAGGTCGGGAGTTTGAGACCAGCCTGGTCAACATGGTGAAATCGCATCTCTACTGAAAATACACAAAAAAATTAGCGGGGCATGGTGCATGCCTGTAATTCTGGCTACTCGGGAGGCTGAGGCATGAGAATTGCATGAAGTGCAAAGTGCGACTCTGTCTCAAAAAAAAAAAGGTGAATTTAGGCCAGGTGCAGTGGCTCACACTTGTAATCCCAGCACTTGGGGAGGCTAAGGCTGTGGATTACTTAAGCCCAGGAGTTCGAGGCTGCAGTGAGCTATGATTGTGTGCTGTACTCCAGCCTGGGTGACAGAGTAAGACCCTGTCTCTAAAATAAATTTAAACATAAATAAAATC
Organism: Macaca mulatta; assembly: GCF_049350105.2. Classification (NCBI taxonomy): domain Eukaryota; kingdom Metazoa; phylum Chordata; class Mammalia; order Primates; family Cercopithecidae; genus Macaca; species Macaca mulatta. Next base: position 1,446,437 of record NC_133416.1, on the reverse strand, counting down.
AAAATATGTGAATGTATTGAAACTAAATCAAATTTAAAATTCAAATTCTTACTCAGCCAACCAAGTTTCATGTGCTCGATTGGCTAATGTGGCTAATGGTTACTATATTGAAGAGTGAAGATGGAGACGTTCAATAACACTGACTGCACTACTGGCTCCTTCCACAGACCCTCAGAAAGCTTCCCTTTGCCATCCCTGTTGGCCCTGGGATTCCTGGAGAAGTGAATTTGAAAGCAGCTGAGTTAATGTGTACATGGGCATAAGTGAGTTTGTAAGCATGTTCCGTAGTCCGCTTTTATTCTCACTTCTGTATCTTGTTTGACGTGGGTCTGCCCTACTCAGTCTCCATTAGCAGAGGCAACAGACTGTGGTAATTTTCCCTAAAATTTTTCTAATTACATAAATTTTCCATCAGGGAGGGTCTTATTGGTAAAATTAAACTAAAAGCATTCGATTCTTCTTGCTGTTTCAATTTTTTAAAAAGCCAATAATTTCTAGCCCTCAACTTTTACACACTGAAATTCAGACCTGTATCTGAGATCTTATACTGTTACACAGGAAGTATTTAATAGAAACATTTTTTTTTTTTTTTTTGAGACAGAGTCTCGCTCTGTCACCCAGGCTGGAGTTCAGTGGTGCCATCTCGGCTCACTGCAACCTCCACCTCCAGGGTTCAAGCCATTCTCGTGTGCCTCAGCCTCCCAAGTAGCTGGGATGACAGGCACGTACCACCATGCCCAGCTAATTTTTGTATTTTTAGTAGAGATGGTGTTTCACCATGTTGACCAGGCTGGTCTCAAACTCCTGACCCCAGGTGATCTGCCTGCCTCGGTGCTGGATTACAAGTGTGAGCTACCACACCTGGCCAAAACACACATTAGAAACAGAATTTAAGAGCTGGAAGGAATCTTAGGAATCAACTCTTTTGATAGCTTCACATTCACAAAGAAGAATGTAAACCCCAGAGAAGTTAAGTGACTTGCCGAAAAACACAGTGACTCAGCACACAGAGAGGAATCCAGGCCACTTGGCTTTCACCCTAGAGCTTTTCCCACAATTCAAAATTAAAGGATCTTCTTACTGCTGCCTTCTCGAGTACCCTGCAACAATGCTTTGCTCCTTCCACGAAGCAAGATCCCTAGGGCCTCATTGTAGGCCCCTCATTCCATGGAACTAGACTTGGAGTCGTTTCTGAGTCACTCTGAATGTCTACTTATCTGTAAGTTCAAGGATATTCTAAAATATACTTTCCAAGAGACAGTCTCCCTAAAAATGTCCCTCTGGCTTTACACCACAAAAATCACCCTGACAGTACAGAAAAATAGAAACCGTTTCCATCCAGTGATAGCCTCCGCGTAGGTGCAGTTTCAGTACCAGCCAAATGTCAGCAACTCTCTCCCCTACAACTTCCCTTGCCATCGAGTGTCTCACCAGGGCATGCATGTGGTGCTTTTATATCCCCACAGCGTTTAACCCAATATCGACATGGTAGAGACTCAGCAGTTGCCTCTCAAGTGGGAGTTAGACTTCAAAGACTCTGATCAAATTCTAGAGCAGCGGTCAGCAGACTACAACCTGTGGAACCAACTCTGGTCTGTTTTTATATCTGATTCTTTCTGTAAATAAAGTTTTATTGGAACACTCCCACACTCATTCATTTACATGTTGTCTATGACTGCTTTCACATTATTATAGAATTGAGTAATTGCAGCAGAAATCATATGACTCACAAAGGCTAAAAAATATTGGCTCTCTGGCCCTTTACAGAAAAAGTTTGCTCGCTGGGCACAGTGACTCACACCTGTAATTCCAGCACTTTGAGAGATCGAGGCGAGCGGATCGCTTGAGCTCAGGAGTTCGAGACCAGCCTGGGCAACATGGCGAAACCCCCGTCTCTACAAAAAATACTGAAATTAGCCAGGCATGGTGGCACGTGCCTGTAATCCCAGCTACTGGGCTGGAGGTTGGAGCCTGAGGTGGGAGGATCACTTAAGCCCAGGAGGTGGAGGTTGCAGTGAGCAGAGATTGAGCCACTGCACACCAGCCTGGGTGACAGAGTGAGACCCTGTCTCAAAAAACAAAACTTAAAATGAAAAAGCTTCATATAGCAATTTGAATTTTATAAAAAAGTAAAATGAAAAAGAAAAATTTTGCTGACCACTGGTCCAAGGTTACAGGTGGTAGATACGGTAGATAAACCGTTTTCCAAAGCCTTTTTTCTGTTTACTTCCAAACGATGCTTGTGAGATGGGGAAAGGTCCAAATGCAGAAAGATCTTGCCAAACCAAAACCATTATTATAACCAATTACAGCTGTTTCCTTTTCAAACTAATGTGCTTATTAATAGGAAATTTTTTGAAATATATTCAAGTCCTTTTCTCTTTTGCATTTTTTTTGTTCCTGTTTCCCTCTATTCAGCCAGATGTATCCATATTATCTAAAAGATAACGAGGATTTTCACAACAGGAGTGCAAAGAGAAAGAAATAGTTAATATGTTGCTTCTGGCATCCAAAATAAGGTTTTCCGGCAAGATTTTTTTTTTTTTTTTAAAGACATGGTCTTGCTCCATCACCTCAGGCTGGAGTGCAGTGTCATGATCATAGCTCACTGCAGCCTTGAGCTCCCAGGCTCAAGCAATTCTCCCACCTCAGCCTCCCGAGTACCTGGGACTACAGGTGCTGCAAGCTGCCACGTGTAGCTAAATTAAAAAAAAATTTTTTTGTAGAGACAGGATCTCACTGTGTTTCCCAGGCTGGTCTCAAACCCCTAGGCTCAAGTGACCTCCTGCCTCTACTTCCCACAATGCTGGGATTACAGGCATGAGCCACCAGGCCCAGCCAAAAATTTCTTGTACAGATGGGATCTCACGATGTTGCTCAAGCTGGTCTTGAACTCCTGGGCTCAAGAGATCCTTCTTTTTTTTTTTTTTTTTTTTTTTTTTTTTTTTTTTTTTTTGAGACGGAGTCTCGCTATGTCGCCCAGGGTGGAGTGCAGTGGCCAGATCTCAGCTCACTGCAAGCTCCGCCTCCCGGGTTTTTACGCCATTCTCCTGCCTCAGCCTCCAGAGTAGCCGGGACTACAGGCGCCCACCACCTCGCCCAGCTAGTTTTTTGTATTTTTTAGTAGAGACGGGGTTTCACCGTGTTAGCCAGGATGGTCTCGAACTCCTGACCTCGTGATCCGCCCGTCTCGGCCTCCCAAAGTGCTGGGATTACAGGCTTGAGCCACCGCGCCCGGCCGAGATCCTTCTGCTTTGGCTTCTCGAAATGCTGGGATTACGGGTGCGAGCCACATTGCCCAGCCAAGACAATATTTTTGACAACCAGGTTTTGTTAAGAGAGAGGATTTTCTAAATTTCTTCATTTCCCTTTGAATTGTTGTCATTGAATTCTACATCAGATATATCCCAGCCAAACAGGAGAAAAGAAAAAGAAGACACAGCATACCTTTTCTGATCCTGGATTAGGGGGACTATGGGAAGAAGTAAAGTCGTGGAAGAGAAAGGAGGTATTCAGACATAATGGTTCAGTTGTTCCTCTCTGAGCCAAAGTCATGGATAAGAAGATGGACTCTGAAACTAGATTTCCCGGGTTTAAACCTTGGTTCAACTTTGGGCAACTACGTAACCTCTTTGTGCCTCTGTTTCCTCACCTGTAAAACAGCGATAATAACATTACCAACTTCCCAGAACTGTTATGAAAACTCCATAAGATGAGTATACGTTAAAGTGCTCAGAATAGGCCCGGCACGGTGGCTCACGCCTGTAATCCCAGCACTGTGGGAGGCCGAGGCGGGTGGATCACCTGTGGTCAGGAGTTTGAGATCAGCCTGGCCAACATGGTGAAACCCCATCTCTACTAAAAATATAAAAATTAGCCGAGCATAGTGGCACACGCCTGTAATCTCAGCTACTCAGGAGGCTGAGGCAGAAGAATCACTTGAACCCAGGAGGTGAAGGCTGCAGTGAGCCGAGATGGCACCACTGCACACCAGCCTGGGCAACAGAGCAAGACTCCATCTCAAAAAAAAAAAAAAAGTGCTTAGAATAGTGCTTGTTACATGGTGGTATTATTATGAGGGGTGAGGTGATAGATATTACTGGGAGACGTTTTAAGGAGTGCTGAGAAGAGTGGGTTCTCATTCTCATTTGGGAATGTGGAAGGAGATCACCCCACAGGCTGCCCTGTGCCAACTGGAGCAGCCACATCAGAGCAAACTCGGCTGGAAGTCGGGCTGAGCTTGCCTTTCTCCAGCCCTTCGTCAGCAGCCGTCCGTTCCCATGTGTCCAAAGGGGCTCAGGAGCACTGGTCAAGCATCTCGCAGGAAAATTTCGAGGGGCTTATCTTAGAGATGGGGGCCACTGAGCTGCTGTAGTGGGATGGGGGCGCATACAAGTCAAAGCCAGGTCTCAGGACGGTCCGCATTGCCACGAGCCAAGGTAGCGCAGACAGCAAGGGAGACCACTGGATCTCAAAAGCAGAAAGAGAATCACCCATGAGTGACTCTAGCCCAGTATCAGACATCAGCCACCAGTGCCAGCAGGAGACCCTGGAGGAGGACCTGTGTCTCCTTAGCAGTCAGCAACTCGGGCAGGCCCATGGGCCCAGCAGCTCCAGGACAGAAACGAGCAGAGATGGAGAGGCCACAGGATAGATCCAAGAACCGTCCACAGCCCACTCGTCCCATGCAACTAGATGCCAACTTCTGCAAATCCGAAAGACTGAGCATGTGTCTAAAGTGGACTGTTTACCATTTAAATGAATAAATCCAACTATGCTTCATAGATTAGACTAAAATATGACCCCCATCCAATTGTCCAACCCTCCCTCGCACCACTGTCCAGAGGGATGGGAACTTATAAAGGCATTTCATAGAACTGAAGAAATCACTTTTTTTTTTTTTTAACATTTGAATGTGGTGAGAGTAAACGTGTGACTCTGCCTGTTTTCCTCCCGCCCGCACCTCTTTAAGCCCCGAATTGGATTACAGGTTAACACCCTGCCACGCACGTCTACGGACATCCCCACACCCACACGTGCACAAGCTTGTGTCTAAACCTTGCTTCAGGAACAAACCAGAAGAGTTTTGGGTTCTAAGGTAAACAGGAGAGAAAAAAAAGAAACTTTCTAAAAAAAGACTCGCCCCTGGTAAGTTTATTTTAAAAGCAGGGAGAATACTGCTACTTGCATAAACGGGCTTCGAAGGTACACCTTCTCCCTGCTCCCTCTATGGCTAATCAAGGGAGGAGTTGAAGGAATCAAACAATTTGTCAATAAAAACATATTGTTTACTCACTTTGTAGAATACAGCCTATGCTTTGGAGCCTATTAGGTAAACTACAATTTTTTAAAAAACTTTCAGGGATATAGGGAACGAAGCAAAGAACAACGGAAATCCCGATGCCTCAGTATTGAGACTTGCTGGAGGTCACCCCACCCGTGGGGACTGGGGACCCCACTCAGCGGTGAAGTCAGATAGTGTTGTCCTCAGGCTGTTTTTCCATTTCCTTGATAAATACCCAGGGTTTCTTTGCCAGCCGTAAAGCTCCTAGCTCAAAGCAGGCTGGTGACTTCAGAGGGCTCCGCTGGGACCGGAAGGTCACTGGAGCCACTGGTGAAAATCATGCTGTCACTACCAACCCAGAAGGCCACCTCTCAGTGTGCCAGGTGCCACCTCCTGCAGCACACACATGTGCACACACACACACACGCGCGTGTGCCTGTGTACACCTCCCCCAGGGGCTGCAGCCAAGACGGGCATCCCACATCAGAGGGATGAATGGCAGGTCTGTCCCGCCAGCTGTGTGCTCTCTCCTATCCGAAAGCCGCAGAGACTCAGACGGCAGAGCCTGGAGGAGCCCACGCAGTCTGTTCCCGGCACCCGGTGCGTGTGAAGGGACTTGAGGACAGCGAGATGGAATCAGAAAGAGAAGTCATCAACCTTCAAGTAAGTTCTCTCTGGAAGAGAGGCCGAGGGGAAATCGGGAGTAGAGGTGAAGCTGGAAGAACAGAGGGTTGATACTTTAGCCACTTGATAGTCTCCCTCCCCGTTCTCTTTCTCACTCACCCCCGTCTCCAAACGCTCCCTAGACTTTGTCTCTTTATTTTCTCTTTCTCTCCATTTCCCTGTCTGGTTCTTCACTTGTTTTGAAATATCTGAAAAACAGATTGGTTAAATCCCTTTTGGCCTCTGCTTCCTCGTCAGTCAAAAAGCTAATTAGCTCCGTATTACCAGAAAACGATTTCACATTCTGAGCTGTGCTTTCCCCAAGCCCCAGGACAGCAGACACTTCCCTCCGAGCTGCCGGGCAGTTCTTTGGAGACAGGAAAGATACGAGTTTTGAGGCTAGGAAGAGAGGCAGCTGGCCAACTTGGCATTTTACAGGTTGGAAAAAACTTGAGCCGTTTCTCGGCTGTCATCACAAAGCTCTACTGTGTGGGACAGAAAGCGTCTCATTCGGACAGTTGCAAGGAAAGGAAATCAGTCTAATCTCCTAGGAAGAGGCAGAGATGTGTGTCCCTCTCTAGCTGGAATGGGCTTGGAAGGCATCGGAGGTTCCAGTCCACCACTGGAGGGGAAAGGGGTGGGATGTTACGGTGAGAGGAGAGCCAGATTGCTGGGAGCTGTACTCCGACTCCCTGTCAACAGGTAGAATAGAATCAACCCTTCTATGACCACTGCTGTAACCACTGTGTAACATTTCAGAGAATCAAACAAAGTGTGGAAAAGGACTTTTGAGATCAAGAATTTCTGATCCTTGAACCTGGTCCTCGAACAAAATCTTAGGCAGCCACCCAATATAGACTTCAGATTAAAGAAGAGCTCTTTTGTTGAAGCAGAGTATGTGCATGCGTCTCTCTCTCTCTCTCTCTCTCTCTCTCTCTCGTTCTCTGTGTGTGTTTTGGGCAGGTTGGCGTGAGTCTGGCAGAGTCTCCGTCCTTGGCCCCTCCACCATTGAGGCACCACGAGGGAACTCGCAGGACTGCTTGGTGTGCTGTATCAAAACCATTCACCAAGTACAACTGCATACCCAGTGTTGTTCTCCTGGATTGGCAGCCAGCCCCGACAGCGGTCCCACCGCGAGGCTTGCTGGTCCCTCTGTCTGGAACCTTCTTTCCCTGGCTTATCTCCTGACTGGCCCTTCCTAGTACATTCAGGTCTCAGCTCAAATGCTACTTCCCCAGGGAGACCTCCTCTGACCAACCTCTTTACAGGATGCCTCCTCCCCAGTTTGTCTTTATCATTTGTTTAATTTCTTTCACAGCACTGCTCACCACCTAAAGTTACATCGCTTATTTATTTAGTATGTATTGCCTGTCACTCTCACTAGGACACAAGATCTCTGAGATCAGGGCCTCCCTGTTTTATTCACTGCTGCAGCCCTCGTGCATGAGGCAACTCTTGGTACACACTAAGTGCTTTAGAAAACATTTGCTAAATGAATGAGTTAAGGAAGCCATGAGTTGGAGAGGCTCTGAGATAGGAATAAGGTCACTTAATTGGCCCAAGACCTCCAGTCCATGTCTTCTGTCCCTGGTGTGTGTTTTCTTCTTACTTCTAGTTCTTGCCTCTATAAGATCCTTGGTTGTTAAGGAAACGGTGTTGCTGCTTATTATTCTCAGAAGAGCAAGTTTCTTATGTGCTAATGGGTTGAACAATCTAGAGTTACAGACTAAGGACTTTGCATCTGAACCAGAGGTTCAGAAGGAAAGAGGTGGTGGGAGGAAGGAGAAGGAAATGACTGGCTAGGCTTGATGAATGTCTATCTCTAGCAGGTAACTAAGGTGTCAGTGTGCCTTTCTCTTCATTTGTCATCCAGCCTCTTCCAATATGCTATTTGATTCTTGTATCTTACTCACATTTTCCTTTGGTCAGAAGGTTATCCATTATTTTCTACAATTTCTTGTCCACCTTTGGCTGGGCACAGTGGCCTACGCCTGTAATCCTAGCATTTCAGAGGCTGAGGCAGGAGGATCACTTGAGCTCAAGAGCTAAAGACCAGTCTGGGAAACATAGCAAGACCCTATCTCTATTAAAAATTTAAAAGTGATTAGCTGGACATGGTGGCGTGCACCTGTAGTCCCAGCTACTCAGGAGGCTGAGGTGGGAGGATTGTTTGAAGCCAGGAGTTCAGGTTGCAGTGATCTACAACCATGCCATTGCACTCCAGGCTGGGCAGCAGAGCCAGAACCTGTCTCTAAAAAGAAAACAATAACACTCTTTAGTTAAAACAATGTTTCCCAAAAATGTGGTACAATGATCACCAATGGGCAGTAAAGGTACTATCAATGACTGACAACTTCTTATTATAATGTTTATTTTTACAGTTTTTTTTTTTTTGAGACGGAGTCTCACTCTGTCGCCCAGGGTGGAGTGTAGTGGCACGATCTCAGCTCACTACAGCCTCCGCCTCCCAGGTTCAAGTGATTCTCCTGCCTCTCAGCCTCCCAAGTAGCTGGGGTTACAGGCATGTACCACCACACCTGGCTAATTTTTGTATTTTTAGTAGAGACAGAGTTTCACCATGTTGGCCGGACTAGTCTCGCACTCCTGACCTCAAATGATCCAAAAGCCTCGGCTTCCCAAAGTGCTGGGATTACAGGTGTGAGCCACCATGGCTGGCCATCTTTATAGTTTTAGTATTCATTAGAAAGAGCATAACAGGGCCGGGCTAGGTGGCTCACGCCTGTAACCCCAGCACTTTGGGAGTCCGACACGGGCAGATCAGGAGGTCAGGGGTTCGAGACCAGCCTAAAATAACATTAACTTGAGCCTCCATAATCAATGTTGCAGATGTGTCTCCAGGTCAGGACCTGTGAGACTGGGATGGGTAGCAGCAGCACAGCTGGCTGTGAAGAGTGGCCCACAGCACTCAGAGCAGGTGGCCTCCACCAGCTGGATGCCTGGAGCTGCTCCTTTTCTTCTACAGCCTGTGGCTGTGGCCTCCAAGCCTCTGCCCTTCTCCCTGCCTTCACTGGTAGCCCAGCCAGGGAGCTAAGCCTGCTCATCTCCCAGAGTCTGGATGTATGAAAGGTTGAGGATGATCCCTTTCTTCCCCTCTGAGCCAGCGTTGCAACCCTACCCCCAAGTACAGAGTTTAAGCTTCTAGCCTGGCTCCTTCTCAAAATGGAACTCCTCTTTGGGCTTCCAGGTTCCCCAGACAGATTCAGTTCTTGGCTCCTTTTTTTCTTCCTGTGCTGCATGTTGATGGAAATGTGAAGATGATCTGCTAAAAGAGGAACTAAGACTTGTCCATACCGAATGCAAATTCAGTATAGCTCCGGTTAAGTATAGCAAGATACAGATAGAATGAGATGGGAGTGGAGGTAAAAATACTTATGAATAGAAGAAAGTCTATAGACAAAGTTCTCTGGGAGTATTTCTGTTTGTTTGTTTTGCTTTTAAAGACATATATATATAAGCAGTTATATATGATATCTATATAATATATAATAGCAGTTATATATATATAAAGAATAGCAGTTATATATATAATAGCAGTTTTAGGTTCATGGCAAAATCAAGAAGGAAGGCAGAGAGATCTCCCATATAGCCCCTCACCCTACATGCATAGACTCCCCATTATCAACTTCCTCCACCAAAAGGGTACATTTTTTTTTACAACTGATGAGCCTTACATTGACACATCATTATGACCCAAAGTCTACAGTTTACATGAGGGTTCACTCTTGGCGTTAAACATTCTATGCGTAATAACATGTTTCCACCACTATCGTATAGTATACTAGAGACATTTTACTGCCCTAAAAATCCTCTGCATTCTGCCTGTTCATTGCTCCTTCCTCTCTCAACCCCTAGCAATGACTGACTTTCTGTTTTGCCTTTTCCAGAGTGTCATGTAGTTGGAATCATATAATATGTAGCCTTTTCAGATTGGCTTCTCTCACTCAGTAATGGCATTTAAGTCTCCTCCACGTCTTTTCATGGCTTGATAGCTCATTTCTTTTTAGCCCTGAATAATATTCCAGTGTCTGGATGTACGACTGTTTGTTTATTTATTCGCCTACCGAAGGACATCTTGGTTGCTTCCAAGTTTTGGCATTATGTATCATTCTGTATAAAGCCACTCTGGCCGGGTGCAGTGGCTCACACCTGTAATCCCAGCACTTTGGGAGGCTGAGGCGGGCGGATCACTTGAGGTCAGGAGTTCGAGACCAGCCTGGCTATTGCTAACATGGTGAAACCCCACCTCTACTAAAAATACAAAAAGTTAACCGACTATGGTGGCAGGTGCCTGTAATCCCAGCTACTTGGGAGGCTGAGGCAGGAGAATCGCTTGAACCCGGGAGGCGGAGGTTGCAGTCAACTGAGATCACGCCACTGCACTCCAGCCTGGGCAACAGAGTGAGACTCTGCCTAAAAAAAAAAAAAAAGCTGTGTAGGTTTTTGTGTAAACATAAATTTTGAATTCATTTGGGAAGACACAAATTGCAATTCCTGGATCATATGGTAAGAGTATGTTGAGTTTTGGAAGAAACTGCCAAACTGTCTTCCAAAATGGCGATGCTGTTTTGCATTCCCACCAGCAATGAATGGGTGCTCCACATTCTCCTCGGCATTTGCTATTGTCAGTGTTCTGGATGTTGGCCATTCTAGCAGCTGTGCAGTGATATCCCATTTTTGTTTTAATTTGCATTTCCCTGGTGACATAAGATGTGGAGAATATTCTCATATGCTTATCTGCTACCTTTGCATCTTCTTTAGTGAGGTGTGTGTTCAGGTGTTTTGCCTATATGTAGTGGGATTTTTTTTTTTTCTTTTTTTTTTTTTGAGATGGAGTCTCGTTCCGTCACCCAGGCTGGAGTGCAGTGGCCTGATCTCAGCTCACTGCAAGCTCCGCCTCCCAGGTTCAAGTGATTCTCCTGCCTCAGCCTCTCGAGTAGCTGGGACTACCGGCGCCCGCCACCACACCCGGTTACTTTTTCGTATTTTTTAGTAGAGATGGAGTTTCACCATGTTGGCCAGGATGGTCTCGATTTCTTGACCTCGTGATCCACCCGCCTCGGCTTCCCAAAGTGCTGGGATTACAGGCGTGAGCCACCACACCCAGCGGGTCTTTTGGTCGTCTATATAAACTAACTATACAATTAGTTTGTTGATATTCACAACTGATTTTGATTGAGATTGTTTGAATCTATAGTGAGTCCTCTTATCCATAAACATGGAATATCTATCTATCTATTTATTTTATATTTATTTATAAATTTATTTATTTATTAAGACGGAGTGTTGCTGTGTCACCCAGGCTGGAGTACAGTGGCACGATCTCAGCTCACTGCAAACTCTGCTTCCCAGGTTGAAGCAATTCTCCTGCCTCAGCCTCCTGAGTAGCTGGGATTACAGGTGCCTGCCACCATGCCCAGCTAATTTTTGTATTTTTAGTAGAGACAGGGTTTCGCCATGTTGGCCAGGCTGGTCTTGAACTCCTGACCTCAAGTGATCCACCCGCCTCAGTCTCCCAAAGTGCTGGGATTACAGGTGTGAGCCACCGTGCTTGACCTCTTCATTTATTTAGTTCTTTGATTTCTTTCATCAGAGTTTTGTAGTTTTCCTCATAATAGACATTGTACATATTTTGTTCGATTTATACATAAGCATTTCACTTTTTTAGGTACTAATGTAAATGGTAGTGTTTTAAGTTTCAGATTCTACTTGTTCAGTGCTGTTTCACAGGACAGTGATCGCATTTTATGTATTAACCTTGCATCCTGCAACCTTGCTATAATTGCTTATTAGTTCCAGCAGATTTTTGGTCAGTTCATTTGGACTTTCTACGTAGACAATCATGTCATCTGCAGAGACAGTTTTATTTCTTCACTCCCAGTCTGTAGTCCCTTCATTTCCTTTTTTTGAAGGAACTACATTGCATTTACTAGGACTTCCTAGCAAAGACGAGGAAATTGCTAAGATTTGTTCATACCGAATGCAAATTCAACGTACGAAGCAGTGGTGACAGGAGATATCCTTGCCGGTTTCTAATCTTAGTGGGAGTGCTTCTACTTTTTTATCATTAAGTCTGATGTTAGTTATAGGCTTTTTATAGACATTCTTTATCAAATTGAGGAAATTCTCTATTCCTAGTGTACTGAGAGTTTTTATCATGAATGGGTGTTGAATTTTGGCAACTACTTTTTCTGCATCTATTAATATGATCATGTGATTTTTATTTTATAGTCAGTTGATGTGATTAATTACATTAATTGATTTTCTTTTGTTTTTCTTTTCTTTTTTTCTTTTTTTTTTTTTGAGATGGAGTTTGGCTCTTGTTGCCCAGGCGGAGTGCAATAGTGGATCTCAGTTCACCTCAACCTCCACCTCCCAGGTTCAAGGGATTCTCCTGCCTCAGCGTCCCGAGTAGCTGAGATTACAGGCGTGCACCACCACGCCTGGCTAATTTTGTATTTTTAGTAGAGACAGGGTTTCTCCATGTTGGTCAGGCTGGTCTTGAACTCCCGACCTCAGGTGATCTACCTGCCTCAGCCTCCCAAAGTGCTGGGGTTAAAGGTGTGAGCCACCGCACCATGCATTAATTGATTTTCAAATGTTGAACCAGTCCTGCATACCTGGAATAAACCCCAGTTGGTGTGGTGTATAATTCTTTTTTTTTTTTGAGATGGAGTTTCACTCTTGTTGCCCAGGCTGGAGTGCAATGGCATGATCTTGGCTCGCCACAACATCCGTCTCCTGGGTTCAAGCAATTCTCCTGCCTCAGCCTCCAGAGTAGCTGGGATTACAGGCACGCGCCACCATGCCCAGCTAATTTTTATATTTTTAGTAGAGACAGGGTTTCTCCATGTTGGTCAGGCTGGTCTCCAACTCCCGACCTCAGGTGATCCACCTACCTCGGCCTCCCAAAGTGTGGGATTTACAGGCATGAGCCACCATGCCTGGCCGCATCCATTTCCTTTTAATCTGCATGTCTATTTTTTTTTTTTTTTGATACAAGATCTTACTTTGTCACCCATCACCCAGGCTGCAGTGCAGTGGCACCATCTTGGCTCACTGTAACCTGAAATGCTTTGGCACAAGCAATCCTCCCACTTCAGCCTCCCAAGTAGCTAGGACTACAGGCACACACCACCACACCCAGCTATTTTCTTATTCTTTGTAGAGACAGGGTCTCACTATGTTTCCCAGGCTAGTCTTACTCCTGGCCTCAAGTGATTCTCCCATCTCAGCCTCCCAAAGTGCTGGGGTTACAGGGGTGAGACACCACACCCAGCTGATCTACATGTGTCTTTATGTTTAATGTGAGTTTCTTGTAGACAACATATCGTTGGGTCATCTTTTTGTGTCCATCCTGACAATTTCTGCCTTTCAATTACGTATTTAGACCATTGACATTCAAAGTGATTACTGATATAGTTGGATCTACCACATTTGTTACTGTTTTTCTATTTGTTGCCCTCATTCTTTGTTCCTATCTTTGTCTTCCACTTTTTTCTGCCTTTGGTGGTTTTAACTGAGCTTTTTATATTACCTTGTTTTATCTCCATTCACAGTGTATCAGTGGTACTTTTTTTTAACTTTTTTTAGTTATCGCCCTAGAGTTTGCAGTTTACAAGTACAACAAATCCAAGTGCACTTTCAAATAACACTATACCACTTCATGGGTCATGTGAGTACCTTATAATAACAAAACAATCTTAATTCCTCCATCCTGTTCCATGTATCATTGCTGGCATTCATTCTACCCATATGTAAGCATATATATATGTGTATATATCATAAAACATACACATAAATGTACATAATCAAATATATTGTTGATATGTTGATTTGTTCATTTTGAACAAATTGTTAGATCAGTTAAGTATAAGAAACAAAATATTACTTTGTATATCACAAATATATGAAATTTTTCTTTTTTTTTTCCTTTTTTTTTTTTTTTTGAGACAGAGTTTTGCTCTTGTTGCCCAGGCTATAGTGCAATGGCGTGATCTCGGCTCACTGCAACCTTCGCCTCCCAGGTTCAAGCGATTCTCCTGCTTCAGTCTCCCAAGTAGCCGGGATTACAGGCTCCTGCCACCACGCCCAGCTAATTTTTGTATTTTTAGTAGAGGTGGGGTTTCACTATATTGGCCAGGCTGGTCTCGAACTCCTGACCTCAAGTCATTTGCCACCTCAGCCTCCCAAAGTGCTGGGATTACAGGCGTGAGCCACCGCGCCTGGCTGAATCTTTTCATTTGTTAATTTTAAAAAAGAATAGGAAAAAAAGTTTTTCTTTTACCTTCATTTATTCTTTCTTTGATACTTCCCTTTTCTTTACGTAGATATGAGTTTCTGGCCTATTTCATTTTCCTTCTTTCTGGAAGTCCTGGCCTCAAGTGATCTGCCCGCCTCAGCCTCCCAAAGAGCTGGGATTACAGACATGAGGCACCACGCCCAGCTTCATTTTCCTTCTTTCTAACTTTCAATATTTCTTGCAAGACAGAGCTACTAGCAACAAATTCTCTTAGTTTTGTTTGTCTAAGAAAGTATTTCTCCTTCCCTTTAGAGGGATAATTTTGCAAGATAGAGAATTCCAGGTTGGTGGATTTTTTTCCTTCAATGTTTTGGATATTTCACTCCACTTTCTTCTTCACATATGTCTGAGGAGAAATCAGATGTAATTCTTATCTTTGTTATTCAATAGGTAAGATTTTTTTTTTTCTTGTGGATTCTTTCAGTATTTTTCCTTTGTCTTTGATTTTTTTGTAGCTCTTTGGGCATTTATCCTACTTGATTTTTTCTGAGTTTCCTGTATGTATAATTTGGCATTAATTTGAGAGAAATGCTCAGTCATTATTGTTTCAAATATTTTTTCTGTTCCTTTCTGCTTCCTCCTTCGGTTATTTCTATTACATATATGATACGTGTTGTAGTTGTCCCACAGTTCTTGAATATTCTGTTCTATTTTTCTCAGTCTTTGTCTCTTTGCTTTTCCATTTAGGCCCTTTCTATGAGGTATGCTTAAGCTCAGAGATTCTTTCCTTAGCCATGTCCAGTCTACTAATGAGCCAATCAATGGCATTCTTCATTTCTGTCAGTGTTTTGGCCTCTGGCATTTCTTTTTGGTTCTCTCTTAGGGCGTCCATCTCTCCACTTATATTGCCCATCTCTTCTTGCACGCCATCTGCTTTATTCATTAGCACCCTTAGCATATTCACCATAGTTGTTTTAAATCCTTGGTCTGATAAAGTCCAATATCGCTGCCATGTCTAGTTCTAATGCTTGCTCTTCTCTTGCAATTGTGTTTTTTGCCTTTCAGTATGCCTTGTAATTTTTTCTGGATAGTCAGGTATGTACAAGGCAAAAGGAACTGCTATAAATAGGCCTTAGTATGTGGTGGTAAAATGTGAGGGGAGGGGAAGTGTTCCCCAGCTCTGTGATTGGGTGTCAGTCTTTTAGTGAGCCTATGCCTCTGGACTGAACATCACAACTGCTTCTAAGTACGCCCCGCTTAGGTGGGTCAGGATAGCTACGGTGTGCTGCAATCGGATCTTCTCCTTCCCCTAGGTCCCCTGGGCTCTAATAAAACCCCAGCAAGTTTGGCTCTGGTTAAATAGTTCTCCTGAGGTCAGGCCTTGTTAAGAAGAACCGACAGAATGCTCTGGCCTATTTTGAAGTGTTTCCTTCTCCCTTCCCCCTGCCAGAAGCATGAGATTGTTCTCTGACATTTACTATAGAACTTGGGCAGCTCCTAGAGGTAAAACTCACAAAAGCATTTCCTCCAACGCCCACCCCCATGACTGGGTCACCCTGGAGTTTTTAACTCTCAGACTTGTCCATTCTGAGCCTCCAAGCAATTTGTCAACTACAGTTCAGGGTTTCCTAGCTGGCACTGACTCCCAAGGAGAACTGCCCTTGTGAGTCTGCCCCATCAGTCACGACTCCCCGTATTCACCCGTCTGTCCCACAGATCTTAGAGGTAGTGGTTTGCCCTATGTTCTTATCTCTCTCTTGGATCCAAGAAGAGTTGTTGATTTTTCAGTTTCTTCAGCTTTTTACTTGTTAGGATGGCATGGCTAAGTCCAAGTGCCTTACATGCAGAACCAGAAATCTCCAGAAATTATTTTCAAATGGAAGTTCCAGAAAACAATTTGATAGTATAATGTGTGTCAAGATATCCATATATATATATGGTGTTTTTGTTTTTGAGACTGAGTCTCACTCTGTTGCCCAGGCTGGAATGCAGTGGTGTGAATCTCTTGGCCGAGCGCGGTGGCTCACGCCTGTAATCCCAGCTCTTTGTGAGGCCAAGGTGGGCGGATCACGAGGTCAGGAGTTTGCGGCCAGCCTGGGCAACACAGTGAAACCCTGTCTCTACTAAAAATATAAAAATTAGCTGGGTGTGGTGGTGTGTGCTTGTAACCCCAGTTACTCAGGAGGCTGAGGCATGAGAATCACTTAAACCTGGGAGGCGGAGGTTGCAGTGAGCTGAGATCATGCCACTGCCCTACTAATCTCACTTCTAGAATCAGCCTAAGAAAATGATCAAAGTTGTGTTTAGATATGCAAAGATGTTCACCAAAATATTATTCACAACAAAAAATGGAGAGTCCAATAATGAAGAAATGGTTAAAGTTTGATAAGTCTATAAATAAATATGGAATAATTTTTTATGTTTTGGAAGAATACTTAAGGGAATATCAAAATGCTAATCATACATTAGGTTAAAGAAATAAGATACACAAGCACATAAACGTTTCATCTCAATTTCCTTTAAATATCGTATACAATAAATATGTGTAGGAAAACTATTGGAAAAAATAAACCAAAAAGTTAATAGTAGTTATTTCTGGATTATGGGTTTATGAATGATTTATTTTCATCTATTACTTTTCTTTTCACTTTTTATTTCCTTTGCACATTTTCTACTAACCCATATATTATATTTAGAATAGAAAAAAACTTGTAGTTTAAAAAAGAAAATTAGAGAAGCAGGTGTGCCTATATGCAAATGAGTAGATTTCATGGGCTACTATATATATATACACATACACACACACGTATTTATTGACTGTTTCTGATTACCATAAAAACTCAACAGTTTATACTTAACTACTGTGTATAAGTAGGCATCTCCTTTTTTTTTTTTTTTTTTTGAGACGGAGTCTCGCTCTGTTGCCCAGGCTGGAGTGCAGTGGCACCATCTCAGCTCACTGCAAGCTCCGCCTCCCGGGTTTACGCCATTCTCCTGGCTCAGCCTCCCGGGTAGCTGGGACTACAGGCACCCGCCACCTCGCCCGGCTAGTTTTTTTTTGTATTTTTTAGTAGAGACGGTGTTTCACCGTGTTAACCAGGATGGTCTCGATCTCCTGACCTCGTGATCCGTCCATCTCAGCCTCCCAAAGTGCTGGGATTACAGGGTTGAGCCACCGCGCCCGGCCGGCATCTCCTTTTAAGTGGCTGTTCCACTTTTTAATAGTTTTACATAGGACAACTCTTGTTTTTTGTATCCAAATATGCTCCAAGACTAGAAATGTGATATCCCAGGTGGGCGCGGTGGTGCACGCCTGTAATCCCAACACTTTGGGACGCTGAGGCAGGCGGATCGTGAGGTCAGGAGTTTGAGACCAGTCTGGCCAACATGGCGAAACCCCATCTCTACTAAAAATACAAAAATTAGCTGAGCATGATGGCGCATGCCTATAATCTCAGCTACTCGGGAGGCTGAGGCAGGAGAATCGCTTGAACCCAGGAGGGGAAGGTTGCAGTGAGCCGAGATCGCACCAGTCGGCGACAGAGACTCCGTCTCAAAGAAAAAAAGAAAAGAAAAAGATAAAATCACTCCAGATAGATAGATAGATAGATAGATAGATAGATAGATAGATAGATGGATGGATTTGGGATGACTTCTTTGAAAAGATAGTCGTTGAATGAGCTCCGAAGGATGGATAGGACTTTGACTAGTGCAAGAGTATTGCACTATTGACTAGTGCAGAGAACAGTGTGAGCCAAAAGCTAGAGGCAGGAAAACACAGGGCATATCTGGGGAAGGATGAGTAGATAGATTTGTTTAGACTATAAGGTGAATGGAGGAGAAAAGTGAGAAATAGGATTATAAAGGTAAGTTGGAATCAGATTGTGATGAACCATGAAGGCCAAATTTGGTTTATTAGACTAATCGACCTTCCAGGTCCTGTGTAGAAGTCCAACTCTGACGGGGGCATGGGGTGGCTAGATTTGCAGGTGAAAGCCAAATTTTTTATTCCTTGCCCAGACCTTTCCTGGACCTCCATCTGAGAGCCCAGGTGCCTCTGCAGAGCAAAGAATACTCATGAACACAGCCATTCATTCGGTCAGTTCATCCCCGATGAACAGGTCTAGCTCGCGTTTTAAAGAGGAAAAAAATCAAGGTCCAGAGATGTGTGATGTTTAACTGGGCCTTGGAATCTTCATGGCATTGGGCAGGGTATCTAATGAACAACAGGCAGACTACTCAATAAATACGTATTTGTTAGGCTGGGCGTGGTGGCTCACGCCTGTATTCCCAGCACTTTGGGAGGCCGAGGCAGGCGGATCATCTGAAGTCAGGAGTTCGTGACCAGCCTGGCCAACATGGTGAAACCCTGTCTCTACTAAAAATACAAAAAAAAAAAAGAAAAAAAAATTAGCTGGGCATGGTGGCAGACGCCTATAGTCCCAGCTACTTGGGAGGCTGAGGCTGGAGAATCACTTGAACTCAGGAGGAGAAGGTTGCAGTGAGCGAGGCTCACACCATTGCACTCCAGCCTGGGTGACAAGAGTGAAATTCCATCTAAAAAAGATGCATTTGTTGACTAATTGATGTATCCAATTTGCCATGCACAGTGAAAGGGCGTTTCAAACACATGACACAAACGAATCCTCCCAGCTACCCAGTGGCCGTTACTACACCTTTAATGGATGCAGAACTGAAGCTAAGGAAGGTCAAAACAAGACCACAGAGCCTGGAAGCAGCAGGGCAGGACTGAAACCTAGGTTTTCTTTTTGCTCTACTCAGACTCAGTGGTTTTCAAATGTGGTCCCTGGAACAGCAGCACCTGTCACTCGTTAGAAATGCAGATCCTTAGACCCACCCAATCAGACACCCTGGAGACGAGAGTTTCTGCGATCTGTATTTCCACAAGCCCCCGGTGATCCCGATGCATACTAAGGTCTTAGAATCCCCACTTCAATCCATAAGTGACGGACATATGGGGGATATGGAGACTTCAAGACTGGCTCCTTTCTCCCGGGTAGTCCTGTAGCACTTGCACTAGACCTGGAGTAAGCAGCGCACCCAGAGTCACACAGAGATGGCAGCAGACCAACGCGCCCAGGTTGGAGCAGGTGCCAGGGAGGAGGAGCTGCCAGTCACTGTCTAAGAAGACAAAGGTTCTAGGCCTCTCAAGTCCAAACTTCTTGTTTCAGTGTGGGGTACCACCACAGTCACCGCTACTGTGTGCATGCCACATACTTGTGGGATTTACAGCCACTGACGAGAGGTGCTTTGGGATTCCTCCAGCCTAGGAAAGAGACATGTTTGACAGGCCCGCCCCCACTAGAAAGACTGAGCATAATGAAGGGCTCGGGTGAAGATGGACGTCTGTCTCCTGTCACCCAGCCTTGCCTCTCAGGAGAGGGGAGAGAGCTACTGAAGGCAAGAGCGGGCTTTCCCACGGGGCACCTGGGCACAGACACCTGAGGGATGGGGAAATATGCCTTTTACAGGGGTGGAAGAAAAGGAACAGAGGAGCCTGGCACCCCTGAACAGTTTGAGGGCCTTGGGAACAGGGGTAGGCAGGGCAGGGGGCAATGTGGAAATCAGGTGGGACAGAGTGCCAGCCCAAAGTCTGGAGCATCACCTCCACGCCTCTGTGAGAGAACTCCCAGTATCCTGGAACGGCGAGCCTCTGAGCTAGAAGTTGACCAGGCTCCACGCCAGGAGAATGGAAAACCCCTGCGCCGCTCCAGAGGTGAACTCCCTGTTTCCACAACCCTCGTCCAGGGAAGCAGGTTTGTTTACCCTCAGGTTTGAGGGGTCAGGCTTCTGTCGTTTGGTTTTGTGTGCTTGTCTTGTGCCTCGGGCATGGAGTCCAGAAACCAATTGTCTGCCCGGATACACATTTTCAGTCCTAATCTGTACACAGCCTCACTCACACAACCAGGACCTTTCCTCTTCAGCTGTAGTTTCCTAGAAATGTGACCGCCCAGTGTTATGATTCAAACAGGGCTCGGTCCCAAAGGATAGTGGGACAGGGTGGGGTTGGTAGTGTTGGATCTCTAATGCCGCACCCTTCCTCTGTTGCTGTCTCTCTTTCTCTGGTTTTCACAGTGATCTATGTAATTGAATGCTCACCCACACTCCTTGTTGTGAACTGCCTTCACTAGGGTTGGGAAGGGGAGCAGGAATCTTGCAGAACCCATGACCTAACCCGGTTGCTTCAAAGGCGTCTCTGTAAACGGGATCCTGGGCTGCTGCAGCCTTCCTGCCCCCAAGAGCTTCCAAGCTGCAGAGCTCTGTGCTTTTAGGCCCTCAAGGGGCAGTCCACAAGGTGGAAGCTCCTGTAAAAGCTGAGATTTCGCTTCACCATATAGGAGAAAAAAATACCCTGGGGGCTATGGAGTAGCCTGAAGAGGAGGCAGGTGGGATGGAGGGGAGCACAGGGTCGACAAGGCTTATCCTCAAGTTGCCACTAGTATCCTCAAGATCCAAGAAATCAGTATTGCCTGTGCTGTTTCCAGAATGCTAGTCACAGTAATAGTGGCTGGCAGGGGGCTGTCCCTGTGAGATTGTGTGAGAGAATTAGGAAAACAGAGAAACCCTGTTATTTTGTTTTCCATTCTCCATGTGACCTGCAGTATTTTTCCTCCTCCCATAAGAAGTCAGCTTCCTCCCTCACCATCCCAATGTGACCTACTTATCTGCTCCCTTGAAAGGGAGGTACCCTGGAAGCCATCCCAGTCTGGGGCGGTTCTGTCTGAGTCTCAGAGACAAGCTCTTTAATAAGGAAAATCCAGAAGCAATAAAACTGGGGGGCAACGTATTAGGGAGGCTGGAAAACGTTGGAGAAGAAGGGAAATGGAGGCCAGTGGCACCACAGCATTGTATTCGGTGGTGTGCCATCAGCCCTCATGGCTGACTCATGCCATGACTAAGGGAAATTGGTCATGGAGCCATCAAAGAAGGCAGATGTCAACTGCTGGAGAGAGTGCATGGACAGAAGTACAAGGAAAATAAAGCCCAGCTCTTCCCGGTTGACCACTTTGTGCCCCTACTTCACAGAGCTGTGATCTAATCTCTGAACCCTTTTCCTTATCTGCAAAATGAGGATAATAATTTTTATCTCAGAAGATTGATGAAAATACTAAATAATTTACCCTCTGTTCCTTCCTAGAGAAAACTTAAGCATATTTCAGAACAAAGGCACATAAATGATAACGGCTACCATTTATTTCTAAGTACTCCATAAGAAGTCCTATATACATAGTTTTCTCACTTAATTCTGTGAGGAAACCATTATGCTTATGTTACCAGTAAGGAATCTGAGGCCCAGAGAAGTTAAATCACTGTGCAAAGTCACACAGCTAGCGAGCAGCAGAACTGAGGCCCGTAACCATGTCTGCCTGGCTCGAGGCATGTACGGATTGACTGTAACATCATTTGCCTTCAAGGATTTGCCAAAAACCCTTGTCCCCAGACCTTAAGTACATTTAGAATGCTGAGTCAGATGGGGGCCGAAGGAATCAAAGAATAACTGGGTTATATAATGCTATGATTTTATGCTAATCTTGGCACTAAAGAGACATTCTCTCGCAATCTGGAAGAGTGTGACTGCCTATCTGGTCTCTGGCCACTGGGCCTCCAGTCTGGCCTCCCTCCAATCCATTCTCCTCACTGTAGCCACAGAGAACATTCTCCTGCTTCTATCAGTGGTTCCCAGCTGCCCTCAGGATTATATCCAAACCCCCTGCGGCCAGGGCTTGGCCTGTTCTTAGTAGGCCCTACCCCATTTTTAAAATCAAATGCCTTAAAATATACCCATATCACTTACTAAATATGAATTCTATCATTTAAATCTTTGAAACAATTCATGATTTGAATTTTGGAATTATTAATTTAAATGCTCATTTTTCCTATGTGGGTATCAATAAACTTTTTTCAGGTCTCAAATACTTGGGACCTTCAGGAAGCCCATAGCCCCAAGTACTATGCATATAATATCTGACGGTGAGACAGCTGTGTGTGTAGGCCCCGTCCCCCTGCCCTGTATGTCAGGCTTTCTGTAAATCCTTTTTCCTCTGCCTAGAACTTTGCTTCTGCTCCTTCTAAAACTGTACACTGCCCACACTATTCTCCCCTCCCTCCTTGCCCTGCAGTCTATTTATTTTGATGTAAGTTCATATGTACTTAACCTGTTTCCTCATCGGTAAAGTGGGAATAGCAGTGTTATTTCCCAGGATTATTAAGAAGACAGAATACGATAATACACCAAAGCCTTTCTACACAAAGTATCCTGGGAGCTTGTTGCAAATGCAGACTCTCAGGCCCCACCCCAGAGGCACTGAATCAGAACCTGCATTTCACCAAGATCCCCTGCGATTCGGACCCATTTATGTTCGAAGAGCACTGCACTCCCACACCGAGAACCGTGTCTGTTATCGAATAAGCACTCGATAAATGATGGCCAGTATGAAGGTGATGAAAGGTCAGGTTTTTACAGTTGTTTCTGGTTTTCCTTCTTGCCTTACGTTAACTTGCAGACTCTAGTTCAGTGGTTCTCAAACGGTGTTCCTGGGAACCTATGGCACCCCGGGAGCCGACCCATGGCACTTCAGCTACTGCTGCGGCGGCAGTGAAGCCATGGTGCCCGCGCTCAGGTCCCTTCGCTCCATCTGCAGAGGGAGACGGACAAGGAAGAGGGCAATTGCAATATCGCTCTTTTTGTATTATGAGGGCTATCAAATACTGTATTACGAGGGCTATCAAAAAGGGAAGTAGAGGGGCTGGAGCATCTTGTGGGGTCCAGGAAAGTGTTATCTAAGACCCGAGAGTTGAGTTGGTAACTCAGGATTCCCCCCGAAAGTGGCAAAACAGTTTCTACTGGAAGAGCAGACCGACTGCTCCCGTGATGCGAGCGGGGAGCAAGTTCCAGAAAAGATGCGACCTCTTGGCGGGTGGCAGATGCGCTCAGGCGCGGCTCCAACCACCGCCGCGGAGAAAACGTGGTGGCTTTGGCTTCGCGGCAAAGCAGCCGCCCGGTGGCTTCATCTCTCCGCGCCTCGGTTTCCTCGTCTCCAGCCCTAAAATGGCGACACGCCCCACAGGTCTCGGGAGGGTGACGTGAGGGGACAGAGTCGTGTTCCCGAATCCAATCGGGTGTTTCTTCCCTTCTTCCCTCCCTAGTTTGCGAGCCGCGTGGCCGCGAGCGGATGTAGGCCCGAGGGCGGGCGCGACGGCCGCGGCGACCCTTCCTTCCGCGGTCCCGGCTCCACGCGGCGCGAGGCTGGGAGGCTGCGAGGCTGCGACGGCGCCGAGGCTCCAGACAGCCGCGCCCCGGGGGCAGGGCAGGTGGGTCCCTGAGGGTCCCGGGGGGGCGCTGCGGGCGAGAAGGACGGGCCTGGGTGTGCCTGGAGCCCTCGGCGGCCCTCGCTGGAGGCCTGGGCGGCTGCAGGGGGACAGAGCGGCGCAGGGCGGCCGCGGAGAGGAGGTAGTCGCGGGGCGCGGGGCGTCGCGGGGAGCGGGGCGGCCGCGGGGAACAGGGCGGCCGGGTCCCGAGGTGAAGTCGCCTGTCCCGGGGAGGCGAAGGGTCCTGCGCTGAGCAGGCGGCCGCGGCCTGCGGGCCCACTCGGGGGAACTGCAGGACGGCCCCGGGCGCTGGGCTGAAGAGGCCGCGGCGGCCGGGCTAGCTGGGGAGGGAGGGCCGGGCCGGCGGGCGCGGAGCGGAGCGCGGGGCCGGGCGCGGGGCCCGCGGAAACCAGGTCAGCTGACGCGGGCAGGGGAGCGGGGCCCCGAGCCCACTTCCCGCATCCGGTCCCGCCGCGCTCGGGGCTGGGCTGAGCTGCGTCACGTGGCTGCACCTCTTCCTTCCCCCGCGGGAGGCCCGGGCCGCCCTCACCTTTCCCGACGCAAACCTCGCCGCGCAGCCCCTTCCCCTTCGTCGCCGCCGCGCCCCCCCCCCCAGCCCGCCCCGTCCGCGGGCAGCGTCGCCGGCTGCAAAGTCCAGGGAGCGCCAGTCCGGGCTATTTGGGTTCCATTTTTCTCACAAGAGTCCTTGATTTCCTGCTGAGTTTTCCCTAGGCGTCCCTCAGTTATTAATAATAATGGCCCCGGGCGCGGTGGCTCACGCTTGTAGAGGTGGGTTGTTTGTTGTTGTTGTTGTTTTGTTTTTGTATTTTTAGTAGAGACGGGGTTTCACCGTGTTCGCCAGGATGGCCTCGATCTCCTGACCTCGTGATCCGCCCGTCTCGGCCTCCCAAAGTGCTGGGATTACAGGCGTGAGCCACCGCGCCCGGCCAAGATTTTTTCTTTTTTCTTTTTTTTTTTTTTTTTTTGAGACGGAGTCTCGCTCTGTCGCCCAGGCTGGAGTGCAGTGGTCGGATCTTGCCTCACTGCAAGCTCCGCCTCCCGGGTTTACGCCATTCTCCTGCCTCAGCCTCCCGAGTAGCTGGGACTACAGGTGCCAGTCACCACTCCCGGCTAGTTTTTTTTGTATTTTTTAGTAGAGACGGGGTTTCACCGTGTTAGCCAGGATGGTCTCGATCTCCTGACCTTGTGATCCGCCCGTCTCGGCCTCCCAAAGTGCTGGGATTACAGGCTTAAGCCACCGCGCCCGGCCCGGCCTTATAATCTTAAAACATCTAGCAGTGTCGGTATACATCTGTTTGACCAATAGACCAGGCAACAATGTCTGAACTATATTTAGTCTTCAAACTTTCTAATTTAATTTTAACAACAATTTAAAAACTAATTTTATTTCCACCGCGCCCGGCCCTGGCTCACTCCTGTAATCCCAGCACTTTGGGAGGCGGAGGCGGGCGGACCTGAGGTCAGGAGTTCAAGACCAGCCTGGCCAGCAGGACGAAACCCCGTCTCTACTAAAAATACAAAACTTAGCCGGGTGTGGTGGCGGCGCCTGTAATCCCAGCTACTGGGGAGACTGAGGTAGAAGAATTGCTTGAACTCGGGAGGCGGAGGTTGCAGTGAGCCGAGATAGCGCCATTGCACTCCAGGCTGGGCAGCAAGAGCGAAACTGTCTCAAAAAACAAACAAAAAACTACCACTTCTGGGCCCTTTGTATGAAGCAAGCATTTTGCATAGACTCTTTTTTCTCTCTGATTTTTTAGGGCCACAGTGTAAGTATTATTAACCCCGACTTAAGATGAGAAAACTTGAAGTTCAGGAAAGTTAATGTGCTCAAGGTCACAGCTAGTCAATGGCTCAACTGGGATTCACATCTTAGGCTGTCAAACCGAAACTGTGTGCCCTTTTCGGCCGTCCACACCCCAAGGGGAGGTCATGCCAGGACCATGTAGAACGACGGTGTTCTGCTAGATTCTATGCTAAAGCGGCACTGTTCTCAAAGACAGATATTTTCTGAGCCAGTCTAGGAAATAACCTAGCTCCAGGGCAGTGTTAGAAGAGACTGCCCTTACAGCCTTTTTTTGTTTTGTTTTGTTTTTTGTGTTTTTTTTTGAGATGGAGTCTCGCTCTGTTGCCCAGGCTGGAGTGCAGTGGCATGATCTTGGCTCACTGCAACCTCCACCTCCCAGGTTCAAGCAATTCTCCTGCCTGAGTAGCTGGGACTATAGGCGCCTGCCACGACACCAGGCTAATTTTTTGTGTTTTTAGTAGAGACGGGGTTTCACCGTGTTAGCCAGGATGGTCTCAATCTCCTGACCTTGTGATCCGCCCGCCTCGGCCTCCCAAAGTGCTGGGATTACAAGCGTGAGCCACCGCACCCGGCCGCAGCCTGTTTCTTTAGCACAAGAGTCTGGTCAGAGCTAGTGATCTGGAATTCTTTCCTGACTCCGGGAGAAGCATTTTGATTTGGGGCACTCTCCTCCCATCCTCATGGCCTCTCCCCACCCCTTTCACCCTGAGGAGAAAAGTAGGCTTTGCTTTTGTCCAGAGACTGTCCAACTGGAACCCACCTGCAGATCAACGTGGACATCAACCCACTGCCTCCTGCAAAACAGGAGGTGGAGAGGGTGAGGGGAGGGGAGGGAAGGGAGGCAGGAGGGGCAACTCAGTGCAGCCACTTTCCCGTGCCCCCTTCCAAGTGGGAAGGTAGGGCTGTTCCGGAAGGGAGAAGCAGTAGTTTTGAAAACCAGAGAGCAGTCTGCACGTGGAAGGCAGAATTTTTGTTCTGATGAGACATTAGTAGGGCAATGGCTGGTTTTCATTATTTGAAAGCAGTACAAGCACATTGTCAAATAACTTCACCTCATAAACATGGTTACATAAGAGAAAAGCCTGAAAACCACCTGGAGTACCCATACCGTAAGAACTCTAGACGCAGGCAAGGCAAACAATTTCTGAAGATCACTTCTAACCCCAGTCTCTTAAGTTGCAGCCTTCCTTCCATTCTTCTGGGACTGAAGTTGGGAGTGGTCTGTAGCATTGGAGCCACGGCGGAGGGGTTGGAGTGGGGTGGTGGAATGGAGGTATGATTCTCCTTTTCTGTATGAGTAAACAAAACACAAACAGAACAATTAAAAATAAAAATGTGGCCTAGCACAATGGCTCACACCTGTAATCCCAGCACTTTGGGAGGCCGAGGTGGGTAGATCACTTGAGGCCAGGAGTACAAGACCAGCCTGGCCGACATAGTGAAGAGACGGGGATCTCTACTAAAAATACAAAAATTAGCCCTACTCGGAATGCTGAGGCATGAGAATCACTTGAACCCTGTAGGCTGAGGTTGCAGTGAACCCATATGGCACCACTACACTCCAGCCTAGGTGACAGGGCAAGACTCAGTCTCAAAAACAAAAGGAAATGAAAACAGGACCATTAAGAGGAAAGGAGGAATAGAAGTCAAGTACCAGGGATGAATTAATGACTGTAGCTGGGACTAAAGGCCCTGCTGTCATTGAAAGGGAGGTCTGAGTGAATTGTATTGGAAGAAGTACACTTTAACTTTGCTCAGGCAAGGAGCCCTGAGGCCTACCTTTTTTTTAAAGCTTCAGTTGCCACATTTGTAAAACAAGGACTTTGAATATGATGGTTCTGAAACGGCCTCCAAGTTTGGAAACTTCTGATTCTGAGATGCCAAGATATTTTCATTAAGTGATGCCCAATTCTTCCATCTCAGTACCTTGGTAGTCATGTGACTAACTGCTCAGCTTTCCTGCTTTTGTGCGATCATTACTGCCAGTTCCAAGTGCATTTGGCTGCCAGAGAGCAAACATTCCATGTGTGAACCAGGGATATATATTGCTATGACAGTAGGTCTGCACATTGGAGGGATGCTGACTTCACCTGAAACAGCACTAAACACAGTGTCATCTCCAGCACATTATTCGGGGGCCTAGGCCTGCGCAAAGCCTTCTAATTTGCTTTTAGATGGCATCAATATTTGTTCCTCAAGCTTTTGAGGAGCCAAGAATCAGAGTCCTAGGAATCTTATACTTTGTACCTATGTTTCTATAAAAGTTAGCAGGTCTACCCCTGCTGCTTTCAATCAGGTGGGATTTGTTACACCTGGACCATCATTAGCCAGCTTAATAGCTGAAGTTGTACTTGATATGACCTAGGGTTGGGGCTGGAACCCGTCCTCAGGAGGCGCTTGCTGGGGAGATCTATGTATATCACTTGACTAACACAGTCACAGCAAATGGTCATGTTCTCTCAGTAGCAGCCCACACATAGTTTCCAGAAGGCATCAGTAGCTCCTTATAGGTACCTCAAACCTACAAGTCCATAAACGGAGCCACAGGTTAGGGTGGGAATGGGGATTTTTTTTTCTTTTCCGTTAATTCTTACACAGCGTTCTGAGTGCCATCACTGAGGCATACACAAAAAGTAGAAACAAAGAAAAGCACCTTCAGCATAGAGGTTAAGGACACAGGCTCCTGGGCTTGAATCCTGGGTCTGCCGCCTCCTTGCTGTGCTGTCTGACCTAGGGCAAGTGACTTCACCTCTCTGTGCCTCAGTGTCTTATAAGACTATTGTGAGGGTTAAATGAGTTAATTCATGTAAAGCACTGTGAGTAATGACAGCCCCATGTAAGTGTGACTGTTATTGTGGCAAGTCCTATGGCAACTGACTTAGACATTTATTTAACATTAACTACAGTTCTTTTTGAAAGGGAAAATACAGGAAATTACTGAGTTCTGCCACACTGGATTGTAACAAATGTCTGTGACTAGGGGTACGTAGGAGGAAGGAAATAAACAGATGGATGGACCAGGCCCTTGTTTCTTTTACTTCCTGCTACATAAAGGGCTTTGTACTGTGCCTGATTGCTTTAATTTTGGGGGACTAAATAATATGAATTGGAAATCTCTCCATGTCAGAATATGTAGATCCACCTTATTATTTTAACTGTTGCAGAGTATTACTTACTATAGATCTACACTAGGTTATTTACATATTCCCATATAGTGATTGACACTGATCTAATGTTCATTGTGTACTGGATGTGGGAGGGAACATAGGTGCTAAAGCAGGGTTCCCAAGAGGTTTGTAATTTTGAGGGTTTGTAATTTTGAGGGGGAATTCAAGACTTACATAAAATAATTGGAAACCAGTACAAGAACCTGTGTATAAAATATTAAACTGGATTGAAAACTAAGTGTCAATACTAGTGTAATACTCAGTGGTGGGTGAAAAGATGGGATTTAATAGGAAATAACAACACAATGCATGCATATATTGGAGTGGAGGCCCTGGCTCCTGGAAGCCCTGGCTGGAGTAGAGAGGAAATTTACCCTCTAGTTCTTCCAGCCTCCCTGAAAAATTACTCAACACAAGGACAAGTCTACACTCCCTTAACAAGCTACAACACAGGAGCACACGGGTGTCTCTGCAGGAGGTGGAATGCAGCAGACCTAGGTGCTCTCCTGCAACTGGCTCAGCATGTGGGCAGCACCTTCCTCCTAAAGCATAGGGGTGCAGGGGAGAGTTCCCACTCCCACCTTCTGTTAGAGGCCAGTGTTGTTTTCCAGTGTTGTTTTCCCTGAAGCACAAATGGTGCCGGTCCTTCAAGGTACAGTGACTCTGCTGAAGGAACTGGATTGAGAACTCCCTTTTTTTGAGGTCCTTAATCCTTTGTTTGGCCCTGATTCCTTGGGAAGAACTCACAGGGTTGTGAGAACAGTTCCCCATAGGGCCGAGCTGAGGACATTCTGTGCCTAGGTATTCATAAGCCGAGGCTGTATTTCTTCTACCCCACCCGTAAGCACGAATCACTAACCTAAACCAGCAACACCGGGTTGCCACAGGGAATTGGGTTGTGTCAAAGCCCACACTTAGCATTCCTTCTGCAAGTCCCTACCCAGCAGCATTTGGGGTACATTAATTGTGGTAAACCCTTTTTTTTTTTTTTCTTTTTGAGATGGAGTCTCACTCTGTCGCCCAGGCTGGAGTGCAGTGGTACGATCTTGGTTCACTGCAACCTCTGCCTCCAGGGTTCAAGCGATTCTCCTGCCTCAGCCTCCTGAGTAGCTTGGATCACAGGCGCCTGCCACCACTCCCAGCTAATTTTTGTAGTTTTAGTAGAGACAGGGTTTCACCGTGTTGGTCAGGCTGGTCTCGAACTCCTGACCTCGTGATCTGCCTGCCTCAGCCTCCCAAAGTGCTGGGATTACAAGCGTGAGCCACTGTGCCCAGCCTTTTTTTTTTTTTTTTTTTGAGATGAAGTCTCGCTCTGTTGCCCAGGCTGGAGTGCAGTGGCACAGTCTTGACTCACTGCAACCCCCGCCTCCCAGGTTCAAGCAATTCTCCTGCCTCAGCCTCCTGAGTAGCTAGGATTAGAGGAATGCACCACCACACCCGGCTAATTTTTGTATTTTTAGTAGAGGTGGGGTTTTACCATGTTGGCCAGGCTGGTCTTGAACTCCTGACCTCATGATCCGCCCGCCTGGGCCTCCCAAAGTGCTGGGATTACAGGTGTGAGCCACTGCGCCTGGCCAGAATTTCCTTCCTTTCTAAGCCTGAATAATATTCCATTGTATGACTATATCGCATTTTGCTTATCCATTCATCTGCCAGTGGACACCGGGTTGTTTCTGACTTTTAGCTGTTGTGAATATGCTGCCATTAACATCGGTGTATGGGTATGGGAGTCCTTTCTTTCAATTTTTTTGGGGTACACACCTAGGAATGAAATTGTGAAGTCATATGGTAATTCTCTAACTTTTTGAGGAACTGCCAAACTGTTTTCCACAGTGGCTACATCGTTTACATTCTCACCAGTCATGCATGAGAATTTCAATTTCTCTATATCCTTGCCAAAACTTGCTTTTTTTTTCTTTCTTCTTTCGTTTTTTTTCAAATAGTCATCCTAATAGGTAAGAAGTTGTATCTCATTTTGTTTTGATTTGCATTTACCTAATGACTGGTGACACTGAGCCTTTTTTCATGAAGCTTGTTGGCCATTTGTGTATCTTCTTTGGAGAAATATCTACCCTAGTTCTTTCTCCTTTATTGAATTGAGTTGTTTTGTTTTCTCGCTGCTAAGTTGTAGGAGTTCTTTATTCTGGATTTTAATTCCTTAACAGAAATATGATTTACAAGTGTTTTCTCCCATTCTGTGGGTTGTCTTTTCACTCTTTTAATTTTTATTTATCTATTTATTTATTTATTTTGAGATAGAGTTTTGCTCTTGTTGCCCAGGCTGGAGTGCAATAGCATGATCTCAGCTCACCACAACCTCTGCCTCCCGGTTCAGGCTATTCTTCTGCCTCAGCCTCCCAAGTAGCTGGGATTACAGGCATGCACCACCACACCTGGCTAATTTTGTATGTTTAGTACAGACGGGGTTTCTCCATGTTGGTCAGGCTGGCCTCGAACTCCCGACTTAAGGTGATCCGCCCGCCTCAGCCTCCCAAAGTGCTGGGATTACAGGTGTAAGCCACTGTGCCCGGCCTATTTATTTATTTACTTTTATACAGAGTCTTGCTCTGTTGCCCAGGCTGGCATGCAGTGGCATAGTCTCGGCTCATTGCAACCTTCGCCTCCCAGGCTCAAGCGATTCTCCTGCCTCAGTCTCCTGAGTAGCTGGGATTACAGGCACCTACCACCATGCTCGGCTAATTTTTTTGCATTTTTATTAGAGACAGGGTTTCACCATATTGGCCAGGCTGGTCTCGAACTTCTGACCTCAGGTGATCTGCCTGCCTCGGCCTCCCAAAGTGCTGGGATTACAGGCGTGAACCACTGTACCCAGCCCTTTTCACTCTTTTAATAGTGTGCACAAGTTCTGTATTTTGATGAAATCTAATTTATCTGTTTTTTTCTTTTGTTGCCTGTGATTTTGCTGTCACATTCTAGAAATCACTGTGAAGTCCAATGTCGTGAAGATTTTTCCCTGTGTCTTCTTTTAAGAGTTTTACAGTGTTAACTCTTAAGTTTAGGTCTCTGGTTCATTTTGAGTTAGTTTCTGTATATGGCATAAGGTACGGGTCCAGTTTCATTCTTTTGTATGTGGGACTATCCAGTTTTTCCAGCACCATTTATTGAAAAGATTATCCTTTCCCCATTGAATGGTCTTGGAACCCTTGCTGACAATCAGTTTACCATATATGCCAGGGTTTATTTCTGGGCTCTATTCTATTCCACTGGTCTATATGTCTGTTCTATTGCGTTTAAATAAGTATACAGGGGCCAGGTGCGGTGGCTCATACCTGTAACCCCAGCACTTTGGAGGCCAAGGCAGGCAGATCACCTGAGGTCAGGAGTTCAAGACCAGCCTGGCCAACATGGTGAAACCCCATCTCCACTAAAAGTACAAAACTTAGCATGTCATGGCACGTGCCTGTAATCCCAGCTACTCAGGAGGCTGAGGCAGGAGGATCACTTGAACTGGGGAGGTGGAGGTTGCAGTGAGCCAAGACCACGCCACTGCACTCCAGCCTAGGCAACAAGAACGAAACTCCATCTCAAAAAAAAAAAAAAAGTATATGGGGACTGGGTGCAGTGATTGACACCTGTAATCCCAGCATTTTGGTGGGCCAATGGGGAAGGATTCACCTGAGCCCAAGAATTCTAGACCGGCCTGGGCAACATGACCAGCTCCTGTCTCTATTTTTCAAAAAAGAAGCGTATGGTTTCTTCCAACCTCTTGTACTTATACCATTCCCTCAAAGAGAAGGAGAATTAGGAGGAAAAGTCTCAAACACGAAAGAATTTAATGTTATGGTGTCCTGGGTTTGAATGTTCTGAAGATGCCAGTAGATGAGCATTAAAATGTCAGGGTTGGGCAAACATTTTATTCTGTCTTGAACTCATCCCCCCTTAATATCTTAGGTACAACCATTCTCTACATTTTCTGTCTGTGCTACTAAACTTAGAGGACCCAAGTCAGGATTGGGAGGAGACTGATTTTGTATGTGTTTGGCCTTTACTGTAGAAGAAAAAGAGCTGCAACTAGGCCAGGCACAGTGGCTCACGCCTGTAATCCCAGCACTTTGGGAGGCAGAGGCAGGTGGATCACGAGGTCAGAAGTTCGAGACCATTCTGGCCAACATAGTGAAACTCCATCTCTACTAAAACTACAAAAAATTAGCCGGCTGTGGTGGTGTGCGCCTGTAATCCCAGCTACCAGGGAGGCTGAGGCAGGAGAATCGTGTGAACCTGCGAGGCAGAGGTTGCAGTGAGCCAAGATTGCACCGTTGCACTCCAGCCCAGGCGACAGTGTGGAAAAAAAAAAAAAAGAACTGCAACTAATCAACATTTATTTACTGAGCACAACTTATGTGAGGCACTATAACTTACATAAGTTGTGCTCAACTCATGGTGGCTTATAGTCTTATCGGGGAGGTATATATATCAAGGCGTGACTTGTTACTTGGAGATAGAGAAATGCGAATTGAAGTAGTTGGCAAGATATCCTAAGGTGGGGTCTTTTGGTTTTGTTAAAGAAGAATAAATTCAGATTCAGGAATGAATGAGGAGAAAACTGGGAATGAAACAGGCAGGAATGAGTAAGCTATCTGGGACAGTGCAAAGGCCTTTCTGACCAGATCAGACGGTGTGTGGGGAGGAAAGAACAACTGGATAGGTGGGGTGGGGCCGAATTATGGAGGATTTTTAAATAACCAGGCAAAGGAATGTGTACTCGATTCAGTAGACAGTAGAAAACTCAAAAGTGGTTTGTTTGTTTTTTTACACAGTCTCACTCTGTTGCCCAGGATAGAATGCAGTGGGGCAATCTTGGCTCACTGCCACCTCCACCTTCTAGGTTCAAATGATTATCCTGCCTCAGCCTCCCAAGTAGCTGGGACTACAGGCATGTGGCACCATGCTTGGCTAATTTTTGTATTTTAGTAGAGATGGGATTTCGCCATGTTGGCCAGGCTGGTGTTGAACTCCTGGCTTCAAGTGATCTGCCCGCCTCAGTCTCCCAAAGTGCTGGGATTACAGGCGTGGGCCACTGCACCCAGCCTCAAACGTTTTTAAATGACAATTTTTTTTTTTTAATGGAGGAGTGGGGCACAGTTTTAGGTAGGTTGGTTCAGGAAGGGATGCAATATAGATTAGAGGGCAGAAATTGATTCAGTTCTCAGAGAACTTCCCTGGAAAAGAAAGTCATAGATCTTTGCCCCAAGCCCAATGCCAAGCTGAGGTATCTTTCACGACGTTTCTGACTGAAATCTACTGACAGAAAATACACTGGATCTAAGATCTTCTGAGATCTTGCCCAAGCTTAACCCGGCCCACTAACCTTTTGTGCTAATGGCATGAAATGCCCACACTTGGTTCTGGTTTGGGCTGGCACCCTCCCCGGCTTGCCTCACTGTGGTGCCATGTTTCCAAAGCTTCCACACTCCAGAAAGGGCTATAACTTTAGTTTCCTCATTTTTACAAAAGGTCAGGTTTTCAAAAGCTTGGATCAGCTGGGATTTGTCTATGTTGCTGAAGATACATGAAAATGGGGACATTGCAGTTGACCTTTAGGGCCTTCTCTCCACCCCCGCCCCCATCTCCATCACCCCAGAGCTAAGCCTCCTCAGGACCTAGTACTTCTCTTCATGCAGTGGTTTCTCACACTGCTGAAAATTACCTGTGACTCATACAAGTGGTTCAAGCTGCTCAGTCCCAGAAAGGAATGTTGAGTCTTGCCAGCTGACATGTTGGGGTCACAAGAAAGAGAGAGCAAGTGTCCTGTGGGCTGGAATCAGGGGAGATGCACAGACACCCTGTGAACATTCCAGAGTGCGGGGCTGAAGAATGGCCTGAGAGGTAGATTTCCCTGTGGTCAGAGGCTAGCTGCAATTTTACCCTCCCTTCCCTGCCCAAACACTCCTGACATTGGAATTTCATCAAATGGCTACCGTGTTTGGTTTTCAACCAGGACAAACAAAGAAAAGAGATTTGCTTTCCTGTCTGCTTTTGCTGAATGGAATCTCTGATTCTAATTACCAGCGTGCCTTAGACACCCTGGGGCTGGTTAGGACTTTAAAACCTTAAGCACACAGGACTCTCAGCTTTACTGAATCTTTTTCCATATCCTGAGCCCGAGTTCAAACTTATCCTCCCGGTCCCCCATGTCCCTTCAATCTCTGATTAATTCTCCAGTCAACTTCCTGCTAATAGTCCACCCACAAATTGCTATTTCAGCTGAACTTTCCCAAAACTTGAGCATCCTTACCAAATATCTTGGACTTCCTCACAACCTGGTTATCTTCTCATCTGCCTGCCTTTCTGCAATAATTTTGAAGTGTTAAAAAAAAAAATCTCCTCTAATTTTCAAGAGCATGCAGGAAACTCAGCCCCTAAGGAGCACTGCAGAAATCTGGAGTTCTACTCTGTTTATACCTAAATCTAGCCTTCCAGGAGTTTCAGATAGTGTCCTGGAAGCATTCTTAATTGAAAATGGGGTGAGGAGCAAGACAGGGGATTGTGAATTACAATCACAAACAGTACACACATAACACAGCGACAGTCTTTGCATTTCTCATTTCTGATCCCATGGATCAAGAGGTAGAGGCAGGCCGGGCGCGGTGGCTCACGCCTGTAATGCCAGCACTTTGGAGGCCCAGGCAGGCGGATCATGAGGTCAGGAGATCGAGGCCATCCTGGTCAACATGGTGAAACCCCCGTCTCTACTAAAAATACAAAAATCAGCCGGGCCTGGCGGTAGCGCCTGTAGCCCCAGCTACTCGGGAGGCTGAGGCAGGAGAACCGCTGGCACCCGGGAGGCGGAGGTTGCAGTGCACGCCACTGCCCTCCAGCCTAGTGACGAGCGAGACTCCGTCTCCAAATAAATAAATAAAGAAAGAAAGAAAAAGGTAGTGGCAGCTCTCAGGTGAGTACATTCGCAGATGCCCACGCGTGTCTGGAACACACCCCAGGGGTCATTAGAGACGCCCAGCAGAGGCGGGAGGATCTTCCGTTTGGTTTTCTTTCAGAACGTTTGTCCGGAGAGCATCCTGTTCTGTTACATGCATATCCACCGCCGTCTCCAAATTGCTAGGTTGAGCACAGGACTCAGGGCCCGGCACTGAGTTAGAAATAGAAAATGAGCTGACGAGTCCCGGCCCAAGGCCATGACAGGGGCCATTACTGAGCCCATTCCCCACCAACCTTTCTGCTGTTTCACTGCCTCTCCTCCTTCCCCTCCAGATCCCAAGCGCTTGACTCCTACCTCTTCTACGGCATTTTGAAACGTTTGCAAATGCACCCTTGATCCAAGCACGTACTGAAGAAGCAGCTCCCCCCAAAACATCTGGCGTGAAGTTGACCCCTTCTTCCTCCCCCGCCGTGTGCGTCTGTGCACAGGCCCCGAAGCCTACTGGGGAGGGGCACGAGGCGGGGCTGGGGCGTCTCCGCAGGGAACCCTTCGCCCTGCCCAGGGCGCACACCCCCAGCCTTTGAGGGAGGAAACTGAATGGGGCCGGCGGCTGGCTCTCTTTGGGGATTTGCATTATACAGGCTATATTTAGAAGGCCGGAGCGGTGGCTCACGCCTGTAATCCCAGCATTTTGGGAGGTCGAGGCGGGCAGATAACCTGAAGCCAGGAGTTCAAGACCAGCCTGGTCAACATGGTGAAACTTCGTCTCTACTAAAAATACAGCAAAATTAACCAGGTGTGGTGGCCGGAGCCTGCAGTCCCAGCTACTCGGGAGGCTGAGGCAGGAGAATCTCTTGAACCCGGGAGACGGAGGTTGCAGTGAGCCGAGATCACACCACTCACTGCACTCCAGCCTGGGCAACTAACCAAGACTCGGTCTCCAAACAAAAACAAAAACAAAAACAAAATCACCATGAAAAAAAGAATAAAAAAAAAAAAATAGAAGCAGCTTTCCTGCTGATAGAAAGCAGTGGCCAACTCTGCTATAATTACAACTGAAGAGTCACTTTCTTTCAAAAACTCTATTTTCAGATGTTTACCACTTTCTTTAAAAAGGAAAAAAAAAATTGCCTCAAAGGCAGGCAGTCCCCAGGGCGTTTCTGGTCTCCTGGGGAAGGAACCTAAGAGCGGTTTGGTAAAATTCCATTTTGCTATCTTGGTGTTACCTAAGGACAGGAACTGAGGTGGGGCTTTGGTGACGGCAGGGACTGAAGAGCGTTCTTTTTCATCGTCCAGGGTGTCCAGTTGTTTGGTTTTCCTGGGCCACACTGGAAGAATTGTCTTGCCCCACACATAAAATACAGTAACACTATGATAAACTCAAAAAAAAAATCATAGAAAAACTTCATGTATATATATATTATATATATAATTTTGTTGTTGTTGTTGGGACGGACTTTCACTCTTGTCGCCCAGGCTGGAGTGCAATGGCGCAATCTCAGCTCACCACAACCTCTGCCTCGTGGGTTCAAGCGATTCTCCTGCCACAGTCTCCTGAGTAGCTGGGATTACAGGCATGTGCCACTACACCTGGCTAATTTTGTATTTTTAGTAAGATAGGGGTTTCTCCATTTTGGTCAGGCTGGTCTCAAACTCCCGACCTCAGGTGATCCGCCTGCCTCAGCCTCCCAAAGTGCTGGGATTGCAGGCGTGAGCCACCAGCCCAACCAAGAACTCATAAAGTTTTAAGAAAATTCACGAATTTGCTTTGGGCTGCGTTCAAAGCTGTCCTGGGCTGCACGGGGCCCACAGGCTATGGGTTGGACACGTTTGCTAGACTGTCATGAAGTGAATTGTGTGGAGAGACCTGGAAGACAGGAATCCTGGGTTGTGTTGGACTCTCCCCGCCATTGGACCTGTGCTCCCTCCACCCAGGTAGCATCACAGTGGCCAGTGGAGAAGGGAGCCAGACTGCCTCGGTGCAAATCCCAGGCTCCTAGTCCTGTGGACCCTTTGCTCCTTGGGTGAACTTGGGAAGCTCCTCATCCTTTAGGCCCCAGTTTTCCCCCATGTAAAATGAAGATAATAATGGGACCTACCTCGTAGGATCATTGTGAGGATTAAATGAATTAGCACATGAAAAGAGTGTCATTACCGGAAAGGGGTCCCGATCCAGACCCCAAGAGAAGGTTTTTCGGATCTTGTACAGTAACTCTGGGCTATTCCATAAAGTAAAGTGAAAGCGAGTTTACTAGAGAAGGAAAGAAACACAAGAACGGCTACTCTATAGGCAGAGCAACCCTGAGGGCTGCTGGTTGGCTCTTTTTATGGTTATTTCTTGATCATATGCTAAATAAGGGGTGAGTTATTCACGAGTTTTTTGGGAAGGAGATGGAGATTTTCCCCCTCCCCCAATTGAGGACTCCTCCTTCTTTTAGACCATGTAGGATAATTTCCAGGTGTTGCCCTGGCATTTGTAAACTATCATGGCGCTGGTGGGAGTGTCTGTTAGCGTGCTAATGTATAATTAGCGTACAATGAGCAGTGAGGACAACCAGAGGTCGCTTTCATCGCCATCTTGATTTTGGTGGGTTTTGGTCGGCTTCCTTACTGCATCCTGCTTCATCAGCAGGGCCTTTGTGACCTGTATCTTGTGCTGACCTCTTACCTCATCCTGTGACTAAGAATGCCTAACCTCCTGGGAATGCCACCCAGCAGGTCTCGGCCTCATTTTACCAGCCCCTATTCAAGATGGAGTCACTCTGGTTCGAATGCCTCTGACACAGACACATATTATATAGGCATTACCATGGTTATGTTTTTTGCTTTCCCTGTCTGTCAAATTAGGAAATGCTGTTAATTGTGATGTTGGTCACTCTGTACCAGAGTCAGGAAGAGTGTCCGTTGTGTGCCAGACACTCCTTGTAGGTGATGCTGTGAGGAGACGCAGAAGCAAGGAAAGAACTGGCTCCTTCCTATGCAGTCTGAGATCTCTGTGAGAAGCCTTCTCCCTTCCCCTCTAGGAAGAGTGCTCATGGAGATCCCAGACTGCAGACGAAGGGAAACATCCACGCCCAGTTTTCCCTGGTGGAAAGGTGTGACACAGAGGTCTGCCAGAGGCTTGTGGCCCCTTCTCCACCCAGAGCAGCATCTCAGCTCAACCTGGGGATCCAATAAAGCGGTGCAGGGATCCTGCAGGCTCTGGCAGACTCAGCCTTGACCTTTGGATCCAGCTCTCTGTCCCCATGGCCAGTCTTCTCACTCCCAGGCCTTCTGTCTGGCACAGGGTGTGAAGGAGGAGCCGGCGGGCAGGGCGGGGAGGATGCGGCAGGGACAGGGACAGCACAGGAAGGACTCGGCCTAGCCGATTGAGATTTTTTTTTTTTTTTCTTTTTGAGACAGCATCTCGCTCTGTCGCTCAAGCTGGAGTGCAGTGGCCCAATCTCGGCTCACTGCAACCTCCATCTCCCGAGTGCAAGTGATTCTCCTGCCTCAGGCACCCAAGTAGCTGGGATTACAGGCGCCCAGCTCTAGCTGAGATTTTGGCAGGGGTCTCTTGAGCAGCTGATGGGCTCCTGTCACTGCCCAGTCTGTCCCAGGCCATTCTGGCTCCACTTAAGCCCGGTCTTCCTGCCCCACGCTCAGAGCCCAGGTCTGGGCACAGTGGTACCATCCTTAGTGTGTGTGTGGTATGCTGCAGCTGTGCCCACAAAGTCTGCCCCGGCCTCTCATGAACACCCAACCCATTCGAGGCTTCAATAACTAGAATTTTCCTTGCTTCACTTTATCTAAATCCTATCAAACTTGTCAAGGGCTACCTCAGTCTCACCTCCTCTAAGAAGTCTTCTCTCATTGCCCAGCGGATGTCAGTCTCACTGTCCTAAGTTTCCTAGTTCTCTATTTCATTCATTTAGAAATTAGAAATGTAGAAATGTACTGAATTATATTCTCAAAAAATATTTGAGCACCTGTTTGATCGCAAGGCAGCGGGAATGGGTGTTGGGGCATCCATGAAAATACAGGACAGGATCTTCTAACAAGAAGCTTAAATTCTAAAAGGATGAAAAAAATTCTAAAGGCATGGCCTAGATAATTCCTTATTGCCATATGTTGCTTTTCAGGTTGGATGCTATGAGTTAATTCAAAAATAATAGTTAACAGTTGTTAGGTGCTTGCTATGGACCATCACTGTATTTAGCACTTTACACAAATTATTTTATTCAATTAATGTATTTTTTTTGAGATGGGGTCTGGCTCTCACCCAGGCTGGTGTACAGTGGTGTAATCACAGCTCACTGCAACCCTGAACTCCTAGGATCAGACAACCTTTCCGTCTCAGCCTTTTGAGTAGCTGTAACTGCAGGCGTGTCTTACCACACCTGGGTAATCTTTTAATTTTTGTAGAGACAGGGTCTCGCGATGCTGCCCAGGCTGACCTTGAACTCCTGGGCTCAAGCAATCCTCCCACCTCAACCTCTCAAAGTGCTGGGATGACAGGCGCGAGCTACTGCACCAAGCTAAGTTATTTTATTTA
The DNA here is from genome assembly GCF_049350105.2 of Macaca mulatta. Taxonomy (NCBI): domain Eukaryota; kingdom Metazoa; phylum Chordata; class Mammalia; order Primates; family Cercopithecidae; genus Macaca; species Macaca mulatta. Next base: position 1,406,476 of record NC_133416.1, on the reverse strand, counting down.
ACTCTTCAGAGTATCCCATTTCGTAGATACTATTATTATTATTCCTACTTTAGAGATGAGGAAACTAAGGGGCAGAAAGGTTGAGTGACTGCCTAGTATCAGCTAGTGAGAAAGCCAGGATTTGAGCCAGGCACCCTGACTCCATTGTTTATACCCTTAACCACAGCGCCAGATTTCTTCTGTGTTTCAGCTTTTATGTTCAGCTAGAGTGAAACTCTTAAGTCCTGGAGAGCCCTGTGGCACTTAGTGCATCAATGCCTTTGTAGGTAGGAGGCTGTGGTAGGAGGTAGTCAATATTCAGGGATGCCTTGATGATCAGGCCCTGCGGCAGAGAGAAGAGTGTCCAAAGTTTCGTAAGTTCTGGGCAATAGAATTGGGAAAAGCAACCAGGAGTCCAGCACCTAAATATTGCTGTATACTAACTCTTAGCTCCCACTACCTCCTTGCGAACGCAGCTCTTTTTTCAGGCCTACACCATGGTTCCCGTGAATGTAGCCAGCAGATATTAGGAGGGCTTCTTGTGAATACTTCTTCACTGGGTGGACACAGGCCCATTAGGAACAGGCCCAGAGGCCTAGTGACTTCAGAGTAACGCTCGCCAGGACCAGTGAGGTCAAAACATTACCCAGAACTGAGGCTTGATGTCCTGTCTCGAGGACAGACTCATCCCATCCTATCTGCCGAGTTATAGTGATTGTACTTCTGAGAGAACAGGGAACACTCCAAGCAAGAACGTATCAGTCCTCATTCAGAGGGAATGATTCTCCTACATTTAATGAAACTCTTACAGCCTAATCCCTCACCTATCATGACATCTATTTATTTCATATTCATTGATCATCTACTTGGTACAAGAAACTGTGGCTTCCTCCCCATAAAGGAGGTGATTCCAGTTTTAGACGCACATATCTACAAGATGAGTCATAGGATAACGATTATCCTATCAACCATTTATTAAAAATTGCTTATCCATTCCCTCTGTGCTAATAAGTGTTTTGTTAGACTCTATCTCATTTAATCTTTAAAACAAATCTGGATATAATTATTCCACATGGTGGACCAAGCTCTGAGAAGGGACTTTATAGTAGAGTCTGCTCCTAAGAACTATACTGTCCATGAGAGGTCCAGACGGTGAGGACCGTGGAGAACAGAGGCCAAGGTCCCTATTGGCTTAGCTGACCAGAAGTAACTTGCTGGAAAAGACTCCTGTAGATGTTCCCTCTTCTAATACTGCTACTCAATGCTTTCTTTTTCTTCATTGTAGCCTCCAGAGAACTCCCAAATTAATTTTTCTAAGATACAGCCATGATCACCACAAACTCTGCTCAAAAACCTGCAGTGATTCCCCTAAAATTCCCAAACTACTCTTCAGCCTGAAATGCAAGGTCTTGACTTCACCTTGGCTTTCTGACCTTGTCTCTGTCTACTCCCTCTCCCTATGTTCTTGCCAAATAGAACTACTTGCTAGTCTGCATGTAGGTCCACCCCGCTGCTTCCAAGGCTCTCTACCATTCCTACCACCTAGAATGCCTTTTCGTCATCTTTGCCTCTCCAACTCTTACCCATCCTTCAGTGTCCAGCTCAAATATCACTTGCTACATGATAGTTACTAAGCTAGGACCGTAACTTTTTTTTTTTTTTTTTTTTTTTTGAGACGGAGTCTCGCTCTGTCGCCCAGGCTGGAGTGCAGTGGCGCGATCTCGGCTCACTGCAACCTCCATCTCCTGGGTTCAAGGCAGTTCTCCTGCCTCAGCCTCCCGGGTTGCTGAGATTACAGGCACACGCCGCCACGCCTGGCTAAATGTATTTTTAGTAGAGACGGAGTTTCACCGTGTTGACCAGACTGGTCTTGAACTGCTGACCTCAGGTGATCTACCTGCCTCGGCCTCCCAAAGTGCTGAGATTACAAGTGTGAGCCACTGTGCCTGGCCATATATATTTTTTATACCATAAAATGTGGTTTGTATGTCATTTCCTATACTAGACACCAAGCTTCTTGAAAGTGAATCCAGATTTCATTCATTCATATATTTTCCCATATTCCAGTATCCTGGTATATCTTTGTATTTTTCGGTATCCCCATACACTAGTATCCTAACCTAATTAGAGTTCTGTAAATATCTATTGGATAAATTGATTTTTAAAATCAAAGAGTAAAATACATAAGCAGAAGGACTGGTCTTCCCTGCCAATCTTCCTTTGAAGTGCTCATACCTTTACACATAGGTTGAGTCTACAGATAGAATGGAACCCAGCAGGGTAACATTGTAGAGAACAATGAGTCATTTGCATAGTACGTTGTAGAGTAAGAGGATGGGAGGTAGAGTAAGAGGATGGGACGTAGAGTTCAGGGTGAGGGTAGAGGAAGGGCTGTAATAGCAAAAAATGAATTTCATTATTTGTCTTTTGCTTTTGTTTTTGAGACAGAGTCTCGCTCTGTCGCCAAGGCTGGAGTGCAGTGGTGTGATCACGGCTCACTGCAGCCTTGACCTCCTGGGCTCAAGCGATCCTCCTACCTCTGCCTCCGGAGCAGCTGGGACTACAGGCGTGTGCACCACCACACCTAGCTACTTTTAAAATTTTTTGTAGAGACAGGGTCTCACTATGTTGCTCAGTCTGATCTTGAACTCCTGGGCTCAAGCGATCCTTCTGCCTCAGCCTCCCAGAGTGCTGGGATTACGGGCATGAGCCACCATGCCCAGCCTCACTCTTTGAAATATTGCCCAACATCCTGGTATTTGAATTCACCTCCCTTGCCTGGTGCACATCGTGGCACCCCAGCCAAACCTAGCAGCCTGGCCTGTCACTAGTGAACCCCAGATCCCTTCCTAGCCTGTCGCCTCTCACTCATCCCAGGGTACGTGCTGGTTGCAAACTAAGTCCAAGAGTGGATTTGGACTCAAGCTGGTAAATAACGACTGGACTTTTAGATTCAGAGTTTGGATGATGAGAAAAGTGAAGTTTTGAGTGGGTGGGAAGAAACCTTCCCTGATTTTGGCTGGTACATTCAGAGACTCACAGCACGAACAGACAGGGCGGGCTGGCGGGGCAGGAGCCCTGGGGAAAGGTGTGTTCACGCAGGGCCTGAGGCGAAAGGAGAGCTGCATGTGTAGCCATAGGGGAGGGGGACGGAGGCTGGGAGATGCTTCCTAGAGATGGGAGGCGCCTTCCGCTTCAAGAACCGCAAGTCTGCAGGCTCGCAGCTCCTAGGACAGGAACTTACAAAACCGTCACTGTCAGGAGGGAGTGTGGCTCTCAGATGGACTCTGTTCCTCAGCCCCTCTCTTGCTTCCATTCACCTCGCACCAGCTGCGCAGAGAACCTAGCCTGGAGCTGATGTCTGCCTTTGCGGTGTTGCGGCTGAGTGCGTGCTGTCTTCTGCTGACCTGGTCTTCCAAAATCTAAGAAGCCTACAACAGCCTTTTGGGAGATGGGACATGTGGAGGTCTCATTACAAGTTCCGTGGGACTTTTAGAGCTTAGATCTACGGACAACTAAGGGAAGGCAAATTTAAACTTGTTGGAAACAATCCATACAAGAGTAGGTTTTCCTAACCTGGGCTGGCGTGTCCGTACATTCCCAAGGGAGTCCGTGTGAACTCAGGAGGTGATGAACCTGCTGAAATTACGTGACAAGTTATTCACGAAAAAATAAAAATTTAAAAAAAAAAAGAAAAGTTATCCGTATGTGGCTGCATCTAGGGTGGGGTAGGGGGTCCATCACCTTTATCAGATTCTGAAAGGGTCTGTGACCTGAAAAGTTAAAGAAACACATTTTTCTAGAGGATGAAGCTGGGAGCTGGGTGTCAGGGGAGTTTGGAGGACATTCTAACTCCTCCCACTTCCCATGTGCTGCAAACATGTGTGCAGTAGGAAACAATGACAAATACTAGGAAGTGGCAAAAAAGCACTTCTTAAAAAGGCCTTTAAACAAACAGAATCCTGAGCATTTCCCAGATTTTCTTATAAAAGTTGTCTTCCTCTCTGTAAGTGACCCACTTTCTTCCCTTCCTTCCTTTCTTCCTTTCTCTCTTTCTCTCTTTCTCTTTCTTTTTCTTTTTCTTTCTTTTTTTTTTTGACAGGGTCTCACCCTGTCACCCAGGCTGGAGTGCAGTGGTACAATCACAGCTCACTGCAGCCTCAAACTCCCAGGATCAAGCAATTCTCCCATCTCAGCCTCCCAGGTAGCTGGGACTACAAGTGTGTGCCACCATGCCTGGCTAATTTTCTAAGAATTTTTATAGAGATGGGGGTCTCCCTATGCTGCCCAGGCTGGTCTTGAACTCCTGGGCTCTAGCCGTCCTCCTGCCTCAGCCTCCCAAAGTGCTGAGATTACAGGTGTGAATCACCATGCCTGATTGTACACTACTCTTTCTTACTTGTCTCTCCTCCTAGTTTGTCTTCACTGCCACAGGGGAACCTCTTCTAGTCGCTGCTATTTCTTCAAGAAGGATGTGAGGCTAGAGACCCAGGACTGCCTGTTTGTTCGGTTGGACTTAGGAGCCATGTCCAGAAAGGACTGAGTAAGTCCTTCATCTCATCCAGTGGTAGCCAAACTTTTCAAGCCTGAGTACCTCTTTAAGACTTCAAATGTAATCCCAGCCCTCTGGGAGGCTGAGGCGGGTGGATCACCTGAGGTCAGGAGTTCAAGACCAGCCTGGCCAACGTGGCAAAACCCCATCTCTACTAAAAATACAAAAATTAGCTGGGCGTGGTGACGCACACCTGTAATCCCGGCTACTTGGGAGGCTGAGGTGGGAGAATTGCTCCAACCCAGGAGGCAGAGGTTGCAGTGAGCTGAGATCCTGCCACACTGCACTCCAGCCTGGGTGACAGAGTGAGACTCCGCCTCAAAAACAAACAAACAAACAAACTTCAAAATCACGTTTGGATCCTTCCAAGTCATTGTAATTGTACTTTTAGTATCTACAAATGAAAAACTGCGTGCTGATAAAAGCTACCATGCATTCAGTAATACTTTTCACATCTATCTTAAAAATTATAGCAGCATCTCTGTGCATTTGACAAACAGCACAGCCTTTCCGTGTGAGATGCATCATCTATTTGTTCTCCAGGCAACGTTTGCTGTGCGTCTGGATTCAGGGACCCCATATACTGTCTGAGACCCTCTCGCCTTCCTGCAAAGTGGGGATCGCTGGTCTAGTTTAAGCTGTTTTATAGATGAAGAAGCTGCGGTCTAGGAAAACAAAATTCCTAATGAAGTAGTTTGGGGCCCGTTTCCATCCAGGTCCCTTGGTTGTGTCCTGGGCCCATTGCAGGATGCCCACGAGCCATAGAATGGACACCCAGCGACGACATCTGGTTTCCCACTCCCACACTGCCTGCGCTCTCCCCTCACTAGGAGGTGTCCAAAGGGCACCTGAGGGATGAGAGGACGCTTCAGGGCTTGCCTGATCCGAGAAACAGTCAGACAAGAGGGCGAACCATGAAACACCAGGCTCTGGCAACAAACTGGAGCACAAAGCCATGATGTGGCTGCCGTGGGCTCAGGGTGCCAAGCTGGGAGCTAAGCCCTCCCTCACTTAGTCCTCACTATAACCCTGACTGTTAAGGAACATTATCTTCACTTTACAGATGAGGAAACTGAAGCTTAGAGAGGTCAATGACAACGTCACACTGTTACTAAAAGCTGCAGAGATAGTATTCAAAGCCAACTCTAAATCCAGACCCTGAAATGGTAGTCACTATGCAATACGACTTTATGCAAGGCTGCTGGGCTCAGGATACTTGGAGCTTCTTTAGGATCCAGTAATTTTGCTACCTCTTTACCCAAGGAATCATTCTAAACCCATCCCCAGCTCACCAAGAATGTGTAAGTCCCTCTCTTCCAGGAGACTATCTGCAGCACTAAGCATCCCGGCCACATCCTGCAAGGGCCCAGGAGGACTCCGCAGGCAACATGCAACCCTTGCAGGACACAGCGTTCTTTACGTTCTAATTCTAGCTCACAGCCTGTGTACAGAGGTAGAAAGGGTGAGTCCTATGCTCGTTCCCATCTCTCTCCTCGGTTCACACACTGACTGCAGGGTGTGGGGCTGTATACAGATTGCCCCGCTCCATGAAGCTCTTCGGAACTAGATGAGCCCACACGGATTCTTCTCATTCCCACTAAAGCATGTTCTCTTTGGCCACTAACATAGCTGCTGCCTTTTCTCTTTTTTTGAATCACATATGAGAGTCTTATATCCCCAGCAAGCACCTTGCAACCAGGGGCCAGGTCCTGAACATACTCTGTATCCTCTTCCCCAAGTGCCCAGCTTAGGGCTGGACACACCATCAACTCCTGATAAATACTTGCCGACACCATCCGACGGGCCTGACGATGAACTGCCTCCCTCCTGGACCATCGCTTCTAGTCACTGCTCTCCTCAAAAGAAATTGCCGGCACCCAACTCCCCAACTATTTCTCCGCAAGGCACATGACCTTTCGAAGTTCTGGGGTTTGGTTTTGCTGCCCTTTCAGAAAGAAGCCTGATCTTTCTGATAAGCTCTTGTTTGTGGGAGCCCATGGAGAAGACACGAGACCAGTTTTTCTGTACCTGAGCAGGGCTCTCTGAGAGCTCTGAGAGGCCGTTGGAGGCCTTGGCTCCAAACCATCCGAGTCTAGAGCCAAAGCCAGAGATGGAGGGAGTGGGTGTTTGCTCTTCTCCACTCTTGCCACCTTCTCAAGGGCTCCTGGTAACCAAGTGTGTTTGCCTTTTGCTACCCTGGGAGGCCGAGAGCCTCCTTTTCTCTGCAGACGGAGACAGAACTTCTGCAATAAGAGGCAGTTCGGCTCCTGATCTAAAACTGCAGTCTCCCTGGGGCCCGAGGCTCTGGCACCGTGACTGAAAGGGCCCCGGGCCACAGTGCTGTCAGACTGACCTTCACTGGGCCAACCCAGATCACTAACCAAAGCCTGCTGGTAGGATACATGCCTCTCTGAACCTCAGTTTCTTCCTCTGTAAATTAGACAGATCAGGCAAAACCAATCTCTAAAGTCCTTCCTGTGGTTCCAAAGTCCTAAAACGCCTCTGGGCATTGAGTCCTAAAATGCTGTTCCGGGGTTCCAGAATGGCATACCGCCTTCTCAACACTCCCCCCTCACCCCTACCTCATCACCAACTCTCCATGGGACTTTTAACCACACACTTCTAACCTTGGCATTGTCCAGCCAGGAGCTCCTACGGGTGCAGCTGGTCCTACTGACAGATCAGGGTTGCTGCCACCTAGCACCCTAGAAAACTTCCGAAGGGGAAAGAGGAGGCTTTTATGCAGTCTGACATTAAATCCATAATCAGATTCCCCCCTTATCCCTTTCAGACTATCAGAGTACGTTATTCACTGAATAATGTTAAAAACCGTCATAATATCTGAAAAATTTACCTCTTCTTTATTGTTGATGGAGTGATTTTACATCTATTATCTCATTGTAAAATCCTCATGATAATCCTATACAGAAGATAAGGATCGTTATTTCTATTTTGCAGACCAGATAAACTGACCGACGTACCTAAGTTAGCCAACCAGAATGATAAAGCTGAGTGTGGATGCTCTGTGTCCTAAACAGACACCACAGGGACCTAGAAGCCAGGAGCAAAACCCACATCCTCTTCTTTTTTGTTTTTATTTTGTTTTTTATTTTTTATTTTTTATATATATATATGTTTTTTAATTTTTTAAACATTAAAAAAATATATATATATATTTTTTTCATCCTTCTGCAGTTTTTTTGTTTTTTGAGATAGAGTCTCACTTTGTCACCCAGGCTGGAGTGCAGTGGTGCAATCACAGCTTGCTGCAGCCTTGAGCTCCCAAGCTCACGTGATCCTCCCACGTCAGCCTCCCGAGTAGCTGAGACTATAGGCACACACAACCACACCCAGCTAATTAAAAAAAAAATTTTTTTTTTGACCGAGTTTTGCTCTTATTGCCCAGGCTGGAGTGCAATGCAAAATCTCGGCTCACTGCAACCTCTGGCTCCCAGGTTCAAACAATTCTTCTGCCTCAGCCTCCCGAGTAGCTGAGATTACAAGCATGCGCCACCACACCTGGCTAATTTTTGTATTTTTAGTAGAGACAGGGTTTCCCCATGTTGGTCAGGCTGGTCTCGAACTCCTGACCTCAAGTGATCCGCCCGGCTCGGCCTCCCAAAGTGTTGGGATTACAGGTGTGAGCCACTGCGACCGGCCTTAAAAATTTTTTTTATACAGATGGGGTCTTGCTATGTTGCCCAGGCTGGCCTTGAACTCCCAGGCTCAAGCAGTTCTCCCTCCTCGGCCTCCCAAAGTGCTGGAATTGCAGGCATGGGTCATTATGCCCAGACTCCCTTTTCTGGACACTTACTTTGCTGTGAGAGAACTTGGTGTGAGCATTTGAAAGAATAACCTCAGTGTTATACAAATTATATGCAAATATCACGCAAACTTGGCTCTGGAGTGTTTGAACCAAGAACTTAGAAATATTTTACAAAGGAACAATGCAGGGTGGATTCTGTTCCTTCCCACAAGCAAGAACCAGAGGAACCAGAAGAGGTGGTGAAGGAAGAGGATATTGGGCCATTCCAACCTGCCTTTTTTTAGCTCTATTCTTTTTTTTTTTTTGAGATAGAATCTTGCTCTGTCGCCCAGGTTGGAATGCAATGGTGAGCTCTCAGCCCACTGCAACCTCCACCTCCCGGTTTCAAGGGATTCTCCTGCCTCAGCCTCCTGAGTAACTGAGGTTACAGGCATGTGCCACCACGTCTGGCTAATTTTTGTACTTTTAGTAGAGGCGTGGTTTCACCATGTTGGCCAGGCTGGCCTTGAACTCCTGAGCTCAAGTGATCTGCCTGCTTCGCCTTCCCAAAGTGCTAGGATTACAGGCGTGAGCCACCTCGCTGGCCCTACTTTGTTTTTTCTTCTGTTTTGTTTGGTTGTTTGTTGTTGATGTTTGTTGTTGTTTTGAGACAGAGTCTCGCTCTGTCACCCAGGCTGGAGTGCAATGGCGTGATCTTGGCTCACTGCAACCTCCGCCTCCTGGGTTCAAACAATTCTCCTGCCTCAGCCTCCCAAGTAGCTGGGACTACAAGTGTAGCTGGAATTACAGGAATGCGCCACCACGCCCAGCTAATATTTTGTATTTTTAGTAATTTCACCATATCGGCCAGGCTGGTCTCGATCTCCTGACCTTGTGATCCTCCCACCTCAGCCTCCCAAAGTGCTGGAATTACAGGTGTGAGCCACCACACCCGGCCTGTTCTTTCTTCTGATAACATCTGTGGGAGGGAGAGGGAGGCCTTTGGTCAGTCGGTGCCTGGGAAGACAGAAAAGAGCTGCCTGTGTTGGCGCCATTCCCTTCCTCTTCTTGGCCTGTGGCTCTTGTCTGGAGTGAGGCAGGATACGGGAGCCCCCTGGAGAACTGAAGCTATGGATTTCCCTCATGAAGCCCCGTGCCCTTGGGCGTGGTGGGGACGTCAGTACACAGCTGGGGCGGAGGAGGGGTTCGGTCTCTCTGCGGTCTCTCCCCAGGCCCAGGTCTCTGGTTCCTGCCCCAGAGGAGGCTCCCTGTGAGAAAGTGGCAGAGCTATTCTCTCTAGAAAGGAAAACACTGAAAATGGCTACCAAGGTAAACTATGTAACCACCTTAACTCCAGTGAAGGAAAATGAGGTGATCCTTAAGGAAGTGAAGCAGGGCTGGGCGTGGTGGCTCAGGCCTATAATCCCAGCACTTTGGGAGGCCAAGGCAGGTGGATCACCTGAGGTCAGGACTTCGAGACCAGCCTGGCCAACACGGTGAAACCCCGACTCTGCTAAAAATATAAAAATTAGCTGGGCACTCCAGCCTGGGCAACAGAGGGAGACTCTGTCTCAAAAAAAATAAAAAATAAAAAATAAATGAAAAGTGAAGCAAAGCTGGCATGGTGGCTCATGCCTATAATCCCGGCACTGTGGGAGGCCGAGGTAGACGGATTGCTTGAGCTCAGGAGTTTGAGACCAGCCTGGGCAACATGGTGAAACCCCATCTCACAAAAAATTAGCCAGGCATGGTGGCGCAGGCCTGTAGTCCCAGCTACTTGGGAGGCTGAGGAAGGAGGTCCAGTTGAGCCTCCAGAAGGGAGAGGCTATAGTGAGCCGAGATCGCACCACTGTACTCCAGCCTGGGTGACAGAGAGAGACCTTGTCTCAAAAAAACAAAACAAAACAAAACCAAACCCAACCAAACAAAAGAAAGTGAAGCAAGACCTTCATACACACAACACGGTCCTACCCGGAGAAGCTGACCAGGTGGGCTCTGGGCGCCTCTCCTGTGACTTTATATACCATCCGGTAGGCCAGTCAGAAAGCGTGGCAGTCCTGAGGCAGGAAAGGCACTGGAGGAGGCATGAGAAGCGGTTTTGTTTTTTTTTTTTCGGCTCTCCAGTGGTGACTTTCTGCTCTGAATCCACAGGGCAGCTGTGAGGCCATAGCAGACACTTCTCAGAAGATAAAACCACTTTGCTCTCGCTTACCGGATGCCAGCACTTTAAACAAATGATTACATTTAGTCCTCCTCTCTCTGTAAGATAGGAACTATTCTGAACTTCATTTTCCTGGGATGTCAAGGTCAACGTCACACAGCTAGCAGGTGGCAGGTCAGGGAGGTGACCCCAGAGCCCGCACTCCTGACCAGGGCACAGCACTGCCTCCACGTGAGAGCTGTGTGGATGGGACAGTGCCAGAGAAACAGGCACCTGGTGTTGGATGGACTTGAGTGTCAGGGCCCTGGGGTGAGCACGGCCTCTGGAGAACAAGTGACTTCAGGCTGACCTGTGAGGGAGGGGCCTCAGGCTGACCTGTGAGGGAGGGGCCTCAGGCTGACCTGTGAGGGAGGGGCCTCAGGCTGACCTGTGAGGGAGGGGCCTCAGGCGGGCCTGTGAGGGAGGGGCCTCAGGCGGGCCTGTGAGGGAGGGGCCTCAGGCTGACCTGTGAGGGAGGGGCCTCAGGCTGACCTGTGAGGGAGGGGCCTCAGGCTGACCTGTGAGGGAGGGGCCTCAGGCGGGCCTGTGAGGGAGGGGCCTCAGGCTGACCTGTGAGGGAGGGGCCTCAGGCTGACCTGTGAGGGAGGGGCCTCAGGCTGACCTGTGAGGGAGGGGCCTCAGGCTGACCTGTGAGGGAGGGGCCTCAGGCGGGCCTGTGAGGGAGGGGCCTCAGGCTGGCCTGTGAGGGAGGGGCCTCAGGCTGGCCTGTGAGGGAGGGGCCTCAGGCTGGCCTGTGAGGGAGGGGCCTCAGCCTGGCCTGTGAGGGAGGGGCCTCAGGCTGACCTGTGAGGGAGGGGCCTCAGGCTGACCTGTGAGGGAGGGGCCTCAGGCTGACCTGTGAGGGAGGGGCCTCAGGCTGACCTGTGAGGGAGGGGCCTCAGGCGGGCCTGTGAGGGAGGGGCCTCAGGCTGACCTGTGAGGGAGGGGCCTCAGGCTGGCCTGTGAGGGAGGGGCCTCAGGCTGGCCTGTGAGGGAGGGGCCTCAGGCTGACCTGTGAGGGAGGGGCCTCAGCCTGGCCTGTGAGGGAGGGGCCTCAGGCTGACCTGTGAGGGAGGGGCCTCAGGCTGGCCTGTGAGGGAGGGGTCCTTTCTTCCGAGGCAGGGCCCCCACCTCACTGCCCAGCAGAAGTTGCCCAGTCTCTGTGGCTGAACAAAGAAAGCTGAGATGAGGAACAGGACATCCTGGGGAGCGAGCACAGAGCACAGAAAACACGCGGATGCCAGCGGGGCTGAAGCTGGGAGTGCTCAGCCAGCCGGCCTGCTGCGTAGGAAGCCCCCGGGGGAGCTCAGGGACCTGTGAGAAGAAGCACAGCAGCCTGAGCCTTTCGTCCTCGGGAGCTTGAGAGCCGCACAGGCAGCCCCTAATGACAAGGCCAGGAAGAAAGGGGATGTGAACTGCTATGCTTTGGCCAGGACACTTGCCTCATCAGCTGTCTTGGAGACGGGTCTGGAGGCAGAAGGAATGCTTGGGCCGTGGATATGCAGGGGCAGGATTAGAAAGAAGGTTCCTCAGCACGCGGCCAAGGCTTTAGGGAGAAGCCTGGCAAGCCTCTGTGAGGGGAGGACATGCTCTGACTGCTGTGGGCTCTTCCCCCAGTGTCTTTCCTCTGTTGTCCTCTTAGCACGTCCCAGGCTTTACTACGACAACTTTGCTTAGGTTAGGGACCTAGGACAAGAATAGGGGGTGAACACAGTTTTTTTTTTGAGATGGAGTCTTGCTCTGTCGCCCAGGCTGGAGTGCAGTGGTGCCATCTCAGCTCACTGCAACCTCCGCCTCCCAGGTTCAAGCCATTCTCCTGCCTCAGCCTCCCGAGTAGCGGGGATTACAGGCACCTGCCGCCATGTCTGGCTAATTTTTGTATTTTTAGTAGAGGCGGGGTTTCACCGTGTTGGCCAGGCTGGTCTCGAACTCCTGACCTCAGGTGATCCACCTGCCTTGGCCTCCCAAAGTGCTGGGGTTACAGGCGTGAGCCACTGCGCCCGGCTGAACACGCTTTTTTAAAGAACTGGAGGCAATGTTAGCTTTGCAAGTGCCTGAGATGCCAAGCTAAGCTTTTAGGGTCTTTGGATCCTTCATTGGTTCAACTAGGGATTCTTGTCTCCAGACTTAGGTCACATAAGATGCGACTGTGTAGAAAGGTGTCTCATTTTGGATAAATCTTAAAGGCACAAGAGAGGAGAACACTAGCAGTTTCCTGACACCACTCAGAAGTCTTGCTTCTAATTTATAAGTTGATCGCTAGCCCATTTTGTAGTGAAGAAGTTCCTTTTCTTGGCATCGTGGCCTCTTTCCTACTTGGAGAGGGAATGGGGTGGGTTTCCTGGTGCTGCTGTATGACCTGTAGCACTGTCACTGTCACTGTCATTACCCCGGGACCGGAGCAATCCCCTTTTTCACTGTAACGAAGCTCACACACAGGTGATTGTCTAGATTCCATCTCCAAACGTTTTGTTCTGCCACCACCCAACGACCCAGTCTTAGGTTCTCCCAAGACCAATCCCCTGGACCTACACACACTCCTCTCTCTCATGCAGTCTAGAATATTCGGCAGAATGTCAGAAGTCATGAGGTGTAAACCGTAGTGGGATTAGTGACTTACAGGACTTACAGGACACAGCCTGGTTACTCAGTGCAGCTTGACACAGTTTATCCCAATGGTCAGGTCATTACCGTGGCCTTTGCTTCCTTCTTTCCTCCTCCCGCCTCTGTTCCTGGAGAAGTCCAAGTCTCTGCTCCTGGAATTTTCCTGACTGCAGGACTTTGCTTCAAAATCTAGTCCAGGCAACCCTTTGAAATGGCAATGCAGTCCTGGTTTTTTATACTCAGAAATTTCCTTGAACTGGTCCTTTACCTTCCTGAGAACTTCCTTAACCCCAACAAATTCTTTTTTTTTGAGACAGAGTTTCACTCTTGTTGCCCAGGCTGGCGTGCAATGGCGTGATCTCGGCTCACCGCAACCTCCACCTCCCGGGTCCTGGTTCAAGCAGTTCTGCCTCAGCCTCGTGAGCAGCTGGGATTACAGGCACGCGCCACCACGCCCGGCTAATTTTTGTATTTTTAGTAGAGACGGGGTTTTGCCATGTTGGCCAGGCTGGTCTTGAACTCCTGACCTCGTGAGCTGCCCGCCTCAGCCTCCCAAAGTGCTGGGATTACAGGCATGAGCCACTGCGCCTGGCCCTGCTGGCAGCAAATTCGTATCAGCTTTCTCTAACCACTATACCTCTGGCCCGTTACAAGTACTCCTTTCTGTAGCCCCTCACCCCAGCTAACCCCGCTGGAATGACACTCCAACTCTCAGAGACTCTGCCTCACTTTTCCTTTCAGCCCTTTCCTCTCACATGCTTCCTACATCAATACAACCGCTCTGCCAATTGCGGGATTTCCCCTTGCTTGTCAGATGACCCGGAAAAGGGCATGTGAAGTCGTGCGAGGCACACTTCCTGTGCTTGGGAAGAATGCAGCCCACGGGATGACAGTCCCACACGTAGCCTCTAATCGCCCGTGGTACGTGCTGCAGTAGCGGAGTGAAGCAAACGCTCTGGGAGAACTGAGAAAGAGGGATAAATGTAGCCGATGGGAGCTGAGGAAGGCTTCCCAAGGCTGTGACAGTGGAGCTGGACTTTGAAGGGTAAGCAGAGTTTCTTTTTTCTTTGTTTTTTGAGATAAAGTTTCACTCTTGTTGCCCAGGCTGGAGTGCAATGGTGCGATCTTGGCTCACTGCAACCTCTGGCTCCCAGGTTCAAGCGATTCTCCTGCCTCAGCCTCCCGAGTAACTGGGACTACAGGCATGCGCCACCACACCCAGCTAATTTCGTATTTTTGGTGGAGACGGGATTTCTCTGTGTTGGTCAGGCTGGTCTTGAACTCCCGACCTCAGGTGATCCTCCTGCCTCGGCCTCCCAAAGTGCTGGGATTACAGGCATGAGCCAGAGTTTCTTAGTAGAGAAAAGAATGAGAAGCAGATCTAGCCTTTGGAAGGGCTGTCTGTCATTTAAAAACATCCTGCTCCTCTTGGTAAATATAAGGTGTTCTCATTTAGCAGCCTGATCGCCGAGATTCAGATGGAGCTTCCTAATGCGGCCTGCATATCTCCTTCGAGAGCCACTCATTTATCGGAGCTGAAAGATGACGGCAGATTATTGTTTCAGTAATCCATAATGCAATCAGAGCGGGTCTCCCCTGCCTTACAGGTTCACACAAACCGTGCAGATTATCATTTCTATAATCCATAATGCAATCAGAGCGGGTCCTCCCCTGCCTTACACGTTCACACAAACCGTTCTCCCGACTCCTCAGAGAGACCTGCAGGACCTCTGTGGCTGGCGTCAGGGACACGGGCTTGTGCGCTAAATGGAAGCAGTCAAGACCTCAAGCCTGCATCTTTTGAGCCTGGGACCACAGCCTCCGCGAGCCAGCAGTTTCCTTGTCTTTGCATAACTGCGATTTGTTTTTCATAGAGCGCTGACAACGCACACGGCCCGGCGTGTGAAGACATGGTCCTGGCCCTAGGCCTCTGGGAACCTGAGCTAGACAGACACTCAGCTCTGGGTGCAAACACAGCTCAAAAAACAGGCAAGCTGAGCCCTGAGGTGTCAGGCCTTTGTTCCCTTCTCTGGGGGAAAAATGAGCTAACTAAGTGACTTCTCTGGATAAGAGAGAAGCAGGAATCCTCTTAGAGCACAGGTACTAAAGAACATCTAGGGATGGAGGAGGAAGACGTGTTTAGAGGCAAGTAGTGAATGCAAGGGGAAGAAGACAGAGGGAGGGAGCCAGGCCTGGTAGGACTGTGAGGGAAGAGTAGTGCCATCTGCTGAGCCCCCCGTGGGCACACAGGCACACCGCCCCCCCCACCCCACCCCACCATGGGCATGAAGCTCACGCACAGCTGACCGTCTAGATTCCATCTCCAAACGTTTTGTTCTGACACCACCCAACGACCCAGACTTATGTTCTCCCAAGACCAACCCCCTGGACCTACACACACTCCTCTCTCTCATGCAGTCTAGAATATTCAGCAGAATGCAAGACGTCATGAGGTGTAAACCACAGTGGGATTAGTAACTTCCCAATACCCGTGGACCCGAACCAAGCCCTGCTGAGCAGGTGCCTGTGGAGAAGGCTGGAAAGTCAAGGCAGCAACCATCGCTAAGGATGGTCTTTAGGAGGCAGTAGGACATCGTGTAGGACATGGGGTTTCCAGCCAGAGTAGCCAGGGCTCCTTCCCTAGGACCGTTCTTACTAGCCATGTGCTGTGGACAAGGAACTTGGCCTTTCTCCATCCCACATACCTGTGGCTTCTGGAAGGGTTTAAATGAATAGCACCTGGAAAGAAAATGCCAGCGTGGGGCCTGGCACACGGTGGAAGTACAGTCATTGCTCCTTTCAGAGAAGAAAGGCCTTTATTTACTTATTTATTTATTTATTTTTGAGACCACGTCTTGCTCTGTCTCCTAGGCTGGAGTGTAATGGCACAATCTTGGCTCACTGCAACCTCCGCCTCCTAAGTTCAAGCAGTTCTCCTGCCTCAGCCTCCCAAGTAGCTGGGATTACAGGCACCTGCCACCATGCCCAGCTAATTTTTTGTACTTTTAGTAGAGACGGGGTTTCACCATATTGGCCAGGCTGGTCTCGAACTCCTGACCTCAGGTGATCCACCCGCCTCGGCCTACAAAAGTGCTGGGATTATAGGCATGAGCCACTGCACCCAGCCCGTTTATTCTTTAAAATGCGTGATGAGATTTAGAATTCGAGAGAAAGACCCAGAAAAAGGAGAAAAGGATACATTTTCATTTTTCTTAGGAGCCACGGATATGCTAGATTTGACATAGCTGTCACAGGGAGTTTGCTCTTTAGCATGGGGAAACTACTCCTGGTGTGTCAGAGCACCCTCAAATTGGGCCAGCCAGGGATGGCGGGGGAGGAGGAGTGAACCTGGGGGTGCTGGGTTGGGGTCCAGTTGAAACTCTGCCACTGAATTGCATGCTTTGGACATGTCACTAACCCTTTCTGGTCACACCTTGCCTGATGCCTTTTGTCCCTTTCACCCTGATTCTGTGCTTCCGTGAGGCCTGTTTAGCATCCCTTGGAAGACCCATGGATTGATTTACCAACCAGGCCTTCAGGCGATCATTCTGCCAGTCCACCTAGTTCACCTCAGGACCTTCTACGATTGCAGTGACAGAGAGGTCCTGGTGTGCCAAGGGTGTGCTGCAGACGCATGGGTCCCCTGGCTTCGGAGGATACACAGATCTTTACAAGGATCAGAAGAGACTCAGGTACTTTGGGTTACAGGTGATAGAAAGGAACCTGAAGCATCTGAGACCAGAAGAGGGAGTTTATCATAAAGTGTCAGGATCTCTCCCAAGAACCACACGGCAGGGAGATCCGGGAGGTCATCCAAGTGCCTGGGCCAGAACCTCGAGCCCCACCAACCTAGACAGTTCCTTCCCTCTGCTTCTCTAGGGCTGCCTGGCCTCTCATTTCTGCTTCTCCTGGTGCATCTTGATTCATGTACTCCGTAGGGGTTGAATAGCAACAGTGAATCTCGGTTCCAGATTAATGGAAGGGAAAATCTGATTGTCTCTGCTTGGACAGGGCTCCTGCCCCTACTCTACGCAGCCTGAGCCAGATATCCCTGGACTGGATATAACGTCACTAGGCCACCTCCTAGGTCCGTGGAATCGGGGGTATCTCGGAGAACGGGAGGTTGCGACTGACTTGACACCCCACAGAGTGTTGTGTTAGGATGCAGGTTTGACTGACACCAGACTCTAAATACTAACAGCTTAGACCAAATGGAAGTTTATCTCTCCCCTGTGTGTAATCGTCTGCGTGCAGACAGTCCAGAGATAATACAGCAGCTCCACAGTGTTTGGGACCCAGGCTCCTTCCAGCTTGTTGCTCTGCTCCTGGGATATGTACCTTTTACGCATGATTGAAGATGCTCACCACAATCTCCACATTCCAGCCTGGGAAAGAGGGAGGGAGGGGATAGAGGAGACATGTGCCTTCCGTTTAGGGGCACAGTTCTTCTTGCTAAGTTCTCATTAGCCAGACCTTGGTCATACAGCCTTGCTGCAAGAGAGATTGGAAGTGCTGACTTTAGCTAAGTGGTCAAGCGTCCAGTCAAAAATTCTACTATCCCGCAAGATGGTCAAATAGATATTGGGGGGCAACCTCCTACAACAAGTAATAATGGCCTCGCCTCCTGGAAACTCCGAAAGTTTTTGTCTCTTCTGACTTCTAGCCTTGGGAGCAGGTTATTTATTGCCAAGAGAGAGGTATGGTGGGCATGGGAAGAATGTCTACACGGAAATGCTTCCAAAGGTGTGACCAGGAGGAGTTTAGACTAAATGATTTCTAAAATCCGTTTTTATTTTTATGCCACTTCAGGAAGGGCCTGGGAGCCGGGCGCAATGGCTCATGCCTGTAATCCCAGCACTTTGAGAGGCTGAGACAGGCAGATCACTGAGGTCAGGAGTTCGAGACCAGCCTGGCCAACATGGTGAAAGCCCGTCTCTACTAAAAATACAAAAATTAGCTGGGTGTGGTGGCGCACACTTGTAATCTGAGCTATGCAGAAGGCTGAAGCAGGAGAATTGTTTGAACCCAGGAGGCGGAGGTTGCAATGAGCTGAGATCATGCCACTGCACCCCAGCCTGGGTGACAGAGCAAGACTCCTTCTCAAAAAACAAAAAAAAAAAAAAGAAAGGAAGACCTGGGGATGATGTGCCTCTTCCTCTATCGTAACTTAGGGCACAGAGAAGGAAGTTCTTGGGACAGATTGCAGAAGTGAATTTGGTAACACAGTTATTTAAAGAATAGATTTCCAGGCCGGGTGCAGTGGCTCACGCCCGTAATCCCAGCATTTTGGGAGGTCAAGGCAGGTGGATCACCTGAGTTCAGGAGTTTGAGACCAGCCTGGCCAACATGGTGAAACCCTGTCTCTACTAAAAAGACAAAAAATTAGCCGGGTGTGGTGGCGGGTGCCAGTAATCCCAGCTACTCGGGAGGCTGAGGCAGGAGAATCACTTGAACCCGGGGGACAGAGGTTGCAGTGAGCCGAGATCGCGCGATTGCACTCCAGCCTGGGCAACAAGAACGAAACTCTGTCTCAAAAAAAAAAAAAAAAAGAATAGAATAGATTTCCAGTGCTGTGATTGTCCTTGTCATAGCCCAGTTCTGCTAAACAAGGGTGAGTTGAAGTTGTCTCCTTCAGATTCTAGAGCCGCATATTAAGTCCCTGCCTGGTAACCCCCTCCTGTGGCTGGGCTGAACAGAGTTACTCAGAGCAGCTAACCCACTAGTGAAGCTGTGGTGGGCATCTGCTGCATGCAGGGCCCTGGGCTGGCTGCTGTGGGGACCCACGGGGGCAGCAGGCTGTGCTCGCTGACCCTCTTCCTCTCAGCCACCAGGCTGACCTCATTTTCCGTTGAGACTTCCTGTTCTCCAGTAATTGCTTGGTGGGGCAAGAGGCTTCAGTTCCAAGTCAGCAAATGGGATCTGAGTCATGATGTATATGGTAAGTGTGCCTCTGCCCTCGGTACCTTCACCAGATCAACACTGGGTGCTGGGCACTGGGGACTGGGCAGGTGAGGAGGGCTGCCAGAGGGGCTGATTCTCACTCATGCAAAAGCATTGATTCTGTGTCTGCTGGGTGTCCGGCAATGTGTGTGCATGTGCACTTGTCAGGATGTGGAAGGCAGAAGGTTGGAAACGACTCTGCAAAGTTAGAGCTCAAAATGTTCTTTGCAGCTTTTGGCCCCAGTGTTGCCAAGATGAAGTAGGCTAGTAGGACAGCTGGGAGCACAAAGAGGCCCCGACTCGGAGTCAACTTGGGATCACACTCTGGCTACAACTAAAATGTGTGACCTTCCATGGTCAAACGTTATCTCTCCCCTTCATTTTTTTTTTTTTTTTTTTAAGACAGAGTCTTGCCACTCTGTCGCCCAGGCTGGAGTGCAGTGGTGCCATCATGACTCACTGCAGCCTAGACTTCCTAGGCTCAAACAATCCTCCTGCCTGAGCCTCCTGAGTAGCTGGGACAATTCCCCTATTGTTGTTGTTTTCTCCTATTTTTTTTTTTTTTTTTTTTTTTTTGAGATAGAGTCTTGCTTTGTCGCCCAGGCTGGAGTGCAGTGGCACGATCTTGGCTCACTGCAAGCTTTGCCTCCCGGGTTTACGCCATTCTCCTGCCTCAGCCTCCCTGAGTAGCTGGGACTACAGGTGCCCACCACTGCGCCCGGCTAATTTTTTGTATTTTTAGTAGAGACAGGGTTTCACCGTGTTAGCCAGGATGGTCTCGATCTCCTGACCTTGTGATCCGCCCGCCTCGGCCTCCCAAAGTGCTGGGATTACAGGCGTGAGCCACCGCGCCTGGCATTTTCCTCTATTGTTTTAAAAAAAGGGATGATAATGCCTTGCTCAGCTCACAAGGATGTACAAAATGGAAAAGAGAATTGGGCCGTGGGCCTTGCAGAGGCCAGCTCTGCGTTTTGCTCATCTCTGTGGCTGCTTGGGCACCCGGTGGAGCACTGTGCACCTGCGGTCGTTCTTCCCTGAGCGAGTGTTGCCCAGATTGAATTAAACAATAACCCAGAAAGCACCTGGTCTGCTTTCCATGTTAGAAAACAGAGACCCAGGGAGGGACAGTGACTTGCCTAAGGTCACACAGGCTAGCCGGGAAGATTAAACCTGGACCTGATACGTACTCTGCATTCAGTCAGCATCAGTGTCCTTCTTTTCCCGGTGGCAGCATCAGGACGTAGAACCCACATCTTTTCCTCTGACGCCTCAGCTCTTGCACCTCACCGCATTGCTGAGTTATTCATAGTTAGCTGAAGTCAGCTAGCTAGTGAGGGCGGCGATGGGATTAGCTAGCAAGAGGACTGTTGCTGACACCCTGTCCACCAAGCTGCCACCGTGCCACGGCTTGGGTACTGTAGCTAAAAGTCAGGAGCTCTGGAGCCAGATCGCCTGGGTTTCGCTCCCAGTTCTGCCATTTGCTAGTTGTGTCATCTCATGTAATGCTTCATTTATGTCTCAGTTTTCTCATCTGTAAAGTGAGGACTGCAATTGTATTTGACCTCATGAAGTCGCTGTGAGAATCAGATGAATTAAAATATGTACTTAGAAAAGTGCCAGACAGGTTGTAAGCACATTATTAAGTGTTTGCTATTATTCAAGGGGAACGTTTGGCTTTTATTGCGGTAGTGGTGGCTGCAGAGTTGACGACTGTGGTCAGCCTTCACAAGGACAGCTGTTGGATGATGGTAGAGTTTGTTGTTGCTGAATAGGATAAGATTCCTAAAGACAGTCTAAAGGACCGGGGACTCTAGCATATAAATTCTTGGAGGGCGGGTGTGCTTGGTAAAGACTCTTAAGGGTTGAGTACAGCGCCATGCAATTGGTGGACAATTGGCAAACAATGACTGCTAGCTCCTAGGGAAGATCCAGACCTTGGATACTCATCCTCCATCCATCCACAGCACACCGAGGGCCCAGAAGGGACACCCGCTCCTACAAGCACATTTCCTGTTAAGCCCCAGTTTCCATTCAAATTTGCTTGCATTGGAAAGTCAACGGAACCCCCGGCACAAAGACGGTGGCTGACTGCCCTAGGACTGGAGCCAGGAAAACTATGTGACAGGGGCTCCTGCCAAGAATGAGGATGTGATTTCCTATCTCCACCCCGCAGCAGGCCCCCAGCCTCCTCTCATCCCCATTCCCCTTCTACCCCCAGTCCTATGGGCCACAGGTTTTTGCCTGAAAAAGCAATTTGGAGCTGCTCACGCAGGATATCTCCTCCTGACCTACTTCCTGAGTGCTGGGGCAGAGTGCCTGCTCTGCTGAGAAAGGCGGCATTAGCTCAGCACTCCCCCAGCCAAGCATCATACCGGAGCTGACTGTCAATCACTCACTCACAGCCCAGTGGCCACACCTGAGAAGGGCTTTCTTAATGGCTTTCCTATGTCAACACCTGGGCTGAGTCACCCGACAGGCTCCCGGAGCAGAGCTGAACCTGTTTCTTGGGATATCGCGCTTTCTGTCTTTTCGGTTGTGTGCTTGTTTTTGTAATCTGGTGCAAAGCCACCATTTGCCATGGTCCCAGGAACTCTTTTTGAGATCGTAATTCCAAAGTATTTCTACTCCAGTCATCCTCCTCCTCGTCATCCCTTACAGAATGCCTACTACGTAGTCAAACATTTTACCTATTATCCCTAATATGCTCATTACCCAACCTTGCAGGGTGGATCTATCAGGACAGTGCGTCTCAGACTTGGATGTGCCTGTACGTCACCTGGGAATCCTGCTAAAATGCAGATGCTGGTTGAGTAGATCTGGGGGAGGCCTGAGGTTCTGCATTTCCAACAAGCACCCAGGTTTTAATACCCTGAGTAGCAACATATCAGGAGAAAATTTTTGGTTGCAAGTGACTGAAATGCAATGCGAACTCGTTAAGCAAGAAGCGGAATTTATTACAAGGGTATCTGGTGTCTCACAAAGCCAAAGGACAGGATTGCAGCTGGGCCTCAGGAAGAGTTGGGGCCAGGGATTCAAATGCCAGGAGGAGCCTCTTGGTTTCCCAACTGCTTTCTCCATGCACTCAATTCAAAGTGTCGTCCCCTCTCCCTCCCTTCCTTTGCTCCACTCTTTCTTCCTTTCCCCTCTGTTCTGCTTAGTGCCAAAGCAACTTGGCCCACAGTCCTGTGGGTTCCGTGTCTTCTTCCTTGATTTTGGGGGCGCACATCTTCCAGTGACTCCCTAAGAAAGTGAGGAAAGGAAGGAAAACTGTTGTGAACTAACTTACCTAAACCGTCTTCCCTCAGTTGCTAGTGGGTTGAGTATAG
The DNA here is from genome assembly GCF_049350105.2 of Macaca mulatta. Lineage (NCBI taxonomy): Eukaryota > Metazoa > Chordata > Mammalia > Primates > Cercopithecidae > Macaca > Macaca mulatta. Next base: position 1,384,130 of record NC_133416.1, on the reverse strand, counting down.
AATTGCAGCTTCTAGTGTGGCTGCTGTGACAGCCAGGGCCATTTCACTCCTCTGTCCTCTGGAGCTCATGTCTGGAAGTTCTTAGATTCTCTCTGACCTCCAGTTCCAAAAGTTGACAATGATGTGGCTTGGGGTGAGTTGTTCCTCATTCATTATACAGGAAACTTGATGAGTCCTTTAGACCCCTAAATTGATGCTTTCTGCTCTAGAAAAAAAATCTGAATTGTTTATTTAATAATTTTATCCTTTCTCTTTTCTTCGTTCAACCCATCTTGAACTCTCAGTGTTAGGACATTGGATCTTCGATGTGATCCTTTAATTTTGTCTTTTGTATCTAATTTTTTATCTCTTTATCTTTTTGTTTTACTTGCTATGAGATTTTATAAACGTTTTTCTAGCCTAAGTTGAATTTTCAATTTTTATATTTTTAATTTCATATTTTTAGTTTCCGAGAGTTATCTTTTCTTTGATCTCTGAATATTCTTTTTTGAAATAGAACATTGGCTGGGCAAGGTGGCTCATGCCTGTAATCCCAGCACTTTGGGAAGCTTAGACAGGCAGATTGCTTGAGGCCAGGAGTTCTAGACAAGCCTGGGCAACGTAGCAAGCCCCCATCTCTATTAATAATTTTTAAAAATAATAAATAAACTAAAATAGGACCCAATTATTATTTCATTGATGGAATAGCTTCTCTTTTTTCTCCGGAGATATTATTATTCTTTTCCCTTTTTGCACTTTTCTTCTGCTCCCTACATTCTCTCTCTCGCTCCTCTCATTTCTTTATTTTGGTCTCCATCTTTCGTGTAGGCTTTCTGTGTATATTAAAGAGTGAGGCACCAAAAAGCTTACTGGAAGGGGAACTAAGTTGTGAAGGACAGAGTGCACCTTTTCATTTCACCTGTTGAATCTTTTGAGTTCTGAACCGTATTAATATAAAACCCATTCAAAAAACAAACCCAAAACCCCTCATCTTCAAGGTGATGTTAAGCTTTACGTGCCTGGGGAGGGCTCGTCCGCTGGGGAGCTTCACTGCGGAAAGGTAGAGTGGGTGTTATAGCTCCTGTGCTGAGTGGACTCCAGATGTCAGTGTTTTAATGTCGTCTCTCTAGGTTATGTCATCTTTTTCATTTTTTATTTTTGTCTTGCTCTGTCTCTCTGGCTGGAGTGCAGTGGTGCAGTCATAGCTCACTGCAGCTTTGAACTCCTGGGCTCAAGCAATCCTCCAGCCTCAGCCTCCCAAATAGCTGGGACTACAGGCACATCCACTATTCCCAGCCCCAAGGTAGTCTTTGCTGATAGTCATCGTCTGGACCTTCTGCCTGGGGATAGGTGTTGGGGGAGGGTATAAGCCCAGCTGCCAGGTTTCGGGAATGAAAGTGGGAGGACAGCTGAGTATCCCACCCAGTGTTCTGAATGCAGATTTTCAGCAGGTGCCTCGGCCCTCTCCCCATTACACACAGCTGAGCCTCTAGAGCAGACTGCCTATGGGGAAGGAGCAGTTTTCAAACTTCAGTTCTCTCAGGGACATGTACATGGTCTTGCCGTGCATGAGTAGTCCACATTTCACACGGTACGTGTCTCGCTCTGGGAGTTCAGACATCCAAACTGGCCTGTATGCTTCAGTGAGGAGAACCCACTGATCACACACCTGAGTGCTGAGGCAATGTCAGATTTCTGTGAAAATCCTAAACACATATTCTTGCTTCCTGTACTTACTGGCGCTAGTAACAGTTTGTGGACCTAAACCAGTTCCTGGACCACACTGCAAGAGCACTGCTCTGGAAAATAACAAACCTCTGGTCCCTTGCCTTGGGGAGGGTCTGTCAACAGGCTTTGAGGAGGTGGTGAAGGAATCGTGAGGGTCGAACTGCTCTGTAAATAGACTTTTCAGCCTGTCCTCCATCTCAGGTCTATACCTCGCTCCTACCTCCCTTGCACCTGTGTCTCCACCTCCAGTGCCTTCCTGGATTCCTCATATCCTGTTGGTTCCCTCCCGCAAGCATCAGGCTGTGGCTTTTTTTGCTGCTGTTGTTGTTGACACTGAGTCTTACTCTATCGCCCAGGCTGGAGTGCAATGGAGCCATCTCAGCTCACTGCAACCTCCGCCTCCCAGGTTCAAGTGATTTTTGTGCCTCAGCCTCCTGAGTAGCTGGGATTACAGGTGCCCACCACCACACCCGGCTAATTTTTGTATTTTTAGTAGAGACGGGGTTTCACCATGTTGGCCAGGCTGGTCTCAAACTCCTGACCTCAAGTGATCCACCCACCTCAGCCTCCCAAAGTGCTGGGGTTACAGGTGTGAGCCACCGCGCCCAGCCAGGCTGTGGCCTCTATTGCTCGGCCAAGACATTCATTTACTATTCCTTGTTCTACTTATTTCCTCTTCCAGTCTTTTTTGTCCTCGCAGCTTATACTTTAAAAAATCCCTTTACTATTGTTAAAATAGCAATACTTCCCAAGTTGGTCCACAGATTTAACGCAGTTCCCATCAAAACCCCAGCAGACTTTGCAGAGCTGATCCTAAAACTGTACGGAATTTCAAGGAACCCAGAATGGCTCAAATGATCTTGAAAAAGAAGGCTGCGGAACTCACATTTCCCAACTGGAAAACTTACTATGAAGCTACAGTAATCAAGACAGTGTGATGCTGGTGTAAGGACAGACGTATAGATCAAATCTGTGACGATTCAGTGGGGGAAAGAAGTCTTTTTGGCCGGGCGTAGTGACTCATGCCTGGAGTCCCAGCACTTTGGGAGGCTGAGGCAGGCAGATCACCTGAGGTCAGGAGTTCAAGACCAGACTGGCCGAGATGGCAAAACCTCGTCTCTATGAAAAATACAAAAATTAGCCAGGTGTGGTGGCGCATGCCTATAGTCCCAGCTACTCAGGGGGCTGAGGCAGGAGGATTGCTTGAACCTGGGAGGCAGAGGTTGCAGTGAGCCGAGATCACACCACTACACTCCAGCCTGGGTGACAGAGTGACACTCCGTCTCAAAAAAAAAAAAAGTCTGAAAAAAAAAAAAAAAGAATAGTCTTTTCAACAAGTGGTGCCAGAACAACTGGATGTCCACATGGAAAAGAATAAAGTTGGACTCCTACCTCATACCATGTGCAAAAATTAATTCAAAATGGATCACAGACTTAAACGTAAAAGCTAAAATCTAAAATTCTTAGAGGAAAATATAAGTAAACCTTCATGCAGCAAAGCCTTCTTAGCTATGACACCAAAAGCACAGTAACAAAGGAAAAATAAATTGGGCTTCATGAATATTAAAAAATTTTGTGTTTCAAATGACACCATCAAGGAAGTGAAAAGAGAATCCAGATAATGGGAGAAATATTTACAAATCATGTATCTTATAAGGGACTTGTATACAGAATACATAAAGCACTCTTACAACTTTATAATAAAAAGACAAATAATCACATTTTAAAATGGGCAAATGAACTGAATAAACATTTTTCCAAAGAAAATACACAAATGGCCAATAAGCACATGAAAAGATGTTGAACATCATCAGCCAGCAAGAAAATATAAACTCAAAACCGCAATAAGGCCCAGTGTGGTGGCTTGTGCCTGAAATCCTAGCACTTTGGGAGGTGGAGGCAGAAGGATTACTTGAGCCCAGTTGTTCAAGACCAGCCTGGGTGACACAGTGAGATCTCATCTCTACAAAAAAATTAAAAATTAGCTGGGCGTGGTGGCATGTGCCTGTAGCTCTAACTAGTCAAGGGGTTGAGGTGGGAGGATCACTTGAGCCCAGGAGGTCCAGGCTTCAGTGAGCCATGATTGCACCACTGCACTCCAGTCTGGGCAACAGAGTGAGACCCCGTCTCAAAAAACAAAACAAAACCCACAATGAGACAGCACTTGATGCTTATTAGGAGACTGTTATTTTAAGAAACCAGATAATAACAAGTAGTGGTAAGGATGTGGAGCAACTGGAATCTCCTACGTTACTGGCTGGAATGCAAAATGATGCCGCCACTTTGGAAAACAGTCTGGCAGTTCCTCAAAAAGCCGATCGCAGAGGTGCTGTATGACCCAGCAATTAACTCCACTCCTAGGTATATCCATTCACACGACGAATGAATGTGCAGAGCAGCATTATTTATAAAAGTAAAAAAACGGAAACAACTCAGATTCCTGTAAGCAAAATGTATATCCAAGGAAATATTTATTCAGTGATAAAAAGAAACGGAGTACTGAAACATGCTACAGCATGAACTTTGAAAACATTACGCTAAATGAACATCACAAAGGACCACATAGTATGTGATCCCACTGATAGGAGCTCTCCCGAATCTATACAGACAGAAAGTAGGTTGGTGGTTGCCGAGGCGGGGGCTGGGGAGAAGGCAGGGATGGGCACTGGGTTTCTTTTGGGGATGATGAAAATGTTCTAGAATTGATTGTGATGATGCTTGCACAACTCTGTGAGTACTAAAAGCCACTGAACGGTACGGTTTAAATAGGTGAACTGTGTGGCGTGTGAATTATGGCTCAGTAAAGCTGCTCTGGTGGAGTTTCTGGTCAACCCTCCAGGTCTGACTGCAGTTCCCCAGTGTCATCACTGCTGAGTGTGGAGGCCTCCAGCGTACCGTATGCATGGGCTCCTCAATCAAAACCAGATAGGACATCACATCTGAAGTGACACATCTGTTCTTAATTGAATGGTTATAATTAAGGGACTGCTACTGGCTTCATCTGGGGATGTCAGTACCTTACAACGGTGTTTATCAAGTCAGACAGATAAATAAACTGGGTCAGACTCTACTCCCTTATTCCCACGGAGATCATTTTATTTCATTTATTTATTTTTTTGACACAGAATTGCACTCTATTGCTCACGCTGATCTTGGCTCACTGCAACCCTGGCGTGATCTTGGCTCCCTGCAACCTCCGCCTCCCAGGTTCAAGTGATTCTCCTGCCTCGGCCTCCCAAGTAGCTGAGATTACAGGCACCTGCCACCACACCCAGATGATTTTTTTTTTTTTGTATTTTTAGTAGAGATGGGGTTTCGCCATGTTGGCCAGGCTGGTCTAGAATGAACTCCTGGTCTCAAGTGATCTGCCCACCTCGGCCTCCCAAAGCGCTAGGATTACAGGCATAAGCCACTGCACCTGGCTATTTGGTTTTTTTTTTTAAGTTAATGTTTAAAAAGATATATTTTTAAATTCATGGTAAATAATACAAAAAGCACCTACTTAGTTCCATGCATTCTAAATGAGGATGCAAACCCAGTTCATGCATTTATTCAACAAATACTGAGCATTCTCAATACGCTGGCTTCTCTGCCAGATTCTGCAAATGCAGCAGAGAGCAAATCACAGGGAGGAGAGAGCTAAATAATAAGTCTTCTGGTCAAGGTGGACCTACCTTTCAAAGGACGGACAGAGATCTCCCTACCAAAGGAATTGGGAGTGTTTTAACTACTGAGAGTTCAGATAAATTTCTACATATCTCGTTTTCACCCTTTGAAACCTTAAGATTGATTTTTAAAAATTATGTAAATACTAGAACAACCCTAACAAATAGAAAAAAAGAAATTTACAACAATTCTGGGCCAGGCATGGTGGCTCATGCTTGTAATCCCAGCACTGTGGGAGGCCGAGGTGGGAGGATTGCCTGAGCTCGGGAGGTCAGCGCTGCAGTGAGCTATGATCACGCCATGCACTCCAGCCTGGGCAGCAGAGGGAGACTATCTCAAAACACACACACACACACACACACACACACACACACACCCAAAAAAATTTGCCACTCACCTTGCCTTCCATCTAATTTCAAACTGTTTCTCCACTCCACCCATTTTTAATTTAATTTTGTTTTATTCTTTCTTTGTTTTTTGAGATGGAGTCTCCCTCTGTTGCCCAGGCTGGAGTGCAGTGGCATGATCTCAGCTTACTACAACCTCCACCCCTCGGGTTCAAGTGATTCTCCCGCCTCAGCCTCCTGAGTAGCTGGGACTACAGGCCTGCATCACCCATGCCCGGCTAACTTTTTTTGTATTTTAGTAGAGATGGGGTTTCACCGTGTTGCCCAGGCTGGTCTCGATCTCCTGAGCTCAGGCAATCTGCCCACCTTGGCCTCCCAAAGTGCTGGGATTACAGGCCTAAGCCACTACACCTGGCCTCCACCCATTTTTGTAAAGCCTCTAGCTCCATTTCCCTCATTATCTTGACCACCTTTTCCCCTCATAGCCTTGATCACCTTCACTGCATGTCTCCCAGAAGGACCCAGCTGCAAGGACCTCCCAAGATCGCTGAGAAATTCAGGCCTGAGGAATCGAAGCTTGGAGGTAGCCAAGACCCCCCAGTGGCTCGGGCGTTCGGAAGGAGTAAAGGAGGAAATGTGAATCTCAGTGCCAATTTGCTTCTGGGCACATTCCTCAGACTCAGAAACCAGGCAGGGGAGGGCTGAGTATCAGGACCCTGGCAGCCGGGCAGAAGGAGGTGGACTGGGCCAGAACTGCGCAAACCTTGGTATCAGAGCTATCCTGAGAGCACGGCTGCTCCTGTGCCCAGAGACGGACAATGTGAACACTGGCGCCATGGTGAGTCAGTGGGGGCATCTCGGGGAGGAATGTGGGCCCCCCTGGGCATGCTGGGGTGCAGGTCTGACCAAGCTGAGGAGGAGAGGCGGTAGGCCAAGTCAATGGTGGGGCTGGAAGGGCCCCCACACTTCCAGACTTGCTGGGACCGAGTGGTCCTGATCTCCCAGCTCTACTGAGGCAAGTCAGGGTTCAAATCCCAATGAGGCCATCAACATGCGTGGTATCCCAATAAGTCTCTTAACCTCTCTGAGTTGTTTTCTCGCCAGTAAATGGGGGGGCTAACCCCCCCTTGCAGGACGTTTGCAGAGATCATGCCATGAAGTCTCACACGGCTCCGCTGCCCAATGCGTGATGGTTTGCACTGTAGCTAGGACACTCCCCTTTTCTCGGGGGCTATGACCCCCACTAAATGTCTAAGATTTAGCTTTGTTATTCTCATTTCTTATCCACTAACAAATTAACTGGAGCGGGGGGAGGAATACTTTTTTTTTTTTTTTTTTTTTTGAGATGGAGTCTCGCTCGTGTCCCCCAGGCTGGAGTGCAGTGGTGCAATCTCGGCTCACTGCAACCTCCGCCTCCCGGGTTCGAGTGATTCTCCTGCCTCAGGCCCGGCTGAGTAGCTGAGATTACAGGTGCCCGCCACCACACCTGGCTAGTTTTTTGGTATTTTTAATAGAGATGGGGTTTCACCATATTGGCCTGGAATACTTTCTAAATTTGTGCTTTATTTATTTCAGTATTTCTCTCTTTTTCGGCTGGTACAAGAAATAAATCCTTGTAACAAAAATACAAGCATTGTAGGCCAGGCATGGTGGCTCATGCCTGTAATCCCAGCACTTTGGGAAGCCAAGGTGGGTGGATCACTGGAGCCCAGGAGTTGGAGACCAGCCTGGCCAACATGGTGAAACTCCGTCTTTACCAAAAATGTGAAAATTAGCCAGGTGTGGTGGTGCACACCTGTGTTCCCAGGTACTTGGGAAGCTGAGGTGGGAGGATGGCTAGAGCCCGGGAAGTCGAGGCTGCAGTGAACCGTGACTGTGCCACTGTACTGCAGCCTGGGTGACAAACAAAGACCCTGTCTCAAAAAAAAAGTTAAAACTAAAATGTTGTAGAAAATAATAATAAACAGGATTTTAAATTTTCCTTAATTCTATCGGCCAAAGATAATTGCTATGAACAGTTTGATGTCTATCAGGTGTACCTCAAATGACTCTAATTAGGTTCAGTTGACGACCGTGTTTTAAATGTCTCCCTCCCTTTCTCCTCATTTCTCACAGCCCAAGCTGAGTCATGGGTGAGCTCCTTCGAAAGTGGCCTGTGGCCAGGTCCACAGCACTCACACCTTAGACATAGCCCTGTCTGGTAAGATGGGCAAGCTCGGGCAGCCCTCTCCAGTCCTCTCTGGAATCCACTGCCAGTTTCCTCCCTCTGGGCAGAGGAAGGGCAAGGAGGAGGGTGGAGGCGGAACGGAGCTGTGGACACAGCTACCTGCTCAAAGTAGATCCGCACTTAGCCCCTGGGGAAGTGAGTGAAAACACCTGTGAAGGAGCCAAGCATGGAAACATCCTCGCACATACCAGAAACAGGGTGTTGGCAAAGTGCTGTCTGTACATATCTATACACACACACACACACACAAAGATTATACACGATGTGTGTGTGAACAGCTCTTCCCTTTCCCACCTGTTAACAAGCTCATCTCCTTAGAGGAAACTTATCCGCAGATGCTTATGTTTATATATGAGAGAACAAGCTTTCTCCTCAGGGGACCTCCTACCTACACAAATGAGCCCAGAGTTACAAAGAAAAATCCTACTAGAGATAATAAATGGTCCTTTATACCAGAAGGGTCCGGCATTATACTAAAGGGCTTCAACAAGGCAAAGGCCTCTGGCCCCCCTGGCCTTTAATAGCCCGGCATTCCCCGAAAGCAACAATGCCCCAGACCCTCCACACCTTTAATGCAGAGTTGGTTGTCCTGCAAAGGTGCAGCCTCCCGCGACACTTCTTGGTGTTCATTGTTAGTGGTAACTCCCACTAATACATTCGCCTCTTCGGCTTCTAAGATTCTATCTCCTCCATGAAATGTTCTTGGCCAATGGCAAGAGAAGTAGAAATTTCACTTGGCTTTACTTTGCCTCAAGGTACAATGTCTTCAAGACTTCTTCAATTCGTCATATACAAGGAACAGCTCCTTGGTTTTATGTCACATGAATAATATGTGCTGCCTTTATTCTTTGATTTGTCTGATCTATTTTCACTTGTGTGTTCCTTATAATCTTTAAGTCTGTCCATGTCAGACTATGTTCTCCTATGTCCCCATGCTCTTAGTACAACCCTTAGTATCCTGGGCAAACAGTGGAAATCTCACAAGCCCGTCTATAAGAAACTTATAATAATAGCTACACTAAGATTTATTGAGTACCACACACTCTTATAAGTACTTTACGTGCGTTAACCCATGTCGTGCTCAGAGCCACCCTGTCAGGAAGGTACCGTTATCATTTTCATGCTACACGTGAGGAAACTGAGGCACAGAAAGGTGAACTGACTTGCACAAGGTCACACAGATGGCGGAACCAGACATCACCCAGAAACCCACAACCTACAACCGCTGACCACTTAGTGTCTCGCCTTCTATTTTTCCCCTTTGTATATAAAGGCATTTTGTTTTATTTTAGAAAACTGGGATCATAATTGTACTTAATAGGTGTGTTATTCGGTTTAGGGTATAAATTTGTAATAGTTGTGACATGACTTTTAAAAAGTTTTTCATGTGACAGAAGTTTAACTTTTTTTTATGTTCATTAATCTTTTCCACTGTGAATTCTGCCTTTTTGTTTTTGTTTTTTGAGACGGGGTCTCACTCTCATCGTCCAGTCTGGAGTGCAGTGGTACAATAACAGTTCACTGCAACCTTGACTTCCTGGGCTCAAGTGATCCTCCCACCTCAGCCTCCCGTAGCTGGGACTACAGGCACACGCCATCACGCCCGGCTAATGTTTTGTATTTTTGGTAGAGACAGGATTTTGCCATGTTCCCCAGGCCAGTCTCCAACTCCTGGCCTCCAGGGATGCCCCTGCTTCAACCTCCCAAAGTGCTGGCATTATAGGTGTGAGCTACCGCACCCAGCTTGCCACTTTTTTATATTTGGAAAATTTTTCTCCATTGAGTCACTCTCTTGTCTTTGGTTTTATTGTTTGTTTCTTTCTTTTTAAACTTTGTTTTTTTTAGAGTAGTTTTAGATTCACAGCAAAACTCACAGCAAAATTAGGAGGAAGGTAGAGAGACCCCCATATGCCTCCTGTCCCTACATATGCACAGCCGCCCCCATTATCAATGTCCCCAGCAGAGGGGTCCATTTGTTGCAGCTAATGTGGCTGCATCGACACATCATTACCACGCAACATCTATAGTTTACGTTAGAGTTCACTCCTGGTATGTTGTGCATTCTACAGTTTTGGACAAACGCATAACGGCATGTTTCCACCGTCATGCTATTCTACAGAGTATTTTCATTTTGGTGGCTTCCAAGTTTTGGCAATTATGTATAAAGCTTCCATAAACATCCATGTGCAGATTTTTGTGTGAACATAAGTTTTCAGTTCATTTGGGAAAATCCCAAGGAGCGTGGTTGCTGGATCGTGTGGAAGAGTATGTTGAATTTTGAAAGAAATTGCCAAACTGTGTTCCAAAGTGGCTGTAGCATTTTGCATTCCCACCAGCAATGAACAAGGATGTCATTCCACATCCTTGTCAGCATTTGGTATCGTCGGTGTTCTGGATTTTGGCCATTCTCATCAAATTGTTGTTTTAATATGCACTTTCCTGATGACATATCATGTGGACATCTTTTTATATACTTACTTGCCATTTTACGTCTTCATTGATGAGGTGTCTGTGAAGAGGTCTTTGGCCCATTTTTTCAAATCAGGTTCATATTCTGATTGTTGAATTTTAAAAGTTTAAGAATTTACATATTTTAGATAACTGTCCTTTATCAGAAGTTTTGTTTTGTTTTGTTTTCCCGAGACGGAGTCTTGCTCTTGTCCCCGAGGCTGGAGTGCAGTGGCACAATCTCGGCTCACCGCAACCTCTGCCTCCCGGGTTCAAGCGATTCTCCTGCCTCAGCCTCCCGTGTAGCTGGGATTACAGGTGTGCACCACCTCGCCTGGCTAATTTTGTATTTTTAGTAGAGACAGGGTTTCTCCATGTTGACCAAGGCTGCTCTCGAACTCCCGACCTTGGGTGATCCACCTGCCTTGGCCTCCCAAAGTGCTGGGATTACAGGTGTGAGCCACCACGCCTGGCCAGTATTTTTTGCAAATATTTTCTCCCAGTCTGTGGCTTATCTTCTGATTCTCTTGACATTGTCTTTTACTGAGCAGAGGCTTTTGATTTAATAAAGTCCAGTTTATCAGTTATTTCTTTCATGAATTGTGCATTTAGTGTTGTATATAAAAAGTCATTGTCATGACGTAACAACCTAGGATGGAAATCCTATGTCATCCTATCCTATGTTATGTTATGTCATCTAGATTTTCTCCTGTTACTGTCTTGGAATTTTATAGCTTTGCGTTTTACATGTAGGTCTATGATTCATTTTGAGGTAACTTTTGTGAAGAGCGCAGGTCTGTGTCCAGATTCTCTTTTTTTTCTTTTTGCGTGTGGATGTCCAGTTATTGCAGCACAGTTAGTTGGAAAGAGTATCTTTGCTCTATTTTGTTATCTTTGCTCTTTTGTCAAAGGTCAGTTGACTCTATGTGGGTCTATTTCTGGACTCTATATTCTGCTCCATTGATCTACTTGTCTACCCTTTTGATAATATCACACTGTGTTGATTACTGTAGCTTTGTATTAAGTAAGTCTTAAAGTTGGGGAGTGTCAGTCCTCTGACTTTATGTTTTTCCTTTAATATTGAGTTGACTATTCTGCATCTTTTGCCTCCGTGTAAACTTTAGAATTGGTTTGTTGATATCTACAAAATAACGTGCTGGGATTTTGATTGGGATTGCACTGAATCTGTAGATCAAGTTAGGAAGAAGTGATGTCTTGACAGTATTGAGTCTTTCTATTCATGAACATGGAATATCTTTCTATTTATTCCGTTGTTTTCTTTCTTTCTTTTTCTTCTTTGTTTTTGTTTTTATTTTTTTTTTTTTAAATTGAGACAGGATCTTGCTATGTTGCCCAGGGCGGTCATGAACTCCTGGACTCAAGTGATCCACCTACCTTGGCCTCCCAAAGTGTTGGAATTATAGTTGTGAACCGCAGCACCCAGCCCAGTTCTTTGATTTCTTTCATCAGAGTTTTGTAGTTTTCCTCATATAGATCTTATAAATATTTTGTTAGATTTATATGTAAGTAGTTCATTTTTATTGATATATAATATCTGTACCTATTTATGGAGTACATGAGTAGTTGATTTTTTGAGCACTAATGTAAATGGCATTGTGTTTTTAATTTCAGATTCCACTTATTCATTGATGATATATAGGAAAACAATTGACTTTTGTATATTAACCTTGTATCCTGCAACCTTGTAATAATTGCTTATTAGTTTCAGGGATTTTCTTTATTATTTTAGATTTTCTGTATTATTTTAGATTTTCTACATAGACAATCTTGTCATCTGTGAACAAAGACAATTTTGTTTCTTTCTTCCCAATCTGTATACATTTTTTCCTCATCTTATTGCATGAGCTAGGAGTTCCCGTATGATGTTGAAAGGAAGTGGTGAGAGGGGAGATCTTGCCTTGTTCCCCGTCTTAGTGTTAAAGCTCTTAGTTTCTCACCATTAAGTATGATGTTAGCTATAGGTTTTTTTGTAGACATTCTTTATGAAGTTGAGGAAGTTTCCCTCTATTGTTTCTTTTTTACTTTTATTTAAGCTATTTGAAATTTATTTGATAACTAATTTGCCCCCTTCCCTGATAAGTTTGTGATTCTTCTTCTTCTTCTTTCTTCTTTCTCCTTCTTCTTCTTCTTTCTTCTTCTTCTTCCTCCTCCTCCTCCTCCTCCTTCTTTTTTCTTCCTCTTATGCTTCCACTTCCTCCTCCTCCTCCTTCTCCTTGTCCTCTTCCTCCTCCTCCTTCTGCTCCTCCTTCTTTTTGAGACAGGGTCTCACTCTGTCATCTAGGCTGGAGGCAGTGGCACAATCACGGTTCACTGCAGCCTCAGCCTCCTGGGCTCAAGCGCTCCTCCCACCTCAGCCTCTTGAGTAGCTAGGACTGCAGGTGTGCACCACCACGCCTGGCCAATTTTACTTTTTGTTGAGACAGGGTTTTGCCCTATTGCCCAGGCTAGTCTCAAACTCCTGGGCTTAAGCGATCCTCCTACCTCAGCTTCCCACAGTGCTGGGAAGCTGTGATGAAGCTGTAAGCTTCATGAGCCACTGCGCCCTGCCTGTGATGCTTCTTTAACACTCATTGGGTTTTAAGATCTGTTTCAAAGTTGACTGGGTAGTAAATGTTGACGTATCGCAGGGAAATTCTTGCCTTCTTATTCTTTTCTGCCCCTAAGAGTTCTTAGTAATTGTGCCTTAATATTTTACCAAATAAACAATATAGTCATTACACCAAGTCAGTATGGCAGTAAACCTAATACATTGAGAATGGTTCCTATATTTAACATAGATTTCTGGATTTTTTTCCATTAAAAATATCATCTTTCCTACTATATTTATAACATCTGTATCAACTCTACTTTTGTCCATTTTTTTCCCTGTTTTTTTTTTTTTTTCTTGATTGCATTTTTAGGGAAAGGATTTATTTTACTTTTCTTTAAAAAAAAATCCATTCCATAGTTTTGTTTACTCAATCTACTGATATCCTTGTAACTCACAAATTTCTGTAATTATCTTAATTTTGTTCTTCTTTGCTATTTTCCTAAGGTGTGTTTAATTGTTCTTTTCATAACTTTTCTGAGACGAATTTCAGTTTGCTTATTTTCACTATTTTTTATAATGACAGTATTTATCCCTGAACAGAGCTTGAACTTGGACTACATTCCTTAGTATGCTCTGGTTCTTACAACTAACCAAATAATCCATAGTTGAATATTATTATTATCTTTTTTGAGATGGAGTTTCGCTCTTGATGCCCAGGCTGGAGTGCAATGGCATGATCTTGGCTCACTGCAACCTCCACCTCCTGGGTTCAAGCGATTCTCCTACCTCAGTCTCCCAAGTAGCTGGGATTGCAGGCATGCGCCACCTCACCCAGTTAATTTTGTATTTTCGGTAGAGACAGGGTTTCACCATGTTGGCCAGGCTGGTCTTGAACTCCTGACCTCACGTGATCCCCCCGCCTCGACTTCCCAAAGTGCTGGGATTACAGGAGTGAGCCACTGTGCCCGGCCAGAGAAGCTAGTTATTCTGTTTCTTCATAATCTGTGTCCAATATCCTTCTTCTTTTGTTCAACACCTTTTTGTTGGATATTCACAAGAATGTACCATGATGGGTCCACTCTGGACCCCTCCAGCAATGATAACTCCCTCGTGTTATCTAGCACACACCAAACTATTTTAAATAACGTTTCCTACGGTTGTCCCAGCGACCCAGCGAGGTAGGAACTATCTTTTACCCCATTTTGCACTTGGGGACACAATGGCTCAGACAACTTAACTTGTCCGAGGTCACCTAGCTAGCAGGTAGAAAAGCCAGACTTGACCCCATTCGACTTCAAAGTTCCCATTTTTCATCTGTCACCGATTAATGGAAAGTTCACCAAGAATGCAAACAAGATATGCATTTGGCTACAGCCTGGTGGCTGGGGCTCCAGGCCTTCAGGCTAAAGGAACAGTTGGAAGGATGAGCAGAGCAGGAGGGGCAAGGGGGTGACCTGGAAAAAATGCCGGGGGGCCCTCTGTTTGCTCAAAATTGACTAGTTAAGTCACATACCATACCTGCCACTGGCCACTTCGCTCTTTCAGAAGGTTTTCCTGTGCAAATGAGGCCCAGAACCTGGGAAATATCTCTGAAGAAACACCCTTGGCCCTCGCAGCCAACTCCCACAAAGCCTGGCAGCACCCCCAGCCCAGCTGCACGATAAGATAAGACGTGCCCAAGGGACCTGGGGAGAGAAGCCAGACTGGTGACACTGCACTGCTCCCTCCGTGACATCTGTTCACAGCAGACACTGTCCCTCCAGGGACCCAGAGCTCAGTCAAAAGGCCTCTGGTTTTAAGACCAGCTCTATGGAACTCCTCTAGCACTGCCCATCCGGAGGGCTTCTGCTCTCAGAATTGCCCCCAACCCTCGGACCAACATAGCAGGCGAGTCAGCACTCAGGCCTCGGCAGCAGGTGGTGGTAGTCATGACTAGGAGAAAGGACCTTGCATCAGGAGAGCGCACAGCCCCAGGTTGTTGATGTGGGCATGAGTGGCAGGGCTATTTCTGCCCAGCTAAGTGCTGTCAGCAAGCAGAAGGTGAGGGGAGATACTGCCAGGAGTTGTAAGATCTAGGCCTGGCACCGGCTGCTTGAACCCTGCTGAGGACCCAACACGCTGTAGTACCTAAACCGCCCTGACGGTTGGTTCACACAAACCACGTGAAGGTGAGAGGCCCTAACAACACTGAATCCAGAAACAGGAGCCGGAGAACCTAGGGACTGTCACACCGTTTTGAAAAGAGGCACCGCTCTCACTGAACTTCTTTTCTCTGCTACGTCCCTATAACCTTGACAGTAAGTGGTGGTGTCCTGGGCTCCGATCAGCAGTAAGCATCAGCCTCAAAGGACTATGCCCTTGACAGGCTTCCGAGTGCCCTGGGCAGTGGCTGGGCAGCCTGCTGTAATCCACACCAGGCAACTGTGTCTGTGCAGATTACCGAGGTGCCCCTTTTACACAAGAGCCACATTCCTGGAAAGTTGTTCATCAACTGAGTCCTACTAGGGCTGCAACGCTGAGGGTACGTTTTCAGACTGTGAAGGCACAATGTTGCCACCGGCCAGAAGCCCAGGGTGTCGTCCTCCACCCCTCCCTTTCCCACACCCTCAGCGTCGAATCACTCACCCAGCCCTGCCAGTTCTATTTCCTCACCCTGTCTTGGGGCAGTCCCATTTTTATACCCACTGCCCAGGCTGTGCTGCAGACCCCCAGCAGGGCTCCCTGCGCATGGCTCTCCGCTCCAGCCCCTCCTTGGAGCTGCTTCCATCATGTTCCTGCTAAAATGCTGCTGCAGCACATTGCAAAGCTGAGGCCACTTGTTGGAGACCAGGAGTTCGAGACCAGCCTGTGCAACATAGCAAGATACCGTCTCTACAAAAAATAACAAAAATCAGAAATAAAGTGCTGCTCTAAGGATGCCTCTAGCTGAGGAAAACCTTCCTATTGCTCCCTGCCACCCTCAGGGCAAAGCCTAAGTCCCTCACCAGCCCCAGCCTGATCCGCTGCCCCTCACCGCTCCACCTCTGCCTTCTACCCGTACCCGAGGGCCCCTTGGGTCCTGACAGTGAGCCCCCGCCCTCTCTGAGACGGCCGCCACAGCAGCCCATCCACCTCATCCCACGGAGGAAAACTGAGCCCAGGAGACAATCCTCCCCCAAACTTACCATCTGTTTCCCCCCTTCCAGAAGTTTCTTGAGAGCAGGCGCCATATGGATTTGTCTCCGCGTGCCCAGCCTGAGACATCAGTGCCTAGGACTCAGGCGCATACCCAGCACATGCTTGTAGAACAAAGAAGTAAACAGGGAAGGGTAGTTTTTTGCTATTTCTCGTATATTTAATTTCATCATTATTATATTTTTCCTGATTATAAAAGGATGATGTCTTAGTTGTGCAAAATTAGAGTTGGAAGGATTACAGCTCTTTTAGGATTTGTCTAGCAGGTTTCCTGATTTTTACTGAAACCAAACTCCCATGAGAAAAAGACCTACAATTGGGAAAACATATAACCTAGAAAGAAAGGGAAAGTCCTTAGTGTGATATAAATTCCTCCCACGTTTGTTTCCTATGCTTATGCTAATGCATAGAAATATAAAGCAGATCCTCTGAATATTTTGTTTCGTTTTTACCAATATAGAATCATATCATGTTCTTACCGACTCACTCCCCACGAAATACATTTTAGATATTTTCTGTATCTGTACAGGGGGATCTACCTCATTCTTTTTTTTTGTTTCATTTTGTTCATTGTTTTTTACTGATCGAACAAGAACACCTGTCTCTTTTCAAAGACGTACGTAGTATTTAATTGTGTGGGTGTAGGCCAGTTTATTTAGCCCACACGCCATCGATTACAGTTTGGCTCATTCCCAGGTTTTGACATTGTCGATAATGATGCGTTGAATAGCTTGTCTTTTTGAGCTTTGGAGAGCATTTTCTGTGGGAGACTTATTCTGGGGGAGGCTCCTAGAAGTGGACTTACTAGGTAAGACTATTTTAAATTTTAAGAGATAATTGTCAAATTGTCCTCCAAAAAAATGATTGTAACAATTTTGGTACATTTGGTAGTAATTTGCATTTCTACCAAGTCTGTGAAAGTGCTTTTTAGCCACGTCTTCACCAACACTGAGTGTTATCAGTCTCTTGAATCTTCACCAATCGTGTAGGCTACGCATATGTCTTATACACATTTGTGATATTTCTTCAGGGGCTTGCTTGTTTGTACTCTCTTTTTCTGTTGGCTCACTTTTAAGGCCTCCACAGACTTCAGGAAAATCAGTCCTTTGTGCTCTGTGCAGCAGTGTTTCCCCTGTTTGTCTTTGTCTCCTGATTTTGTGTGGTGTGTGGCGGTCGAGGGAGTGGCTGGAGCACACGCTCTGAAGGCAGGCTACTTGGTCACCCTGGTTTTGTCCATGACGTACTAGCTGAATGACCTTAGCCCAGTTACTTAACCTCAGAGTCCCTCAGATAAGGACAGTACTTATTCTATGGGATTGTCACGAGAATGACATGACTTCAGATATGTAAAGTGTTCTGTGCAGGGTTTGACATGAAATAAGCGCTATAAGGGGATACGCTATTATTATTTTGCATTCAACTAATTTTAATTTTATGCAGTCAAATGTATGGATCCTTTATGGCTTCCGGATTTGATGTCATGCTTATAAAGGTTTTCCTCATTCTAAGATTAGAAAGATATTCACAAAGGGAACTATTTGAAGGAGACTGCGGGGAGTCCATTTGCAACACAGCTCCTCCTCCTTTCCTTCCCTCCCTTCCCTTCCTTCCCTTCCTTCCGCCATTTTGCCGTCTTGTAAATTGATTTGGCTTTTCACATCCTGGGGATTTTTTTTAAGGGGAAACCTATCTAAGTGTACATAGTGGAAGGATGACATACAGGTCTGGGGACTGTGGTGGCTGTCGTTTCATGTCTAAAGTGTAGCCTGCTAGGTCATCCCCTCCCTTCATGGATAAAACAACTGCTAGTTGTCAGTAAGTGCCAGCCTCACGCTACGGCTCCTACCCTGATGGAGTTCACCGTCCAGTGAGAGGACAGATAGTGACAGGTGGGAGGTGTCCTCAAGGCCCTGTGGTGGAAATAACCAGCTTAGTGGAAGGAAGAGCTTCCTGGGTGGATAGCAGGAGGGGCCCAGAGGGCATTTCAAACACGGGGGATGGGGCGTTCAATCCGCTCTACAAATCCTGGTGACCTGCCTGTGATGTGTGGGATCCCTGGCCAGCCCCGCCCCCCACCCGCACAGAGGCCCCGGGACAGGGAAGAATGTCCCAGCGCTGGGCAGGGTGAGATGGACAGTGGTCAGAGGCCAGACCACCAGCATCAGACCAAGACTAGGAAAGCCCAGCTCCCGTCCCAGCTCTAGAACTTCTCTGGTCAGAGAGCCTAAGAGCCCTAAAAGGGACTTCATTCCTCTGGGGCTCCCTTTGCATATCCTTACAATGCAGCCTCAGCTTCTGTCGTTAGGCAGCTGTGCAGATTCTGTGAGAGGCAAGTGCAGACATTCTGTCCCGCACAACAAACCGTGGACACCTGGGGGCTCTTTCTGCCGCCGCTCGACTGGGAGTTGCTCCTGCCATGGGGACTGTGCTGTGGGTTCAGCCTGTCTGCGTTCCCAGGGGCTCCTGGGCCTGCTTCCTCTGGAGGGGCAGCCTCACCCTGGATCCAGACCTCCCCGTTTGCAGCCCGTCCTGGTAAGCTGGCTCTTGCCTCCTGCTCCCCTAGTCTTTTTGTTGACCCAGGTCCGGACTCTAGTCCATTACTGTTGAACCTCGGCAGAGACGCTCCTCAGGAAGGGCTGAGTCTCCTCCTCCCACAGGTGTTCAGTAGCAGGAAGAGAAACTGCGCTTGGGGAACCTACTCGTTCCCGTTGGCCTTGTTCATCCCAGATGTTGGTATGAACCCCTCTTGGCACGGGCAGGGCTTCTGCCGTCTCCTCACACTAAGGGTTAAAGGCCTGCAGCGGGGACAGTGAGCTCTTCCACCCAAACTTCAGCTCCGTCCACGACACCAGAGCCCCGTGAGTGGCGTCCCCCGTGGGCGGCAGTGATTCTCACGTGAGCAGGGCCACGAAGGCGAAGGCCACTGCAGAGGCGTCGGCACACCTGGGTCCCTACCATCCAGTCAGAGGGCACGGGAGGGCACCTGGCTGCTGGGGAGAGGACCCTGGTGGGAGCCACAGAAGCCTTTGTCCAGTTTCAGCACTGCCCAGTTCTCTTGCCTTGGAGAGATCCTTGCCCCGATGGTTCTGTGTCCTGACTTATAAGACGGGAAGGTCGGACACAGGGCTGAAACGCATGCCCTGTCGGCGGATGGGAGCTTGTGCACTTTGAGGTTGGATGCCTTTGAGTGGGTGTGCGCTGCCCAGGGAGAAGCAGTTCCCACCCCTTCCACCAGTGAAGGCCTTTGCGTGGGTGTGCGCTGCCCAGGGAGAAGCAGTTCGCATCCGTTCCACCAGTGAAGGCCTTTGAGTGGGTGTGCGCTGCCCAGGGAGAAGCAGTTCCCACCCCTTCCACCAGTGAAGGCCTTTGAGTGGGTGTGCGCTGCCCAGGGAGAAGCAGTTCCCACCCCTTCCACCAGTGAAGGCCTTTGAGTGGGTGTGCGCTGCCCAGGGAGAAGCAGTTCGCACCCGTTCCACCAGTGAAGGCCTTTGAGTGGGTGTGCGCTGCCCAGGGAGAAGCAGTTCGCACCCGTTCCACCAGTGAAGGCTTTGGCGTTTACATTTTGTGCTGTTCCCTGGCCCTGGCTTTTGAGAGAAGAGCCAGCAGCCTCTGGCCTTGTTGACACCATCACGTGAGACACCAGAGGGAAGGGCTAAGGACCGAGCCAGATCTGGCTGGGCCATCTCACCTGGAGGCCGACCTTTGATCCAGGATGGAAACAATGAAGTGGTCACTGGCTTTCCCAAGGCCTGCGATCCTCTTGATAACCAGAAATCCCAAATCCTTATCTCCTGCTCCTCCAGGCAGGCTGGGCTGGCTTCCCAGGGCCTGCTTCGGAGGGCCCTGTGCTGAGAAGCGTCCTGCATTTGGTCTAATGCTCTGCTTTTGCCATCTTGAAATTCTGAATCTTTTTTTTTTTTTCCCCTGTTTTAGACTTCATTCCTGAGGCTCACTCTTATCAGTTTGAAGGAGGGGCCCCATATGTTCATTTTTACTGGGCCATGCAAATTGTTGTGAATTACATTAATACTCATTTGGAAACCTGTTACCAGTCTCCTCTATTAGGCAGAGCTTCAGTGATTACCAGAAGAACACCCTGAAGGAGGCTTCTTGTCTGTCTGGAGCCAGCTGAGATGGCCCTGAGATCCACAGAACCTCCTCCACACCCCGGATGGAGGCTCTCCTGCTCTTCCACCCGTCGTATCTCTCACTTGGCACCTGTTCCTGTAATCAATCACAAACTCCGTCTGAGCTCTTCCTTTCTGAGCCATGCCCTCTGTACTCTGACTTGCCCCAAATAGACAGATGCTCAATACATATTTGCTGATTGGCTGGAAAGCAAACAGAGCTATCATCTCAGCACAGAGTTCAGGGCATTGCACACAGTGGGTGCTTAATCGACGCTGCTGACTCATCTGCGGAGCAGGCCAGGGTGCTACACAGTGTGGCCGTGCCTGTGCTCAGCCCAGGCTTCACATCTCCCTCCAGCCATTCCCTTCCTCCAACCATTGCCTTCCTCCAGCCATTGCCTTCCTCCAGCCATTGCCTTCCTCCAACCATTGCCTTCCTCCAGCCATTGCCTTCCTCCAACCATTGCCTTCCTCCAGCCATTGCCTTCCTCCAGCCATTGCCTTCCTCCAACCATTGCCTTCCTCCAGCCATTGCCTACCTGATGAGCACAGAACTGACGCTGAAATCCTGGGCGCCGCTGTTGAATTATGGGGCTTCCTGGTGTGAGATTGTCCCCGGCAAACCTACTCTTTCCCTTTGGCCTTGTTTATTCCAGAAGTTGGTGTGGACCCTCTTGGCACGGGCAGTTCTACCATCTGCTCACGCTAAGGGTTAAGAGCGTGCAGCAGGGGAGCCCGGAGCCCCAGAGCCCAGGACACACAGCACCAGAGCCCAGTGCACGACGGGGAGAGAATCACTGGCGGCAGCCGTTCTCTCGTGTGAGCAGGCTCCTGCAGATGAAGGTCGCTGCAGAGAGAGCCTCCATTTCATGGTGGTGGAAATGGAGCCTTAGCAAAAAGAAAGATTTGCTTTATTTATGTGTTTATTGAGAAGGAGTCTCGCTCTGTCATCCAGGCTGGAGTGCAATGGTGCAATCTCAGCTCACTTCAACCTCCGCCTCCGGTTCAAGCGATTCTCCTGCCTCAGCCTCCCAAGTAGGTGGGACTACAGGGGCCCGCCACCACGCCTGGCTAATTGTTTTTTATTTTTAGTAGAGACAGGGTTTCACCATATTGGCCAGTCTGGTCTCGAACTCTTGACCTCGTGATCCACCCGCCTCCACCTCCCAAAGTGCTGGGATTACAGGTGTGAGCACACCCCTGGCCTGCTTTTATTTTTAATTAAATTTTTGTTTTTGTTTTTTTTGTTTTGAGAGAAGTCTCGCTCCATCCCCTAGTTTGAAGTGCAGTGGCACAATCTTGGCTCATTGCAACCTCCACCTCCTGGGTTCAAGTGATTCTCCTGCCTCAGCCTCCTGAGTAGCTGGGATTACAGGTGCCCGCCACCACACTCGGCTAATTTTTGTATTTTTAGTAGATACGGAGTTTCACCATGTTGGCCAGGCTGGTCTCGAACTCCTCACCTCAGATGATCCACCTGCCTTGGCCTCCCAAAGTGCTGGGATTACAGGCAGGTGCGAGCATGCTCGGCTGATTTTTTTATTTTTAGTAGAGATGGGGTTTCACTATGTTGACCAGGCTGGTCTCAAACTCCTGACCTCAAGTGATCCGCCCACCTCAGCTTCCCATAGTGCTGGGATTGCAGGCATGAGCCACCGTGCCCAGCCAAAAGAAGTTTTTTATGGAGACAGGGTCTTGTGATGTTTCCCAGGCTGGTCTTGAACTTCTGGGCTCAAGTGATTTGCCCACCTCAGCCTCCCTAAGTGCTGAGATTAAAGGTGTGAGCCACCGCACCTGGCCAGGAAACTATTCTCTCACCATCCCTGTAGTTTCAAAATGCCCTTGGAGAAAATTATAAGAACTATTTACATTTGCAAAGAACTTTACAGTTTGTAAACCAATCATGAACATGATTCTCAAACTCTCCTGTAAGTCAAGACAAATACTTAAGTACTAATTATATGGTTGTTGCTTTAACATTTTGGGTTTTTCTTACTCCAAATGTTCATTGAAGAAAAATTGGAAAATACAGATAAAGCAAAAAAAAATAATATCTGATATCCTATTGCCTTGAGATGATGCTTAATATTTTAGTCCGTATCCTATCAGATTGATCTAAGTATATAAATATAGATCTTTAAAAATAGGTTAATACTATCACTGTTCTGTAATCTTATGATCCCCATTTTTAGTAGGTGACTGAGAGAAGTCCCAAGCCATGCAGCTATGAAGGGGCAGTGCCAGGTCTCAACTCCTTGTCCTGGCTCTAAGTGTCCACGTCCCCAAGCCAGGCTGCCACTCACACTTCGAGGTTTTGTGGGAGTTGACTGCCTCCATTTCATGGCCCCAGCAAAAAAGAAGGGTTTGCTTTGATTGGACTCGGGGTTAGAGACCCCCAAGTTGTCCTGGCATCCCACAGTTCAGCATGGGCGAAGCTGGGCCAAGCCTCCTGGCCGCCCAGGAGTCCCCACCTCTGCCAAACTGGACTTTGCCTTGCAGTGAAGTCACAGGGATGACAGGGGTCAGCTGTCGGGCGGGAGGCCCAGAGGCAGCAGATGCCAGGTGGCAGCCTCGGGCTGTGAAGGACTGACCCCAGAGAGCGACTGTGTATCTGCTTGGTGGCCTTGGAGGTCTCCCACTCATTAGTATTTTTAGAAAGAGGGTGAGGGCCCAGCAGGGACCTGACACTTGCCCGGCTGCCCTGGGGCATCACCCTGTTCTGCGGAAAGGGCGCTTCCAGCCTGGATCTGGGCCAGCGCCAAGGGCAGGACTAGCCTGCCTGCCTGCATCCGTCCATTCAGTCGCTCCTGAGCACACACTCCCCGCCGAATTCTGTGTTAGGCACTGGCGGAGAGGTTCCCCCGGGGCCCTGGCCTAAGAGCTGTGGGAGGAGGAACACAGTGGTGAGGAGTTTGAGCTGTGGCCTCAGACGGACTCGGGTTCAAATCTTGCCTCTGATCTCCTAGCCATGTGACCTTGGGTAAGTTCTGTCCTCGCTGGAGCCTGTTTCCCCTCACAGGGCCTCTGCAAGAAGTGAAGAGGGATGCACAGGGAGCCTGGCAGCGCGTGGGGTCAGTGCAGGGAGCCAGGGAGAGGCTGTGGATTGGAAGCCCTCTGGGCCTGGGCTGTTTGCGAGTTCAGCATCTACGGAGAATCTGGCTCTCAGGACACCTTGGGGCTGAGTCAGACAATGCCTGGGATTTGCTGAGGGTTTTGCTGAGTTCGGCAGCAGCTCACCTATTTCACCAGATACAAGCTTCTCACCATGAGGAGGAGAGGGGTGTCTCCTCGTTTTATAGACAAGTGAGCTGGGAAGCACCGAAGCTGCGTGAGTTGGACGGTCCGCAGCACAATCGGGTCCCTGCACCCGCCTGCAGGCCCTCCCCCGCTCACCTTCTCCCCAGACCGGACCCTGGCCCACTTCACAGAGCTGCTGCTCAGGTGCGGGTGTGGGGGCTGGGAGGATGTGTGAGTGGCCACCTTCGAATCACGAGGGAGAACAGGAGAGCCGCGGTGTGAGGACCCAGGCTGGGCCTGCTTTGCTGGCAGGGAAAAGGCTTGAGTCCTCGGGCCAGGGCAATCCAGACAGGCTGGCTCCAGGCCCAGGCCTCCTTGGATTGGCTGAAGCTGGCAGGGGCAGCTGATTCAGGCTGGTCCACCAGTCAGGAGGGGTTTTGATCCCCGGACTCAGTGCTCAGGGACTTCTCTGTCGTGATCTCCTTGGCCCCCTGAGCTCCCTCCGGATAGTGCATCAGTAACCCTGCCTTGTCTGTCTCACCTATGGGTCTATGGCCAGGACCCAGGAGACTGCTGAGCTCAGGGACAATAGATACACACCTGCACACAGACACATGTACACACACACACAGACACACACAGACACATGTACACACAGACACATACAGATACATGTATACACACACACAGACACATGTACACACACACAGACACATACACACAGACACATGTACACACAGACACATGTACACACACAGACACATACACACAGACACATGTACACACACACACAGACACAGACACATGTACACACACAGACACATACACACAGACACATGTACACACACAGACACATACAGATACATGTATACACACACACAGACACATGTACACACACACAGACACATACACACAGACACATGTACACACACACAGACACATGTACACACACAGACACACACAGACACATGTACACACAGACACATACAGACACATGTACACACACAGACACACAGACACATGTACACACACAGACACATACACACAGACACATGTACACAGACACACACATGTACACACAGACACACAGACACACGTACACACACACACAGACACATACACACACGTACACACACAGACACACAGACACATGTACACACACAGACACAGATACATGTACACACACACACAGACATGTACACATACACACAGACACATGTACACACACACAGACACATACAGATACATGTACACACACACACACCCAGACACATGTACACAGAGACACACAGACACATGTACACACACAGACACACAGACACAGACACACATACACAAGACACGCACACACACATACACAGACACTGACACACACAAACACATGAATACACACAGGCACACATGCACACACACAGACACATACACAAGACACGCACACACACATTCACACAGACATACGCAGACACGGACACACACAAACACATGAATACACACATGCACACACAGACACATGGACACACACATCCACACAGACACACACATGCACACACACACACACACACACGGACACACACATCCACACAGACACACACACATGCATACACACACAGACACACAAGACACACACATTCACACAGACATACGCACAGAGACATGGACACACACACACACATGAATACACACATGCACACACACACAGACAGACACATGCACACACAGATGCTCACGCACTCACAGATGCACACAGACACACACATGCATACACACAAACAGACACACAAGACACACAGACATACAGACACGGACACACACACATGAATACACAGGCACACATGCGCACACACACACACACAGACACATGCACACACACAGACGCTCACACACAGATGCACAGACACATGGGCACATACACATTCGCACACACACACATGCATACACACACAGACACACATGCATACACACACACAGACACACAAGACACACACACACATTCACATAGACATACGCACAGACACGGACACACACACGAATACACACAGGCACACATGCGCACACACAGACGCTCACGCACACACAGACACACAGACACATGGGCACACACACACACACACACAGAACACTGTGGCTGCCCTGGTGTACGAAGGGATCAGCAGTGCAGTCGAGGTGTTGGTGTTCTACAGCCATTGGCGGGCAGCCCCAGAAGGCACCATAGAAGAGGTTCAGCGAGTTCAGCTCGCCCTGGTCCTGCCTTTGAAGTCTCTTCGGAATGAATACAGTGAATGACAAATGGATCCTTTTTTTTTTTTTTTTTTGAGACAGGGTCTCGCTCTCTCATGCAGGCTGGAGTGCAGTGGCGTGACCTTGTCTCCCTGCAACCTTTGCCTCCCAGGTTCAAGTGATTCTCTCACCTCAGCCTCCTGAGTAGCTGGAATTACAGGCGCCCACCACCACATCTGGCTAATTTTTGTATTTTTAGTAGAGACGGGGTTTCACCATTTTGCCCAGGCTCGTCTCAAACTCCTGACTTCAAGTGATCCACTCGCCTCGGCCTCCCAAAGTGCTGGGATTACAGGTGTGAGCCACTGCGCATGCTGACAAGTGCATCATTAATTCACTCCTTCATTCATTCAGTACTCCAGGCTAGGTGCCCCCTTGTTCCCATGCAGCTTTTCCATTGGGGAGGGATGGATAAGTTCTCTTTATCGCCTGGCTTCCCCCTTTATACACTTATTCTCTGCTAAGCTTTGTCATTTTAGGGTATTAGGAGAATAGGATGTAAACCGAAACAAGAGATTTATTTTGCCAAGGTTGAAGGTGAACTCAGAAAAAACAAACACCATAAGATCTGTGACCTGTGCTTTTTCCAATGAGGATTTTGGGAATTTCACTATTTAAAGGGAAAGAGCAAAGCAAGAAGGGAAGATGTTTTAAAAGGAGGGTGGGTAGGCTGCAAGGCTACGGTTGCCTTCCTGTGAGGCTGGGATAGTGCTCCACGAATCTGCATTTTACGTGTGAAAAGAGGGAGTGGGGACGGCTCAGTTATGAATTGGTCCTGGGCTCAGTGACTCCGCGTTTTATGTAAGGTGAAGTAAGCCTGTGAAATGACTGCGGTTTGGGAACACAGGGAAGGCAGTTTTGTCTTTTGGTTTTGGTTTGTTTTGTGTGACTCCATGTCCAAGCTGAACTTTCTCTTCTGCTTAGTGAATTTGGGGGTCCCAAGATTCTAGTTTTCTTTCACAAGGGCTTTGGGAAGGCAGAGATCTTTGTTGTCTGCTAGGTGCCTAGCTCAGGCTAGGAGCTGGAAACAGGTTTGCTGACCTGAACTCAACAGGAATCTTGGCAGGCTGTCTGCAGGGCTGGGTGGGGTGGGAAATTCACCACCTTCCCTTTTCCCATCTCACTGTCAGATCTGAGCTACTTCATGAGGTCTCACCTGGACGATAGCCAGAGACGGTAGGCTCAGCTCTCATTGCTTCTTATTCTAATTGCCTTGAATCCCGAGGAAATAACTCTTACCTTTTGGAAATGTATAATCTAGTGGGGACGTACAAAACTCATAGACACCCTTATGTGGAATGTTGATATTTTGCTTCATGATAATTGTTCCGAAAGTCCTTTCCACTTACCCGTGTTTAGGTTCCTGTCTGGAATTAGGCTCCACCACAAAATCTAAGATTCAGCAAAAACAAGAGAGGCTCTAAGTGCTTCTGAGGGAGGACACGAAAAGGATCTGTGAATAAAAGCACTAGACCCTAACAGATCCGTGAGGAACGGCAGCCGGCAGCACCGGTGGGGGAGACAGGAGCTGCTGGGGCTTCTGGCTACTGGTTCGAAAGACGGTTTTGATCAATTCACTCCTCTCTGGAATGATCTAGATATGCTATCTGTAAATATTTTAGACTGGTCCCCATCGTTGAGGGGTTTACACAGCCTATGCTTCCAGGGCTGTAGCAGTTAAGGACACAGAATCCAGAGCCTGCCTGGGTTCAACGTCCAGCTCTAATACTTAAAAAATGGATGATCTCGGCCTGGTGCAGTGGTTCCTGCCTGTAATCCCAGCACTTTGAGGGTGCAAGATGAGAGGATCCCTTGAGGCCAGGAGTTCAAAACCAGCCTGGGCAACATAGTGAGACCACATTCCTACAAAAAATGTTGTAAACATGTAGTGTAGTGGTGTGCACTTGCAGTCCCAGCTACCCAGGAGGCTATGGCAAGAGGATCCCTTGAGTCCAGGAGTTTGAGGCTACAGGGAGCCATGATTACACCACTGCACTCCAGCCTGGGTGACAGAGGGAGAGCCTGTCTTAAAAAAACATAAAAATAGGCCAGGCGCGGTGGCTCATGCCTATAATCCCAGCACTTTGGGAGGCCGAGGCAGGCGGATCACAGGGTCAGGAGATCGAGACCATCCTGGCTAACACGGGAAACCCCATCTCTACTAAAAATACAAAAAATTAGCCAGGCGTGGTGGCAGGTGCCTGTAGTCCCAGCTACTCGGTAGGCTGAGGCAGGAGAATGGCGTGAACGCAGGAGGCAGAACTTGCAGTGAGCCGAGATCGCGCTACTGCATTCCAGCCTGGGCGGCAGAGCGAGACTCCATCTCAAAATAAATAAATAAATAATAAATAAATAGATATATAATAAAAATAAAAAAGGGTGATCTCGGGGCCTGGTGCAGTGGCTCACACCTGTAATCCCAACATTTTGGGAGGCTGAGGCAAGAGAATTGCTTGAACTCAGGAGTTCAAGACTAGCCTGGCCAACATGGTGAGACCCCATCTCTATAAAAATTTTACAATTTTTCATTTCTAGTAAGTTTTCAGGCGATGTTGCTACTGCTACTTCAAGGACCACATGTGGGGAACCACTGGTATATAGGAGAAAAAAACGCAGGCTTAGGATTTAGACAGTGGGGCCATCCCTTAGTATCTGGTGACTTCGGGCATTTGATGTCTTTGAGCCTCAGTTTCTTCACTTGTAGAATGGAACTACATCCCAGCTACTTGGCAGGCTGAGGCAGGAGAATCGCTTGAACCCAGGAGGTGGAGGTTGCAGTGAGCCAAGCTCATGCCACTGCACTCTAGTCTGGGCAACACAGTGAGACTCTGTCTCAAAAAAATATATATATATACATGGGAGTACAGTTGCTTTTCAACTTATGATAGAGTTACATTCTGATAAACCCATAGTTGAAAATATCGTAAGTCAAAATGCATTTAATACCCTTAGCCTACTGAACTTCATAGTTTAGCCCAACTTAACTTCAGTGTGCTCTGCCCACTTACACTAGCCTCCTGCTGGGCCAGATCGTCTAACACAAAGCCTCCTTTATAACAGAGTACCGAATATCTTCTGTAATTTATTGAATAATGTACTGAAAGTGAAAAAGAGTGGTTGTGTGGATACTCGAAGTACAGTTTGTAAAGTTTATCGCTTACGATGGTGAAAAACCGGGGACCATCTGTATTCCTACCTGCTTTGTGGAGTCGTGCCTGGCATACAGCATTATCGTCATTTAATTACCACCGTTTAAATTTTAGCAATTTTGTTAGCCCTTGAGGGATGAGCAGGATTGAAGTCAGCAGAGACTGGCTGGGAGGGCTTGGGGGATGTCTCTGAGAACCTCAAAGCCGAAGTGGGTGGAGAGCAAAGAGCAAAAGGCCAGACGGGTCTGGAAGGCCCAGGACAAGGCGCGGATTGGGAAAGTGCTCTTGTGTAGGGTGGATATTGAGAGGCAGCAGATCGATTCTTTGGAAATGCCTGTGTGGTGGGTAAATCCACGTTAACTCTGAACCCGGAGAAGACAAGTCTTTTCTGAAAGCCACTGACAAGGTGACCTCTTGCAGGGGAGGTGGAAACTGCTCCCTAAGAAAGAGCAAGGAGGCTGGGGGGGTGGCTCAGGCCTGCAGTCCCGGCACTTTGGGAGGCTGAAGCAGGAGGATCGCTGGAGCCCCGGAGGTCGAGGCTGCGGTGAGCTATGACCGGGCCACACACTGCAGCCCGGGCCACAGAGCAAGACCCTGTCTCAAAAAACCAGTAACAACTAAAATAAAAAAAGCAAGCAGGCCCCTCTGCGCTCCCGTTTCAACGCACGTGCTTTCCTGTTCTTCCCTACACGCCCTGCTTCTGTTTGCAAGCTGTGGCCCCTTTTGTTGCAGGGAAACCCGTGCACCTCCATATCACAAAGGGGTCAACGCCCGGGGAACGCCCGCGCTGGCGGACGCTGTTTCCTGGCGCCCCCTGGCGGGCAACGGCGGCGCCGCAGGCCTTCCGGGACGCCGCTCCCCACGTGGCCTCTCGGCGCTGCAGCCCAGGCCTCAGTGTGCAGCCCCGGGCAAGGGCTGGAACTCGCAGTGAGACTGTGCCCAGGGCCCGGAGGAGGTCTCTGGACCAGTCACCTATTATTGCTGGAATAACACGCAAAAGACACCCCACCCCGACGTGGATTAGAGACTGTTGATTTTTAAGGGCGAGATCACCGCTCTTGGCAGAGGAAGGCTGCAGCCGGGGAGCCTGCATGCGGCCTGCCCCAGACAGAAGGCCTCAGAGGTCTGAGCTTTTACAGCTTTTGGCCTGAAGACCAGCTGCAGCTTCCAGCCCCAGTCATTCATTCCCTGAGGCTCCCTCAGGACTGCTGAGCAAAGGCGGGATCTAGGGGAAAAAGAGCTCTGCCTGCAGTGGGGGCATTTATTTTAAGAGCAAAGGTTCACTTCGCAAAGTTCTCTCCCCTACCCAGAAGCCATTGTGCATGAAGCCCCACCCTTAAAAAACCTGACTTTTGCCTTTTTTGAAAAAGCTCTCTCGTAAAAATTCAATGCAATCATCATTCATTGTGCACCTATTGTGGACAAGGTGCTGAGCTAGGCTCCATGGGGACTCAGGCCTGTGGAGATGGGGTCCATGTGCTAAAGTGGGCAGCAGAAGGAGCCGTCTCAAGAGGTCTCAACAACGCCAAGGCCAGCACAGGCCAGGGAGCAAGCGACCTTCTTTCAAACAGGGCCTTGGTGGAGTGCACTTGGGGACAGGGTCTACAAAGGAGGGAAGGCTTTCCCCAGGGGGAGCATGGCGGAGAAAGAAAGGCCTTTAGTCCCGGAGCAGAGCAGGAGCAGCTGGGAAGGGTGGGGTGTGTTCAGGGAACAGTGAGTAATCTGGTGTGGCCCCGCACGTCTGAGCATCACAGAGTCTGGCACAGGGTTCGCTCTCCAGGGGTGGGAGGAGGAGCTGGGGACCAGGCTAGAGAGGTGGGTGGGGGCCCCAGGAGAGAGGACTACACTTGAGTAACAATGACCCTGGAGACCCAGTGCAGGCGGGCTTGTGTGAGCATTTCTCTTCCTGCTGGCGGCTCAAACGTGAGAGCCAGCAGGAGCGAGGAGAGAGGCTGCCTAATGGGTACAGGAGGCACTTCAAACACAGTGGAAGTTGTTAGGACCATAAATGGTGACTACTTCGAAATTGGGGCTGGGACGGGCCCTGAGTCACAACACAGTATTTAAAATGCCTCTAGGCCCACACGTGGGAGTATAATCCTGTGTGGGATAGATTTCCTTCTCGTCTCATATTTGTTTAATACTTCACAGTTTTCAAAGCACATTCACCCACATTATCCTATTGATCTTTCTAGCAGCCTTTGTGCTAGACAGGGCAGATATTATTCCCACTTCAGAGAAGGACCAGCTAGGGTCTGGGTGAGATGAAGTCATAAATTCGGTTTTGTTTTAATAAGTTTATTTTAACCACTGGCCTTTTGCAGGGTATGCCTCGGTTTGTTTTGTGTTGCTGTAACAGAATAACTGAGACTGGGTAATTTATAAACAATAGAAGTTTATTTGGCTCATGGCTCTGGAGACTGGGAAGTCCAAGAGCATTGCACTGGTATCTGGTGAGGGCCTTCATGCCACATCCTTCCCTGGTAGAAGGTGGCAGGGCCAGAGAGCTTGCAAGCACAAGAGAGAGGAAGGAAGCCAAGATCATCTTTTATTTGTTATTATTATTATTATTATTTTAATCAGGAACCCACTCCTGAGATAACTTGACCCACCGCCATGATAATGGCATTAATGCATAAATGAGGGCAGAGCCCTCATGACCTGACTGCCTCTTAACATTATTACAGCAGGGGTTAAGTTCCCAACCCATAAACTTTAGGGGGCACATTCAGACCGTAGCAGAGTGCGTATTTGCTTTTGTTACCAATTTATTGATTTATTTATTTTTGAGATGGAGTCTCCCTCTGTCACCCAGGCTGGAGTGCAGTGGCACAATATCAGCTCACTGCAACCTCCCCCTAT
The DNA here is from genome assembly GCF_049350105.2 of Macaca mulatta. Taxonomy (NCBI): domain Eukaryota; kingdom Metazoa; phylum Chordata; class Mammalia; order Primates; family Cercopithecidae; genus Macaca; species Macaca mulatta. Next base: position 1,352,355 of record NC_133416.1, on the reverse strand, counting down.
ACCTGGCCTATTTATTTATCTTAGAGACAGAGTTTTGCTCTTGTTACCCAGGCTGGAGTACAGTGGCACCATCTCGGCTCACGGCTCACTGCAACCTCTGCCTTCCCAGGTTCAAGCGATTCTCCTGCCTCAGCCTCCCAAGTAGCTGGGATTACAAGCAAGCACCCAGCTGATTTTGTATTTTTAGTCGAGACGGGGTTTCATCATGTTGGCCAGGCTGGTTTCAAACTCCTGACCTCAGGTGATCTGCCCGCCTCAGCTTCCCAAACTGCTGGGATTACAGGTGTGAGCCACCTTGCCCGGCCACAAATTTATTTTTTAAGATAGTTCATTCACACGGTTCAAAATTCAAAAGGTACAGATAAAATTCCCTCTCTCAACCCTATTCTTCCAGTCACCCAGGTCCCTTCTTACCCGTTTGAACCCAAGCCTTTTGCCTTTGGGTCTAGTGCCCCTTTTGCGGCAGCAGACAGCCCTACCGCAGATTCAGGAAAGCCTCGCGCAAGTTTCACTTAGGTAGAGGTTATGCCTCCTCTTAGTAAGTGTGCATGTGTACCCTATGGGACTAGTCTTCTTTCATCTTAGGCCGCATATGTTTTTGTTTTTTATCTGTTTTTTTTCTTTGAGATGGAGTCTTGCAGTGTTGCCCAGGCTGGAGTACAGTGGCGCCATCTTGTCCCACTGCAACCTCCACCTCTGAGGTTCAAGCAATTCTCCTATCACAGCCTCCTAAATAGCTGGGAGTATAGGCATGGGCCGCCACACCCAGCCAGGCTGTGTGTGTTTATCTTTAGATCTTAAACTCCTTGGAGTAGGAAGTATGTCTTCTACTTCTCGGGGGCAGTAGAGTAAGGGTGAAAATTACAGGCTCTGGGCCTGGCGCGGTGGCTCACGCCTATAATCCCTGTACTTTGGGAGGCCAAGGCAGGTGAATCACCTGAGGTCAGGAGTGCGAGACCAGCCTGGGCAATATGGTGAAACCCTGTCTCTACTAAAAATTCAAAAATTAGCCGGGCGTGGTGGCGCACACCTGTAATCCCAGCTACTCGGGAGACTGAGGCAGGAGAATTGCTTGAACCCAGGAGGGGGAGGTTGCAGTGAGCCAAGATTGTGCCACTGCGCTCCAGCCTGGGCAACAAGAGTGAAACTCTGTCAAAAATAAATAAATAAATTAATTAATTAAAAATTACAGGCTCCGGCACATAGAGGATTGGAATTAAAAACTGTGTTGTGTGATTGTGGGCAAGTTACTTAGTCTCTCTGAGCCTCTATTTTCTCAACTGTGATGATGATACCCTCGCCTGCTTCGCAGAACTGCTGTGAGGACTACATAAGGCGACTCATGTTCTGTGTTTAACCCTGTTTCAGGCACAAGGTATGTCCTCTGTAGGTGGGAGCCACCATTGTTCCCATGCACTGAGAGCCCACTATGTGTGTTCACAGCGGGACAGGCCCAGGCACCCTTCCCAGCTGAATTCTGACAAGGGACTGACACCGAATTAAAAGCTCACCTAAGCCCCTTCCTTTGAACAAATCACTCTTCCCAGGCTGGGACCCACCCTTTCCCTTTGTGAGAAATCAGCTTTCCAAAAGCCTAGGTCGCCACTGTCTCCTTCTCGAGGGAGGCCCGGCTTTCCCAGGCAGTCGGTCATTTTGAGGCCACCAGAAGGGCCACTGGCCCCTGTTCCTCTGGGCCTGTCTAGTGTGTAGCCCTGAGTGCGAGCTGGCACACAGGAAGCTCCCATGCAGGTCTTCTCGGGGCCGGCAGGAATGACTCATGAGAGGGTCACCCATGCCCTGCAGCTGCCTCTCAGCGATGTCCTCGGCCCCCGGGATTCTCCACTCAGAGCCGGCTTTCCCATCCCTAGACCACTCCGTGCTAGGAAGGACCCAAGGAAGCCTGTGTTCCAGTCCCTTCAGTCTCACAGATAAGAAAAGGAGTCCAGTGCTCCGGGCCCCGGCTTGTTCAGTCATTAAAGCAGAGCTGGAATGTGGTCAAGGTGCCTTTGGTGACACCCTCCGGGCTGCTACAACTCCCCCTCACCAGCCTACACCTTCCCATGGGACACACACTGCCTGCCACAGGCCCCAGGGCCTAAACACACTGATTTGCGGGCTCCATGGCTTTTCGGTAGGGCAGTTACTTACCACTCTGGGGTTTACTGAACCTCCGTGGCCCTCTGGGAGAACAGCCCTGTAATCTTGTTTCCAAGAAAGAGCAGAATGATCTGTTGGAGCTTATGGTCTCCACTGACCATAATATCGATAAACAATGTAAAAACATGTTTACTTTTTTGTCAAAAAAGGCATTCCTTTCCTATCCAACCTAAGTTCTGTAAATAAACAAAAATATAGGCCAACAAGGATTAAGGGATAAAGGGCTGTCTGGGAGAACAATGAAGCAATCCTTGACTTCAAGGGATGGAATTGCACCAGCCTTAGGAGCTGGGACTTGGCAAGAGGCCTAGGTGACAGGGAAGTCTGAGCTGGAATGAGAGAGGAGGGTGTGGAAGAGGGAGGAAAATGACTGTGCCGGGCAGGCCCAGGAACGGGGCAAACTGGCGACCGCTGAGTCTGTGGTGTCCCCCACCCCCTGCCTCATCCCCATGCCAATCACCAAACCCATGTCCTCTTGTTGCCCAGAGGCGTCCAGATCAAACTCTGGATCTACTCCCACCTTCCCTGCACTAGCCGGGCTCCAGCTTCATGCCGCCCCAAATTCCCCGTCTGTCCGGGTGTCATCGGTTGGGCAGATTTTGATGGGCAGCCTTTCCCACAGGCAACCGCGCCTTGAACAGGGACTCTGGGAGCCCAAAGCAATGAGTCTTGGGTCAGTGTCCTGCTTCCCTTGAGTGGCAGGGGAGGGGTGAGCAGGGTGGGGCAGAATGAGACCAGAGCCAGCCTCATTGAGAGAAGGATCTCAGGCTGGGAAAATGGGAACCGCTTGGATTCTGTCCTTCCTTCTGTGGAGGAGCAAAGTGTGGTTCTGTCTGTCCGTGGCCTCTGCCCTCCAGAGACAGGATTTTCCTCCAGTTTTATAGATGTGGAAACTGACCACCAAAGCGCCAAGCCCAGAGGCAGAGTTGGGCCCGGAATCCTAGCCCACCGGCCCCTGCTCCTCGAGGATCAACACCAAAGGAGCCGGGAGTGGGCAGAGCCCTGTGTGCTTGTGGCGGGTGGAGGCCGCCAGCCCACGCGGGCCAGCTCTGCAGGGAGGGCGCAGAGGCCAGGGCCAGGGCCAGGGCCAGGGCCAGGGGAGGGCGGCAAGCGAGAGCCAGCTGTGAAGAGTCCGGTGAAACACCAATGACTCATGCGGGTGGCTCTGCTCCTCAGTCCAGCCCACATTCCCGGGTCTCTGTTCCCGACCCGCCTGGGCCTGGCCTTAAAGGGCCAGCTCTTCCGTGCAGGAGCGGGGGCCACCCTGCTGCGCTCCCCACGCCTCGGTCACCCTGGTCCCTGTGGAGTTGCTCCCAGTCCCTGGCTGTGGGCGAAAGGATGGCCCCCTGCAGGGTTTAGGGCTTTATCGGGTCCACTCCTCCCACTATAAGGGAGGGCCCTCGGGTCATTTCATCCATCCCCCTGCCTCTGAGCAGGGCTGCACCTAAACGGGCCCGCAAGGATAGAGAAAACCGTTCCCTGCTTTTACAGACGTTGCAATGAAAGGGCCCCTCTCCAGGCCCCCAGCTCCAGGGCCTCTGCCCGCCTTTCCACGCGCCGGCCCCGGGCTGCAGGTGGCGCCGGACGCCCCGCCCTTCTCGTCTCCCACCCCACGTGGTTCCACTTCAGCTCTGGCTGATTCTTGAGCTCTGGCTCGACACGCGTGTTTGGAGGGTTTCAGGTCGGCCCATCCGGACTCGCGGGCGAGGCTCCCGTCCCGGGCCTCGGAGGGGTCACGCCAACCCCGTCCTGCGCGTGGCTTCCCGGGGCGGAGACACCGTCCGGCGGCCGCGGTCCCGCCGCTTCCCCGGACCCTGCGCGCCACCGTGTGGACACCCGGGGAACTGGCGCCCGCGGGGCCGAGACCCCGCCCAGCACCCACAGTTCAAGGCGGTCCGGAGTCGGCCTCAGAGAGAGGAAAGCGGGAGGCGCAGCCCCTGAACACACTGCGAGCCTCACATTCTCTGCGAAACAATGGCTTTTAGATGAATTTAACAACAAAAGCCAACCCGCTCTGTTAAAACTTACAAATAGCAATACTTTCCATAGAGGTTTGGGAAGACCTGTGTGGCCCAAGTGCCCACCCCTTCCACCCACTGCCGCCTCTTCGCCCACTAACTGGTCAGTGCTCAACACGTCCCACTGGAGGTCTGGGTTTAAGGTTTTGTTCACTGTTAACAAATTTGGGGGGAAGGGGCTCTGTCTTCCTCTAAGCTAGACCAGGAACGAGGAGAAAGGGCAAAGCTTGCTGCTACGGGACAAACTGGAGGATGGGGAAGAGAGCGGAGGGGTGGCACAGGCATGGGGCAGGGAGGCCAGGGGGCACAGCTGAGCCTGGGCAGAGGCACTTTGAATTTGGGGGCAGGGGGTGAGACTCTCTTGCCTAATGAGTGCTCTTGGGGACCGAGGACAAATCTTCACCAAACGGGCTATGGCCACAGGTTGCAGCCTTGGTGCTGACACCGACCATGGGCCTTTGTGGAGTGTTGGCCCTGGGATCCCTGGCCCTAACCAACCAGGCCAGCTGGCCCTAGACAAGCCGGCCTTGCTTGAACTGGATTTCCAAAGGCCCTGAATGCTGTGTGTGGCCTCCGAAGTCCACACAGCTCCTCACTCACCCTCTGTCCCTACCTCCTCCAACCTCACTGGCTGCCCCCAGCACCAGCTGAAACCCCGGCCCCAGCAAAATCAAACACAAACGAAGACAGGGGAGAGAGAGTGAGCACTCCATTCCTTTCGTGCCTACGGACGTTTTCCTTATTTTTGTGGGCCCCGGACCCCAGCCTGATTTTGGTGGCCGTCAAAAGGAGCTTGCCAGGGCCTGTTGCGAGCAGCCTGTGGCTCAGTGCTTACCCAGGATCCCGGGGAGGGGCAGCAACTATGCCTTGTTCGGCATTGGGGTCCTCACAGCCCCAAGCACCGCCTGGCATGTACACTCAATCTATTGAATGAATGCTACCCGCTGGTCTCCGTTCTGATCTCCCAGGGAAAGTGTTTAAATTGCTCCACTGGCCAAAGTGCACACTCCTGATTACCCTCGGCGAGTCCTGCCCCAACCAGAAGTTGAGGACACTTGGAATCTTGATAATGAACCACCCAGGTGCAGGGAACTGCCCCGTGTAGGAAGCTGGTGGCCTGGAGTGTGGTCAAAGAGCCACTCCTGTGTGCTTGATCCTCCAGTGACTGGTCCACAGAGTCAGAGAGGGGCAGCCTGCGGGGCATAGGCTGCCAGGGGGGATTCCATCAGAGCAGGTGCTGTTAGCACCCATGACCGCCCTGTGCCTCTTGAATGTGTCTGTGCGTGCACACCCTCCTGGCAAACAGAGCAAAGGGCCAGGAGCTGGGAAAGGAAGCGAGAAGAGCAGGGTGGAGACATTAGGCTGAGCTTTGAAGGCAAACTTTAGGAGACGGACCGGGGAAGAGAGGCCCCCTTCTGTTGGACTAGGAGAGGACTGGTCCAATCTGTAGCCAGGCATGTGGATTAGAGCTGGGTCTCCAAAGACGAGTGCCCAAGACCATATTGTAGGATAAGAAAATTAAACTTCTATTTATATTGAATGTTATGTAATCCTCTCAAATGTTTCTACTTTTTACTATATATATTAGTGCCATAAAAATATGTATAATTGATAATGGAAGAATGTACATGTATTGAGGATGCATGGCCAAAACAGTTTTTAATGCTGAGATGACACTATCAAGAAAGTCTGGAGACCACTGCATATCAGAGTTTTGTTTTTGTTTTGAGACAAAGCTGTCGCCCAGGCTGGAGTGCAACGGCGCAATCTCCACTCACTGCAACCTCCGCCTCCTAGTTCAAGTGATTCTCCTGCCTCAGCGTCCTGAGTAGCTGGGATTACAGGCATGTGCCACTACACCCAGCTAATTTTTTTGTATTTTTAGTAGAGACGGGATTTTGCCATGTTGGCCAGGCTAGTCTCAAATTCCTGACCTCAAGTCATCCACCTGCCTTGGCCTCTCAAAGTGCTGGAATTACGGGCATGAGCCATCGCACCCAGCCTCATTGCAGGGTATCCTCATAGAATCCAAAGGTTCTGAGAGATAGGATAAATCAGTTAGCCTATGTGTAAATCAACTGTCCTCTGTGTAACTCCCTGAGGTACAGAGAAGTGAAGCGACTTACTGGGGTTGCATGAAGTACAAGGAACATTCCAGACCCTCTGAGACCTGCCCATCCACTCATCCACATATCCATCCATCCATCCACCCACCAATCTCTCCATCCATCCCTTAATCCATGAAGCTTTATACTTCAAAATCAAATGTAAATTATGCTTCAATAAATCCTAGCCAAAAAAATTAAAAACAAATTAAGAGTGTTTAACTAGTATGCATCACTGTGCATATAAGGTATGCATCCATCTATCCATTCATCTGTCCTCACTTAGCGGGTATCTGTCCTGTCATGGTGATCTGCTGGGTCATCTTCCCTACCTCCAGGCTGTAGCATCTTTCAAAGTCCTCCCTTCCTTCCTTTCTCACCTTGTTCCACTTCAGTTCCTTTTCACTCTGATCCTAAATCAAGACACTAACTTTTAAATGACTCTCCCTGCTTCTAACCCTTCCTGGCCCAATCTGTTCCAAGCAGCACTGCTAAATCAATTTTCCAAGTACTCTTGAGTGACTGCAGATCGCCCTTGGCCATGGCGCCCAGTCTGAATTTCTTGGCCGAACCCAGAGGCCCACAGCATATGCCCTATATTGTGATTCTTTTGGAGTTAGTGGCTTCTTGAGAAGCTTTAGTTTAGACTTCAAAATCAAATCGAATGTAAATTATGCTTCAATAAATCCTAGCCAAAGGTAATAATTAAAATGAATTAAGAGTGTTTAACTAGTATGCATTACTGTGTGTACACACTCATGCATGCATGTGTATGCTGACAGCGTGTGCCTGAGCAGGGCGGCAGCTCCAGTGCTCCTGAGGGATGGAAATCCAGCCACGACCAGCTGGTGAGCTGTGCACCCTGCCTTGGGGGCCACGGCGTTATGGAGAGTAGGTACCTTTCTCTATCTCACCCAAAGCCACCAAGCTCCTTTTATTGTCTTCTCAGGTGCTTTCCTCTCAAAGGAAAAGAAAACAGCCCAAAGCTGAGGCCTGGCCCAGGTAAAATAGCGAATAGGATGAGGAAGGAGCATTTTACCAGCAGCAGAGAACCCTCTCCGCTTTCTCCAGCCAGGTGTGCGAAGGTGTGAGGGAAGGGGCGACTCTCCAGGAAATATCAACTGCAACAGGACATCATTCCAGAGTGCAGAGGTCCTTAACGGGTTTTCTAGTCCAACCCTTAATTTTATCAGGCCCTGAAACTGAGAAGGGTGTCACTTGCCCTGAGCTTCCCACCTGGTTTGGAAAGAGCTTTAAAACCTCTCTCCTCTCTCCTCTGTCAACTTCTTCCCTTCCAGAGCCCCCCTTGGTAAGTCTGTGCTCTCTCCCCTACAGCCTGGAAGCTCCGACCCCAGGAGGAGCCAGCCCATCAACCTGAACCATTACGCCACCAAGAAGAGCGTGGCGGAGAGCATGCTGGACGTGGCCCTGTTCATGTCCAACGCCATGCGGCTGAAGGCAGTGCTGGAGCAGGGACCGTCCTCTCACTACTACATCACCCTGGTCACCCTCCTCAGCCTCTCTCTGCTCCTGCAGGTGGCCATCGGCGTCCTGCTCGTGGTCATCGGTGAGGAGCCCAGCCCGCAGTCAGACCTTCTGCCTTGGCACCTGCGGCCGGCAGAAAGGCCCCCCCGTGTTCCCTGGGCCACCCTGCATTGGCGCATGCAGCTTTGCAACCACACACTGACCTGCAGTGCGCCCTCTGCTAACACAGGCCCAAAGAACAACTTCCTGTCCTATCTCCTGGTATCCCACGCCACCCCACAAGGGCAGGCGCCCTGTCCTATCTCCTGGTATCCCACGCCACCCCACAAGGGCAGGCGCCCTGTCCTATCTCCTGTATCCCACGGAGCAGACACTCCACAGCACCTGCCGAGTGACTGTGCCAGCACCTTGCTAACTGCTCACTCACCCACTCGCTCGCCCGCTTCTTCCTTGAGCACTCATCCCACGCTTAGAGGACCCAGCTTAAGTTCCCAAATCCTGGTGGGATGAAGCACACGAGGGTGCCCCATGTGCTGGTTGGCGAGGGCAGAGGCATTTTGGCCCAATTTCGACCACCTTCCTGGATTTCTGCCGCATGGGTTTCTGAAGGGCCCCTCTCTCCAAACTCTGGTGGGCGTTGTGGGGGCAGCTCCGTGCTGTGGCCCCATCTCTGACCCTTCCCCCTACTCCACTTCCCTGCAGCACGGCTGAACCTGAATGAGGTAGAAAAGCAGTGGCGACTCAACCAGCTCAACAACGTGGCCACCGTCTTGGTCTTCTTCACCGTGGTCATCAATGTTTTCATTACAGCCTTCGGGGCACACAAGACAGGCTTCCTGACTGCCAGGGCCTCAAGAAATCCTCTCAATACAACCCAGGACCCAGGTGAGGGGGGATGGGGGACCCAGCTTCAGGGGCTCCTCAAGCGGCCCTTCTCTCCCCTCTGGGGCTTTCGGGCAAGAAACAGATCCCCTTGCCAAACAAAGGGGGAAGGCCTGTAGCTCCGAGAGCAAGGAGGGGATTTGCAAGAGCCTGGCCTCGGCAAGGCCTGCACAAAGCCCCATTGCTGTGTTAACGGGCGGCTCTCGGTTCTTGGCTCAGGGTCTCCCACGGTCTGGGACAGGGTGGAGGCGATGCCATTAGTGGTTAACTCTGCCCCTCCGGCGAAAGGAAAGGTGGAGATGGGGAATTTCTCCCTGCCATTGTCTAGCAGCCTTTGCTACTGACTGGTCCCTGAGCCAGTGGCATCCACAAACCACTCAGAAGCTTGCTGGAAAGGCAGCATCTCAGGCTGTGCTCCAGATGGGCTGCAGGCACGTGCATGAGGAAGGTGGCCAGGTGCACCCTGGGCACGCTGAAGGTTGAGGGGCACCGATCTGGCCTGCCCTCCTCATTGCCTCTTCTCTGCTTCCCCAACAGGTACTGGGCCTGGAACTCCTACCTCCTTCCTCCGTGACCTGCCAGGCTCATGGGCACTGTCCACAGCCCAGGAGAGCTTCTGAAAGGATGGTAGAGCTGCCCTTGCTCCCTACCCACAGCACCTGAGTTAAAAAGTGATTTTTTTGTTATTGGTCTGAGGGATTTCCATCTTAGTCTGGAGTCCTGAGCTCAGATGCAGGTACTGCCAGCCATACCTCCCTGGTAGCAACCCTGGACCTAAGGCATGTCTGTCGAAGGCCAAGTCTGCCCAGCTTAAGGACTCTGGTTCTGACTCTACCCTACTGCTCTAGGCCTCCGTTTTCCCTTTCTGTAAAACGGAATCTATATCTATAAAGGTTTCTTCAAATCTACTCTCGAGTCCACGTATTTGTCTAGTCCTGCAGGCTCAGGCATCCAGGCTGGTCTCCCTCTGTGCCTTGGAGAGGGCTGAAGAGCATAAACCCCAGGGCTGGAGGGTGGGAAGGCTTTTAAATTACTCCCTCCTCTGTGGGTTCTGCTCGGAGCCACAGCGTTCCTGGCCCAGATGGGCTTATTGTCATCTGCCGCGTCCGCTGTAGATGAGTCCATTGCAGATGGACGCACACATGCACAATCTTCTCCATGAACCTGCTGTAAGCTATTCTCGCTTTCAGTCACAGCTTCCCTTAGGCATGTGTTTAAGGACTGCAAACTCACTTTAACCTTTGCCTGGGCCAAATGTAATAAGGAAGGTAGATCTGCACCTGCAAAGCATTAGCAGAGCACTGCCAGCTCAAACAGAAATGATTTTTAGACGGTCTGCCGGTTTAGAAGCAGCCGTTCCTTGGCTTCTCTCGACTGCTCACCGAACCATTCTGGCTTTATATCTAGCCTTCTCCACCCAGGGCAGCCATAGCTTTTCTCAGCTAAAACCACCAGCCTCCGTCAATCTTCCGAACAGAAAACGCCTGGTCTGTTACACGGTGGGCTGCTCAGACAGGAACAACGTTGTCTTCTTCCTGAGTAAACCACAGTGCAGAGGCGGCCATCCCCACACGGCAGGCACCACACTTGTTGTAAGGGTGGAGGGTGGTATAGGAGGGTCCTTGGCACACTCACCTGGGCCCCTCAGCCCAATCCTTTACATCCGTGAAGAGCAACAGGAAAAGACAAGCACTTATTTTTTTCTAAGAAGTTGCTGTATTTAATGCTTCCCCTCCCACCATCCCACACCCTCCCCTACCCAAGACATTTCTCTAGAAAGTAGGGGCCTTGCCCGGCCCTTCCTCTTAAGGCAGATGGTGTGGAGGTAACAAACATCAAATGCAAGGCACTGGCCCAGGGTGCAGGGGTGGAGGGCAGGGTAGTAGGCTGGGCTGGCTCCTGGCCGTTGGAAGTGAAGCAGGCGGGCAGTTTGGGCTGGTTCCAGCCTTCCAGTGCAATGCCCGAGGACAAGAGTGGTCCCAGAAAGAAACTGGCAGCCCCACTGGCCAACTGCAGCCCTAGCCTATGCCCCGTGATCCTTCTCCAGCGGCCAGTCGGCCTCAGCAGGGCACAGAAAACGCCACAGCCCAGGGAGCAGGTATGGCCTTCCTAAGCCACAACCTGTAACTCAAAAGTCTTGGTCCTTCATGATTCCTTAAAGGAGGCAGGGATTCTCCCCGATCCCCAAAGGGTTCTCCACGGGCTCCATTCTCCCATTGCCAGACTCGAGCTCTCGGGGAATGCAGAGCCCGCTGGGCAGACCGTGCAGCTCCAGTGCTGTGGTTTGAACTGCCACAGCCTGGAGCGGGGGCTCCGTGGCCTGGTGGTCTGGGCCCCGCCACCCCTCCCCAAGCCCTGTGCTCACCTCCCTAAACAGACTCTGGAGTTCAAGATCCAGCGTCCGATGCACCATGGACAAATTCACAGCAGTGGCGGAGGCAGCAGCAGCAACAGGAAAACCCCCAGCCACAAAAGCACCGGGGGTTATTAGTGCAAGAGAAGTACAAGGTCACCAGGTGACAGAAAGGGTGGCATCGGCTAAAAAGGCCAAGGGCTATTTTCCCTGAAACCGCCCCACCCTTCAGTTCCTCCTGCCCCCGCTCCTCTCCCTGCTTCCAGGGGATATCTCAGGGCAGTGTCCTCACCTCCCCAAACCTCTCATCCTGCACCCTTCTCATCCTGTGCCCTTCTCATCCTGTGCCCTTCTCATCCTGCACCCTGGTCCCTGCTCCAGGGTTTCACCCCCATACACCCTTTCCTCTTCTTCCACGCAAGGCCGGGGGGCCAGGGCTCTCCCTGCAGAAGGGCAGGTCTGCAGCGGAGCTGGACTGTGAGGCTCATGGCTTCCACTTCCCTTTTCATCCCTTTCTGTCCAGCCCCCACCCGCTTCTGGTCTAAGGAAATTGACAGATTATGTCCCCATCCTCTTTACCTCGTCTCCACGTCCTCTCTGGAGGCCTCACCCACAGGCACGCCGGGAGGAGAAAGGGCGTCTCTCCCCTGCCTTCGTCACCTGCCTGTTCTGCAGGCCTGAATGTCCAGTGCCAGGGAATGGCAAGCCCATTGCCCACCAGCTCCCCACCTCCCAATGCCCAAGCGCCAGAAACAGCCCGTTCTGTGCTTCTGGTCTGAAGTGAGCCATCCGGAGAAGGTTAATGCCCTAATCAGTGGCCAGCTGTTTGGTGGCTACTGGGAGATGTGTGTCTCTGGAAGGCACGAGCCCAGGGTGGAGCAGAGAACTGCCCCATGTGGGACCAGCCCCGCAGCCAGGGACAATGCCCAAGGGACATAGGAGTGGGTGGGAGGTCTGCATGTGGGGACAGTCCCTCAGTGGCAGCCTCACCCCCGCTCTGGACAGCAGTTTTGATTTTCTGTTTTAAAAATCCCCGCCCCCCAATAAAATACGTCCACTAGAAGAGTGTCTGGTGGTCAGCGCGTGGTGTGAGGAGCGCTTGGTGTGAGGAGCGCGTGGTGTGAGGAGCGCTTGGTGGATACGGGCGTGTACCTTCATGGATAAGGATGGTGTCGCTCAGCCAGATCTCTCCTTCCTGATCGGTCCTTCTCAGGAGCTGTCCTCATTCTCAACTGAGCAGGTGGCCCCTCCTGGCCTCTCTCTCAAATTCCTCCCTCCTGAAGGCCCAGGAAGCAGAGACAGGAGCCCTGGAACCTGCCTCTGTGAGGGGACAGCTCCAGGTGGAGTGGGCTGTCAGCTTCAAGGCCTCTTGGGGACCAGCCGTCGCCCCACTCCCCATCCCCGAACAGCAGCAGGGCCCTGGGGAGCTGCTGCCAATCCAGGAGCAGGGAGTGCTGGGCCCAGCAGACACCCTCCGGCTACAGCATCTTCATCTGGCGGCGGCTCCACATGCCTCGCTTGGAATGGAAGTGATGGAAGAAATTCCTGAGGGAGAGACGCTCCACTTCCAGGCCGGCTTGGAGGATCCTGGAGGAGGAGGAGCCGGATGAGCCAACAGAAGCACAGGAGGCACCGGGGGGCCCCTCCACCTCTACCACAGACCCTCTGCTCGCTCCCCACGGGGCAGGGAAGGCAGGTGCAGTGGAAGGGTGTGGGCTTTGAAGCCAGGTGGCCTGGGTTTGGATCCAGCTGCATGGCTGGGTAAGTCATGCCTTCTTTCAGAGCCTGTCTGCTCATCTCCGGGAGGAGGATGATTATCACATACGTGTAATGAGAGGATAACGTGTGATAGAGAATTCTATCGTTACAGTGGACATACTATATATACATCAGAGATGGTGAAGACGAGAAGGATGGATGCTGAGGGCTCAGCACAGCTCCTGGCACACTCTGAGTGCCCCACAACTGGCGCCTCCAGGGGACACGTCGCAGACGGAGGGAGGCAGGGCTGCACCGGGACATCGCCCAGGCCCTCCCCATGCCTCTTCTGCATGCGCGGCCTGCAGGGTGTTCCTCCCACAGGGAGGCCTGCACTTCTGGCAGGGCCGAGAGTGGCCGACCTGGATTCCTGAGCCTCCAAACAGGCAGGAGGTTCAGGGCTGTACGGGAGCCGTGCATCGCAGCAAAAGCCCAGCACAAACATCAAGGTGGAGGTGACTGCTGGGCCTGGCTTCCCAAATCAAGGCTTCCAGCTGCCTTGGGGGCTCCTTTGATCTAAGACCCTTTTTACGAGATCCCAGTTATCTAAGTTCCTTTAACTTCCCCCTTTTCACCTCAAATTATCTTAGTTTGTCACCCTCCTTTTCTTTCTTCCCTCAACGGGAAAAAACAATAGACCTAGTTTTCAAGCCTCGAACACTTTAGTGAGTGAGATTTGGGGCAAGTTATCAGCTTCTCTTCAAGACTCAGTCTTGTCATCTGGAAAACGGAGATCATGATGCCCACCTCACGGAGATCTGGGGAGAAATAAACAAGGTAACGGATGTGGATGGCCTGCCAAGTGCAGGGACCTGGTACCTGGTGGATGCATTTTGTCCTGCCTCTCGAGAAGTGAGCGCCTTCGTGTCAAGGTTCTGCCCCCCGTGCTCCTGACCTTGCCCTGCCCACCTCCTGTAGACGCTGTTCCAGCACTCAGAGCCTTCTGAAGGGCGCCCTCCCTTCTCCTTTGCTCCCTCCTCAAAGGCTCAGATCTCAAGGTGGCATCCTCTCTCTGCCCCTTCTCTTGGCAGCACATTTCTTGAAAAAGGAACCTCACGCAGAATGGCCTCCGCCTCCTCACCACCCATGGCCCGGTGTCCCCGCCCAATCTTGCTCTCCTTGTCCACCTGCCAAGGCAGCAGCTTGTACTCTGTTCTCCTCTGAGGCTTTTCATCTCATGGACCCTTTCCTCCTGCTCCAAACCCCCAGGTCCCCTGGTGTCTCATGACTCGGCACCTCCTGGATATCCTCTTGCCCTTTAGTGGTCTCCGCTGTCTCTTCTGCTGGCCCCAAAGTCTTTCCTGACCTTTGCCAGGTCTGCTTATCCCACAACTCTGGGCTCCCCGCTCGGCAGCTGAGGCAGGTGCGCCCCCCTCGGGCCGGGAGGTCTGCTTATCCCACAACTCTGGGCTCCCCGCTCGGCAGCTGAGGCAGGTGCACCCCCCTCGGGCCGGGAGGTCTGCTTATCCCACAACTCTGGGCTCCCCGCTCGGCAGCTGAGGCAGGTGCGCCCCCCTCGGGCCGGGAGGTCTGCTTATCCATTCCCACAACTCTGGGCTCCCCGCTCGGCAGCTGAGGCAGGTGCACCCCCCTCGGGCCGGGGAGGACGCCGTCTCTCCCACAGTGCCCTGGCTGGTGCTGAGAACATGACGGTTTACGTCTACACTCCATATACCTGCGACACAGTGTACCGGGCATGTTAACTTTCACACCAACCCTGTGACACAGACAGAGGGCGAATCACACCCCTCTAATAGAGAAACTGAGTCCCAGCGAGGCCAGCGATTTGAGGGCGTCCTCCGAGTTCACTGCTCTTTACCACACACTGGGACTCCGCAGCCGAGGGGGACCAGGCTGCTGTAGCCTGGCTGCCTGCCTAGAGCACCTGAAGGGACGGAATTCCCAGGCCTCGTGGATGCCCTCCTCTTCCCAGTCACCTGTCCAGCAGCTCCCAGTCTTCCCCGCCCCAGCGGTCTCGGAACTCCTTGGTGTTCATGCCCCCAATCCTGTCCAGGTCAGACTTGTAGATGCCAAGCAGCCCGAAGCCATTCACCTCCCAGTAGCCTGTGGACAGAAGGAGCTTCGGGTGAGGTGAGCCAGAGGCAGGAGGAGGAAGGAAGGGGGCTTCCAGGCCTAGAGCGTCTTCTGAAAGTCAGAGGCTGGGGGTGAGGGAGGCTGAAAACCGTCTTAGCTGAACAAGTACTTCGCCTGTTTTGGAGGAAAGCCCCCTAACTAAGGTTCAGGGCTCAGCAGTGATTCCAGGCTGTGCCCACGGGCTGACGACGGCCCCACAAAGGGATCGGACAGTGGCAGCCACTGAAGACACAGCTGTGTGTCCGTTTACCTGCCCATTTCCCTTTCCACGGGCAGGGAGCCTACCTTTCCATCTTTGGATCCTCACAGGGCACAGCATCTGGCACACAGCAGTGCTTAGTACATGTGTGATGAAGGAACGAAAGAGAAGACGAGGCAGGAGGTGTGCACTGCTGCACCTGCTGTGTGGCTGTCAGCTCAGCCCAAGGGGACCCTGTCTGGTGAGTTTTCCAGGGGAGTGAAGGCCACAGGAGGGCAGGGTGGGGCAGGGGAGGAGGATGCTGACGCTCATAGATAGGACTGCTCCCAGCTCTGGAGTTAAGAGCCAAGATCGGACAAGTCTTTCCTCCCTCCCCAGTCTGAGCAGGGCTCACCCTCAGGCCACTGGGGGGTGGCCCCACAATGCAGCCTCATCACCATGGGGGCAAAGGCCATCTTTCCCTCCACGCAGTGCTTCCGAATGGCATCGATGACTCCAGCTGGGAAGTGGATGTGGAGGTCACAGAGGAAGATGATGCTGTGTGGGTCCTGGGGACAGATGTGGGCAGGGTCAGCAGACCCTGCAGACCAGAGCTAGGAGGTCAGGCCACGCTCTAGGAGAAGCCTCGGAGTCTTCCCTATTGAAGTGATTCACAAACTCCCACAAAACCAACTGCTGGGCAGAGATCCACAGTGCTGAACATCGGAGCATAGTTCTTAACCATCAGAGCGAATTCTGACTCCTCCCCACTCTTTACGGGCTCCAGGGACCCTGGACAACTGGGCAAATGCTCCACTGTGCTCTGCTGATCCCACCCCGGCACTGGCCTGCAGCATAGCAGAGAGGCCCTCCTGTGTCCTCACTCCGGTGCTCCCTGAGGGGCTCACCACCCCATA
Organism: Macaca mulatta; assembly: GCF_049350105.2. Classification (NCBI taxonomy): domain Eukaryota; kingdom Metazoa; phylum Chordata; class Mammalia; order Primates; family Cercopithecidae; genus Macaca; species Macaca mulatta. Next base: position 1,336,408 of record NC_133416.1, on the reverse strand, counting down.
CACCCCAAATGTCTCTCTACCTCTTAACCAGCCTTTAATTCCATCTTGCAAGCCCCATCCGGGCCCTTTACCTTCACGAGGTCTATGCCAGCCTGAAGTCCAGCTGAGCGTTCAAAGTTTCCACTTAGCTTCACATACTGGTAGCTGCAGGAAGGGGAGAGAGGGCTGAGTGTCAGGACTTAGCTGTGGTGGTCCCCCGGAGGAAGCTGGCAGGCACAGAATAGAGATGATGTGTGCTCCCGAGAAGGGATTCTGGGCAGGTGAGCCCTCTGGGAAAAGTTAGAGCTAGGAATGAGGAAGGCTGGGCAGGACTCCTGGCTCTCCCCCGGACCCAGCAGCCCTAGGACTTTAGGACAGACGCGGCCCAGCCACCCCCTGGCTGGCGTCCCCCTCACCTCCGCAGCTTGGACCTCTTCAGTGCCGTCTCCACATCCATGTCCTCACTGCTATAGTCAGTGACGATGACGTTGAAGTGTGGGTCGCCGGTGACCTGGAACAGGTTGTCCATGTCTGTGATGAATTGCTGTACCCAGCGTGCCTGGTTCTTCACTACCCCAGGGGGTCAGGCAGGAGAGAGAAACACAGACGAGGCAAAGATGAGCGGCTGAGGCCTCCACTCCCAGTTCCCACGTGAGTCAGGAGGGCCCGTCGGACCTCGGCTGAGGGGACAGTGCAACTCTGCAAAACCATTAGCAACGCAGCACAGACACACGAGGCAGAGGGAGTGCTCACCGGTTAAGGGGGCCTCTGCATCCTGCTCCCCACGCACCCTCCTCCCAGGCACGGGGGCCCACGAGGCGGCCTTGGCTGAGACTCGCCATCAGGAGCCCTGCCATGTTCTACTAGTGAAACCGTTACCTGTCCTATCCCCGTCGTGCTATCTCCATTGTTACACCCCTGCCTGTTGTGTGTTCCTCCTTCTCATATAAAACCCTGCTAATCACTTCATAAGTACCTCCCTGTCTTACTTCCCCAGACCAACGATCATCCCCCGTGCCAGCAACCCCAGTCATCACCCCCAACCCTGAAAGCCCGTGTGAAAGAGCGAGCGCTGGCCTATGAGGCAGGGTTTGTTTTCAGCACCAACATTTCCTAGCCACATAACCTTAAACTAGTGACTTTCCTGTTGTGAGCCTCAGTTTCCTCAACCATAAGGTGCTCTTTCTCAGAATGATGCTTATGGGATCAACTCAGCGAAAGCAGACGTGGGCGCTCCCGACAGTGCTAGGACCCCTTCCCTGAGAATGCCGAGGCTCGGCGCGAGGCTCACCAGGCACAACGAAGTGGACGACGGCTCGGTGATTCCAGGAGAAACCCTGGGGCCAGCACAGCTTGGGTTCTTGGGCCCGGGTATTCAGGACCTGTCTCCGACGGCTGTGTGGGTCCCAGACCAGGCCTTGCAGGTTCCGGGCCTCGGCCTCCTCGCCACCAGCTGGGCTGATGCCCTGCCAGCCTCGCGCAGACACATACTCCGAGATCCGCACCACACGCTGGCCTTGTTCTAACAGTTCAAGCTCCAAGAGGTAGCGGCCGCCACGTAGCTGGTCCTGACGCTTCTCCACGTTCACAATACGCTGTAGCTGGTACCTCCTACGGCAGAAAGCGTGGGGAGGTTGAGTAACTCCTTTCCACACTGTGAGGGTAGCATATTGTGTCAGAAGCCTGCAAGGCTAATTGTCGGGAGACCCTGGTTTTTGTCCCAGCTTTGCCACTGGTTGGCTGTAGGGCCTCAGGCGAGATTCGCAGTCTCTCTGGGGTTCGCTGCCTCGGTCTTTAAAAACCTACCTACTGAACTGTGATGATCTCGAAGGTCTCTCACAGCTCCCAGATTCTAAGCACATGAGGTGAGTAAGAGGGGTCACACTGAGGAGGTTCCTTGAGAAACCTCCATAAAAATGGTCGCATCAACATTCCATAAGACAAAAGGAGTTACAAGATAAATGTCAATTGGTTGGCTCTAAATCATTAGTCAGTAGAGAAATAAAAATCAAAACCACAAGGTGATACCATTTCACACTCATCAGGATGGCTATCTAAAACAAAACACGATGCCGGGCGCGGTGGCTCACACCTGTAATCCCAGCACTTTGGGAGGCCGAGGCGGGCGGATCACAAGGTCAGGAGATCGAGACCATCCTGGCTAACATGGTGAAACCCCGTCTCTACTAAAAATACAAAAAACTAGCTGGGCGAGGTGGCGGTGCCTGTAGTCCCGGCTACTTGGGAGGCTGAGGCAGGAGAATGGCGTGAATCCGGGAGGCGGAGCTTGCAGTGAGCTGAGATCCGGCCACTGCACTCCAGCCTGGGCGACAGAGCAAGACTCCATTTCAAAAAAATATATAAATAAATAAAAATAAAAATAAAAAATAAATAAAACCAATGAAATGAAAAGAAACAAGTGTTGATAAGGACGTAGGAAAACTGGAATCTTCATACACTGCTGATGTGAAATGATGCAGTGGATTCGAAAAGCAGAGTGGCAGTTCCTCAACATGCTAAACAGAGTCACCATATGACCCAGAACTTCTGCTCCTAGATATATACCCAAGATAACCGAAAGTATGTTCACATAAAAGCTTATGCATGAAAGTTCATGGCCGGGCGCGGTGGCTCAAGCCTGTAATCCCAGCACTTTGGGAGGCCGAGGCGGGCGGATCACAAGGTCAGGAGATCGAGACCACAGTGAAACCCCGTCTCTACTAAAAATACAAAAAACTAGCCGGGCGCGGTGGCAGGCGCCTGTAGTCCCAGCTACTCAGGAGGCTGAGGCAGGAGAATGGCGGGAACCCGGGAGGCGGAGCTTGCAGTGAGCCGAGATCGCGCCACTGCACTCCAGCCTGGGCAACAGCGTGAGACTCCGACTCAAAAAAAAAAAAAAAAAAAAAAAAAAAAAAAAAAAAAAAAACCACTGAAAGGTACATCCTAGAATGGTGATTTTAACGGCATATAAATTTTATCGTAAAACATGTTGATTGGTTGAATGAATGGGTGCAGGAATGAAAAACAAAGAACTCCAGTCAGGCATCATGCCCTAGCCCTTCCAGCCCACATGCAGGGTCTTGCATTTTTTTAGTCTTTGTGTTGCCTGTTTGTCTATTTGCCAACTCTTTCCTTGGAGGAGGGGATCTCATCGACCAAGTCCTTCCAGTCCTCAACACATGTCCTGGGCCAGGCACCCAGGACTTCAGACCCTTGCCTAAGGGTGGGACAGAGACCTGCCTGGTCAAGATCCTCTCCAGGGACAGGGGCCCCGGGCACTTGTCCTTCCCAGGAACCTGAGTTGGGGGTGAAGTTCCAGCTGTTTCTGCAGCGGGGGGACCCTCTAGCCGCCCCTAGGCCCCTGCCTTCCAGGCCAGCTGGCCCCAGGAGAGCCCTTTACCTTACCCCCGGCTCCTCTGGTTGAGCTTCTTCAAGAAGACCCGCGTGACCTCAAGAGCTTCCTGCTCCGGAAGCAGCAGGTTGCCAGACGTGTTACAGTTCAGATCGATCCAGTCAGTCCTCAGGGCTTGGAAGTCAAGATTCCGGGCACTGAAGGTCTGGTCCCAGTTTACTACCGGGTCAAACACAGGTACGTACTCGAACACCTCACTCATATCCTCTTCCTCTTCCTCTTCTTCCCCCTCTTCCTCTCCCTCTACTTGTCCTTCCGGGCCTGTGGCTGCCACCACTTCCTCCTCCCCGTGCCAGCCCCTGCCGGGGGCCGGAGGCTGCATCCTGTCACCCCATCTCTGCTCCGCGATGTACGACTCCACCTGGTTCAGCCACTGAGACTGCTCCAGAGTCTTCCTGGGGCCGTCACCCGCGGGCTTGGGCCGGGGCCCCCGAATCGGAGGCGGGTTCTTCGCAGGGTGCCCAGGAGGCCACGTGTCTCGGCTGGGCTCAAGGCTGGGTTTCTGCTTCCTCTTCTCTGGCTGCCGCGCTGGAATGTCGCTGGTCCTCCCTGGGAAGGACGCTGTGGAGTTCCGTTTGGAGAGGGGGGCCGGCAGGCCGTCCCGAGGCTGAGCCAGGAGTTTCCGCAGGCTTCGGAGGTGGTAGTCGGTGACATCTTGCTCCGGGGTGGAGGCAGGTGTCCGTCTTCCCTCGAGCATCCCGGCATTCTGGTCGTTGGAGGCAGGGGTCTCCTCAGCCACTTCTCCATACTGGGCCTCTTCTAGGCTTTCCTCAAGACCTGCTGTTAATAACAACCATTCCTCAGGTCAGGAGTTTCCAACCCTTTCCAAACAAGACATACAAGACAGAGGATGATCATACGTGTGATGCACCATGGGGCTCCAGACTGGGGTTGAATCCAGGCTCTAATCTATCACTTACTGTGTGACCCTGGGCAAGGTACTCAACTTCAACTAACCCCAGTTTCTTCATCTGCACAAAGGGAATAATACTGCGTCTCCCATGGGTGTGTGAAGACTGAGTGAGATAAACAGCATCACGTGCTCGGCAGGTGCACAGGCTCGGCAGGTGCACGGCACCTGAGGGACCCAACAGATGGTTCCAACCATGCCCTAATCCCCCAAAAAAGGCCCCAGAAGACAGTGCTTCTCTATATCAGAGCCTCCCAAATGGTGCGCCAGGGACAGTGATCCCCTCCAGCAGTCCAAGGAACCTCCCCCGGGCTCTCACTCTCCTCCAGCCGACCCCAGCATGCTGCTAAAAATAGTGTCATTTTCCATATGGGCCTGGATACGGAAGAGGCAAGAGTCATGCTCTCCACTCCCTTGGGCATGAAGGGAGAGGTCATGGGATTTGGATCTTGAGCTCCTCAGGGGCGGGGCTGGCATGGTCCAAACTTCCCCTGGAAACAGACCATGGTCGCCCCTCTCAGTCTGACCTGGAAGCCTCAGCTGTCACTCTACCTGGCTGCTCCGGTCCCTGCTTCTCAGGCTGGTCAATCTTGATGTACTCCTGAAAGCCGAACCTGCAGGAGGAAGGGAGGTGTGCACTGGCACCAGCTGCTCTGCGGGCTCAGCCCTGGCTCCGCTGGAAGTCTCAGCAGGAGTCTGACGTTTTGCCCCAGACTAGAGTGGAGGAAGGAGGCTGGGTGAGTGGTGTGTGTGTGTGTGTAGGAAGGAGGCTGGGTGAGTGGTGTGTGTGTGTAGGAAGGAGGTTGGGTGAGTGGTGTGTGTGTGTGTGTAGGAAGGAGGCTGGGTGAGTGGTGTGTGTGTGTAGGAAGGAGGTTGGGTGAGTGGTGTGTGTGTGTGTGTAGGAAGGAGGCTGGGTGAGTGGTGTGTGTGTGTGTGTAGGAAGGAGGCTGGGTGAGCGGTGTGTGTGTGTGTAGGAAGGAGGCTGGGTGAGCGGGGTGTGTGTGTGTAAGAAGGAGGTTGGGTGAGCGGTGTGTGTGTGTGGAGGAAGGAGGCTGGGTGAGTGGTGTGTGTGTGTAAGAAGGAGGTTGGGTGAGCGGTGTGTGTGTGTGGAGGAAGGAGGCTGGGTGAGTGGTGTGTGTGTGTAAGAAGGAGGCTGGGTGAGTGGTGTGTGTGTGTGTGTAGGAAGGAGGCTGGGTGAGTGGTGTGTGTGTGTGGAGGAAGGAGGCTGGGTGAGTGGTGTGTGTGTGTGTGTAGGAAGGAGGCTGGGTGAGCGGTGTGTGTGTGTGTAGGAAGGAGGCTGGGTGAGCGGTGTGTGTGTGTGTGTAGGAAGGAGGCTGGGTGAGTGGTGTGTGTGTGTAGGAAGGAGGCTGGGTGAGCGGGGTGTGTGTGTGTAGGAAGGAGGCTGGGTGAGTGGTGTGTGTGTGTGTGTGTGTAGGAAGGAGGTTGGGTGAGTGGTGTGTGTGTGTGTGGAGGAAGGAGGCTGGGTGAGCGGTGTGTGTGTGTATGTAGGAAGGAGGCTGGGTGAGTGGTGTGTGTGTGTGTAGGAAGGAGGTTGGGTGAGCGGTGTGTGTGTGTATGTAGGAAGGAGGCTGGGTGAGTGGTGTGTGTGTGTGTAGGAAGGAGGTTGGGTGAGCGGTGTGTGTGTGTGTAGGAAGGAGGCTGGGTGAGCGGGGTGTGTGTGTGTGTAGGAAGGAGGCTGGGTGAGCGGTGTGTGTGTGTGTGTAGGAAGGAGGCTGGGTGAGCGGTGTGTGTGTGTGTGTAGGAAGGAGGCTGGGTGAGTGGTGTGTGTGTGTGTAGGAAGGAGGCTGGGTAAGTGGTGTGTGTGTGTGTAGGAAGGAGGCTGGGTGAGCGGTGTGTGTGTGTGTAGGAAGGAGGCTGGGTGAGCGGTGTGTGTGTGTGTAGAAAGGAGGCTGGGTGAGTGGTGTGTGTGTGTGTAGGAAGGAGGCTGGGTGAGCGGTGTGTGTGTGTATGTAGGAAGGAGGCTGGGTGAGTGGTGTGTGTGTGTGGAGGAAGGAGGCTGGGTGAGCGGTGTGTGTGTGTATGTAGGAAGGAGGCTGGGTGAGTGGTGTGTGTGTGTGTAGGAAGGAGGCTGGGTGAGTGGTGTGTGTGTGTGGAGGAAGGAGGCTGGGTGAGCGGTGTGTGTGTGTATGTAGGAAGGAGGCTGGGTGAGTGGTGTGTGTGTGTGTAGGAAGGAGGCTGGGTGAGCGGTGTGTGTGTGTGTGTGTAGGAAGGAGGCTGGGTGAGTGGTGTGTGTGTGTGTAGGAAGGAGGCTGGGTGAGCGGTGTGTGTGTGTGTGTAGGAAGGAGGCTGGGTGAGCGGTGTGTGTGTGTGTAGGAAGGAGGCTGGGTGAGCGGTGTGTGTGTGTGTGTAGGAAGGAGGCTGGGTGAGCGGTGTGTGTGTGTGTAGGAAGGAGGCTGGGTGAGCGGTGTGTGTGTGTGTGTAGGAAGGAGGCTGGGTGAGTGGTGTGTGTGTGTAGGAAGGAGGCTGGGTGAGCGGTGTGTGTGTGTGTGTGTGTGTGTGTGTGTGTGTGTGTGTGTGTAGTACTCAGAAGAGCAAGAGCCAAGACTGGTTGGGCTGGGATGCCACCACGGCCACTCTGGTCCAGGCGCTCCCCTGGCTCCTGCAGAGCCTCCTGCAAAGCCACCTCCTTCCCCACTCAGTGTGTCACCTGTCTTGGTAGTAGGCGTTTTCCTGGTAGAAGCATCTATTGTGGGTCTCCATGTGGCTCAGGCGGGTATAGTCATTGGGGTAAACAAAAGACAGATGAACCTGGAAGCGGAAAAATCAGCAGCAGGGGTCAGAGAGTGAGATCCTGGGAAGGCTGCCCCGCCTGGGATCACACAGGGCCGCGGGGGACCCGCCCTTGCCAGGGAGAGAAGGGCTGCTCTGAGCGCTGAATGAAACGTTTGGCGATGCAGATGGGGCTTTCATGCCACTTGTTATGCCAGCTCTCCTGGGCTCTGTGGACCAAATGCAACCCGAGTCAAGCCCCTGGTCCACATCTCTCCTGAACCAGCTCCCATCCCTCAGCTTCAGCCAAAACCATTTCTTCCTCCCTCTGACACCTGATCCTCTCCTGAAACCTCTGAGCCTTTACCTGTAACCTCCCACAGTCCTAGAACAACCCCTCTTCTTATTTACTTCACTGCTTCCTTTGCCCCCCTTAAGCATAGCTTGTGGTCACCACCACCAAAGAACTTCTCAATTACACCCCAGCCATTCTCTGACCTGGCGATGCCTCCTGACCTCTTTCTTCTGCCCTCCAGCTCTTCCTTACAATCATCTCTAAATCTGGATGGACAGGAGAGTGGCCACCCTGCCCGTCTGGCTTCGACATGGGTTCCGGGTTCTTTAAAGCTAACTTCCCCTCCATAGTTCTTTTTCCCCCAGTGCCTGGTCTCCGGGTTTAGGAAGTCCTGCCGGCTGACTGGCTGGCGGGACTGACCAGGCAGGGTAGGGTTGTGTGGTCCTCGGAGCAGGACGCGTAAGAAGCCTCAGCCAGGCCACCTGATACTATCACTGGGGCAGAGGTGGTGTGTGTGTGGGGGGCCTGACGCAGAGCACCCACGAGCAGGCTCTGATGGACAGACCATTCGGGCCAGTCCATCCGGGAGTGCAAGTTCTTCCCAGCCCAGGGACCTGTGAGGCCGTCCTATCTGGTGGGATGGGATGTCAGGAAGACGGGAAAGGCAGCCTCACCACCTCCCCTCCCAGTCACAGGCAGCGATCCCTCTGCCGGCCCCGCTCGCCACGACCCAGGCAAGACTTACAAACCGGAGTCCCTGGTAGCGCTGCAGAGGGAGCCCGTCCACCAGGTAGCTGGGTTTGTAGGGACAGTTGGGCAGGACGTGGCGGAGACGCGACTTGGGGATCAGAGGCACTGAGGACAGTGGAGGAAGAGGAATGAGGGTGAGGGTGGGCCCGGAAACTGGGGCTGAAGCTTCTGCGCCGAGTAGGGCCCTTTCTGTATCCGCAAGGGGCAGCTGTGGTCTGCCGATGTCTGTGGCTGAGGCTGCCAGCCGGAGGCTGCCCCACGGACCTGGAGCAGGGCCGTTTGAGGAGCACCCTGGCAGCAGAGGACTCAGGACACAGCCCCAGGTCCAAGGCACAGTTTGACTTTAGAGTCACTGCAGGGATAGCCTCAGTAAGGTCTAGAAAGTTCTAAGAGGCCAGATAGGCTCCTCCCTCATGCAGGACCAATAACCGGATTTCCTACCATGGGCTGAACATCCCCTTAGCGCCAGTTGTCATTTTTTTTGAGAGGGGTGAGGAGTAAAGAAACTTTGTCTTTTTTTTTCCTTTTCTTTTTTTTTTTTTTTTTTTTTTTGAGACAGGATCTCACTCTGTCGCCCAGGCCGGAGTGCAGTGGTTCAATCACAGCTCACTGCAGCCTCAACCTCCTGGGCTCAAGCGATCCTCCTGCCTCAGCCTCCCGAAGTGCCAGGATGACAGGAATGAGCCACCATGCCTGGCCATCTTTGCCATCTTTTAAAATGTAAACACTCCCAAGAGGAAAAACGCATGAGACTTTAACACTGTGGTGTCAACATTATTTCTCTCCTTGGATGACAAGAGCTGGAATCCAGTAAGAGGCAAGGACACGTGAGACTGGGAAGGGACAAGAGCTGGAATCCAGTAAGAGGCAAGGACACGTGAGATCGGGAAGGGACAAGAGCTGGAATCCAGTAAGAGGCAAGGACACGTGAGATCGGGAAGGGACAAGAGCTGGAATCCAGTAAGAGGCAAGGACACGTGAGATTGGGAAGGGATGTGCGGGGGACCTTCCGGGTTCTAATTCTATTTCTTCTCGTGGGTGGTGGTTCCACAAACGCACGCTCTGTCATGACAGGCAGAATTGTAAAATTACACGTAAATATTTTCACACGTATTTACATACTCTCTTTTCCGTATGCATGTTCTATTTTATAAGGAAAATAAAAGGTACTACGGTGTTTGGGATACTGTGACGGGTCTCTCAAGTCTTCTCCACCATCAGCAGCGGACCTGGCAGTGCGGTGTCCCCAGACGGGATGCCAAGCGCTGGCCGAGGCCTTACCTCGGTAGAGGGTGTCCCGGGGGTCAGGCCGAAGCATGTCCGCGGGCGGCTGCTCGTCCCTGGGAAGAGCGTTGGAGGAGCCCACGTGGCTGGCTGCTGTCTGTGGGATGTGGCCCACCTCATCCATCTGTAGGAACGTCTCATCTGGGCGCAGGGAGGAAAGAACAGCAGGAGGCTGTGGGGCCTGGAGCACAGCAGCCCACTGCCCTTGAAGGGGAGGGAAGAGATGCAGACGGGGCTCCTGAGTCCAGCGGCCTCTCTCTGGCTCCCGCCACAGCGGTGGCTTCACGATTCATCTCCCTTTGGCCCCCTCTGCCGGTCCCATGGCTGACCCACATGACTGTGTCGTGTACTTGGAAAACGACACCTCTTTTTGAAAATGTGTTACTGCGGACTGCTAGAAATTTGTCATTATGTACGCCTAGTTTATTGAACATTTACAGAGCACTTAATAATAGGCCAGGCCCTGCTCTAAGAATATCCCAAATATTAACCCATCTAATCTCTAAAAGCACCACATGCCTTCCGTACTACTATGATTCCTAGTTTACAGATGAGGAACTCTGGCACAGAGAATCTAAGTCATTTGCCCAACATCATACAATGGATGGGTGGCCAAGCTGAGTTTGAAACCAGGTGATCTAGTTTCAGTGTCCAGGTTAAAGCAAGCCACAGAGAAGGGGGGTGGGGGGCTGGCTGCTGCTTTGCTCTCTGTCTCCCGGGTTCATGCATCTGTCTATACCTGCCACGGAGGCCTATGGATGGCATGTTTTTCAGTGGGACCTCTGGCTGGGAGTCTCACTGGGGAAATGATATGAAATGGAAAATGCCACTGAAGAAAGAGGTCACTTCCTGCACATTGAAGGCAGGTGAAAAGGTTTCCTCTGCCCTGGCTATGGCTCTGCAAGAACCATGGTTACCTTATCTGTAAAACAGGGTTTTGTTTTGTTTTGCTTTTGAGACAGGGTCTTGCTCTGTTGTCCAGGCTGGAGTGCAGTGATCCAATCACAGCTCACTGCAGCTTCAGATTCAAACTCCTGGGCTCAGTTGATCCTTCCCAGTAGCTGTGACTACAGGCATGAGCCACTACACCCAGTTAATTTTTAAATTTTTTGTAGAGATGAGATCTCGCTATGTTGTCTGGGCTGGTCTCGAACTCCTCCTACCTTGGCCTCCCAAAGTGCTGGGATTACAGGTGTGAGCCACCACACTCAGCCTCAGAGTTTTTGAATCTGGTGTGAGCCTGACAGTCTCTGGACTCCCTTGAAGCTGTATTCAAAATGTTGTGTGTGGGTGGGTAGACAAAGGCATTTTTCTGAGGCAAGGGCTCAGAGAGCTTCTAGCAGGTTCTCAAAGGGGTCACTGACCCTGGGGAGTTAAGGACTCCTGGTCATAAGGTCCCACTCTTTTCTGGACCCCTTCATACCCGTGTCCCAAGCATCTCAAGCTTCCCTCCTCCCCTCCAGCCCTGCCAAATCCCCCAGGGTAGGCTGGCCCCACCTGGCCTCCATCTCCAGGGCAGGGCCAGAGCCTACTCACTTGTGAAGAGGGACAGGGAGAGGGAGTCAATGATGGTGAACTTGGCTCCAGGGTCATTCCGTCGCCACTGGAAGAGAAGAGAGAGGGTAGATGCAGAAGGTGGGAGGTGGCTGGATTTCCAACAGGGGTCAAGGGACAAGGGGAGATGAGTGCCAGGACCTGAGCTGGGAGAGGCATGAGCAGCAGGAAACTCACCGCAACTTCCACGTGGTCGGTGCCCTCCTCATTCTGCTTGTGCAGCACCTCGAAGTAGTACCTGTGGGAGGCTGACAGGCTGGCAGGAGAGAGCGCAGGAAAGCAAACGCTGTCTCCATGGGCCCCGGGGTCGCGGCTCTGTCCCATCCCCTCGCAGCACCTTAAACTTCCTCATCCCTTCTCCTTGCTCTTAGAACCCCAGGAGTTCACTGCCTAGGTTCGAGCCCCCACTCTACCACTTGCTAACAGAGTGAGCTGTTTTCTCTCGGTGACATGAGCATAATCAGAGTAACCATTCCACAGGATGACAGGAAGAACCCAAAGAACGGTAACAGAAGCCTTCAGAGCGCAGAGACTGTGGCAGATGCTGTTCTAAATGCTTTCTGTATGTGACCTCATGTAATCCTTGTTCGTAGAGGAGAAGAGAGGCACAGAAGGCTTGGCTAGTTTGCCAGAGTCACCAGGTGATGAGTGGCGGCGGTGGGATTCCACGGCAGACCTGCCCCAGGGCCGTGCACTAGGTGCGGAGCTCCACACGGAGCGTCCACTCGCAGCCGGCATGTGAGCGCCCTTTGCAAGGGAGATGGTCTCCTTAAAATGTTTAAATGCATTTTTATTGACACGTAATGCTTGTGCAGATTTATGGGGTGCACACGGTGTTTTGTTGCATGCATAGGATGAGTAAGGATCAAGTCAGGGCATTTAGGATCCCATCACCCACCTCGAGCACTTGGCATTCTATGTTTTGGGAATATTCCAAATCCTTTTTTCCCGTTGTTGGGAAATACACAATACATCGTTGTTACTACAGTCGCCCTATTGTGCTGTCGAGCATTAGAGCGTATTCCTTCCTTCTAGCTGTGTCTGCACCCCGCCTCTCCCCTCTCCCCGCCTCTCCCCTCTCCCCGCCTCTCCCCTCTCCCCGCCTCTCCCCCTCCCAGCCTCTCCCCACCCAGGCCAAGTCCTTCCCTGCGTCAGCACGCGCGGGCCAGCAGGGGGCGCTCTGAGGCCGGGCCACGCGCCCTTCCCCGCCAGCAAAAGCGATTCCTCTCCCGGCCGGGCCGACGGGGTCACCGCGGGCAGCTCCCTGCAGCCGGGTCAGAGCCGTGTCCAGGCTGCCGTCGGTGTGGAGAAAAGGGGAGCGCGAGGACTGGGAGCAAGGAGACCCGTTTTCCAGTCCCGGGGGTCACTGAACAGCGGTGCGGGCCGGGCGCGGTGGCTCACGCCTGTAATCCCAGCACTTTGGGAGGCCGAGACGGGCGGATCACGAGGTCAGGAGATCGAGACCATCCTGGCGAACACGGTGAAACCCCGTCTCTACTAAAAAATACAAAAAACTAGCCGGGCGAGGTGGCGGCGCCTGTAGTCCCAGCTCCTCGGGAGGCTGAGGCAGGAGAATGGCGGGAACCCGGGAGGCGGAGCTTGCAGTGAGCTGAGATCCGGCCACTGCGCTCCAGCCTGGACGACAGAGACTCAGAAAAAAAAAAAAAAAAACAGCTGTGTGACCTGCAATGAGTCTTGGCCTTCTGGGCCTCAGTTTCCCCATCTGTGACATGAGGAAGGATGGGCCAAAAAAAAAAAAGCTGTGTGACCTGCAATGAGTCCCCGCCTTCCGGGCCTCAGTTTCCCCATCTGTGACACGAGGAAGGTGGGCCAGTGGGTGCCGAGCCAGAGACCCGGTGGCCTCGAACGCGTGGCGCAGGCGGCCGGGGTACAGCCGGGGGCAGACGGGGTACAGCCGGGGGCGGACGGGGTACAGCCGGCTCCACCACCACCGGCCTCCGCACTGAGGCGCGCACGAGGCCTGCCCTGACCCTCACTCACCTCACCGGCTTGGAAATCTGGCTCCGAAATTTCCCAAACTCTCCAGGGGCCGTCCATTCCTTCCCAGTCTGGAGGCGTGGAAGGGAGAAGTGGAGGGAAGGAGGGACGCACAGAGCAAACAGGAGGCCCGAGGCGGTGAGTGCACAGACCAGGAGGGAGAAGAAAGGAGAAAAGTGAGAAAAAGAGGGAGGAAGAGGAGCAAGAGGAGAGTGGTAGGAGAGAAAACAGAAAAGAGTGGAGGAGGGTGAGTGTTGCCCACGCAAGAGGCGCCCGCCTTGCTACGAGGCCGGAGCAGAGCAGCCGGAGGGCCCCAAAGATGCTGCGGCTGGGCCCCCACAGCCGGATCGCCGGGGCCTTTCCCCAGCCTCAGACTCGCTCCCCGCTCCTCCCCGTCCGCACTCCCTGCCCCACTCCTCCTTACTCGTTACTCCCAACTCCTCCCTTTTCCCACTCCTCCTCTTCCCCCCAACTCCCCTCCTCCCTATACCCCCCTTCTCTTCCCTCCTCCCCACTCCTTATTCCTCTTCCCCCCAACTCCCCCCTCCTCCCCACTCCTTACTCCTTTTCCCCCTCTCCCTCCCCCTTCCTTTCTCTCCCTCCTCCTCCATCCTCCCCACTCCTTCCCACCTCCCCACTCCTCCCCACCTCCCCACTCCTCCCCACTCCCCACTCGTTACTCCCAACTCCTCCCTTTTTCCACTCCTCCTCCTACCCCTTCCCCACTCCTTACTCCTCTTCCCTCCAACTCCCCCCTTCTCCCTACATCCCCATTCTCCTCCCTCCTCCCCACTCCTTACTCCTCTTCCCCCCTCCCCACTCCGCCTTCCTTTCTCTCCCTCCTCCTCCCTCCTCCTTCCCACCTTTCCCTCCTCACTCCCCTTTCCCACAACTCCCCACACCTAACTCCCAACTCCTCCCCACTCCTCTCACCTCCCCAATCCCCACTCCTCCCCACTCCCCATTCCTCCCCACTCGTTACTCCCAACTCCTCCCTTTTTCCACTCTTCCTCCTCCCCCTTCCCCACTCCTTACTCCTCTTCCCTCCAACTAACCCCTTTCTCCCTACACCCCCGTTCTCCTCCCTCCTCCCCACTCCTTACTCTTCTTCCCTTCCCCACTTCCCCTTCCTCACTCCCTCCTCCTCCTCCCTCCTCCCCACTCCTTCCCACCTTTCCCTCCTCACTCCCCACTTTCCCACAACTCCCCACACCTAACTCCCAACTCCTCCCCACTCCTCTCACCTCCTCACTCCTCCCCACTTCTCACTCCTCCCCATTCCTCACCTCCCCACTCCTCACTCCTCCCCACTTCTCATTCCTCCCCATTCCTCTCACCTCCCCACTCCTCACTCCTCCCCACTCCCCACTCCTCCCTCCTCCCCACTCCTCACTCCTCCCCATTCCTCTCACCTCCCCACTCCTCCCCACTCCTCCCCTCCCCACTCCTCCCCACTCCCCCCTCCTCCCCACTTCTCTCACCTCCCCACTCCTCCCCACTCCTCTCACCTCCCCAATCCTCCCCACTCCTCCCCCACTCCTCGCTCCTCCCCACTCCTCGCTCCTCCTCATTCCACTCACCTCCCCACTCCTCACTCCTCCCCATCCTCAGTTTATCCCTTCGTAGAGGGGTAGGGGTGAGGGAGGAGACTTCCTTTCCACCCCTTCTTCCCTGCTGTCACACCAGAGATGCTACGGTAATGAGCGGCTGCTGGCGGACTCAATGAACAGGCCCCAGGAACAGATGGGAGGGCCCGGGGCTGAGCTGGCCCTACCTTGCCCACACTGGCCAGCAGCTGGAGGCCTGAGACCTGGTCATCGAGGCTCAGCCAGAACTCCGCGTTGTCATCAGCAGCAATGGCAAACTGGATTTTCCCTGGGCAGCGGGGAGAGTTTCCAGATGAGCAAGGAGGGCATCAGCATAAAAAGCCGGAGGCTTTTCCGAGTGTCTTAGCAATTAAATTCCCTCCAGGGCTGGATGCCGTGGCTTCCCTCTCTGTTAAGTGGGGGTCTCTACATCCTGGGAGACAGTGTGAAGATGGAAAAGACTTATAGAGAGAGAGGAGCTGGTTCCAGGCTACAAACCAGGGAGCGAAGCAGCAGCCTGTGGGAGTTGGACGAGACCTCAGTGTGACTCGATTTCCCCTCTCCCCTGAGGGGGGACTAACAGGAAGTTAGTCCCGTCTACCCGTAGCCTTGTGTGGTGTTCTTTGGGTCCCGTGCAGCACTCTAGAGCGGGAAGAAGGATGGGTTTTGGGCTGGCCTCACCGTCAGTGAAAGGGTGCAGGTAGCCAAAGATGCGGAGGCCATAGTTGGTCCATCTGGGGGACACGGCCAGCTTCCTCAGGGTTGTGCGGATCTATGCCAAGAAAGGGGAAGGAAACAGTTACCCAGAAGAGGGAAGAGGAAGTCGGTCCACCCAGGGCTGGTGGGAAGACTAGGAGGGGACTATGACAGGAGGGACCAGGGCTGTGGCTTCGTGAGTGGAGTGCCGGCTCAATTTCAGCTCCCATTTGCCTCTTTGTCCAGGAGACTTGTACAGTGCACAACCAGCACAACTGTACATGGTGGCCCTGGGTATACTATATTGTGAGCCAGAGAGTCTGAAACAGAAATGATGCAGAAGATGAAATTGAAAGAATCCCTAGGAAGGAAACAAGGGAACTATTATGGGCAGACAAAAAGAGAGCTCAAAAGATAAAGGAGAAAATATGGACCAGAAAAGAAGCAAGGAAAGATACGAGACAAGTGGGCAGAGGAGGCAGGTGTGGAGGGAGGTGGGCACGGCAGCCTTCAGGCACTCACGTGGGGGTACAGCGGGAAATGCAGGTTCCTCCTGAGCTGCTGGATAGAGCTGCCACACCAGTCCTCAAACACGTGCAGGTTGGCACGGCCCCGGAACTGCAGGGTGGAGGCACCGTGGTGAGTGTGAGCACCCCATGCCCGCCCCAGCTCCTCAGCTCCGGAAGGCTGGGCAGAGAGGGGCCAGTGCTCCTCTCACTGTGCGGGTCCGGCCCACTCTATCCCATTCCTAGCCCAGCACCTGGCACTTATTTCAGGAACCTGGTGCTGATGTTCACCCCACGGCCTGGCCTTGAGGACAAGGTCTGCTCTGGCCGTGCACGCACATGCACATACTCTCCCTGGTCCTCCCATGCAGGAAGGGGGCTGGTTTTCATGCCTCAGGCAAGGGGGGCAATGGTTGTGAGAGAATAGCTGAGAGGACAGGGAACTAGGAGGAGCCTGCTGGGGTCTCAGGGAAGACTTGCTCTGCTCCCCTCCCCGTCCCTGATGCCTGAGGAGAGGAAAGCTCCACAGCTGTCTGCCTGTGAAACCCTATCTACCCAGGGGTCTCCACGCTTCTGGCTCCCCTTGGGAAGCAGCTGGGAGGCACCGCAGGAGGGAGCTGGGGCCCATCTGGGCTTGCCAGCATCTCGGTCTCCCACAGCTCTCGGAGGCCTCCAAGACTCATTCTGAGCAAGCCGTTCCTGGGACAGCCTCGGGACAGTGCCAGTCGGGTCGGATCCCCTCTCTCCTCTGTAGGACTGGGCTTGGAGGCCCAGAGCAGAAGGCCCCCTTCCCCAGAAAGGGCTAAGGCAGGATCCAGCACTCTGAGTGGGTGGCGGGGCTGGAAATTTGAGAGGAGAGGGGAAGCGTGGGGACTTTGTGCCAATCATCCTGACAGTGGGCCCCGGATCATCCCATATCCTCTCCGCCCCCAAGGCTTCTGTCCAGGTTGTGGGAGGTGGGGCCTGATGACTCCCTACCAGTAGCCTGCCCTGGCCTCCTTGCCATGCCCACCAGATAGCAAAATCTGGACTGCCCTTAGGAACTATGAGGGGACACCCAGATGAGAAGAAGTGGCGCAAGTTCAGCAAGAGATCTGTAGGAGGGAGGATGGGCAGGCGGGGAGAGGAGTGGGGCAGGGGATAACTCCTCAACAGGAGTGCCCACGGTCCCAGGTGTGGCTGGGAGGGTGGGCGCAGCCTCCGGGGAACACTGCCCCAGCGCTGGATCCGGAGACACAGGGGAACCTATCTCTCCCCGCCCTCCAGCAGTGCGGCGCTAACGGGGCACACTGGCCTGCTCAATGCTAGGAATGTGGGCCTTGGGAAGCAGCCGCCACTCACAGAAACCGAAGTGGGGGACGGAACGGGTGGGAGCGGGAATGTGGGCTGGGTAGGTGGGTGGTGGGTTAAAGCTTCAAGCAAGGAAAGAATGGGGACATTGTGCGACTTCAGGGGAAAATCTTCAAGTCCAGTTTATAAGACTCAGCTGTCTCCTCCAAAGGCCTCCTTCTGCCCCCTCCCTGGGAGATACGGATCCCAGGAGGGAGGGCAGCTGGGGAGGGCACGCCACCAGAGAAGCCCGTTGTGTTCAGCCTGGAGGCCGGAGGCCAGAGGCCACGGGGACCGGGCAGGGAGAGGAGGGGCAGAGGGAGGCACTGGAGGCACTGGCTGGCCGCTCCTGCCTCACCCTCAGGGTCTTTCTTGCCCGAGCAATGAGATCATCAGATGCCACAGGCGGCCCCAGGCAGACAGGGTGGGAGTGTGGGAAGAGGAGCTACCTGTGCTAAGCCCAGGCCCTTACGCAGCATTGGGCCAGCCCTCAAACCATGCTGCACCCACTCTCAGGCTGTAGGTGGGGGTCTCTGAGGGGCCAGTGGGCACCCACTTCCTCCCTGGGCCTGGGATGAGAACCCCCCGCCCCCCAAAGATTTGTGTCCCTCTGAGTTTTGGAGGCTTTGTATCTGGCGGGGACGTGGGACTCCAGCACACCAGCCCTGCCCTCTGCCCACTCGCTCCACTGTCCAGCAGTGACTAAGGCCCAGGGAGGGGCACTGGTCACTCCAAGCGCCAGAGCATGTCTATGGCCAATGGTGGTTTTGAAACTTCCAAAGTTCCAAGTACAGGAGAAGGTATCTGTTGGAACCGTGTCATTTTAAGGGTGAGGACACTGAAGCTCAGAGAGGTAAAATGACTCCCCAAGGACACACAGCAAGTAACCCTTGGGGAAGGGGAGGGCATCATGCAGGGCTGTGGGCCACACAGGAATATCCACTGCCCCTGCCGGGCCCTCACTCGGCCGCAGCAGAGCCTCCACCTGGATCTCGGCTTCTCCCCCACACGGAGCCCTCACTGCCTCCAAAACGGTCGTCCTGAAGCTCGGATCTGACCGAGCCACTCTGCTGTTTGAAACCTCCGAAGCTTCCCAGAAGGCTTCAGAGCGGAGCCTCGCCCAGCACACGAGTCTGACCTACCTTTTCCGCCTCACCTCACACCACTCCCCGTCACACACCTTTGCTCCACCCACACCAAACCCCTGTCTTTGCCAAAATCGTCCTGCTGTTTCACTTCTCCATGCTTTTACAAATGCGATTTCCTGATTGGAAGGCCCATTCATTTCTTCCTTACGTGGCAAACTCCCGCTCATCCTTCAAAGTTCTTCTCAAACAGTTCTCTCTGAGGCCGGCTATGAACAGCTCCCTCCCGGGTGTTCCCTGCACATCCTAATTATTTAAATAACAAACACTTGGAGGAGCTAAGCCCAGAACAGTATGTTCCTCCATTCTATAAGCACTGAGTGTCTGCTCTGTACCCCTTCAAGATGAAAGACAGATGGTCCTCAAAGGAGGCAGACACGTAAACAAAAGGGTGTCACCTGCGCCAGGGGCTCTGGCAGAGGTATGAGGTTCAGAGGGGCACGAAGGCAGGAGCCGTCAGCCTCCTCCAGGAGCACTCGGAAGTGCCCCTCACAGGACGTGGGCTCTGACTGACCCTCTGCTTCCGCTCTACCCTCTGCTACTCAACCAGAGGCAAACTCGCAAGACCAAGCATACCTGACTAGTGGTTCAGTTTTAACTCACCGGGCAGTGGGGCCTCCCCCGGAGGAACACAGCAGGGTGATTAGGTCACCGGTTCCTGCACACCAGGAACTCCTATGTCCTGTTCAGAGTTTCGAGGACTCCATCTATTTTATTTTATTTTATATTTCATTTTATATTATTTTATTTTAATTTTTCATCGTCCCGTCCCGTCCCGTCCCATCCCGTCCCATCCCTTTATTTTTAAGGTCAGGGCCTCACTCCACTGCCCGGGCTGGAGTGCAGTGGCACAATCATGGCTCTCTGCAGCCTCAAACTCCTGGCCTCAAGCAATCCTTTCTCCTCAGTTGCCCAAGTAGCTGTAACTACAGGTGCACGGCACTACACCTGGCTAATTTTTTTATTTAGTAGAAATGGGGTCTCCCTATGTTGTCCAGGGTGGTCTCAAACTCCTGGCCTCAAGCGATCCTCTCGTCTTGGCCTCCCAAAGTGCTGGCATTACAGGTGTGAGCCACCACACCCAGCCTTGAATTGCACACTTTAAATGGGTGAAATGTACGGTATGTGAATTACAGTTCCATAAGCTGTTTTAAAAAAATAAATAAATAAATAAAAGGAAAGGCTGAGAACAGGAAGGAGCCTGTGTCACAGCTCTGTCCACAAAAGACAGACGTTGCCTTCTCAAAGCCTGTGTGAACAACCCATGAAAACTCTGATCTCACTTGCTTTGATCTGACTTTGTACTCACCAAATTTCTTTCTTGTAACTATTTTGGGTTTTGGGAGTGGCCTGGCTGGCAGACACAGCATTTTGGTGAATGGAGCAGTGTATTTACCAAAACATGAACAGACTGTCACTGGGGTTTGTTAATGAGTGTCTTGGGATCCGTGTCGGTGTGAGAAGTTTCGAAACAGTCACTCCATGAAGCCCAGGCCCCAAGTCAAACGTCTGAGGCCGCTGAGTCTCCAGAGTGACTTCTGGTCTCAGAGACCCTGGGCTGCCAGCCAAAGCCCGGGGCAGGGAAGCAGTGAAAGAGGAAGCCATTGTCATCTTCCTCATCTCCTGCCCTTGCTCACCTTTACAGCAGGGCCCTGCACTAACTCTGTGACCCTGAGCTGACCTCTCTGGGCCATTATCTGGAAGAGGGACATCAGAACAGCCTGACAGCTCCTGGACACCAGTAGATGCTCAATAAATGACCTGTATTATTAACCTGGGAACCTCCTGCTGGCCAAGGACGGGCAAGGGGATGGGAACAGAAGTCCCCACGATGTGGAGAGACTGCAAGGCTGGGCTGGAAGCCAGTTGGCACCATTATGCCGCTGTGTGACTGCTGTGTTGTTTGGCCTCTCCAGAGCCTTCCTTCCTTATTCTCCTCATTGATAAAATAAAAGGATTGGATCAGTGAATCCCTGAACATCCATGAAGACTGTAATGATGATTTTGTAAGCTATTTTTAATATTTAAAAATGGAAATCAGTCATTTGCCACCAAAAGGCCATACACACTTACTAAAATAGCCAATATTTCTTCTTTTTTTTTTGGGGGGGGATGGGGGTCTCACGCTGTCACTCAGGCTGGAGTGCAGTGGCACAATCTCGGCTCACTGTAGCCTTAACTGCCTACACTCAAGCAATCCTCCCACCTCAGCCCCCCCAAGTAGCTGGGACCACACGCGTGCATCACCACGGCTAGCTATTTTTTTTATTATTATTTGTAGAGACAAGGTCTCACCATGTTGCCCAGGCTGATCTGGAACTCCTGGGCTCAAGCAATCCTCCCACCTTGGCTTCCCAAAGTTCTAGGATTCCAGGCTTGAGCCACCAAGCCCAGCCCAATTTTGATCACTATTTACTATTTGTTCGCTGTTTTTGTTTTATTATATGTTTATATATATGTTCTCGATTAGCAAAAACAAGTGGAGAAATTAGTTATTCAGGCGGGCGGATCATGAGGTCAGGAGATCGAGACCATCCTGGCTAACACGGTGAAACCCCGTCTCTACTAAAACTACAAAAAAAATTAGCCGGGCGTGGTGGCGGCGCCTGTAGTCCCAGCTACTCGGGAGGCTGAGGCAGGAGAATGGCGTGAACCCGGAAGGCGGAGCTTGCAGCGAGCCGGCCGAGATGGCACCACTGCATCCAGCCTGGGCGACAAAGCAAGACTCTATCCCCCCCCAAAAAAACAACAAACAGAAAAAGGATCCGAGCTATCCTTAAAGGAGAGTAGGCTGGATCATCAGACCAAATGATCTGTAAGGCAAGTTCTTTTCAAAGTACTATCTCCAGGTAGGGCGGGGCATAATTACATAATTACCTGGTGATGTCATCTAGAGCAGGTGCCAGCATTGTACTCCATCCTCTCCCAGGGCTTTAAAAGGAGGCAGTTTCACCGTGTGGACAACTAACATCACATTCAGTACAATACCGCCTCCTTCACTCTTGCCCCAGAGCAAGTGGGCGGACTGGAAATGAAACCGCCCAGGCTGAAGAGCTCAGTCTATGAGGTGTGGATAAAGACAATACCAGCCAGCACCACCCAGCCAAGAAAAGTCACCTGGGTCCGCAGGGCCTCGAGACTGAAGACACTGGGTTCTAAACAAGTTGTAAAATAGGAAACTCAAATTTGAAATTTTCACCCCCAAAGTGCCGTGCTACTTGGAAATCTTGGCATAAGGATTTATTTACTCAAGGTGATCTCATGTATGTTAATTAACCTCCGAGCCTCAGTTTCTTCACCAAAAGAAAAAGAATCTGGGGCCAAGCCTGGTAGCTCACGCCTGTAATCTCAGCACTATGGGAGGCCAAGGCAGGAGGATCGCTTGAGGCCATGAGTTTGAGATCAGCCTGGGCAACATAGTGGGACCCTGTCTCTACAAAAAATAATTTAAAAAATTAGCCAGGCAATGGTGGTACACCCCTGTAGTCCTAGCTACTCCGGAGTTCAAGGTGCAGTGAACTACGATTGTGCCACTGTGATTGTACACTCCAGCCTGGGAAACAGAGCAAGACCCTGTCTCTAAAAAATAAAAAACGGGCCGGGCGCGGTGGCTCAAGCCTATAATCCCAGCACTTTGGGAGGCCGAGTCGGGCGGATCACGAGGTCAGGAGATCGAGACCATCCTGGCTAACATGGTGAAACCCCGTCTCTACTAAAAATACAAAAAATTAGCCGGGCGAGGTGGCGGCGCCTGTAGTCCCAGCTACTCGGGAGGCTGAGGCAGGAGAATGGCGGGAACCCGGGAGGCGGAGCTTGCAGTGAGCTGAGATCCGGCCACTGCACTCCAGCCTGGGCGAGAGAGCAAGACTCTGTCTCAAAAAAAAAAAAAAGAGAGAGAGAAATTGAATCAACCTGGAATGCTTGGAGTGAAAAATTTTCATGAAACCGCTAAGCTGGATGCAGTCATGCCCACCTGTAATCCCAGCTCATCAGGAGGCTGAAGCTGGAGGATTGCTTGAGCCCAGGAGTTTGAGACTAGCCTGGCCAACATAGTGAGACCCTTTCTCTAAAAACAATAGCAATGAAAAACTAACTACATAAATAATTTAAACACTTTTTAAATTCACTAGTAGAAAGTTTTCCGTGATCTCTGGAATTATCTGTAAAAACTATTTTTAGCTCTCTCAAAGAGCAGGTGCAGTAGAAATTCCCTTACCTCCGAGAGCCAGGGGACAGGCTTGTTCCACTTCAAGTAGCTGCTGTTACTGCTCCCACCTTGGTCCATTTCATGGTCCTAGTGGAAGAATGAAGAATGAACTTGGTAGGAATATTAGGATGAGAAACCGCGGGCAGGACAGGGTTCAGGCCCCTTGGAAGTGCCCGTGGGGAAGCAGAGGGCCAGGAGGCACAGTGCCTGCTCCCAGGGGTGTCGGCTCAGAGCATGCTGCCATCTGCCATTCACACCATGTCCCTGGGAATACGTCTCCGTAGTTTCATCAATGCACGCTCCTCAGGTTCCTTCACTTTTCTGAATTTTCTGTCTTCCTCATATGGGAAAAAAGTTTACCCTCATTAGGTCAGGACCTCTTGAGGGCAGGGACCTTGGCTCCCTCTTCCTCCTTATCCCCCAGCTCTCTAGATTTGGGTTCCAACAAGGGGGAGCCCCTCGGGGACACCCCCAAACCCTCCCTATCGTGCAGGTCCACAGGCTCAGTTTGGCTGTGGTCCAGCTCTGGGATACATGTCTGTTCCAGGCTCAGCCTTGGGGCTCCTGACTGAATTACACCCCAGTTTCTCTCATCTGCCTCCTTAGGGACCGTCGGCTCAAGAAACACTACAGGGAAATGTTTCACTACAAGTCTCTACATATCCCAGCTAAGGGCAGGGAGGGGTGTCCATCCACCTCGTCGCCTCTAATCTCAGCAGCAAGCACAGCACAGCCCAGCCCCCACCCGAGTGAGAGGCACCACATGCCACTGGTGATGGAGGTCACAGGCGCGGGGTGGTTCTGGCACGGGCAGACTGAACTAGGGCACAAGGGCAGACTCCAGAAAACCGGGCCAGTGGCAGCCCAGGCTGGAGGAGGCAAACCAGGCCAGTGGCAGCCCAGGCTGGAGGCGGCTGGACGGACATCGCTATGGCTCAGCTAGGAGGTCCCGAGGCCAGACTAGGATTCCGGGGGCTGTTTCTCTTCTGCCTCTCCTCCCAGAGTAGCGGGGGTTACCTTTAAGGCAGCTGGGCAGAGTACCTGAGGACCCTTGTTGAGGCCCCGGCAGGGACAGTGGACTGGCCGGCCACCTACCTCGAGGTTCGGCCTCTGGGGATGGTAGAACTGGAGGTGCGGATCCACAGCGGGAATGTTCCTGCTGGCCAGAGCCTTGGCCAGTTCTCTCCAGCTGCCGTATCCTGTGGAAAGGGAAGAGAGGAGCCCTCAGGTCAGTGCAATCTGGAAACCTCACACATCTAAAAGATTTGGAAGGTTAATGGAGGGATTCGTCTTCCCTTGTGCTTCTCACCTCTCTTCAGAGGGTGGGTGGGAAGAGGGCGGGGCTGGGGGCAGGAGATAGCTGCAGATTGGCCAAGGTCCAGAGGGCAGAGAGAGGAGATGAGCTTACATCCCATCAGCCGTCACCGCCTTCCAGAAACCAGAGAAGGAGCCAGTCCCGGTGAGCATGGACCACGGGACTCCCACTACCAGCTCGTTCTCCCCCGGTTGCCTCTGGAGGCCAATTTCTCCCAAGAGCTGCTGTGGAGAGATGGTTGCAGGCGGTACACTCTTCCCTTCCTGCTCGGCTCCTGTGCCCTGAGCCCAGGGAACAGCAGGGGTTACTAACGGGTGGGGAGCCCTTCCATTGATCACTGGGTTGCTGGATGGAGCCAGACCTGAGAGGCAGGAAGGGGTGGGCCTGGGATATGGTGTCTGTCAAACAAATTTATAAACCACTGGAGGTACAAGATTAGAGGCCCTGCGACTACTGGCGTCATCGGGAGGCTGCGTGGGGCTGATGCAGTCTGCCCTGAAGGCTCTGGGCCAGGTCGGCTTACACACATCTGGGAAGGCGAAAAGTCAAACCACGGCGAGAGGGAGGGAGGGAACAGGAAAGTGGGGGGTGCACACGCATTCACACCAAGTCAGGAGGCAAGGGCTGCACCAGGGTGAGGGCCGGGGAGCATCCGTCCGGCGGCTGGCCGCCGCTGACACTCCCAAAGGCTGGGACTCCCGTCTGAAAGGAGATTGCTGGGCTTTGAATAAGCAGAACCAAACTACTGTTAGTCACAAACCAGAACCACAGACCACTGAAAGCTAGAAGAGGCTTTCGAGATCACCTCGTCCTCTCTTTGAGTGAGGAAAATGGGACCCAGACTGGTCAAATGGCTGATCAAGGCTCACTCAGCAAGTAGTGGCAAGGCTGAGACGAGGACCCCAGTGTGCAGGTGGATTTCCACCGAGCCTCCCCTTTCCCTCCAACAGCTTCACCACGATGTCCCCAGGATGCTGTGGTGAGCACTGCTTGGAAGGAATTAGCCTGACAGTCCCTGACCCCTGGGAGCCAAGAGTCGACAGTAGGCAGGAGTGTCACAGGAACCCCTATGTGAGCACCAGCAGGGACACAGACAGCCACGCGGACATGGACACAGACAGCCACGCGGACACAGACCACAGACAGCCACGCGGACACAGACCACAGACAGCCACGTGGACACAGAACACAGACAGCCACGCGGACACAGACACAGACAGCCACGCGGACACAGAACACAGACAGCCACGCGGACACAGACCACAGACAGCCATGCGGACACAGACCACAGACAGCCACGCGGACACCACAGACAGCCACGCGGACACGGACACAGACAGCCACGCGGACACGGACACAGACAGCCACGCGGACACAGCCAGCCACGCGGACACAGACACAGCCAGCCACGCGGACACAGACACAGCCAGCCACGCGGACACAGAACACAGACAGCCACGCGGACACAGACACAGACAGCCACGCGGACACAGACACAGACAGCCACGCGGACACGGACACAGACAGCCACGCGGACACGGACACAGACAGCCACGCGGACACAGCCAGCCACGCGGACACAGACACAGCCAGCCACGCGGACACAGAACACAGACAGCCACGCGGACACAGACACAGACAGCCACGCGGACACGGACGCAGACAGCCACGCGGACACAGACACAGACAGCCACGCGGACACAGACACAGAGCACCGCCCACGAACACGGGCCTCACCGAAGGGGGCCACCCACGCTGCACACGAGTGTTTACGTAACAGGCCTGGGGAGGGGGTGGGAACGGGGGCCGCATGCTGGCAGGCAGGTGTGGGGTGAGAGTGCTTTTCTTACATGGTTATGCTTTGTGTGGGCCCTTTCGTGCTTGCTGAGTGTCTCACAGGCGTGATTGCATCTGAACCTTCTAAGAATCTCCCGAGAGGCCAGCTCCATCACCCCATTTTACGGATGGGGACAGAGCGCTCTGAGCGTAAAGTCACAGAGCTCGTTGTTCTGCAGCCAGGATTAGAACAGAGAGCTCCTCTGTCTCCCAGGCCCAGGTTTTCTCGTTCTGCCCACATTTTCTCCTGTGGGCACTTTCTGGCATAGACTTTGAGCAGTGCCGGTGCAGGGGCCTCCGCGGGGATCTGCCTTTGGGTTTCTGCAGATGTTAACCCTCCACTCAGGCTACGGTTACAGGGACTTCTGCAGCTTTGTCATCAAGGTTTCTCCTGTTTCCGGGCTGGTCCAGCTGTGGCAGGAAGAGGTCTGGCGAGTTCAGGGCAGGGGCGTGTTCTGGGGAAGCAGGATGCCGGGGCCACTGAAGTGATGTGAAAATACGAGGAGTGAGGGAGAAAGAGAAAGAACGCTCCCAGACTCTACCCGCCATTTCCGGATGAGCTCAGGAGAAAACTGCTTGTTCATCTGCTAATCCCAACCCAAACACATGAGCTAAAGCAAGAGCTCATCCCTTCCCAGCCCCGGGGAGCTGCTGGCTAGCAGTTGTGGGTTCAGGTGTGCCTGGGTGACATAGCAGTTGTGGGTTCAGGTGTGCCTGGGTGACATAGCAGTTGTGGGTTCAGGTGTGCCTGGGTGACATAGCAGTTGTGGGTTCAGGTGTGCCTGGGTGACATAGCAGTTGTGGGTTCAGGTGTGCCTGGGTGACATAGCAGTTGTGGGTTCAGGTGTGCCTGGGTGACATAGCAGTTGTAGGTTCAGGTGTGCCTGGGTGACACATGAGTTACACTGTGGGGAGGGGGAGGACGGGCCCTGCCTCGCTCCTGCATCTGAATGACTGGGTCATCTTCACTCTTATGACTAAAAGCTTCCTACTCAAGAGAAGCTTGTGGGGAAATACCCCCGAAATGCTGCCTGCCAGGTCAGTGGGAGTTACAGCGCGTCTCAGGTGCACGTTCCTTCTCCAAGGCAGCCTTCAGCTCAGCCAAAGTCCTTGACTGTTGGAAGTCACCCCGAGGGGAGATGACTCACCCTACAATCAACTAGCACTGTGGGTCTTCAGCTGCCTTTGTCCTGGCATCTGCTGGGGAGTGACAAAGACTCTCTCCTTGACCAAACCTTAGATGCTCCTCTGAGCACTCTCGTCTATGTGACCTCATCCTTGGGCCCTGTCCTGGGCCTGCCTAGTCCAGTTTCCAGCAAGAATTCTGCTAGGTCAGTTTAGCAGGACCCCCCACCCCGACATCTGACCAAGCTTCTCATCTCCCACCCTTGCCGTTAGCGAGCGTCCCATTAGGCCAGTTCAGCAAGAATCCCTCCATTCTTTTTTTTTTTTTTTTTTTTGAGACGGAGTCTGGCTCTGTCACCCAGGCTGGAGTGCAGTGGCCGGATCTCAGCTCACTGCAAGCTCCGCCTCCCGGGTTTACGCCATTCTCCTGCCTCAGCCTCCCGAGTAGCTGGGACTACAGGCGCCCGCCGCCTCGCCCGGCTAGTTCTTTGTATTTTTTTAGTAGAGACGGGGTTTCACCGTGTTCGCCAGGATGGTCTCAATCTCCTGACCTCGTGATCCACCCGCCTCGGCCTCCCAAAGTGCTGGGATTACAGGCTTGAGCCACCGCGCCCGGCCTGAATCCCTCCATTCTTGACGTCTCAGTCGCTTTCCAACCACTGACCCCTCCACTCCGCTGGCTGGCAGTGAATCCCCAGTCACTGCTGCTGTATTCAGAGCTGAGCTCCGTTCTGTCCTGAAGCCTCTCCCCCGTGTTGCAGCAGTACTACATAAAACCCGTCTTCACGACCGGTAACTAGTGTGCGGTTCTGTTTTCTCTTTAACAGAAGGTAAGAGGCGGCTCTCTCAGTGACCAAAGACAAATCCATTTAGGGAGGTGAGTGGATTCCAGGTAGGAAATTCGGTGAAGTTAAACCCAGTCAGGTCTTGCCCCTGGGTAACAGGTGGGTCTAGGTGGCTGTGAGATACCTAAAACTTGGGATAGTCAACGGCCCAACCCTCACTAATTTAAGGAGCAGGAAAATTCCTCTGCAGGCCTCATGATGTAGCAGGAAGACAAGCAAAGCCTTCTGAGTCAGAAAGATCTAATCGTGGCCTGGCGCGGTGGCTCATGCCTGGAATCCCAGCACTTTGGGAGGCCGAGGCATCAGGATCACTTGAGCCCAGGAGATTGAGACTAGCAACATATGGGCAACATAACAAGACCCTCCCTTTTTTAAAACAAAAATAAAATTTAAAAAAGGCCGGGCACGGTGGCTCAAGCCTATAATCCCAGCACTTTGGAAGGCCGAGACGGGCGGATCACGAGGTCAGGAGATCGAGACCATCCTGGCTAACACGGTGAAACCCCATCTCTACTAAAAAATACAAAAAACTAGCCGGGCGAGGTGGCGGCGCCTGTAGTCCCAGCTACTCAGGAGGCTGAGGCAGGAGAATGGCGGGAACCCAGGAGGCAGAGCTTGCAGTGAGCTGAGATCTGGCCACTGCACTCCAGCCTGGGCGACAGAGCGAGACTCTGTCTCAAAAAATAAATTAAATAAATAAATAAATAAATAAATAAAATAAAATAAATAAAATTAAAAAAAGATCTAATTGTATATCTACCACTCATAAACTGTGACTGCTTGAACAAGTAATTTAACTTCTCTGGCCCTGGTTTCTTCATCTGAATGGTGGAAATAAAAACACTTGCCCCACAGCGACTGCTATGGAGATTAAATTATGTGGGCCAGACCTAGCATGGGGTCTAGACCCAATAAACGTTTTCTTCCTAAAAATTTCCGAGTTTGAGGTTTTGGATTTAGGAGTCAGAAGATATGAGTTTCAACTGCTTTAAAAATATTCAATATTTCTCTGACTCTTTTCTCTCTATGCTTCTTTTTTTCTTATTTTTCTTTTTTTAAGAGACAGGATTACTCAGGCTGGAATGCAGTGGTACAATCATAGCTTACTGCAGCCTTGACCTCCTAAGCTCAAGTAATCCTCCCACCTCAGCCTCCTGAGTAGGAAGGACTACAGTGCATGCCACTATACTTGTTTAAAAAAAAATTTTAGAGATGGGGTCTTTTTATGTTGTCCAGGTTGGTCTTGAACTCCTGGATCAAGTGATCCTCCCACTTCAGGCTCCCAAAGTGCTGGTATTACAGGTGTGCGCCACTGCGCTCAGCTTTCTCCATGCTTATTGACCAGAGTAGTAAGCAGTGGGCCAGGAGTGGCAGCAGGGAAACAGGTAACACCCCCTCTTTGTTTCGCAGGGTTGCTCTTTGCCCCCCACCCTTCCTCATCCCCCACAAATATTCACTAAGTGCGTCTCAGGTGTCAGGAGCCGTGCTGTGCATTGGGGTATCTCCTCTTCCTGTATCCTTGCCTCTGTGTTAATCCTGCCGGTGAATAACCAGGCATTGCTTAGCCCCCCTGGGGGAACGTGGAGCTGAAAAATGTGCTGATTTAACTACTGACATTTGTCACTTGCCCTCTGGGAAGCGAACTCCTCCTGCTCCCGGCCAGACCTCTCCTCCCAGAGCGCCAGCTGCCAGGGCCTGTTTCTGCTACAACAGGTGACACATTTGTGCCAGGAGACAGACACCCCAATCTCAGGTGACAGATAAAGCACCACCGTGGGCCTCATATTCTGCCCTCACAAAGCTGGGCTATCAAATTCACCATCAGCCGGAGCTTTGCCAACATCCCTCCTCTGTGCAATGCAGACTCTTCAAAGGCCTGAAGATTACCATCTTTCTCGCTGGTAAAAATATGGCATGCATATATCCCTTTGTGCTTTTTGCTTTTTTCTAAGACTCTCGCAGACGTTATTTCATGAGCTCTTCTCAACCTCCCTGTTAGGTATCGTCATCTCCATTTTCGAGATGAAGAAACAGAAACAGAAAGGCAAAGTCATCAGCTCAAGGCCACACAGTGAACACGATAATCCATGTCAAGGATTTATTACCCAGAACATCATCAGCCTTTAACACACGGCAGCTTATTATTTGCGTTATTAGTCATGATGCTGCAGATCTGGAACTCACAATTATTTCTCCTGACGCCTGGTCTGATTCACACACAAGAGAAAGGGAGTCTGTCGCTGCCCAGGCTGGCATTGGTGTTACAGATTCTGTGCTGGGACTGCAGGCCTGAGCCTCCCAACTCCACTCCAGGGCTAAAACACTTCAAAGCACTTTCAACTTAGCAAGCAAAACATTCAGATTAAGTTCTCATGTTAATAAAGACCCGGGACCAACTAGCTGACCCACAACACACCAGAACCACGGCCCATGACGGGAAAATCTCCCCTGAGTCAGCCTAACACATAGCAATGCTCAAATTCCTACCAATGCCCAACAGGGCATTTTACAACATACGTGGCAAGAGGTATTGCTTTTGCTCCTAAGTAGTTGTGATAATGGCAATATTAATAGCAGCTAACCTTTACCGAGCACTTATTATACGCAAGGCACTACGCGAAGAGTTCGACTTCACTGCGTGAAGGTGCAGATAACGTGCGCATGTGCATACACGTCACTTCATGGTAAATGGCAAGGGAGCCCAACATATATCTCCAGAATCTGTTCGAATCGTCTGTGATCTACGCTGGGAGTAACATCATCGGCCCCAAACGAGTTGGGTTCACCTCACCCATCACTCCCACATCTTACTGCTTGCTCATGTGGAAATGAACTTTGCCACCTACAGATGTGACTGGGTGTAGACTGCTCAACCCGGTGGATGGCACAAGTCCATCACAAGGGGAGCAAAAGGGTTAACCCCAACCCCAGCTACAAGCAAGCGCTCCGTATCAGTAGGGAACCTGGAAGCAACTCATGAATGCCAACAGGAGAGGTGGAGCTGAGAGTAAGCCGGAAAAAGAGGTGGAAGCAGTGGGTGTGGGGGTAACACCTGCAGGCAGAGACGCAGAGAAGCCCTTCTGAAGCTCTGACTCCAGCCTTGGGGCAGGGATCCATTAGAAAGGGCTTGCTCCTGGGCAAGGGTATGCAAGAGGGTAAGGACTGGCCCTAGCAGGGCCCTAGGAAAGCGAGGGAGAAGGAGAGGCCTGGGAGGGCTGGTTCCACGTACACCACCACATGGAAGGACCCGAAGATCCAGGGTGAACGTAGATGACTGGCTTAGAAGCCCCAGGGTCTGTAGAGAGAACTGTCACCGGACACTCAAACTGGAATGAGAAAAGGTGATGAAATCCAGAGGAACTGAACAGAAACACAGCCCTTCGCCCACTAGTGAGCAGGAGGTTGTCAAGGGAATGGACAAGAGGCCATGACATCCAGGCACAGTTCCACAAAGCCAGGCACCAGCACTGAGTCCCGGGAGGGAAAAGCAGGGCCTGCGGCTCTGTCCTTGGAGAGCACGTGGGGCCAGTCACACGTCCTCAGCAGGGCGAAGCTGCTAGGGGTAGTAGCCAGCAGGGCAGGGCCTGAACCCCACCAGAAACCTCAAGTGGCGCAGAGAGTGAGGGGCGAAGCCAGGGGCCTGTCACCTGGGAGGGAGTCTCTAAGGCAAACCCAACGCTCCAATGGCAGAGTCCGGGTGTGTGGCTAAACCTATCCTTTCTAGTCCATGATGCCCCAGGGAACCTGATGCAAGAAAAATTATTAGTAATCCAACAGTAATAGCTAGCGCTGAGATATTAGGCATTTATGTAAACATACATAGGCCTGTTATGTTTATAGTAAATGAAACATTGGGTGTTTTATTTCATATAATAAACCTCCCTGGGTGCAGTGGCTCACACCTGTATTCTCAGCCACTCAGGAGGCTGAGGTGGGAGGATGGCCTGAGCCCGGGAGTTCAGGCTGTAGTGCGTTAGGACCGTACCTGTGAATTGCCACTGCACTCCAGCCTGGGCAACATAGTGAGACCCTGTCTCTAAAAACATTTAAAAATTAAAAATTAATAGAATAAACCTACAGGAAAGGAAGACTTAGAGGTTAAAATTCTTGCTAAAAGTCACATAGGCCGTAGGTGACCAAGCCAATATTTGAACCCAGGACAAAAGCCTGGGTACTAAATTCCACTACTCTCTATGGAATGTGCTTGAGAATTTGTGCCTGCCTCCACTATCACCCTCATTATCACCTGGTGTCAGGTACCACCGAGTCACCAGCTACCCCTGTTCCCCATCCCCTCTCCAGTGACCTCCTCCTCACCCACACACCCACACTTCACACACACACACACCCCCACCCCAGACCATTTTCTTATATTCTCTCTCATTTGGCCACTAACATCTCTCCATATAAGCCCCCCAAATGCAAGGGAGAGTGTGGAGACCCAACTCCATTGTCCCATAGTCCCAAAACAGCTGGAGAATTGGACACGAGCGCATTTGAGCATGGGCCTGCTCCCCTCTTCCCGCTTCCAAGCTCTTCCTTCTCAACGTAAGCCACCCAGCTGTGTGTCTGCAAGCAGACGCTGCCCTGGCCCCATCTCACGCGCCCTCGCAGCACAGGTGTGCACAGGGGTGGGGCAAGTGAGGAGCAGCAGAAAGGTGGACTCCTAAGGCCTCCCAGCTCCTCTAGACGAGCAGATGGATATGGGTGGGGCCATGATAAGCCTCTTCTCCACCCTCCCCTGAGCCTGCTGATGCTCACAGCCAGGGCCAGAAACCTGAAGAACAGCCAGCTGTGCCTTCCCCCGGCTTCCTGCCAAGCTGGCACCTGAGCTACTGAAATGGCTGTGGCTGCAGGCAGGCTGAGGTGTGCAAGCTACGGGCACAAGGGACTATACCTACTGCCCCACTGGGTGCCACCTAAGGGGGTCCAAGAGAGGGTATCTGAGCCCACACCAGGTGTTTGCCTGGGTATTTCTGCCCTGCTGTCAGTGCTTCCTGTTCACCCAAACGTCCCTGCTTGGCCCAAACATCCACACTGAAGTACAAAACCAGCCGGGTGTGGTGGCTCACACCTGTAATCCCAGCACTTTGGGAGGCGGAGGGTGAAAGATTGCTCGAGCTCTAGAGTTCGAGACCAGCCTGGACAACATGACAAAACCTCGTTTCTTAAAAAAACAAAACAAGGCCAGACACAGTGGCTCACGCTTGTAATCCCAGCACTTTGGGAGGCCAAGGCAGGTGGATCACCTGAGGTCAGGAGTTCGAGACCAGCCTGACCAACATGGAGAAACCCCGTCACTACTAAAAAAAAAATACAAAATTAGCTGGGCTTGGTGGTGTGTGCCTGTAGTCCCAGCTATTCGGGAAGCTGAGGCAGGAGAATCACTTGAACCCGGGAGGTGGAGGTTGCGGTGAGCTGAAATCACGCCATTGCACTCCAGCCTGGGCAAAAAGAGCAAAAACTCTGTCTAAACAACAACAACAACAAACTAGCTGGGCATGATGGCACGCACCTGTGTTCCCAGCTACTCGGGAGGCTGAGGTGGGAGGATCCAGCCCAGGAGGTAGAGGCTGCAGTGAGCCACAAGTGTACAACTGCACTCCAGCCTGGGTGACAGAGGGAGATTCTATCTCAAAAACAAACAAACAAACAACAAAAACACAAAGTCTAAAACCAAGGGGGCAGATGAGAGGAGGTAGGAAGAGGGGGCAGACGCCCTTTCTATTCCACTGCCGCTGCTCTGGGAATGTGGAGTCCGTCTGGACCCCGCCCGGCTCAGTAAATAGCCATTCCCCAGGCCGTGAATTTGATCAGAAGAGGCCACAGAAGGTTTGACCAGGCCATGGGATCACCTCTAAGATATCGTCATCATCATCATCATC
The DNA here is from genome assembly GCF_049350105.2 of Macaca mulatta. Lineage (NCBI taxonomy): Eukaryota > Metazoa > Chordata > Mammalia > Primates > Cercopithecidae > Macaca > Macaca mulatta. Next base: position 1,303,021 of record NC_133416.1, on the reverse strand, counting down.
ATCATTACAAAAAAATAAAACTAACACCTACAACATTTAAGGGCCCATTTAGCAGTAAGTGCTGTGACAATCACAGCCACAAACACAGTCCTGTGAAGGGGAATTCTGACTTAAGACCCTTAATAAAATGGGATGATTTAGGAAAATCTAGAAGTAATAGAGTCAGGGACTTCTAAGACCGGCCGAAGCCCATGGACCTAGCGAAGGCCCACAGAGGCGTTTCCAGGGTCCCTCAGATCAGTCCTGACTTTTCTGAACCCGTCAGGCTGGTCTTTTCCGATCTTCTTTCTGCCCTGGGAGAGGACGAGCTTCTGCATGCAGAGGGAAGATGGGGGGCAATCCTCTTCCTTCCTGGAGTCTTTCAAAGAGGACGTGCAGGGGTGGTCAGGAGTAAGCGATCAGCAGGCTGAGAAAGAATGAGCTAATGAGTCAACCAACCACCAGCAGGCATTTACTGAGCACCTGCTGTGTGCGGTGCTTAGTCCCACCAGCAGGCATTTACTGAGCACCTGCTGTGTGCGGTGCTTAGTCCCACCAGCAGGCATTTACTGAGCACCTGCTGTGTGCTGTGCTTAGTCCCACCAGCAGGCATTTACTGAGCACCTGCTGTGTGCTGTGCTTAGTCCCACCAGCAGGCATTTACTGAGCACCTGCTGTGTGCTGTGCTTAGTCCCACCAGCAGGCATTTACTGAGCACCTGCTGTGTGCGGTGCTTAGTCCCACCAGCAGGCATTTACTGAGCACCTGCTGTGTGCGGTGCTTAGTCCCACCAGCAGGCATTTACTGAGCACCTGCTGTGTGCGGTGCTTAGTCCCACCAGCAGGCATTTACTGAGCACCTGCTGTGTGCTGTGCTTAGTCCTCTGCTAACCACTGTGATAACAGAAAAGTGCCAACGGAGACATTCAGCTGCACCCTTCCCTAGGTGCAGTTAGGACGGACGTCCACGGACCTGTGGATGTGCCCTGGCACACTTACTCATGCCCACAGGCAGGGCACACACAAGCCAGTTCTGCATTATGCAAACAAGCAGACCTCATTAGACGTCAGGGCTAACTGGATGCTAATGACATGATGCCGCTCATTACGTTTCCATTTCTTAGGCCTGCAGGAACCTGGGGCAGAACGTTCTGCAAACAGTTTCCGGGACTGGGAAACTGGTCTTCAATGTCCTAAAGAGTCCGGGAAAAGCAACGGAGATGTAGGAAAACCCTGACTCTGTAAGACGGTGATGGAGAAGTCTCAGCAGAAACATCTTCAGAACTCACCTCACGTTTACCACTGAACATGGAAGCTCTGAACGGTTTGGGGCCACAGTGGGACAGTAGCCCAGTAGCTGGTCAAAAGCCTGTGCTCTTCCTCCTGTTCCTTTCCAGGTGAAAGGAGGGAGGTGCTTTCCATAGTTGGAGGCCTACAGGGACACACGCGTTATAGAAACAAAGAGAAGGAACCAGCATGAAAAAACTGACGATTGGAAAAAGAGTGGGAGAGGAGAAGAATGTAGTCAGGAATGTGGCTTTGAAAAGAAGAAAAGATCACGAGGTCAGGAGATCGAGACCATCCTGGCGAACACGGTGAAACCCCATCTCTACTAAAAAATACAAAAAACTAGCCGGGTGCGGTGACGGCGGCTGTAGTCCCAGCTACTCGGGAGGCTGAGGCAGGAGAATGGCGTAAACCCGGGAGGCGGAGCTTGCAGTGAGCCGAGATCCGGCCACTGCACTCCAGCCTGGGCGACAGAGCGAGACGCCATCTCAAAAAAAAAAAAAAAAAAAGAAAAGAAGAAAAGAGAGCATCACCTCACCAGCAACCGAGAGACATGGGGAACAGTTGATGATAACTGTGTTATTGGCTGGGCATAGTGGTTCACATCTGTAATCCCAGCACTTTGGGGGGTTGAGGTGGGCGGATGACCTGAGGTCAGGAGTTGGAGACCAGCCTGACCAACATGGTGAAACCCCGTCTCTACTAAAAATACAAAAATTAGCCAGGCATGGTGGCATGTGCCTGTAATCCCTGCTACTCAGGAGGCTGAGGCAGGAGAATCGCTTGAACCCAGGAGGTGGAGGTTGCAGTGAGCCAAGATCGCACCACTGCACTCCAGCCTGGGCAACAGAGCGAGACACCATCTCAACAACAACAACAATCAATCAATCAGTCAAATTGTGTTATTTATGAAGAGGTTAGACTTGTAGGCTGACTACAGTAAGATGCCAAAAGGGACCTGGGTGGGAAACAATACTGTTTACAAAACCCTCCTCTATACATTAACCCACTTAACCCACCACCAAGTTTAACAGAGGATAGTGGCAGGTTTAACACAACGAGTTTAACCCACCACATGCATTTAACAGAGGATAAACACAACAGCTAGCGAATGTGCATTTGCCCAGGGCAGTCATCATGCTAAGCACTTGACATAAATGGTCTTGTTTAATCTTCATAACAATCCTTTAGATAGGTATTAATATTATTCCCATTTTACAGATGAGAAAACTGAGGTCCTGACTGGTAAGGATGGTGCATACCTGCCCAAGAACTCACAACATCTAGATAATAGAGCTGAGATTTAACTCGTTCGTTTTCTTTTCTTTCTTTCTTTTTTTTTTTTTTTAACATCTCTTAACAAGTATCTTACACAGACCCTTTTGTTTGTTGAATACAAAAGCAATGGAATCCGAGGAAAGCAGAAAGAGGTATGGCCCTGAGGCCAAAAAAGTTTTCCAGGCCCACACAGGGACTGGGTTTGGGACCAGCAGCCAGGAGCCACAGCCACCCCGCCCTCTCCCCACCTGATGGCTCCTTTTGGAAAACACACTGTGATTAAGCCCTTTCTCTTTTCTGCATCAGGCTTGAAAACAAAAAAGGTACGTTATCTGATCTGGAGGGCTGCCAGCTGCTGGTATGCGGGGTCTGACGATTATAACTTGCCAAAGTCAAACTGAGGTTGTTGTAACCTGTCCTTGGTAGCAATAAGTGGGACGGGGAAGGCAAGTATGACAGTAACTTTGTTCTCCAAGAAAGGAATATGGGGATCTGCTTTCCTCCTCCCCATGAAACGTCATTTTAATGGGACTTCAGGTTAGCCCACCGCGGGGTGGAGGAGTGCGTTGTATATTGTTTTGTCAACCATCCCACCACGGATCGGTCGGTCTATCGGATGTGTGATTTTTTGTTTTTGTTTTTGTTTTTGAGACGGAGTCTCACACTGTGGCCTGGGCGAGAGTGCACTGGCAAGATCTCAGCTCACTTCAACCTCCACCTCCCAGATTCAAGCAATTCTCCTGCCTCAGTCTCCCGAATAGCTGGGATTACAGGCGCCTGCCACCACCCTCAGCTAATTTTTTGTATTTTTAGTAGAAACGGGGTTTCACTATTTGGCCAGACTGGTCTCGAACTCCTGACCTCGTAAGCCGCCTGTCTTGGCCTCCCAAAGTGTTGGGATGACAGGCGTGAGCCACTGCGTCCAGCCTCTATCCGATGTTTTCCATCAGAGCTGATTCATCTTCTTATTCTTATTTTTATCCCAGTGCCATAAATCATTTCCATTTTGGGGATGGAGACAGAGAGACCTGCAGAAAAGTTAACTGATTTGTTCAATGTCAAAGCGAAGCCTGTGCTAAGGACCGGACTGGAGACGAGGCCGTTGATCCCCGGCCCAGGACTTTGTGCACCACAGCACAGCACCCGCCGGAGCTGCTGGAGTTAAGTGAGCTGCAGGCAGAGCGTTCCCGGGGAGGACGCCGGCTGAACCTAACCTAGGCAGGGGCTGAAAATCAGCACCATGCAGAGGCAAAAACCAGGTCTTGTTTGTTACCAGATTCTCACTGTATAAATGAGTTAAAATCAGTGGTTTCAACACATCCCCGCTTCAGAAAAGGATTAAATTGCCTGGGCCTTTATATTCTCATTATATAAACCAGGCATTTGATGCACGTGGAGTGAACGAACGAACGAAGGAAGGACAAGGAGGGTTGAGAGGCCTGGCGTACTGATCATGCTAGAACCGATTAGGCATCGTGACCGATTAGGTCACGATTCTGGGCTAGGGACCGAATGAAGTGACAGACACTGGCCCTGACATTGAGAAATTAACAACCAGCTGAAGGCTGTCCCAGCACCCTGTGGACACTCACAATGGCACACATGTCAAAGGCACAGCCCAAAGGTGCTTCGAAGGAAGTGCTTTCTTTAGGGAATGCTTTCTCTCTTTTTTAAATTTAATTTTTAGGGGGAGTGTGTATTTAGTAAAATACCTACAACATAAAAGTTACCATTTATTTATTTATTTTTTTTGAAACAGTCTCCCTCTGTCACCCAGCTGCAGTGCAGAGTACAGTGGTGTGATCTCGGCTCACTGCAGCCTTGACCTCCCAGGTTCAAGCAATCATCCCAGCCCAGCTCCTAGATAGCTGGGACCACAGGCGCGTGCCACCATGCCTGGCTAATTTTTTTTTTTTTTTTTTTTTTTGGTAGAGACGGGGGGTTTCTCTGTTGCCCAGGCTGGTCTTGAACTCCTAGGCTCAAGTGATCCTGCCTTCTTGGCCTCTCAAAGTGCTGAGATTACAGACGTGAGCCAACATGCCTGGCCCATTTTAACCATTTTAAAGTGTACAGTTTAATGGCATTAAGAACGTTCACACTGCCGTGCAACCGTCACCACCATCCACCTCCAGAACCTCCCCATCTTGCCGAACTGAAACTCTGTTCCCGTTAAGCACTAAGTGCCACTTTCCCTCCCCCCAGCGCCCGGCAACCACCACTCTACCTTCTGTCTCTCTGAATTTGATTCCTCACAGGATTTGACCTCACAGAAGTGGAATCAGACAACATTTTTCCCTTTGTGTCTGGCTTTTCTCACTTCACATGTTCGCAAGGTTCGCCCATGTTGTGGCACGTGTCGGAATTTCCTTCCTTTTTTAAGGCTGAATATCCCATTGTATGGATAGACCACATTTCGGTTATCCATTCATCTGTCATATACACTTGGGCTGTTTCCACCTCCTGCTATTGTGGCAAATGCTGCTGTGAACATGAGCGTGCAAATATCTCTCAGAGCCCCTGCTTTCCATGCTGTTGGAAGGCATGTTTTTTTTTTTTGAGACGGAGTCTCGCTCTGTCGCCCAGGCTGGAGTGCAGTGGCCGGATCTCAGCTCACTGCAAGCTCCGCCTCCCGGGTTCACACCATTCTCCTGCCTCAGCCTCCCCAGTAGCTGGGACTACAGGCGCCCGCCACCTCGCCCGGCTAGTTTTTTTGTATCTTTTAGTAGAGACGGGGTTTCACCATGTTAGCCAGGATGGTCTCGATCTCCTGACCTCGTGATCCGCCCGTCTCGGCCTCCCAAAGTGCTGGGATTACAGGCGTGAGCCACCGTGCCCGGCCCAGCACGTTTTTTTAAACTGCACACAAGTAGCAGGTGCTGCAGGCCAAGGGAGGCCAGGCTGCTCTCTTCTTTGGTGGCAAAGCCCATGTTCGATGGAGAAAAGCAGAAAGTCCGGGAAACCTTGGGTGGAAAGAGGAGGAATGGCAGGTGAGTCGAGTCAGGTTGGGGCAATCCCAGCCAACAAGTTTAAAAAAAAAAAAAAAAGAACTTCTGAGTGAGCCTGGATTAGGGCTCTCCCCAGGGACAGGGAGGTCCTAGTCCACTAGCCTGTGTGGAAGTCAGCAGTTCCAACACATCCTAGCTTCAGAGAGAGGCTAAGTTACCTGCTCCCGTGGAAGCTCCAGCTCAGTGCCGACAGAGGTCTGCACACTGTTGGTTGCCTGTCCTCAGTAAGGCCGGTACAGGAACTTAGAGCGAGCATGTAGAATTAATGCAATTTGACACTGCGGCAACATCAACGTGTGATGGTGGAATCATCTCGATGCACATGTATTTTGGATGTTTTGAACCCCTGTGGTGAGTCTCATGTTGTGCAAGCCGCATACCGGGATTGTGCAGCAGGACCATGTCGCTCAGTGACGGACCAGAAACTGCAAACAAGGCGGGAAAAACTGGTTCTTCACAGTAGTTTCTTCCAGTGAGCATCACGGGCCTGCCTCCCCGCCCTCTCTTCCTTCCTAACTCAGGACAAGAGTAATTCTGGGAAAGACCACAGAGTAGAATCACAGAATCAAAGACAGAACCACACCACAGGCCCCGGAAGGGCCAGGAACCACAGCAGTGATGAGGATCTCCGCAGTTACCCAGTGACCCGGCTCCAGACACCTCGGTGTGTCTCCCCTTAGGATTCACATTCCCAGGACAGTCTAAGTGACTTTAAGACGTAAATTCCTGGGAAAGAGGGTCTCAGTGACCCCAGGATTCAAATCCCCAGACGTCCCATGGTGGTGGAGGGTCGGCCACATCAGCAGGAGTGATGACGAGAGCCCTGCTGGTAGAAGGACCACACGTCCTTCTAACTCCATTAGAATCGTGGGTGGGGAGCGGGCGATTTTCTGAATCTTCCCTGTGAAAACAGCCTAACTCTGAATAACTGATTGTTACTCCTAAACCAGGGGTGCGACTTCTCTGAGAGTCATTACGTGTTTAATGCAAACGCACATCAAATGCAGCTGAAGGTATCAAAGATACAAACATATGGAGTTAGTTTTCCAATACTGGAGAAACTTTGCAGGACACGTGGAAGATGGAAGAGCTGACTATTCAGAATGTCCCCTGGAAAAGTGGGTTCCCGCACAGGCAGACAATGCACAAGTATTTCTCGGAAAGTTAAGATAAAACAGTCATCTGTCAGAGCCTTTGAAAGCGACACTCCAATTCATATAGACACATTGGAGACGGGAGTCTCGCTCTGTCACCCAGGCTAGAGCACAGTGGCACAATCTTGGCTCAGTACAACCTCCGCCTCCCGGGTTCAAGAGATTCTCCTCCCTCAGGAGAATCTCCTACCCTCCTGAGTAGCTGGGATTACAGGCAGGTGCCACCACGCCCGGCTAATTTTTGTATTTTTAGTAGAGACAGGGTTTCACCATGCTGGCGAGGCTGGTCTCGAACTCCTGATCTCAGGTGATCCGCCTGTCTTGGCCTCCCAAAGTGCTGGGATTGCAGGCATGAACCACTGAGCCTAGCCTCCAATTCATTTTTAACTATAGTTTTTTTAAAAAAGAAAATTTAAGAACTGTTGCTGTCTAGAGAAGCTGAGAGATCATCATTGCAAGCTCTAACATTCGACATGTTAGTAAACTGAAGCTTTGAAGACGGAGACCATTGTCTGAGGTAACAAAGCAAGTCAGAGGCAGAACCAGGACTAGAGCCCAGGTCTCCACTCTCTGGTCTGAGAATCTTCAGCTCAGACCACACATCCAGTCTCTAACGTGTGGGGCTGTTCTCGGTTTTGAGCCTGATGAGGACGCACAGCGGTGTCAGGAGTGGTAGTAAAGCATTTAATAGTTTGGAATCCTAAAACTGAACACAGCCCCTCTTGGGGAAACAGTCCAAGTCTAAAGAGGCAGCCTGGAGAACAAGCTTCTCTGAGAATCCGAGACCCTACAAGCTTAAGTCCAGACTAATTATAAATCTAGAATCATTTTTTCTTTCTTTGAGATAGCGTCTTGCTCTGTCACCAAGCCTGGAGGCAATCACGGCTCACTGCAGCTTCTAACTCCTGGGCTCAAGCGATCCTCCCACCTTAGCCTCCTGAGTAGCTGGTACTACAGGCATAAGCCACCACGCCCAGGTAATTTTTATTTTATTTTATTTTTTGTAGAGATGGGGTCTTGCTATGTTACCCAGCTCGGTCTTGAACTCCTGGCCTCAAGCGATCCTCCCATCTTGGTCCCTCTAAGTGTTGGGACTACACATGTAAGCCATCCCGCCCAGCCTAGAATCTTTTATCATATAAAGCAAGCTTTTGAGCTCTTCAGAAGCATAAGCCACGTAACACTCACCTCTGAGCCCTCCTTTGGCTTTAGCCTAAAAACTCTTCCTGTGCACTCACAACGGTGCATTCTTGGCTAACTGGGGTATAAGAGGCCTAGCTTTCGGCCTGTCTTGGCTTTGGACACGCCTTCCTCACTAAGCTTAATCATTTCCAGCTAGTGACTTAAAGGACAGGCGCGGGACTCTCCCTGACACTTGAACACTTGGAGGCCAGTGCAGGGTTATTAATTGGCCTGATTTCAATATTGTTGTGCCTCAGGGAAGAGGGAGGTCTGAGGAGAGGCAGAGAGATGGGAGAACCGTCCATGAGTGGGGCAGTTGGAACACACACCACATTTATTAAGTTCACCATCTTCTTTGGGTGCAGTCTGTGGCACCCCAAAATAATTACAACAGTAACGTCACAGATCACAGATTACCACACCAGATGAAATAGTAATGAAAACATCAGAAGTATTGTAAGTATCACCAAATGTGACAGACATGGAGCAAGCGCACACGGCTGGAAACACGGCGCTGATAGACTTGGGGCGCGCACGGCTGGAAACACGGCGCTGGGAGACTTGGGGCGCGCACGTTGGAAACACGGCGCTGGGAGACTTGGGGCGCGCACGGCTGGAAACACGGCGCTGGGAGACTTGGTGCACACACGGCTGCCATGACCTTCCATCTGTAAACAAAGCAGCATCTGTGAAGGGCATAAAGCAAAGCATGATAAAATGACGCGTGTACCACTCCGTGATCTCTCGTAACACGCTACACGGAGGGAGAAAACACCTACTCTGTGTGCACGGACAACTACTTTTTTAAATAAACGAGCAAATGCAAGTATACTTGAGAAGAGAGAGGAGTGGAGACTCACTGGCTGGAAAGCAAGCTAGGAGGGAGCCCCCACAGGCACGTCGTCGATGTTATTTATGTTTTCTTTTGACCTCTACAAATAAGAATCTGTTCCCTGGACTGCAGTGTCATTGTTGAAATATCTACTTTAGTTCAGGTACTATTAGTCACAATCTCATAAGGTAATTTCTACTGATCCACTCTTACCTTTCAGCAATGCAATGAGACGTCGACCCTTATGACGGCTGATTAAACTACCGAGCAGGGTTTTTACATCCCGTACAGCTCTATGTCTATAGAGAAAAGTATAGCAATAGAAAAGTGAGAACCTTACTAAATCAACTGGTTATTCGATGTGTTAGTGACCATATTTTCTGAACTCAAAATCAGGATATGTGATCTGGCTATCGCAACAGAATGTGTGAAATAGTTCATCTCTCCTGGAAAACCAGGCCGGTTACACTGTTTGACACCGTTATCAGTTTCAAAGACCTCTATTGTCCTTAGTCTCTCACATTCACTAAAATCACTGGTCAGAGGACCAGACGGGACTGCTCCACACAACTCTATCTAACCCATGTACAGCTGGGTCAACAGACATGTTGCTAAAGACACATGGATAGCTTTAGAGGATAAAAGTTTACTCCAAGGCCGGGCGCGGTGGCTCAAGCCTGTAATCCCAGCACTTTGGGAGGCCGAGACGGGCGGATCACGAGGTCAGGAGATCAAGACCATCCTGGCGAACACGGTGAAACCCCGTCTCTACTAAAAAATACAAAAAACTAGCCGGGCGAGGTGGCGGCACCTGTAGTCCCAGCTACTCGGGAGGCTGAGGCAGGAGAATGGCGGGAACCCGGGAGGCGGAGCTTGCAGTGAGCTGAGATCCGGCCACTGCACTCCAGCCTGGGCGACACAGCGAGACTCCGTCTCAAACAAAAAAAAAACAAAAATCAAACAAACAAAAAAAAAGTTTACTCCAAAACCCCATATCCCATGTCGTGTCTTGCCCCTAACCCCCAGCAATTTCTCCCACCGCTCCCTTTTCCCCGAGCCAGTGCATGAATCCAGGGCTACCTCCATGCTGGCAGGACATGACCGCTGGCCCAAACCATATGCAGAAGTGGAAACAGCAGTAGAACCAATGCTAGGTCAAATATATGTTGAAATTCCCCCACACAGAGGACATAACGAGAGGGTAGAAAGCTGAGAACATGAAAGGGGCTAACCTGGCCAACGAGAGAATACTTTCCGCAGAAACAACCCTAGGGTTATGGCAAGCGCTGCTGAGGGCTGAGTGAGGAGCTCACCTCTTGCTGATGAGACTGCAGTCGCTAAGTTGCTAAGAAACAGCAGTCGTTCAACTTAAATTTGTGTCCCTGATTCGGCTGAAAGAGCCTCAGTGAACCAACACATCAACAAGGTCTGGTGGGAATCAAAGAGAAAATCAAGGATATCTAAGAAGATGAGCTGATAAAAAGCTGCTCGGGATGGGATGGATGACTCTGATCCTTACCAAAAAAAAAAAAAAAAAAAAAGCAGAAAGGAAAAGAGAGACGCTTTGGGGAAGGAGCCAATGCTCCGAGAAAGCTCCAGGATGAAAGGCGAGGGAGCCTTATTGCCAATGAGCCGGATTCTGCCAGCAGTGAACATTTGAACCCTTCAGATCTGTGTGACTCTCATTTTACCTGCATGATGCTTAAATGGTTTCTGAAATGTTCTCCTAGTTGAGGTATTTGTGAAGACAACTGAGGCACAGAGAAGTTGCATTGTTTTTCTTTTGGCTTCTTGAGCATAAACTTTGATATTTAATGACCTGTGATAGCTGCCGGTATCCTAGGAATACATAAAACCCTTGAGAAGCTATTAACTGTTTAGCCTTCCCAGGTCTTAGGGGAATATGTTTTCCATCTTTCAAAGAGCCTGTTGTAGGCAATTTGTAGGGTAAGATGCAAATATTCCCTTGAGTGGGCTGAGGCACTGAGCTAGGTTTCCCTGGAGTTCACCACCATATAAAAAGATACAGGCTTCTCACAAAGACTGCACAGTCTGATATTTATTTGGAACTGGCTTCTTGGATCAGTTTATTAGCATTCTGATGGTTGCACGAAATGGCTTACGGTGGGAAGAAAGCTTTAAAAGAGACCTGAAAGAAGAAGCCACATGGACAGACAACAAGCTAGATTTTCGAAGCATCTATTAGGTATATAGTCAGTCCTTGGCATACACAGGTTCCATAGGTTTCAGATCCATGGATTCAACCAATAGCGATTGAAAATATTCAGAAAAATAAAAATAAAAAACAATATAACGATAGAAAATACAAATCAAGAATATACAACATAACAACTATTTACAATGCTATGTAAATGCAAACGCTATTGCATCGTATTAGGTATTAGAAGTAATCTAGGGATGATTTAAATATATGGGAGGGGCTGGGCACAGTGCCTCATGCCTATAATTCTAGTACTTTGAGAGGCTGAGATGGGAGGATAGCTCAGAGCCCAGGAGTTGGAGACAAGGCTGAGCAACATAACAGACCTCATCTTTACAACCACAACAACAACAACAACAACAATTAGCCGGGCATGGTGGCACACGCCTGTGGTACTAGAGGCTGAGGAGGGAAGACTGCTTGAGTCCCTGAGTTGGAGGCTGCAATGAGCTATGATCACCACTGCACTCCAGCCTGGGGAACAGAGTGAGACCCAGAGTCTTAAAAAAATTATATGGGAGGATGTGTGTAGGTTATATGCAAATACTGCACCATATTTTATAAAAGGGACATGAGTATCCTCGGATTTTGGTATCCATGGGGAATCCTGGAATCAACCCCCCGTGGATACCAAGAGACAACTGCACATAGCTGCCTTGTCTGGCTCTGAGTGGATGTTCAAAGATGGGTAAGAACCACCTGCAGAGCCAGAAAGATCTGGAATTGAATCCCCGCCCTGCCACATTTTAGCTTGTGACCTTGGGCAAGTTCCTTAATATCTTAAAACCCAGTTGTTTCACCCCCCTACTCCCACAATTCAGCTGGAAAGATGAATTAGGCACATGAATGGATGAATTTCCAACGTACAACAGCCCGTAAGGTACTATGCTCCCCACTCTCCTAACGATAAAACTGAGGTTTAAAGGTTCACATGGTCTGTCCCAGACCTTACAGGTGGCTAAACTGGGATTCAAACTAATTCTGTTTGGTTTGAAAGGCCACGCTCTTCCCACTACTGCCTGGTTAATCCTCATTCCGACCCTGTGAAGCCAGCACTGTGGAGCCCCACTGGTGAGGAAATGGAGGCCAAGGAGCCGGTTTGGGTCAGGCAGATAAGTCACGGCTGACGGTTCTGCATGGCCGCTAACGCACGGCGGGGCTGGAGCTCACACCCGGCCGCCTCTCCTGTGCTTTCCCCGCGGCACAGCCCTGCTTCACGCAGGAAGGAGGGGTTTGATAACGTGACAAGGACATAACTGCGCACTGAGTCAAGTCTCCTGGAATCGAGAGAGGCGGATCCTGGTGGTCAGGGAAGACATCATGGTGAAGTAGGTCATGAACAGGCATTTTGGGGAAGGTGGAATTGCTGGGTCTGGGAACATAAATAAATCCTGAAATCAAGTAAAATGGAAATAAAACCACTGTCCCGGAAGAGACCTAGATTTTACAGAGCCATCTCCAACCCCCTGGCCTCCCACAAGACACCTGTCTTGGGTTCCTGACTGAAACCAGAAGCTTTGTTTCTAAAATACAAGTAACATACGCTTCCCTCCCTCCCCCTAGATCACAGAGTGCAGAAGCGTGTGAAGCAGAAGGTTACGATTCTCCTGCAATCCCTGATCTTCTCCCATGGGCTACTGCTCATCTTTTTGCTAAATGTTCCTCATTTGTCCTTTAACCTTTGAACACTGGATTGCTCCCCTTAGGGTCAGTCTCTGATGATCGTCTTTGCCATCAACACGGCTGCCTTGCTGATCTCAGCAGGTGTTTTGGAAAACCGTCCGTACACTGATGAGTTCCCAGCCTTAGCCTGACCACTCCCTGCGCTCCCCACTTATACAGCCAATTTTCTTACTCACTGTCTCACTTGGATATCCAAGGCATCTGAAACGTAACCTAACTCTTGATTTTTCCTCCCAAACCTGCACCTCTCCATCCTGTAAGTGACAACTCCAGCCTTCCAACCACCCAGGTCAAAAATCTTCAAACTACTTGATTCCTCTCCCCATATCCAATCCCTCAGCAGGTCTCGTCAGCCACACTTTCAAAAGCCGTGCAAAATCTGACGACTTCTCCCTCCTCCATCTCCACCACTCCAGTCCTAGACATCATCGCTCTTGCAGCCCCCTTGTATCCACCCCTGCACCTATGGTCTAGAAGCAAGAGGGACCCCACCAAAATGTAAGTCGGGCCATGCCAATCCTTGCTTAGAACCTTCCAGTGACTTCCCAGACCACTCAAATACAATCCAAAATCCTTCTGATGGCCAATGAGTAAAGTTTCTTGGGGAAAGACCCAGTTTACACTGGTTGCCCTGACAATTATTAATAGTACCTGCTTTCACTCTCAAAACTATTCCAATTTAAACAATCAATTATATGGTTGCTCAACTAATAAGGCCTTACAGATTAAATCTCCGACCTTGTCTCCTATCTCTTTATCACCATTTCATTCCAGCTACCCTGATCTCCTTGCTGTTCTTCCAATATGCCAGGCATGCTGTACCCCGGGCCTTTGCATGTCCTCTACCTAAACCACACTTCCCTGAGAAAGTTTCTTGCCCTCTTTACTCAGATCTCTGCTCCAATATCAGAAGACTTTTCTGATCAACCTATATATAATAACACTCTACCCCCAGCCTATCACTCTATCTTTCTAACTCTGTATTATTTTTCTCAACAGCATTTATTACCACTTGACATATTATGTGTGCATGGGTATAAAATCTGTCTTCTCCCCACACATAAATATTTGAATATATGTTCCACGAAAGCAGGATTTTTGTCTACTTTTTTCATTATGCCTAGCACATAGGTACTTGTTCAACAAATAATGTTACTGATAATAGTATCCATCTAGGCAGCAGGGGGAAGAACTTTAGAGTCAGGTGCTAAGACATCTAGCTTAATCTCTAAGCCTTGGTTTTCATCTCTGTAAGACAGCTATATTGTAGTATTTCCCATATGGGGTTATGAAGATCAAATGAGAGTGGCATACGGTAAATGTTCGATAAATATGAGATGATAAAAATAATAAGAGCTAACACATTTAGCATTTATAATATGCCAGGCAGTGTCTTAAACATCTTACAGATGTATCCCTTTTAATTGTCATTAAAAACCCTTTGAGGCCGGGCGCGGTGGCTCACGCCTGTAATCCCAGCACTTTGGGAGGCCAAGGCGGGCGGATCACGAGGTCAGGAGATCGAGACCATCCTGGCTAACACGGTGAAACCCCGTCTCTACTAAAATACGAAAAAAAAATTAGCCAGGTGTGGTGGTGCCTGCCTATGGTCCCAGCTACTCGGTACTTGGGAGGTTGAGGCAGGAGAATCGCTTGAACCCTGGAGGTGAAGGTTGCAGTGAGCCGAGATTGCACCACTGCACTCCAGCCTGGTGACACAGTGAGACTCCATCTCAAAAAAAAAACAAAAAAAAAAAACAAAAAAAACCCGAAACCCTTTGAGGTAGGTACTATTATTGTCTCCATTTCACAGATGAGGAAATTGAACTTCAGAGAGGTTAAGCACTTGCCACATGGCTAGTAAGTTGTGCAGCCAGGAACTCAAGGTCTTTGGTTCCAGAATTTGTGTTGTTTCTTTCGTTTCTTTCTGAGAGAGAGCCTTGCTGTCGCCCAGGCTCAAATGCAGTGATGTGATCTCGACTCCACCTCCCGGGTTCAAGAGATTCTCCTGCCTCAGCCTCCCGAGTAGCTGGGATTACAGGCTCCCACCACCAAGCCTGGCTAATTTTTGTATTTTTAGTAGAGACGAGGTTTCACAATGTTGGCCAGGCTGGTCTCGAACTTCTGACCTCAGGTGATCCGCCCACCTCAGACTCCCAAAGTGCTGGGATTACAGGCGTGAGCCACCGCGCCCGGCCAAGGAGGGTCTATTTTTAAAATATAGATTGGCTTATACTATTACATATTATCCTGCAATTTGCTGTTTTTCCTCTCAACAATAATGTCACGAACATCTTTTCAATTATTTAAAAATTTTGCTGTTTGAGTCATATAATTCATCTGTGACCCGGTGCATGCTTCTTTCCTGCCTGGGAAAATTGATGTGTGGCTGAAATGGGAGTGACAATGTTGATCTACCTTAACTGGCAAGAGAAGAAGAAATTATTTACAAACAAGTACAGAACCATTTCACACCCACTAGGACAGCTGTCATTAAAAAATCAGACAATAACAAGTGTTGGCAACAGACAATAACAAGTGTTGGCACAAACACAGAGAAACTGGAACCCTTGTACATGGCTGGCGAGAGAGTAAAATGGTGCAGCCGATTTGGAAAAATCTGACAGTCCCTCAAAACACAGAGTTACTATTTGACCCAGCAATTCCATTCCCAGGTATACACCCAAAAGAAATGAAAGCCTCAGAGCATTATTACTCCCAATAGCCAAAAAGCAGAAACAATGCAAATGTCCATCAACTATGAATGGAGAAGCAAAATGTGGTCTATCCACACTGCAGAATATTACTCAGCAATAAAAAGAAATGGGCCGGGCACAGTGGCTCATGCCTGTAATCCCCATGCTTTGGGAAACTGAGGTCAGAGGATTGCTTGAGGCCAGGAGTTAGCGATCAGCCTGGGCAACACAGGGAGACCCTGTCTACACAAAATAGTTGTGAGCTATTGTCAGAGGTGTTGGAGCAGCTCCACCTTGAATAGGGGCTGGCTAAAATAAGGCTAAGACCTGCTGGACTGCATTCCCAGTAAGTTAAGGCATTCTTAATCACAGAATGAGACAGGAGGTCGGCATAAGATACAGGTCATAAAGACCTTGCTGATAAAACAGATTGCAGTAAAGAAGCCGGCTAAAACACACCAAAACCAAGATGGTGATAAAAGTGACCTCTGGCTGTCCTGGCTGCTACACTCCCACCAGCGCCATGCCAGTTTACAAATGCCATGGCAACATCAGGAAGTTAACCCTATATGGTCTAAAAATGAGAGGCATGAATAATCCACCCCGTCTAGCATATAATCAAGAAATAAGCATAAAATGGGCAACCAGCGGCCTTCAGGGCTGCTCTGCTTATGGAGTCGTCATTCTTTTACTCCCTTTACTTTCTTAATAAATTTGCTTTCACTTTACTCTACAGATTCGCCCTGGATTCTTTCTTGGCAAAATCCAAGAAGGTGGAAGGTGGAAGATGGTGGAAGGTGGTGGAAGGTGGAAGGTGGAAGGTAGTGGAAGGTGGGAGGTGGTGGAATGTGGAAGGTGGAAGGTGGTGGAAGGTGGGAGGTGGTGGGAGGTGGAAGGTGGTGGGAGGTGGAAGGTGGTGGGAGGTGGAAGGTGGTGGGAGGTGGAAGGTGGTGGGAGGTGGAAGGTGGTGGGAGGTGGAAGGTGGTGGGAGGTGGAAGGTGGAAGGTGGAAGGTGGTGGAAGGTGGAAGGTGGTGGAAGGTGGTGGAAGGTGGAAGGTAGAAGGTGGTGGAAGGTGGTGGAAGGTGGTGGAAGGTGGTGGAAGGTGGTGGAAGGTGGTGGAAGGTGGAAGGTGGGAGGTGGTGGAAGGTGAAGGTGGAAGGTGGTGGAAGGTGGAAGGTGGTGGGAGGTGGAAGGTGGTGGAAGGTGGAAGGTGGTGGAAGGTGGTAGAAGGTGGTGGAAGGTGGCAGAAGGTGGTGGAAGGTGGAAGGTGGTGGAAGGTGGAAGGTGGTGGAAGGTGGAAGGTGGTGGAAGGTGGAAGGTGGTGGAAGGTGGAAGGTGGGAGGTGGTGGAAGGTGGTGGAAGGTGGTAGAAGGTGGAAGGTAGTGGAAGGTGGAAGGTATCTAAAAAAGAAATTAGCCGGGTGTCGTGGCACACGACTGTAGCTCAGCTGCTCAGGAGGCAGAGGTGGGAGAATAGCTTGAGCCCGGCAGGCAGAAGTTGCAGTGAGCTGCCACTGTACTCCAGCCTGGGCGACAGAGTAAGACCCTGTCTCAAAAAAAAAAAAAAAAAAAAAGAATAGGCAAATCCATAGAGACCAAAAGGAGAGTCGTGGTTGCCAGTGCCGGAGGTGGGGAGAATCGGGAGTGACCGATGTGGGTGCGAGGTTCCTGTCTGGGGTGAGGAAAGAGGTGGGGAGAATTGAGAGTGACTGATGTGGGTGCGAGGTTCCTGTCTGGGGTGAGGAAAACGTTCTGGAATTAGGCCGTGGCGATGGCTGCACAGCCCTGTGGATACAGCAGCACCAGCAAATGGAATACTCAGATGGGCGCTGAGAACCTGAGGCCGACTTACGGCCTCTACTCCTCATTCCACTTCAACATCTGGGGCTCTCCCTTCTCCCTGCTTCCCAAAGCATCTCCACTCCCAGTTTAATTAGGACCATCCCCAGAGGGCTGGCAACAGGTTTCTTTTCAAAGCAACTCTGTAGGGTTTGCACCGCCCCTCCCGCTCATACCCAACCCCCTCCTCTTTGTACCCAGACCGTTTACTTATTAAACCAATTAAATTAAATGACTCACATTGCACCCCTGGGCATGAGGCGGGTAAACAGCTCACCTGAGTCTGACCGGCACTTGAAAGGGCCTGTTTCCCTCCCAGCCCGGCCAACTCCCCTTACCAGCCCCCCAGCGCCCAACGCCCCCCCCACGGAGTGTTTCTCAGATCACAGTGGGAAGAGGATCAGGGGGAGCTGCTAGCCCTTCCCATTGTACTTTCTCACCCCCAAGGAAGACCACACCCACCCCTCAAAGAGTTGACACAATAGCCTTCTTATTCCACTGCTCACAAAGCCAGCAGGCAGCCAGCTCAGCATCGCAGAAATCATCGGGAGCCCTCTTGCCCGCCCTTTGCTGCCACATCTTACCCCTGCAGCAGTACTGGCGCCATTTCTCCGGGTGCCCCGCCCCATCATGCCTGCTTTGAGCTGGATGCTCTGGAGATGCCACGCAGCTAGCTAGGTTAGGCAACCTGGGCCCACCGCTCATCTTGCCTGAAGAGGAAAGGGAATGGTTCCAATGATTTCTCCAGGCTCTAAGACCTGTGAGTTTTCAGTGCAATAAATGTGGACTGAACTCACTCAGCCCTGGAAGGGAACAGAGGTATGCCAAACAAGGACTCAAGAAGGACACAGTAGGTCTCGTAGGGGTGAGTGCATAATTTTAGTGAAATGCAGCAAGGGATGAAACTGGGTGTGTGCGGAATAGTGTCCTGGTCTCTCCTTCTTGCTCCCACCACCCACAGCACATTTCTCTGCCCTGCTGAGCAGGGCACTGGGTGGGGACACACATTAACAAGTCTGGCAAGATCTTCCCTAGGCCACACTTAGAATAACCCAGCTCTCCTCTCAGCACCTCCTTCCAAACACCGCCTCGGAGGCATCCCTCTGGCAGAGTCTGGAATCCAGGAGGGAAGTGTGATTTGAGTCAGATGCTGTCCTGGAGGGGAACCACATCCTCCTGCCACCCCGCTACCCAGGCATTTCCGGCTTTGTGTATTTATAGGACTCTCTTAAACTAGGTACCAGCATACAGGAGCGGAGACCTGATTTAGGTCAATGAAATCAGCACTCGGGAGAATAAAGACACCCTGAGAGCAAGATGCTGTTTTTTGTCCTGTTCCATATCCGGGTTTCAGTATCATCTGAATCCCCCCGAAAGCCTCCCTCTGTCTCCATTCGGTGTTGCTTCCCAAGTTTCTCCTGCCCTGGAATTCTCCCTTTTTCCTGTCCTCTCCGTATGAAGGAGTTTCCTGAAGCATAGCGGCCCCAGGCCACCTTCTAATGTTCATTTATGATTAAGTCGTTGCATTTTGCAAAGCACTTCTCAGCTGTTCACAAGCCCATCCATCCCCTCCTAGGTGGGATCTGAGTTCTCAGAGGGGGCTGGGGGTGGGGCAAAGGTACAGCAGTTGGTTCGTAGGTGCAGGTGTGCAGGTGTCCTCCACCCCATCAGCCTCAGACACGTTGTCCATCACCTTTACTTATTTATTTTGAGTCGGAGTCTCGCGCTGTCGCCCAGGCTGGAGTGCAGTGGCCGGATCTCAGCTCACTGCAAGCTCTGCCTCCCGGGTTTACGCCATTCTCCTGCCTCAGCCTCCCGAGGAGCTGGGACTACAGGTGCCCGCCACCTTACCCGGCTAATTTTTTGTATCTTTAGTAGAGACGGGGTTTCACCGTGTTAGCCAGGATGGTCTCGATCTCCCGAACTCGAGATCCGCCCGCCTCAGCCTCCCAAAGTGCTGGGATTACAGGCGTGAGCCACCGCGCCTGGCCGTCCATCATCTCTGAAGTGCTGGATGACAGGCAGTGATGGGGAAAGCAGTGTTGTCTAAGTGTGTCTGTCTTACACACCTGCTGGGTAAGAAAAGCCAGTAGGGTTACGTCTCCACCTCTCCTTAGTGGGGCACCTCCCCAGCAAGGCTCTTAAAGGCATGTGCCTCTGCCCAGGCACGGGTCACACGCTGTCCGGCCAACCTCACAAGGCTGCGTGAGAGGAGAAGACCCTGGTTCCCTGGCTCCTCAGTGAAAAGTAATTGTGTATGGGAGGCCTGCTGGGGCACTTTGTAGCATGAGACAAAGAGGTGTCTAGCTCTCCCTTACTGTGGGTGAAGCCCTAAGTCTGGGAGGTTCAGTCCTCATAGTACGTTTGTAATCTCTGCTTGGGTAAGAACAGCCTGGAGCTCTGCTGGAAGGGCCTGTGCAAATGAGAGGTCAGAGGGAAAAGGTCATGGGCGAAGAGCTGAACACGGGGTTTGGATTAGCGGCAAATATTAAGCGAGAGGAATAAGGCCGATCGGAGGCTGTGCCCAATTCTGGGGGACATCTGCAGAGAACCAAACCTTAGGTATAAACATTAAAAGGCTGTTTTATTCCTTGAGACCATGAGTTTGAGACCAGCCTGGGCAACACAGTAAGACCCTATCTCTATAACAAACGTTTAAAAATTAGCCAGGCATGGTGGCGCACACCTGCAGTCCCAGCCACTCGAGAGGCTGAGGCGGGAACATTGCTCAAGCCTGGGAGTTCGAAGCTGAAGCAAGCCACGATTGTATCACTGCACTCCAGCCTGGGTGACGGAGCAACACCCCGTCTAAAAAACACAAAAGTTGTTTCAAAATATGCACTGGTCGTTCTGAGGTAACGGCGACACTGTGAAGGATCTGGAAGCTTTCTCTTCATTAACGAATATGAACTGGATGTCCTCCTAGGGACAGGTCTGGGCTGGCGGGGCCAGCGGAAGAGGCAATAAGAGAAGACATTCTGTCTCCACTGGCTGTGGGACCTTGGGCCAAGTCATTTTTCAGATCTCTTCCAGTTATAATGGATGATCATCAGAAATTTCTTTCACAGGTTAATATCAACCCTCTACTCAAGCACTCCTGACAGGTGTCCACCAAGCTACTCCTGGATTTCCAGGGACAGGTGTCCACCAAGCTACTCCTGGATTTCCAGGGACAGGTGTCCACCAAGCTACTCCTGGATTTCCAGGGACAGGTGTCCACCAAGCTACTGCTGAATTTCCAGGGACAGGTGTCCACCAAGCTAGTACTGGATTTCCAGGGACAGGTGTCCACCAAGCTACTCCTGGATTTCCAGGGACAGGCGTCCACTAAGCTACTGCTGAATTTCCAGGGACAGGTGTCCACCAAGCTAGTACTGGATTTCCAGGGACAGGTGTCCACCAAGCTACTCCTGGATTTCCAGGGACAGGCGTCCACTAAGCTACTGCTGAATTTCCAGGGACAGGTGTCCACCAAGCTAGTACTGGATTTCCAGGGACAGGCGTCCACCAAGCTACTCCTGGATTTCCAGGGACAGGAATGTTCTGTATGCCATAGTCACGGGCTCTACAGCTGGATGACTCATGTTGCTACCTAGAGCTTTTCTTTGGTAGGGCCTCCTAGAATAAGCACCACCGTTTTGTGAGAAAGTGCTTCAACCACAGATGTAAACTCTTGTATATAGACACAGAGCCACTCGCAGGGTGTAGGGTGTGGGGTGAGGGATGTAGGGTGAAGGGCGTGGGGTAAAGGGTCACCACAACAGCAGGCCACATGGCTCCTTTTCTCTGAGCTCTGTCAGTTCATTTACATCCATGTTCTGTGTTCCCACAGTGTCCAGATTCCAAGACAGCGGAAGCGTCTGTCTAATCCACCAGACAGCACCCAGGCCCAGTGACACTTCCAGACAGGGGCTCTGTGCCAAGGGCAGTGTGAAATGATGGGGTAGAGCCACTCAACAGAACACCGTGGTGAGTGAAAAGGGTGTGGAAGGCCGCACACACTAACCCAGAAAGGTGTTCAAAACATATAGTTATGTGAAAAAAGGTTGCCATATATATATTACAAAAGGGACGCTATCAAAAAAACACTTAACACTGTCACGGCCGACAGGAACTTAGGGAGACCCGATGACTACAGAGGTCCCGGAACAGAGAAGGGACATCGGAAAGGAATTCAGGATACAGTATGAACTTGAGTTAATAATAACATCCGATATGGGTTCATTAATCATGACAAAGGTACCGGGGCTAATGCAAGATGCTAATAATAGAGGAAACTGGGTGTGAGCGAAGTGAGAGCTCTCCAGACTACCTTTGCAATGTTGGGTAAATGTAAAACTATTCTAAAATTAAAAATTCATTTTAAAATTCACTTATAAGTATCGGGGCTTCCATGTGTATTTGTGTAAGTATCACAGAGGCATAGAAAACACTTAGAAAGCATATTACATTTTTTATGGTGCTTACTTCTGGGAAAGTACCTTTTAATATTATATACCTTTGAATTTTAAAAAATAGAAATGTTTTTAAGTAGAAAAAAGAGATGGAAATGAAAATATAGGAAGATAACCACCTTAAAATTCTGCCATATTTCACTGTTCCTGTGACTGAAAGAGCAGTGGGCTAGAAGTCAGGAGATTGAGGTTTTGGTCCACGTTCTTTCACCAGCTTTGTGATCCCAGGGACCTCTTGATCCTTGGTTTTCTTAGTTATAAAATGATGATATTTAGGGACCATTGTAAGTGTTACACTCTATGATTTGATAATAAACACACAAATGAAAGAACTATTTTCCTGTTGTTAGCAGATCCATCATGGGGATGCCTGAAATAATAAAGCCTTCCTAATGAATTTAAAATATTTCAGTTCCTAAAAAAAAAAAAAAAATCTGAACTGCATAGAATGTTTCAGGGACATAGCTATAGGTATATACTGTACCCGTGCTGTATAAGAGGTTAAAAACACGAGAGAGACAAATTGGGTTACACTCTGATTTATAAGAAGAGTATCAGCTGATGCTTACCTGGCTCAGATCTATGCAAATGAAAGAAGACAAAAATAGATGGATGGAGTTGCAAATGGCAGCTCTCCCACTTGTCACTGATCTAGGGCTCTTCATGGGAGAGAGTTTAAAAACCTTGGCGGGCTCCACAGAGCTTTGTCTCCAGCTCCTCGGCCTCCTCCCCCAACTCCTATCAACCCCAGAAGCAGGATAATTTGAGAGGCAGACCTATTCAGACCCCTCTCTCTCTGCAGATAGCAATCCTGGGCCCCAGTAACATGAAACAAGGGTCTTCAGGACACTCTCCCCCATGACAATGAAGGGTGGCAGGGAGACAAGACTTCAGGCAGTGGGAACCTTCTGAAAATGGACAGGAAAGCATGAGAAAGGCCAGAAAATGCAAGTCCAAACTCAAGCACGGGGCAAATTTTCCCCCCGGCAAATCTCAGCAGGTGCCAATTCTTGATTTCAGGCTTCTCCAAAGCAATTCTCCAGTCCAAGAAGGATCAGGGTTCAAATGGGTGGGCAGACGGCCCTGCCTTTCCCCGCCGGGCTTAGGGAGTCCGGGGCTGGAGGCTGCAGTGGGAACAGAGGAAAGTGGGCTGCTGTAAGGGCCACTGATGCTGCTGTCAGTCCTCTGGGCGAGGTTGGCCTGGCGGTCACTGTCCCTCTGCTCTTTCACCAGCTGTCAGTTATTCTAGGAGGAGCGTGAAGCCCCAAGTTGTCTCAAAACAGAGCTACCAAATAACTAATTAATTCACTCATTACATAGTATAGAACATCTGTGAAAATCTGTGGTGAGGCTGGGCGCGGTGGCTCACACCTGTAATCCCAGCACTCCAGGAGGCCAAGGCGGGCGGATCACAAGGTCAGGAGATTGACACCACGTTGGCTAACATGGTGAAACTGTCTTTACTAAAAATACAAAAAAAAATAGCTAGGCATGGTGGTGGGCACCTGTAATCCCAGCTATTCTGGAGGCTGAGGCAGGAGAATCGCTTGAACCCAAGAGGCGGAGGTTGCAGTGACCCGAGATCGCTCCACTGCACTCCATCCTGGGCAACAAGAACGAAACTCCACCTCAAAAAAAAAAAAAAAAACCTGCGGTGAACTCTTTTTAAGACGATATATTCACATAAGGGTTTTTGTCGGGGAGGGCAGAAGGGTTAAGAAAGGACAGAAGGGTTAAGGGAATTAAAGGCAGAAGGGTTAAGAAAGAGAAGATTTGACAACATGGTGATGATAGTAACAATATGTGGATTTTTTTTTTTTTTTGGACAGAATCTCACTCTGTTGCTCAGGTTGGAGCACTGAGGTGCGATTAAAGCTCACTGCAGACTCAAATTCCTGGGCTAAAACGTAGCCAGCCATGGCAGCCGGTGCTTACAGTCCCAGCTATTTGGGAGGCTGAAGTGGAAGGACGGCTTGGACCCAGGAGGCGGAGGTTGCAGTGAGCTGAGATCACGCCACTGCACTCCAGCCTGGGCAACAGAGTGAGACGCCGTCTCAGAAAACAAAAAAGGGGGTGGGGGGGCGGTTGTTGGGTGGAGAGAGGAGGCTGGATTCGAGACACATTTCATGATTGTATAGAGGTGAGAGGACTAGTGGTTTTATATTTTACTTAAATTCTGGTGTATAGTGTTGGATTTCTTTTTTTTTTTTTTTTTTTAAATTGTGGGTTTTTTTTTTCTTTATAGACAGGGTCTCGCTGTTGCCCAGGCTGGAATGCAGTGATGCGATCTCAGCTCACTGAAGCCTCGACTTCCCAGGCTGAAGTGATCCTCCTGCCTCAGCCTTCACTTTTCCTTCTTTCTTTTTAAGCAATGAGCATGTGTTACTTTTACATTTTTTTAAAATTTTTTTAATTGAGACAGAGTCTCACTCTGTCTCCCAGGCTGGAGTGCCTTGGCATGATCTCGACTCACTGCAACCTCTGTCTCCGAGGTTCAAGCGATTCTCCTGCCTCAGCTTCCCAAGTAGCTGGGATTACAGGCATGCACCACCACACCTGGCTAATTTTTGTATTTTTAGTAGAGACGGGATTTCACCATGTTAGTCTGGCTGGTCTCGAACTCCTGACCTCAGGTGATCCACCCACCTCGGCCTCCCAAAATATTGGGATTACAGGCGTGAGCCACCGCGTCCGGCCACTTTTACACTTTTAAGAAGAAGGCAGTAGGTGGTCAACAGTGTCAAATGCTGCCAGGCAGCTGTTCAGAGATCAGTGCATTGGGGAACTGAGGTCCACCCAGGTTCACAGACCTTAAATGACTCGCTCTGGTCATCAAGAGCTTATCTGTATGGTAAACAGTAGGAAAGGAGCAGGGCTTGGCTGTTAGGAGTGCAGGTGGGGGTGGAGGAGCAAAGCTGACTTTGGCATCTTTCATCCAACAAGCAACAAGTTCCTTAAGGACGGTAATTCACTGCTCCACACAGCAAGAAGGCGTGAGCGGTGAGCCTGAGGTTCATTTTACAGGTCAGAAATCTGAGACGCAGACAGGAAAAACGCTTTGTGCAAGAGCCTGCGGAGGATTTGACAACTGATAGCAGAGAAGTCACAGCTCCCAGGAAACACGGGCTTTGAGGAGGGAGGTGGCTGTCAACAGAGCGAGACAGAGGCTGTGTGAGTGGCAGCCATGGCTTAGTGGCTGGGGCAGTCGAGATCATGAGGTGTGGTCACTGAGCGGACAGGCGTGTCGGTGAAAGAACAGGTATGCAAGGCTGGGACTGGAAACCCAGGCTGTGGTCATGTGAGTCACTGCACATGTGCCTGCAATCCCCAGGATTTCCTTGCTGGGAAACAGGGTAGAAAACAGCAGCCAGCAGCAGCAAACCCAAAACTTCCTATTATTGCCTCTGTTGAGTCACTGCATCTTGTCCAGCTCCTAGTTCCCACTCAAGAACTTGTTTAGGAGGCCACAGTGGCTCACGCCTGTCATCCCAGCGCTTTGGGAGGCCAAGACAGGAGAATAGCTTGAACCTCGGAGTTCAAGACCAGCCTGGACAACACAACAAGAATCTATCTCTACAAAAAATAAAAATACGAAAATTAGCCAGCGTAGTGGGTCACGCCTGTAGTCCCAGCTACTCTGGAGGCTGAGGTGGCAGGATCGCCTGAGCCCAGGAATTAAGGCTGCAGTGAGCTATGATCGCACTACTGCACTCCAGCTTGGGCAGCAGAGCAAGACACCCTTCTCAAAAAGACAAAATGAAAGAACGTGTTTAAACAAAAAGGAAAAAGTGCTCACATATGGCACTACTCCTGAAATAATAGCAAGGGTTACTACCCTCTGCAAATCTGTGCTAACACCACTCACTGCCTTCCAGATTTTAACTTCCCTTGCTTTACGTCTTTCTCTAACATTTCATCTCTCACCCCTGCTTGCTTCTCCTTTCTCTTTCCAATCCCTTTGTATCTGTCTCTCAGCATCTCTCTCAGCCCTGTGTCCCTACACCTCTTCCCTATCCTCATCATTTGGAACTAATGCAACACCGGGAGCAGACCCCTAAGGCTGTGATATAGTATTTTACCTCCAAGGGAGGCCCCAGAGTGTATAAAGAGGAGGCAATGAGTGCAGCTGCCAGGCAGAAGAGGCACTCAACCAGGACAGCTGCTGCAAGTCAGAGCACCTGACGCCGAGGGCTGCAGGATGCTGGGACACAGGAAGCCCTGTCAACAGGTGGCCCACACAAGGTCAGCCAACTGGGCCCATGCCCTGGGGGGATGCAATGGAGAACACCCTCAAAAACAAGTTAATCTGCCTAGCTCGGATCTCCACCTCCTGGGAAGGCAACCCAATCCTCGTTCTGTGTGTCTGGTTTATCCTGAAACCCAGCAAGAGGCTCAGGTTTGTTCTCCGGTGTCCTGTACTCCCAGCCTTAGGAGAGGCCTAGATCCCACCTCGGAGATGCAATGAGGTCTGTGACAGAGGCAGCAATAAAGGGCGAGGGGAAGGCCCTGCCTCAGCTGGCCCAGGCCCACGCACGGATTCACGTGAATCCGTCGTCACCGCGGTGGACCGAGCACCGACCTGCACGGTTCTGTGTGAAGAAGCAGAGGCAGAGATGCCCAACAAGAGAACAGCACAGTTCCCAGATTCAGCACTTAATCAGGATCATCGCAGGGCACTTGGTAAAAACGACGATTCCTGGACTCCACCCGGACCTCCTGAATTACAATTTCTAATTCTAAATGTAGAGGCCTCTATATTTAACAACCTCCCTAGGTGAGTAGCCAACTGGGCACCACCAACTTTTGGGACCCAGGGGTCATGTCACAGCGCAGTCCTCAGCCTCTAGTTCTCTGACCGCTATTTCTTTTTTCTCTTTCTTCTTTCAAGAAAGGGTCCCACTCTATTGCCCAGGCTGGAGTGCAGTGGCACAAACATAGTTCACTGCAGCCTCGAACTCCTGGGCTCAAGTCATCTTCCCGCCTCAGCCTCCCGAGTAGCTGGGACAACAGGTGTGCGCCACCACACCTGGCTAATCTGATCCCTATTCCTCCAAGCCTTTGTATAAAGGTACAAAGGATGCTGTTTTCCTGTTTAGAGCATAGAACATAATAACAGTAGCCTTATCTCAGCTACACACTTACTTTTCACAACAACCCTGCAAATAGATTAGTTTCAGTAGTAGAATTCCTCTTTCATGGAGGAAAGACCCTCTTTTATGGAGGAAGGAAAATAAGCTGAAAGACAGTGATTAAGTAATCTGTCAGTGAATACTCAGCCAAGTAAGAAGTGGAGCGAGCACGGTGGCTCACGCCTGTAATCCCAGCACTTTGGGAGGCCAAGGCGGGTGGATCGCCTGAGGTCGGGAGTTCGAGACCAGCCTGGCCAATATGGTGAAACCCTATCTCTACTAAAAGTACAAAAATTAGCTGGGCGTGGCTGGGTGTGCCTGTAATCCCAGCTACCCAGGAGGCTGAGGCTGAGCCGGGAGAATGGCTTGAACCCGGGAGGCGGAGGTTGTAGTGAGCCGAGATCTCGCTACTGCACTCCAGCCTGGGTGACAGAGCGAGCCTCTGTAGCAAAAAAAGAGAAAGAAGTGGAGCCAGGATTCAAATTCAGATTTATCCAGGGGTGAGTTCAAAATGCTTACAGCACCATAATACGGGAATTGACCATTGAGAATGGATGGCAGCCCTGGCCCTGGAGCAGAGTCCTAGAGAAACACGACAGCCAGGCATGGCCCCACTCACTGCTGGATAGTATGAAGGCCTGGAGGGTCCTCGATTGGGGCACCCAGGGGATTCAGGGCAGTAGCTATTTACCTCCCAATACAGAAATATTTCAGTATTTCAGCACGAGTGGAATGACCGGAAGGTGTGTACCAGCTCAATGTCCATCCTGTAAAGCCAAGGTTCTGCCACTACACCGTTCTGCCCAGCTCAGTTATCCTGGCTCCCACCACCTGCCCCTGGAGCTTTGTTACACGCAGGACTAGATTCAGCAGAAAGCCATTACAGAAACCAAGCCACAGCCACAATTTAAGGCATCAGAATCTTATATTTCACCCTCTCATGAACCTCCTATTGAAACTTGCTTTCAGGACCTTTATTCAGGTTGATAAGTGAAGGATAACATTTTAAAGAGTGGCTTCTGGCTGGGCGTGGTGGCTCACGCCTGTCATCTCAACACTTTGGGAGGCCAAGGCGGGAGGATCGCTTGAGCCCAGGAGTTTGAGGCTGCAGTGAGGTATGACTGCTCCACGGCACTCCAGCCTGGGTGACAGAGCAACATCCCAACACTTAAAAAAATTAAAAATAAAAAAATAAAATCTGCTTCTCCTAAGAGTTTGTGCATCTGCTGGAGATGAAAGCCTTACGTTAGAAGTTGCAAAATCCTAACGTTAGAGGATGCTGTGCTGTCAAACAAGAGAAAGGCCAGCAAGCCTCAGCAAGAACAGCCCAGGGATGCAGCGCTGGGAAATGCTGGTGCTGAAAACAAGAAAAATAAAACGGCTACCTCCTGACTTTAGCTCGCTGTATTTTAGATAAATTAGAGCCAACATTTTAAAACTTGGAAAATGTCACGTAAAACTCTCAATTTCTTGTTTCTCTTGAAAAGTAGGGCAAATGGGCAAAACAGGGCCTGTAACCAAATGGAAAATAAGGGCTAGAGCCAATAAAGTGACCGCTCCTGTATTCATTCACTTAACAAATTTTTTTTTTTTTTTTTTTGAGTGCCTACCACGGGCTACTACTGTTCTAGATAGTGACAGCACGGGCTCCGCCTGCACCACAGTCCTCACACCTCACACAGACTACGTGTTTGCACTTATATCTGCTGCTTTTATTGAAGTTACCTGCATGGATCTTAAGTTTTTGACTGCCCTAAATTAAATACACAAAGAGAAGAGTGGCCACAGCCAGGCAGGCAATTTCCACGATTCCACCCACTCACCACCTCAAACTTCCTGAAGGGACAGCACCAACCCCTAAACGCCCCCCGTCCTCCCCCAAAACTCTCGTCTGAAATTAGACATGATGAAGGGCTCTGGGCCCTGCTGTGGAACAGCCCACCAGACTTTGTGTCCTCTCTGTGTGCCAAAGCTCCACTGTCCTGTCCCCAGATCCACCAACTTGCCATTCATCACTGGATTTCCCAATTCTACTGCCCAGCTGACACCATCATGGAGATTCTTTCCAGGGTAGGGCAGTGGAAACTGGGAGGCCACAGCCTGCCGGCTTTGGACGTGCCCAGCCCTCTCCCATGCACTAGAATCGGTGCTCTCTGACCCAGGGTAAAACCCTGGCTGTCCAGCGTGCTGGAAGGAACCTCTTAAAGACAGACGCGGGAACATCCAAAATGACAAAGTTACAAACGCGGCTTTATCAAGGTAAATTCCTCCACCTTCGTTTTCCAGGTCTTCTCCCAGCTAAGGTAACCCCACATATTGCTTTTTCTCAGCTTGTCATTCCAATCTGGAACTTTTCTTCCTTCTATGGTGCCTGTCCCTCCTGCCCCAAGACCATTATCTCACACATGCAGGGACCCTTGTCTCCTGAAGCTAATAAAAAACTAGCAATGTGGGTGGGGACACACACACAGGAATCAGAACAAAATAAAATCAAGAAGTCAGCTAGAGATGGGGCCACAGATGGAGTTATTTAAATTAACCATGGTCCAGAGGGCATCATTCCAGCACACGGTAGAGGGTTTGGAGCATCCAAAGCCAGCACACAGTGGCCTCTCAGTGAGCTGCTTCTGAAGTGCCTGGGCTCTGGGTGACAACTGGACGTGGGTGGACATGGTGGAGAGGTAGCTGGGGAGGGAGAGCATCAGCGGTAGGGAGAGCCAGTGACAAGCCTGGCTTCATGATACGCAATCAGAAACGGCATCGAATGGAAAGAGAGAAAAACAGTCTCTCTTCAGGGGCAACTGTGGGGCACTGTGGGGCACTGCCAAGGCACTAGTAAGCCCAGGAGACAGCACGAAGAGCTTGGCAACCGACAGGGCAGTGAAGCGGTGTGTGTGTATAAAACGAGAAAAGTAGAGGAACGTTTGTTGTTTACTCACTGAATGGGAAGTCGGGGGTGGGTTTGGAAGTTGCGGGTGGGGAGGCATCAGAAGAGACTAAGAAATCCAGTGTGTATCACATCCAGGAGGAGACTTTAGGGCCACGGTGGTTGTAAACAGGCTAGGAAGTGGTTAAAGAGTCAAACACTTTATAGAGTGGCTGTGCTACTGAATAAGACAGCAACAAGGGAACGGCCAGCAGGCCTTAGCAAAAGCAGCCCAGAGATCAGGGCTTGGCAATGCTGGTGCTGAAAAGCAGACAGAAAGTGACGGCCTCCTGACTTACATGAGAAGAGCGGGAGGTGAAGCATGAGGAAGAGTGACCACCTGGCTCAGTGCTCAGCAACAACGAACAAAGCCGGTGTTCCAGAAAGTTAAACAGAGTTACCATAGGACCCAGGAATTCCGCTCCTGGGTCTACACCCAAAAGAAATGAAAACAGATATTCAAACAAATATTTGTATACCAGTCTTTACGGCAGCATTATTCACAATTCACAAATGTCCATTGACAGATGAATGGATGAACAAAACATGGTATATCCATACAATGGAATATGATTCGGCCTTAAAAACATATGAAGGGGCCAGGCGTGGTGGCTCACGCCTGTAATCCCAGCACTTTGAGAGGCCGAGGTGGGTGGATCACCTGAGGTCAGGAGTTTGAGAACAGCTTGACCAACATGGAGAAACCCTGTCTCTACTAAAAATACAAAATTAGCTGGGCTTGGTGACGCACATCTGTAATCCCAGCTACTTGGGAGGCTGAGGCAGGAGAATCGCTTGAACCTGGGAGGCGGAGGTTGCAGTGAGCCGAGATCACGGCATTGCACTCCAGCCTGGGCAACAAGAGTGAAACTCGGTCTCAAAAAATAAAAATTAAAAAAAATAATAAATGAAAGCCAGGAGTGGTGGCCCACGCCTGTAATCCCAGTACTCTCAACGGCTGAGATGGGAGGATCGCTTGAGGCCAGGAGTTTGAGACCAGCCTGAGAAACACAGCAAGAGCCCATCTCTACAAAAAATTTAAAGTGAGGGAGGCTGAGTTGGGAGGATCCCTTCAGCCCAGGAATTGGAGGCTGCAGTGAGCCGTGATCTGTACTGCACTCCAGCGTGGGCGACAGAGCAAGACCCTGTGTCTAAATAAATAAAATGAATAAATGAATGAAGTACTAACATGCTACACATGGATGAATTTCGAAAACATCATGCTAAGTGAAAGAAGCCACACATAAGACTAGGTAAATCCACAGACACAGAAGGCAGAATAGAGGTTGCCAGGGTCTAAGGAAAGGGGAAGGAGTGACTGCTTAATGGGCATGGGCAGAGTCTCCTTTGGGGGTGATGGAAATATTTTGGAACTAGACAGAGGTGATGGTGGTACAATATTGTATATGCACTAAATGCCGCTGAATTATACTATTTTTTTTTTTTTTTTTTTTTGAGATGGAGTCTTGCTCAGTCGCCCAGGCTGGAGTGCAGAGTGTAATATTGGCTCACTGCAACCTCTGCCTCCCAGGTTCAAGCAATTCTCCTGCCTCAGCCTGCCGGGTAGCTGGGATCACAGGTGTGCACCACCACGCCTGGCCAATTTTTGTATTCTTAATAGATACAGGGTTTCACCACGTTGGCCAGGCTGGTCTTGAACTCCTGACCTCATGCAATCCACCCGCCTTGCCTCCCAAAGTGCTGGGATTACATGTGTGAGCCACCGCTGAATTGTACCCTTTAAAAGGTTAACGTTCCATGAAATCCAGTTCAATTTTTTTTTTTTAAGAGTAAATGACACCCAGGGAGCCCAGGCAACAGGGCTGCTGGATACCAGAATCAAAAAGCGAGAGCTAGAGATGGACAAGGGACTACATTGCTACCATTTGTTCGCTAATTCCACAGCTCTGGATCTTTTTTCTGCCATGATCCTGGACAGGGGACATGGCATGCCACATATATGGGCATATTTAGGGTTCTCGGCAACTCCCAAGGAGCTAACAAAGTCCAACCTTTTATGTCCCCTTCAAGAAAGTGTATTTGAATACAAGGGAGGAGAATGATGTGAGTCAACTTTTCTATTTATAGATGTGCATATATAAACACAGGATACTGTCAATAAAGTTTAACAAATGTCAACGTTCCAAATGTGTATCATTCAGGAACATTGATCTTGTAATTCTTGGTAGCTGAGCACTGGCTGCACTCCTCACACTAAATGCAAGACGGCACAGCTGCAGACCCCTGCTTCCGTTACTTCCTGAGGATACTTTTCTAAATAAAGATAAGAAAGTTACCCAAGGGCCAGACTTACCCCTGAGCCCAGCAGAGTCAGGGTTACCACTAACCCATCCAGTGTCCTTCTGCCTTCCCCCAAGGCATGCAGTTTGGCAAGTGGAGCTCATGCTAGATTGTGCTTCGCACTCACCCCCTAAGAAGGGAGCATCTTTGCAGTGAACAACCTGCACAGCTGTACACAACAGCCTCAAGCACAGGCCTAGAAATACAGCAGGTACTTCCAAGTGCTGAAAATAGGAGGCAGCCTTAGAGGTGATCTTATCTCACCTATTGCATGCCTGAGGTCTAGATGAGCCTTTTGTTTCTTAGGGTACATTTGGCGGAGGGTACACTGATCAGCTGAACTAAGGTTTACAAAGAAAGTTAGGGGAACTAAGGGGAAAAAGAAGGTCCCAAGAATTCAAGAGGAAATGAGAAATCTCAAAGAGGGCACCTGGAAAGCCCTCCCCAGGAAACTGAACCCCTAAAGCAAACTCTTTTAGGGGGCAGTACCTGAGGTGACTAGGAGCATGGGTTCCGAAGTCAAGATAGACCAGGTTTCAAATCCTGGCTGTTACAGTGTGACTGTGTAACTTGAGACAAGTTATTTAACTTTTCTGAGCTTCTGTTTATTTAATCTGTAAAAGAAAAGGAAGCTCTGAAGATTAAAACGAGCTACCACACACAAAGGGCAGCCATTGTGCCAGGAACACAGAGGGTGCTCCACACGTTATTATTATTTAATAGTAATATGCCAGCACTGTGCTTACGCTATGCAGAGCCAGAGCAAAAACTCCAGACCTCCTTTTCATACCCCACGTTTCCTCACTTGTAGCTAAAGGGGTAGGGGCTTTTCACATTCTCAACTTAACGAGTGAAACCTGAGACTAAATCCTGACAATGCTCTCACTGATTCTGTTACTAAAGAATAAAGATTCCCCCA
Organism: Macaca mulatta; assembly: GCF_049350105.2. Lineage (NCBI taxonomy): Eukaryota > Metazoa > Chordata > Mammalia > Primates > Cercopithecidae > Macaca > Macaca mulatta. Next base: position 1,270,137 of record NC_133416.1, on the reverse strand, counting down.
CACACATCACGCCCCAGGCAGCCTTTCCGGCTTACTCCCCCATCACTGCCTCAGGGGCCTGCTGCTACCATGTTTGGTGTGCAATGACAGGACTGGTGACAAGGGGCCAATCTGTGGGTCTTCTCCTACATTCCTGTTCCAATGTCCCAGCTTCCAGTACCACATGGGTCTCCGAGATGGGGAAAACCCTACGCTCAGGAAATTCTCCGAAGCCATACAAGTTATACCTGGGTGCTGACCTCAACACCTTAAGCTATGGTCCCACCCAATCCTAGTAGCTGGGACTACAGGCGCCCACCACAACGCCTGGCTAATTTTTTGGGTATTTTTTTAGTAGAGACGGGGTTTCACTATTTTGGCCAGACTGGTCTCGAACTCCTGACCTTGTGATCCGCCTGCCTTGGCCTCCCAGAGTGCTGGGATTATAGGTGTGAGCCACCACTCCCGGCCTGTTGCCTTGTTCCTGATTTCAATGGGAAAGCTTTGAGTTTCTTACTATTCAGTATAATGTTAGTTGTAGGTTGTAGATATTGCTTGTCAAGTTGAGAAAGTTCCCCTCTGTTCCTAGTTTATTAAGAATTTGTATCATGAATCAGGTTGGGTGTGGTGGCTCACGCCTATAATCTCAGCACTTTGGGAGGCCGAGGAAGGCATATTGCTTGAGCTCAGGAGTTCAAGACTAGCCTGGGCAACATGACAAAACACTGTCTCTACAAAAATACAAAAATTAGCTGGGCATGGTGGTGCATGCCTATAATCTCAGCTACTCAGAAGGCTAAGGTGCAAGGATGGCTTGATCCCAGAAGGTTGAGGCTGCAGTGAGCCAAGATGGCACCGCTGCACTCCAGCCTGGGCGACAAAGCGAAACTGTCTTTAAAAAAAAAAAAAAAGGGCCGGGCGCGGTGGCTCAAGCCTGTAATCCCAGCACTTTGGGAGGCCGAGACGGGCGGATCACGAGGTCAGGAGATCGAGACCATCCTGGCTAACACCGTGAAACCCCGTCTCTACTAAAAATACAAAAAACTAGCCGGGCGAGGTGGCGGGCGCCTGTAGTCCCAGCTACTCTGGAGGCTGAGGCAGGAGAATGGCGTAAACCCGGGAGGCGGAGCTTGCAGTGAGCTGAGATCCGGCCACTGCACTCCAGCCCGGGCTACAGAGCAAGACTCCGTCTCAAAAAAAAAAAAAAAAAAAAAAAAAAAAAAGGAATTTTTATCATGAATAGATGGCAGATTTTGTCAAATATCTTTTCTGCATCTATTGATATGATCATGTAATTTTTCTTCTTTTGCCTATAAATGTGATTACATGATTTTTAAGTGTTGAACCACTCTTACATACCTAAAAAAATGGCCATGATGTGTAATCTTTTTACACATGTTGGATTCAATTTGCTAACATTTTGTTGAAGATTTTTGCATCTATATTCATAAGAGATATTAATCTGTAATTTTCTTTATTGTAATGTCTGTCTGGGTCTGGTATTAGGGTAATGCTGGCCTCATAGAATGAGTTAGGTAGTATTCCCTCTGCTTCTATCTTCTAGAAGAGATTGTAGAGAAATGGCATAATTTCCTCCTTAAATGTTTAGTAGAATTCATCTGCAGACCCATCTGGGCCTGGGGCTTTCTGTTTTGAAAGGTTATTAATTACTGTTTCAAATTCCTTAGTAGATATGACTATTCAGATGGTTTATTTCTTCTTGTGTGAGTTTTGGCAGATTGTGTCTCTCAAAGAATTGGTCCATTTCATCTAGGTTATCAAATTTTGGGGTGTACAGTTGTTCATATTTTTTTTTGGGGGGGGGGGACAGTGTCTCGCTCTGCCGCCTGGGCTGGAGTGCAGGGCACGATCTTGGCTCACTGCAACCTCTGCTTCCCAGCTCAAATGATCCTCCAGCGTCAGCCTCCTGAGTAGCTGGGAATATAGGCACAAGCCACCATGCCCAGATAATTTTTGGATTTTTTTGCAGAGATGGGGTTTCGCCCAGGCTGGTCTTGAACTATTGAGCTTAAAGCGATCTGCCCACTTCTGCCTCCCCAAGTGCTAGGATTACATGCATGAGTCACCATACCCGGCCCATAAAATTATTTTATTATTCTTTTAATGTCCATGAGATCTGTAGTGATGTCTCCTTTTTCACTTGTGGTATTAGTAATTTGTTTTTTTTTTTTTCCTTAGTTAGCATGGCTTAGAGGCTTATCAATCTTATTTATCTTTTTAAAGAAACAGCTTTTGGTCTCATTAACTTTCTGTATTGGTTTTCTATTTTCAATTTCATTGATTTCTGTTCCAATTTTCATTATTTCTTTTCTTCTGTTTTTGAAATTTAATTCACTCTTTTTTCATAGTTTTCTAAGGTAGCAGCTTAGGTCACTGATGTTAGATCTTTCTTCTCTTCTAATATAAGCATTCAGTGTTATAAATTTCCTTCTAAGCACTGCTATCACTGCATCCCACAAATTTTAGGTTATATTTTCATTTAGTTCAAGATTTTTATATCTCTTTTGAGATTTCTTCTTTGATATATGTGTTATTCAAAAGCATGCTTTTAAGTATCTATATATTTGAGGACTTTCCAGTTATCTTTCTGTTAATGATTTCTAGTTTAATTCCATTGTGGTCTAAGATCAGACATTGTATAACTCTATTCTTTTATATTTGTTAAGGTGTGTTTTACCACCCAGAATATGGTCAATCTTGGTAAATGTTCCACGTGAGTTTGAGAAGAATTAGTAATCTGCTATTGCTGGATGAAGTAGTTTATAGATGTCAATTACATCCAGTTGACGGATGGTGCTGTTGAGTTCAATTATGTCTTTACCAATTTTCTGGCTGCTGCATCTGTCAGTTTCTGAAAGAGAGATGTTGAAGTCTTCAACTCTAACAGTGGGTTCATCTGTTCTTCTGCTTTCTTTTTATTAGTGTTAGCATGGTGTATTTTCCTCCATTCCTTTACATTTAATCCATATGAGTCTTTATATTTAAAGTGGGTATCTTGTAGAAAATATACAGTTGGGTTTTGTTTTTAGATGCACTCTGACAATCTCTTTTAATTGGTTTATTTTGACCATTCACAGTTAAAATGATTATTAAAATACCTGGGTTAATAATATCTACCATATTTGTTACTATTGTCTACGTATTGCCCTTATGCTCTCTTCTTATTTTTGTCTTCCTTTCTTTTTTTGTATTTTGTGGGTTTTTTTTTTTTTAAGTTCTGGGATACATGTGCAGAATGTGCAGATTTGTTCCACAGGTATATACGTGCCATGATGGTTTGCTTCCCTTATCAACCCATCATCTAGATTTTAAGCCCTGCGTGCATTAGGTATTTGTCCTAATGTTCTCCCTCCCCTTGCCCCCCCTCATCCCCTGACAGGCCCCAGTGTGTGATGTTCCCCTCCCTGTGTCCATGTGTTCTCACTGTTCAACTCCCATTTATGAGTGAGAACATGTGGTGTTTGGTTTTCTATTCCTGTGTTAGTTTGCTGAGAATGATGGTTTCCAGCTTCATCCATGTCCCTGCAAAAGACATGAACTCATCCTTTTTTATAGTTGCAGTCTTTTGTGGTTTTAAGTGAGCATTTTAATGATTCCATTCTTTCTCTCCTTTGTTAGCATATCAGTTATACTTTTTTTTTTTTTTGCTTTTTTCAGTGGAGCCCTAGAGTTTGCAACATACATTTACAAATAATCCACATCTGTTTTCTTTTTTCTTTTCTTTTTTTCCTTTTTTCTTTTCTTTTCACAGGGTTTCACTCTGTTCCCTAGTCAGGAGTAAAGACATGCAATCATAGCTCACTGCAACCTTGGGCTCCTGGGCTCAAGCAATCCTCCCGCCTCTGCCTCCCAAGTAGCTGGAGCTACATGCATGTGCCATTATGTCCAGCTAATGTTTAAATTTTTTTGTAGAAATGGGGTCTTGCTATGTTGCCCAGGCTGGGACACCCACTTTCAAACAACACTCCACACTATTATAAAGTGCAAGTACTTTATAATATAAAATCAGGAAACAACAGGTGCTGGAGAAGATGTGGAGAAATAGGAACACTTTTACACTGTTGGTGGGACTCTAAACTAGTTCAACCATTGTGGAAGACAGTTATATATTATATTATAGAATATATATTATATTATAAATAGATTAAATATAAATATATATAAATATATTATAAATATATTAATATATAATATATATAAATATATTATATAAATATATATTAATATATAATATATATAAATATATTATATAAATATATATTATATAAATATATAAATATATTATATAAATATAAAAATATAAAAATATAAATATATTATAAATATATTAAATATAAATATATAATTATATTATATATATTATATTATAAAGTGCAAGTACTTCATATAATAACAAAATATTCCTAATTCTGCCTATTCATCTCTTGCGTTAATGCTGCAATTCATTTCACTTATATAAAAGCATACATCAGTATATATATGAGCATACATAATTGTATACAATGTTATAATTTTGAATAAACCTATCTGTTAGATCAATGAAGAAGAATTAAAATTTTTATTTTACCTTCAGCTATTCATTCTCCAACATTCTTCTTTTCTTTATATAGATCCAAGTTCTGACCTATCATTTTCCTTCTCTTTAAAGAACTACTTTTAACATTTCTTGCACGGCAGGTCTACTGGCAACAAATTCCCTCAATTTTTGTTTGTCTGAGAAAGTATTTATTTCTACTTCACTTTTGAAGAATAATCTCACAGGGTTCAGAATTCTAGGTTGATGGGGTTTTTTTTTTTCCTCTCAACTGTTTAAATATTTCACTCGACTCTCTTCTTGCTTGCATGGTTTCTGAGAAGATGTAATTCTTACCTTTGCTTCTCGATCGGTGTTTCCCCCCATCTGGCTACTTCCAAGTTTTGGGTTTTTTGTTTGTTTGTTTTGGAGACAGGGCCTTGCTCTGTCACCCTAGCTGGAGTGCAATGGTGTAATCACAGCTCACTGCACCTCAGCCTCCTGGGCTCTAGTGATCCTCCCGCCTCAGCCTCCCAAAGTAGCTGGGACTATGCCACCATGCCTGGCTAACTTTTAAACTTTTTTTGGTAGAGACAAAGTTTTACTATGTTTCCCAGCCTGGTGGTCTTTTTTTTTTTTTTTTTTTTTTGATAGAGTCTCGCTCTGTTGCCCAGGCTGGAGTGCAGTGGTGTGATCTCGGCTCACTGCAACCTCTGCCTCCTGGGTTCAAGTGATTCTCCTACCTCAGCCTCCCAAGTAGCTGGGACTACCGGCATGCACCACCACACCTGGCTAGTTTTTATATTTTTAGTAGAAACCAGGTTTCACCAAGTTGGCCAGGCTGGTCTTGAACTCCTGGCCTCAAGTGAGCTGCCCACCTCAGCCTCCCAAAGTGCTAGGATTACAGATGTAAGCTACCACACCCACCAAGATTTTTTTTTTAATCTTTGACTTTCCTTAGTTTGAATATGGTCTGTCTGGGTATTGTTTATTGTTTCATTTTGGTGTTTATCCTACTTGATGATTTCTGAGCTTCTTGGACCTGTGGTTTGGTGTTTATCATTAATTTGGGGGAAATTCTGGTTTTAATCGTTTCAAATATTGCTTCTGTTTCTCTCTTTTCTGATATTCCATTATGTATATTTCACCTTTTGTGATTGTCCCACAGTTCTTGGATATTCTATTATTTTTTGTCTTTTTTCTCTGTGCTTTTCAGTTTTGAAAGTTTATACTGTCGTATCCTCAAGCTCAGAGATCCTTTTCTTAGCTGTGTCCCATCTACTGATGAGTCCATCGAAGACATTCTTCATTTGTTACAGGGGTTTTGATCTCTACGGTTTTTTTTGATTCATTCTTAGAATTCCCATCTTTCTGCTTACATTATCCATCTGTTCTTGCATGTTGTCTACTTTTTTCATAAAAAATTTTAATATATTAATCATAGTTTAAAAAAAGGAAAGAGGATAAAAAAACAAAAACCAAAAAACAAAAACACTAGTTTTGGTTTGGAGGATGCTACATTGCTCCCAATAATGGTCCCAGACCTTTCCAGTGGCATGTGTTGTGTGAATTCCAGTGTGTTCTGAGCTCAGGTCCATCCTGTGGTGTGTGTGGGTTTCAGGAGATACAAAGTAGTGTGAACGCCAGGCCGAGAACCACTGTGAAAGCTCAAGGATTTCAAAGCCTCAGCCTTCTCAGCAGAGGGTGATGGCCCCAGAGATAACCGTGGAACCTCCATGTGCCAACAGGATGGCACTGCTTGCATGAGCGGTGGGGTAAGGACCGGTACTTCATATCTCTTACATCTCAGCCTCAGAATGACCGTCACTGACAAGTGAAAGCCAGCACCTCAGGGAAGGCAGGGTGGAAAGAGTTGTGTAACTAGAGGATGCTAAGAGCAGGGAGGCAGTCTGCCTGTGAAACAGGGATCGTGCCCTCCTGATGGGGTCAAGGAACGATTAGAGAGGGTGATACCTGAAAAGTAGCTGGTACAGGATTAGTTCCTCATAAATGTCCGCTTTTACACTGATATCGTGCTTTCATATTCAAATTATTTGGACAAGGAGGAGCAGCAAGTAAAATTAGTTCCATTTTATGAACTGGGAAACAAATTAGAGAGATTTAGTAACTGTCCTTTTTCCTCCCCTATCCCACCCCAAGGCCAGCTCACTGTGCGAGTCAACTCGCCCCTCCTCCATTGCAGTGTAATGGCTAAGATGTGAGCACTTGAATCTGACTGCAAAGATGATTCACCATGAAACTTTGAACAAGGTAAGTACCTCTGAACTTCAATTTTCTCACCTGTAAAATGGAAACAACAGAACGTGTGCATTGTGAGGATTAAATGAGATCATATGTGCCAAGTGCACATAACTGGGCTATTATTTTTTTGTGGGGGACAGGGTCTCACTATGTTGCTCAGGCTGGAGTGCAGTGGTGCGATCTCAGCTCACTGCAACCTCTGCCTCCTGGGCTCAAACGATCCTCCCACCTCAGCCTCCTGAGTGGCTGGGACCACAGGCGCACACCACTACACCCAGTGCATTTTTTGTATTTTTGGTAGAGATGGGGTTTCACCATGTTGCTCAGGCTGGTGTCAAACTCCTGAGCTCAATGATTCATCTGCCTTGGCCTCCCGAAGTTCTGGGATTACAGGTATGAACCACTGTGTCCAGCCAGGCTGGGCTGTTACTATAGTAGCTTTGCCATGGTTCTAATCACCCTGCCTTGTAACAGCAAAGCTACTTGTCTTTCTCCTTCCCTAATTCCTAACTCCCCAGGGCACTTTCTCTAGTTTTCTCACTTTCCTTTCTATATTTATCCATTGCTATTTAAAAGAAATATACATCTAAAGGAATATATAGGATGGTTTAAAGAATGACACCTACAACCGGGCATCCTGGCTTACGTCCATAATCCCAGCACTTTGGGAGGCTGAGGCGGTAAGACTGCTTCAACCCAGGAGTTCAAGACCAGCCTGGGCAACACGGTAAGACCCTATCTCTCCAAAGGGAAAAACAAAAATTAGCTGGATGAGGTGACATCTGCCTGTAGCCCTGGCTACTCGGGAGGCTGGAGTGGAAGAATCACTTGAGGCCAGGGGGTTAAGGCTGCAGTGAGCCATGATCATGCCACTGCACTCCAGCCTGGGTGACAGAGTGAGACCCCGTCTCGAGAAGAAAAAAAAAAGAGAGAAAAGAAGAACACCTGTGTACACTTTCTTTCCTTCTGAAATGGGGTCTCGCTATGTTGCCCAGGCTGGAATGTGGTTGCAATTTACAGGCTCTATCATACATCACTTCAGCCTCAAACTCGAGGGCTCAAGTGAACCTCTCGCCTCAGCCTCCTGAGTAGCTGGAACTGTGGGTGTGTGCCACGGTGCCCGGCTGCATACGCTTAAGAAATAGACATGTTTTGAAGCCCTTTGTGCCTCTCTCCAATCCCATCCCCATCTCTCTCTCCAGAAATAATTCCCTTCCTGAAGTTTCCTGGATTTTCTTTTTACCAAATACAGATGAATCCCCACAGCTATTCTTCGCCATTGTATCCTCCAAATATTCATCTTTATAGGAACTCAATAAATGTTGGATAAATGAAGGAATGACTGTCCTAGGAGAACTGGAATCAAAACTGGGATTTTGACTTACTAGCTGTTTAAACTTGGACAAGCCTCTCTCAGTCTCAGTTTCCTCATTTGTAAAAAGAGAGCACAGATCCAATGCTCTCTGGGTTCCCTTTCAGCACAGGTCTACGATTAGCCAAGATGTTTCCTGAAGCTTGGACTTGGCGTACATGGACCGTAGCAAGCCACTGATGGACGATATCAGAGCTTCCCCACTGGTGTGCTGTGGCTGCCGGTGGGCTCCAAGTGGTAACGTGTCCCAAAGTATCAACCCTCAGTGCTTGGGGCAGCAGAATCTGAGGGTTGGCTACATCCAACCACAAACCTCTTTATACCCCATGTGTGTTACAAGTGTCTTTTCCTGTCATTTGCTCTGTGTACTAACAGGAAGGAGGTTGAGAAGCACTCAATTGGATTATTGGCTCGGGGTTGAGTGGGAGGCTGGATTTAGCCTATAAACCCACAACAATTTGTGGACACCCTTTTCTCCCTGTTGCCTCTACCCGCCCCATTTCAGAAGCCCACTGACCTACCATCTAAGATGCCATATCCGTGTTTTCTGGTCTACAAAGTCACCTAGAAAGAGGAGATGGAGGACAGAAATATCTTGATGCAAGAGGGAGGAAGGAAGCCTTGGAGAAAGTAGAGGCTTCAAGGTCCCACCCTCTGTGTAGAGGAACCCTCACCCAGGCTTCCCCACAGCTGAGGCTGAGGCAGGAATATGCCCCCAAGAGCGGACCTGGAGGGCTGTGTCCAGGGCTCCCTGCAGGGTGGCTGAGACTCCCCCCAGCCATCCAGCCCAGCTGCCTGGGCCCGGCCACGGCTGTTGGCAAGGAGTCTCCAGGTCTAAAATTAGCTCCGCTCTCCACCCAGGCAGCTCCATCATGCACTCTGGCAGACAGGGGCCCTGCGGTGAGGTAATGACTGGGGCCTGTCTGCCCAGCCTCGGGACAACACAGGGTTAGGAGAAGCAGCACAGAGTACTTCCCACTTTCCCACCGCAGCCATCCTCGGCTGGGCACTGGAGAAACCACGAGAAGCACGAGTGACTGGGTGTGGACAGCTGGACTCCTGCTTTGCCTCTGGTTTTCCTCCATGTCTGCATCCCTGGCGTCCACCCTGCCAGACCCTAAGGCACACCAAGGAAAGTAAACCTTCGCGGACAGCTTGATGTGCTTTTCAACTTGCTGCCACGGCATTGTGAGGTCAGGGCCATTCTTCCCACTACACAGAACGCCACGGGGATGCTCGTCACCTTAGCCAACCTAAGACAGTGACCCTGGGAGGAAGAACCCGGAGTTCCACCACTCTTCTTTGGAGGGGAAGCCTGCTTCCTCGAGGGGCACCTCTAGCGTGAGCTCCCTGCCTCCCTGAGGCATGGCCGTGACTCACTAACTCCCACCTCTCCTTCCCTCAGCTTCGGATGGTCTTTGTGGGAGCTGCCAAAATAAGCAGCCAATTCCATGGCCAATCCCTGGGCAGAAATCCCTCCCACCCCTGGCTAAGCACACAGCAGGGTTTCTGTGTTGGCTGCCGAGCGGGCAGGGAGAGATCGAGGCAAGGCTGAGCGGGACTGGTGCAGTCCTTGGCCTGGAAGGGCAGAGGAGGCGGCTGTGACAAAGATGACCACGGTCACCAGGGCCTGGGGAAGGGCCCCCAAGTCCCTGCGCCTCTCCAGCCAAAGGCTCCCCACAGATGTCTAAGGACCATCATCCATGACCCATGCAACTGCACCCCTCCTCACAGCCCCCACCTATGGAGCCTACCCTTTGATTCTCAGGTGAGAGGAGGAAGGGTGAGGAAGAGCCGCGGTCCCAGGGATAAGGCTGGGCCTGGGTCCCACTCCCCGTCCTGCTTGAACGAGAAGGCGAGGTCACCAGTAGGAACCAGGCATCTCCCCAGGGATCCTTTCCATAGTCTTTCTCCAGCCACGGCCAACTCAGAACCCCCAGTGCTGAGGCAAATGCCATTTTCTTTGAGAATAATGTCAGAGTCAGAGGGACCTCAAGAACCACGCTGTCAAGCCTTCTGTGTTTACGGAAAAGGAAACTGAGGTCCGGGGGGCAGAGCTGGCCTGCTCAAAGTCACAGAGCCAGTTCACACAGAGCCAAGACTGGACCCCACACAGCCTGAATCCCACAAGAGTACTCTTACCCTAACCATATGCTTAAGAGAAAAAGGACTGACTATTTTTTTTTAATCGGTCATTTCTGAATAGAACTCCCCATCCTGGTTGCTGCTGGTAACGAACTCCAGGATCCACTGCACTTGGACACGAGCAAACACGAGAGACAAATCGCCCCACCACGAAAGGCCTCAGCTGAACACGGTGCTCCCCTCCAGCCTAAATACTCCATGATTCCACAACACGGCTTCTGCCGTCCTCCTGCTACGGCTGGTCTCAGTTATCACAGTTCACCAGTGACTCTCCCTGTTCCTTGGCCACACGTGCTGGTTTCTTCCCGGGTATCATTCTTCTGGACTTTTTACCTGCACCTGACACGGTTGGTCAACTTCCCCCTTATCACGTGTCCTTAGAAGTAAGATCCCCTGCCCCATATTTCCCTAACTTCACTTTGTTTCTCTTCTTGGCTAACTGTGGGGGACCAAAGGTTCCCTAAGTATATCCCCTTTTCCTGCTGATGACCAGATTCAAAGTCCCACTGCCCCTACCCAGTTTGGCAGTCCAAGAACAACAGTTCAGGGAAGGGATCCGGGCAGAGTGGGGCGGTGACACCATCAAAACCACAGCCATCACCGAACATGGTGGCACGTGCTTGTAACCCAGCTACTCTGGCGGCTGAGGTCGGATGATGGCTTGAGCCCGGGAGTTTGACACCAGTCTGGGCAACATGGTGAGACCCTGTTTCATTAAAAAAAAAAAAAAAAAGCCACAGCCATGAAACAAAACACCTTCAGCAACAGTTAAGTCACCCCAGAGAGACTCTAAGTTGTCTCCTGTGGCCTGCTGAGCTTCTGAACGCTGCGACATCCCCGACCTGGAGCTGAGTCAGAAGCCTGGATTCCTTCAGGACTTAATAGGTTTGTCCGTGCCAGCTCCCTCCTGCCTTCGTTTCCCCTCTCTATAAACGAGGCTGTAACCTCTGTCTTCCCAGTGAATTCCAGGATTCATCATGCTTGGGTGGTGTCATTTTCCACTTCCGTTGTCCATAAGGACACCTTCCCGGATGGGTGGAAAAGGACAAACTTCTTTCAAGGAGAAGAGCGGTAGCAACCTCTGAGCCTAAAGGTAACCACAGCTGTGACTTCCCAGGAGAAAAGTTCTACGCAAAAACAAGGTGCTATTGTTCGCCTGCCCTTCCACCCCTTCCTTCACAAGATTGGTTCATGAAAACCCTGCCAGCTGGAGAAGGTGCTCACCACCCTGGAACTTTCCAAACCTTCTCAGAGATACAAAGAATCAGAAAAAGATAGAAAAACTCTCTCTTGAGGATTTTTTTCCCTTTGAAAAAGCTGCTAGAAGAATCACCACTGAAAATATCACAATGAATTTCTATATCCCAGAAACTGAACTTCCCTCTTCTTTTTTGTATTAACAAGTACCTTGGGTACGGCCGGGCGCGGTGGCTCAAGCCTGTAATCCCAGCACTTTGGGAGGCCGAGATGGGCGGATCACGAGGTCAGGAGATCGAGACCATCCTGGCTAACACAGTGAAACCCTGTCTCTACTAAAAAATACAAAAAACTAGCCGGGCGAGGTGGCGGGCACCTGTAGTCCCAGCTACTCAGGAGGCTGAGGCAGGAGAATGGCGTAAATCCGGGAGGTGGAGCTTGCAGTGAGCCGAGATCCGGCCACTGCACTCCAGCCTGGGCGACAGAGCGAGACTCCGCCTCAAAAAAAAACACAAAGAAAAAACAAGTACCTTGGGTAGTTTATACCCATTTCTTTTTCTCAAAATGGTAAATGTTGACTTCCAATTTGATAGCTCTTGCTTCAATCAATAAATACTTCCCCAAAACAGACAGGTGGCATTTCCTAAGCAACCTAATTAAAGCTTTACTACTGTAGAATTTTCTTCATGCAAATCTTTTTTTCAATTTTCATGCATCAAAGCAAAATTGAATTCCTATTCAACAAGCTAAATCAAGCTTGAATATTATTGTTTTTTTAACCTCCTCTGTGTAATCTTCTTCTTCTTTTTTTTTTTTTTTTTAAAGACAGAGTGTCACTCTGCCACCCAGGCTGGAGTGCAGTGGTGCGAACATGGTTCACTGCAGCCTTGATCTCCTGGGCTCATGCAATCCTCCCACCTCAGCCTCCCAAGTAGCTGGGATCACAGGCTTGAGCCACCATGCCCGGGTAACTTTTAAATTTTTTGTAGAGATGGGGTCTTGCCATGTTGCCCAGGCTGCTCTAAAACTCCTAGGTGCAAGCAATATGCCCACAGCGGCCTCTGAAAGTGCTGGGATTGCAGGCGTGAACCACTGTGCGCACTCTGTAATCTTCCAAACACGTTCTGAACCTATTTGTTGCTACCTCTCTGCAAGTTTTCTTTAATCTGTCACCCATTTCACTTTTTACCCTCACATTGCCAACAATGGACTTCCATTTGCTAAGCAGAACTAGGATTACGAAAATATCTGTCCTCGTCAACTTGTATATTTCTACACAGAGAGACGAATAACGGAGAAGACAACAATGTTTTAAATACATCATGAATCTGTCTACCAAAGGGCTTCATCATTCGTGTGTTCCAGGATTCTTTTGATTTAAAATCAACTTCATCTATTCATTATTTCCCATCCCTCAATTCAAGAAAGTGAGATAGGAAGTCATGACTCCGTTTGCCTGTTATTTAAGAAGGTGTGGGCCGGGCGCGGTGGCTCAAGCCTGTAATCCCAGCACTTTGGGAGGCCGAGGCGGGTGGATCACGAGGTCAGGAGATCGAGACCATCCTGGCTAACATGGTGAAACCCCGTCTCTACTAAAAATACAAAAAAAAAAAAAACTAGCCGGGCGCGGTGGCGGGCACCTGTAGTCTCAGCTACTTGGGAGGCTGAGGCGGGAGAATGGCGTGAACCCGAGAGGCGGAGCTTGCAGTGAGCCGAGATCACGCCACTGCACTCCAGCCTGGGAGACACAGCAAGACCCCGTCTCAAAAAAAAAAAAAAAAAAAAGAAGCTGTGCACCGGAATGGGCTGTTTCTCAGGGTGGGAGTGTGCAACCAAGGAACCTGTTGGATGAAGAATGTCAAGCCTTGGCCTTTCTCTAGCAATGTGAGAATTCAATTCAACATCAGCAATAGCTTCTCTGCAGGTTACTCTCCACCATCAATGCCAGTGCAGGGTGTCAATGCATGGATCACCCCTAAAGGCAGCTGAGTTGGGAACATGCATGATCCACCCCCAACCGAGTGGCAATAACTTCAGCGAGCTCACTGGTAAGAAAAAACTAGATCAACAGACTTGAGGTTGGCCTATATGCGTCATAATATACTATCAGATTGCTAGGGCGGTTAGCAAAAGAAAGGAGCTTCCCGACCTCGTGAAACGCAGACGTTAAAAGGAGGTAACCTCAGCAAACAAAAAGGGAACGAGCGAAGGCGGAGGGTGGGTGGCATGGTGTGGTGAAAACTATCGTCTAGGCACCAGGAGTCCTACAAACTGCTATATGAGCAGGTTGATTAAAGCTCTCCAGGCTTTAAATTCTTCACTGGTAAAATCAGGAGGCTGGATACATAGTTAACATTTTAAGGGGCAGCTCAAGTCAATCTGTAGTGACTGCCTGGTGAGCAATGTTGAGATGATGCTGAGACTGCACCTGAGCTCAGTAAAAGAACTTCATGTTCTATTGGAGATGTCTGCCATGGGCCTAGAATACGAAACGCAGGTATAAATCCATCTCAGAATTTAACATCTCTGGACTTCTGCTTTGCTTTTGGTTTTCTTCCATTCTGTACCCACGGGGTCCACCCTGTCCTAGGATTCTTTGATATGTGAAAGTCAGCATGCTAAAACCAATCAAAACAGAGACAAAGGGTGTTTAAAAGCTAAGTTATAATAAACAACAGCACCTAACATCTACTGCATGCATCTTCAAATCAACATTCAATTCTGGGCACATACTAGGCGCTCAGATAAGCATTTATTTATGTATTTATTATTTTTTTTTATGAGGCAGAGCCTTGCTCTGTCACCCAGGCTGGGGTGCAGTGGTGTGATCATAGCTCACTACAGCCTCCAACTCCTATGCTCAAGCGATCCACCTGCCTCAGCCTCCCGAGTATTAATAACTAGGATTACAGGTGCACACACCACCATGCCCAGCTAATTTTTCTTTATTTTATTTTTTGGTAGAGATGGGGGTCTTGCTATGTTGCCCAGGCTGGTCTTGAACTTCCGGCCTCAAGGCATTCTCTTACCTCGGCCTCTAAAAGCGCTGGGATTACAGATGTGAGCCACTGTGCCCAGCCACCAGCTAACACTTATCAAACACTATGTATTAGAAACTGTTCTAAGTACTTTATTATTTCACTTAATCGTCACAACAAAAACACAATGAGACAGGTACCATTAATAGTCCCATTTTACAGAGAAGAAACGGGGGCATATTGAGGGTCAATAATATGCTCACTGAGGCACAGCTTACCAAGGACAGGAACCAGGGTTCAAAGTCAGGTAGTCTGACTTCAAAGCTTCTCACCACTCTGCCACGATAAAGGAAGGAAGGAATGGAGGAGCCAAGACAGCAGCAGATGGCCTGGAGGGCACAACAGCAATGCCAGAAGTTAAGGCGGCAAGGATGGCCATGTCCATATGGAGGAAACACGGGCACAGCATAGCCTGCGCCGACTCGATTCTAAGAGAACTGCCTGCCTCTTCCAAGCATTCCATCCACGCTGTGGAGAGAGTGAAGCAAACCGTCCTAACCAGATACTCTGGAGCCACCTTTGGCTTCTCTAACAACCCAGCTGGGACACACAAGACCAACCCAGATGAAGTAAACGAAAGTCAGTCAGTACTCAATTGTAAGTTTCAGAAAAGTGAGGTGCAACAGAAGTTCCAAGAAGAACGAGGTCAGCTGGTTCTAAAATAGCTGAGGAAGGCTTCAGGGAAGGGATGAGAGAAAGGGGTAAGCGGAGTTTTGAAAGGCAAGCAGAGGGATGTCATGAGACTGGAGAACAGCAGGCACAAGGCGAAGGGGAGGCACGGCAGAGCCCAAGGGAAGACCAAGCCCAGGGAGGAGACCCCACCTCCGGTTCTCCCGGACAGGAAGTGAGGTGAAGCTACTGCTCTCTGGATGGCTGCTTCCAGATGGATGATTTAAACACTTTTCTGCATCTCCCAGCAGCGGGGCTCTTCCTGGCTCTCTTTCTCCCACCTAACATCTGTCCCCTGCAACTAGAGGAAGGAGATTTAATCAGGAGAATATTCCCAAGTCACCCGACTCCAAGAACTTACCACATACCAGGCACTGGGTAAAGCTTCAGGCAGAGTTCTTAACTAGGGATCCACGGATAGGGGTCAGAGGCCTGTGTACCTCCTCCCAAAATAGCAAAATACACAGGAGATGGGCAGACTTCTGAGGACAGGGCACACCGTTTCTTCATCAGATTCCTTTTTTCTTTTCTCTCTTCTCTTCCCTTCTTTTTTCTTTCTTTTTAGATAGGATCTCACTCTGTCACCCAGGCTGGAGTACAGTGGCGAGATCATAGCTTACTGCAGCCTCAAACTCCTGGGCTCAAGTGATCCTCCCACCTCAGCCTCCTGAGTAGCTGGGACCACAGGCATGCACCACCACACTTGGCTCTTTTTTTTTTTTTTTTTTTTTTTTGAGACAAGGTCTCCCTCTGTCACCCAGGCTGGAGTGCAGTGGTGCAATCTTGGCTCACTGCAACCTCTGCCTCCCACGCTCATGTGATCTTGAGCCTCCCGAGTATCTGGGACTACAGTAGTGCCACCACTCCCGGATAATTCTTGTATTTTTTGTAGAGACAGGGTTTCACCATGTTGCCCAAGCTGATCTTGAACTTCTGGACTCAAGTGATCTGCCCACCTCGGCCTCCCAAAATGCTGGGATTACAGGTGTATGCCACCATGCTTGGCTGGGGCTAATTTTTAAACTTTATGTAGAGATAGGGTCTTGCTATGTTGCCCATGCTGGTCTCAAACTCCTGGGCTCAAGCCATCCTCCTACCTTAATCTCTCAAAGTGCTGGGATTACAGGCGTGAGCCACCGTGCCTGGCCTCTTCATCAGATTCTTACAGATGTATGTGATCCACAAAAGGTTACAAATCTCTTCACAAAGAGGGGGAAATGCCCAGGTCCAGTACTCTAGAAATTCCCAATCTCACAGAGGAAGACAAACAGACAAAAATAACTCTGATGCAAGGCTGACTTTGGTAAGTGCACTAATGGAGGCACGGAAAAAATGTTGTGAGGGAGGGGACGGGGTTAATTCCAGTCTGCCTTTCAATAAGACATCCCCTATCCCCCCATACTGGTTTTGGGATCTGGGTTTGTGATGAAGAAGAAACAGCCACGATCATTTTCTGCCCAGCCCAGACAGTCTTTAGCCAGTGCTTCTTTCTCAAGCGCTCCTGGTAGAAAACTCTAAGTCTGAGGCTGACTCTATTCCTTCCTGAGGTAAAGGAGAACACGGTTTTCAGGACAACAGGATTAGGAAGGAGACGCTTATCCTGAAAACCAGCAACAACTCTGCTCTACAATTTTTTCCTCTTCTACCCAGCTCCCATTCTCCAAATTCCTGAGGTCTTTGTAATCCTGACACCCTTTTGATGTCATGTCCTCCAGCCCTCAGTTATCTGTCTTAGGAGCTATCTGTCTGGGAGAGCCCCCTCAGCCTCCAAGCCAGTGCGATTATTGCTTCTTTTTCTTCCCAGATAGCATCACCATCTCAAATCCCCATCTGTTTGTTTACATGATTATCCTCTCTCTTCCTCACCAGAAACGCATGCTCTGTGATGGCAAGCTCTTTCGACTTCTTCTTCCCCATGATCTCCCTAACACCCAGAGCATAGCCTGGCAAATAACAAGTGCTCAGTGAACACCCTCTGAATGAATGAGTGTCTGCCTCCCCACCCTTTGCATTCTTCTGTAGGCCCACCATGGTTCCAGAGAATAAAGTACAAGGACAAATGAAGGCATGTTTTTCTCAGGAGACCATTTCTGAGATGCTGGGTGCACAAGACAACCCATATTTGAATGATCGTGGCAGAGTACAGTAGCCAGAGAACCATGTATGAAACCCGTAACTTTGGTATTCTATCACCTTCTCCATCAACCCTACTGCCAAACTGTCACGTCCTGCCTTGACATGTCTCAGCTTTCATCTGCCACTCCTTCCAGCTAGGCACTCGCCACTCATCCGCTGGGTCACTGCAGTCACCACCTCACTACGTCCTAGCCATCCTGCAAACTTCCAACAGCCTAATCAACCTACAGACACAAGTTCCCGGGATGTAGAAGGGGCTGGTAAGTATTTAAAGGCAGTGGGGTGGCTCACGCCTGTAATCCCAGCACTTTGGGAGGCTGAGGAAAGAGGATTGCTTAAGCCCAGGAGTTCAAGACCAGTCTGGGCAACACAGTGAGGCCCATCTTTACAAAAAGTTTAAAAATTAGCTGGGCGTAGTGGTGTATGCCTGTGGTCCTAGCTACGTGGGAGGCCAAGGCAGGAGGATTGCTTGAGCTGAAGAAGTCGAGGCTGCAGTGAACCACTGGACTCCAGCCTGGGTGAAAAAGCAAGATCCTGTACCAAAAAAAAAAAAAAAAAAAGTGTTTGAACAATTAAAGTACAAATCAGTGGATGAAAAACAGAAAACACTCCCTCCATAAGAAATTCCTGCTTTAAACAATTTATGTTGGCTAGACACAGTCACAGTGGCTCGTGCCTGTAATCCCAGTGGTTTTGGAGACAGAAGCAAAAATGTTGCTTGAGTCCAGGAGTTTGAACCAGCCTAGGCAACATAGTGAGACCCTGTCTCTACAAAGAAAATGTTAAAATTAGCAGGCATGGGCCGGGCGCGGTGGCTCACACCTGTAGTCCCAGCACTTTGGGAGGCCGAGGCGAGCGGATCACCAGGTCAGGAGATCGAGACCATCCTGGCTAACATGGTGAAACTCCATCTCTACTAAAAAAAATACAAAAAATTAGCTGGGCATGGTGGTGGACGCCTGTAGTCCCAGCTACTCGGGAGGCTGAGGCAGGAGAATAGTGTAAACCCGGGAGGCGGAGCTTGCGGTGAGCCGAGATCCGGCCACTGCACTCCAGCCTGGGCAAGACAGCGAGACTCCATCTCAATAAATAAATAAATAAATAAAATCAGCAGGCACGGTGACATGCACCAGCAGTCCTGCCTACGTGGGAGGCTGAGGTGGGGTGATTGTTTGAGTCCAAGAGTTTGAGACTGCAGTGAGCCCTGATCATGCCACCAAACTCTAGACTGGGCAACAGACTGAGGCATTATCTCTAAAACGAAAAAACATCAGTTAATCAATAAAATAAATTTACGTTGCTCCCTACCAAGTCCAGACTCAGCAACCTGGCCCGCAGGTGAGTCTACAATTAGGTTGCAACTACCATTTCATCTTCATCTCCTTCAAGCCTCTGCACTACAGAACTTGTGTTCCCTACAAAAGTTTGTATTCTCCAGACTTTCCACTTAGCTTGCGCTATATTCCTCAAATGGAAATATTCACCTTTGCTTAGACACACACACCCGCATAACAGCAGCCTGCTGTCGCTGGAGGAGGTATTAGAAATTCAAGCCAGAGGACTTCCTTTTGGAAAATACCCACAGCAAAATATTAAAAACACTAGATGAAGGATGACAAACTGCTGTTTTATTTACATAGTAAAGCCCTCCATAAGGTAAGAGAAAACTCCAGCAGCCAAAATATGAAGATGTAAAAATCAGAGCAGTAAGCAGATGCTAACATCTTGGCAGCCTCTTGCAACCAACAATTTTAGATAATTAAATTTGTTTTAAATTTTTAAATGCAGAAGAATGATGGAGTTTATTTTTATTTATTATTATTATTATTATTTTGAGACAAGAGTCTTGCTCTGTTGCCCAGGCTGTAGTGTAGTGGTGTAATCTCGGCTCACCGCAACCTCTGCCTCCCAGGTTCAAGCAATTCTCCTGCCTCAGCCTCCCAAGTAGCTGAGATTACAGGCATGTGCCACCATGCCTAGCTAATTTTTGTATTTTTAGTAGAGACGGGATTTCACCATGTTGGCCAAGCTGGTCTTGAACTCATGACCTCAGGTGATCCACCCACCTCAGCCTCCCAAAGTGCCAGGATTACAGGCATGAGCCACCATGCCCAGCCTATTTATTCATTTATTTACTTATTTATTTATTTGTTAAGTCAGAGTCTCACTCTGTCACCCAGGTTGGAGTGCAGTGGCACAAAATCAGCTCACTGCAACCTCCGCCTCCTGGTTCAAGCGATTCCCCTACCTCAGCCTCCCGAGTAGCTCGGATTACAGGCATGCGCCACCACGTCCAGCTAATTTTTATATTTTTAGTAGAGAAAGGGTTTTGCCATGTTGGCCAGGTTGGTCTCGAACTACTGACCTCGAACTCTGCCCACCTTGGCCTCCCAAAGTGCTGTGATTACAGGCATGAGCCACCTCACCCAGCCACAATGTAGTGTTTACAAACCCAACAAATTTGAAATAGAACAAAATAAAACTTACAGATATGAAAAATACAGTCACTACACTGGGTGCGGTGGCTCACACCTGTAATCCCAGCACTTTGGGAGGCCGAGGCGGGCGGATCACCTGAGGTCAGGAGTTCAAGACCAGCCTGACCAACATGGCAAAACCCATCTCTACTAAAAATACAAAACTTAGCTGGGCGAGGTGGCACATGCCTGTACTCCCAGCTACTCAGGAGGCTGAGGCAGGAGAATTGCTTGAACCTGGGGGACACAGGTTAGAGTGAGCCGAGATCACGCCACTGCACTTCAGCCTGAGTGACAGAGCGAGACTCTGTCTCAAAACAAAACAACAGTCACTAAAATGAAAAAATGGGGTAGGGGTCTCTCCTCATTTCTCTGCCCATTTTCTGTGCCTGTGCAATGTCCCCTGCCTTCTGCTGTTGGAAGCCTTCACCCATCTCCATCGCCCTGTCCCAGGCCCTCTACTCAGCTGAAACGGAAAGAAACCCGGGACAGAGAGAGCGTACTGCGCTGTGTGCCTGGTCCACGAGGGGATCCTCCACGTCCTCACTCCTCCCGCCCACCTTTGCTAAGAGGTGCTGGTGAGCAGTCGGGACCAGCTGGCTGGTGAGGGAGGTGTGTGTGAGTACACGCTGCACGCATTCGTTTGAACCTGGGCTTGGCAGGCAGGGTGGAAAGGAGCGGATCAGAGGATTTGTAAGAAGATCTCAGCAGGGAGGCCTTTAATCTTTGAGGCAACTGCTTGTACGGAGACCGTGGTGTCAGAGATGACCTTGGAGGCCAAAGCGGTCAGAACTACTGGGAGAGCTGCCATCTCTTGGTTCAGGCAACTGAGCCTTGAAAGGCCAGCGCCAGAATGTCAAAGATACTCCTGACTGTCCCTTTCACCCCTTCGCGACACGGGCAAGTTCCAAATCTACTCCCGCAGGGAAGCATCTCACTCCAAAGACTATGGAACCGAAGCCCCCAAAAGGACAGGAAATTAGTTACAGGTAAACTGATTTCCTGGAAACAGGAAACCAGGCAAATCAGTTACAAAGCTAGGATGTACAAGGAGGTAACTGGCCAGGCACGGTGGCTCATGCCTGTAATCTCAGCACTTTGGGAGGCTGAGGTGGGAGGATCTTTTGAGCCTAGGAGTTCAGGACCAGCCTGAGCAACATAGTGAGACTCCATCTCTAAAAAAAAAAATTTTTTTAATAAAGAAATAATGAGATAACTGCCAGGTGTTCCTGCCTTTTAGTCCCAGAAATCTTGGTGTGTACTCAGGGGCACGCAGCAGAATGAGAGGTTATCGCTTCCCAATTGCTGTGCTTCTGTGCCCTGGTACGGCCCCCCAGATAGCTCTCATTCTCAGCAAAATCCTTGACTCCTAACTGGGCCCCCACCCCTGATAAAAATTTCTGCCTGGGATGGAAAGATGCAGGCATTGCTGAACATCATGGAGGAAAAACGTGATTGAAGAATGTGTATTTGGTGGCAGGTGCTGGGTATGGATGGCATAGTGATGCTGGGGTACTGGACACAGCTGTGTCATGGGCTGAGAAGTTTAAGAAGTATTGGCGGGGGCCAGGTGCGGTGGCTCAAGCCTGTAATCCCAGCACTTTGGGAGACCGAGACGGGTGGATCACGAGGTCAGGAGATCGAGACCATCCTGGCTAACATGGTGAAACCCCGTCTCTACTAAAAAAATACAAAAAACTAGCTGGGCGCGGTGGCGGGTGCCTGTAGTCCCAGCTACTCGGGAGGCTGAGGCAGGAGAATGGCGTAAACCCGGGGGGCGGAGCTTGCAGTGAGCCGAGATCACACCACTGCACTCCAGCCTGGGCAACAGAGCAAGACTCCGTCTCAAAAAAAAAAAAAAGAAGCACTGGCAAAAGGACCAGTTGAGGAATGTGCCTATTTGCCCCCTCCTGCCCAGCCATTCTCTAATTCCTATCAGACTGAGAGGGAAGAGATGAGAACCAATATCCACTGAGCTCCTAATATGTGCTATGCTCATAAATCTCATTTAGTCATAAAGAAAGCTCTACAGGAAGAGCATTACGGCTCCACTACCCAGCTAAGGCTCCTGAGACTTAGAAAGGAGTAAGTACCTTCTGCAAGGTCTCACCACTGGTGAGTCACAGAGCTTGAACTTGAACTTTGCCCTGTCTTCAAACTCCAGTTTTTCCAGGAATTATCGACGCTTTTCAGTCCACTCAGTCTACCACACAAAGTGAATGCTCCGTAAACGTTTTGCTTTAAGTTTAGAATGAATCACTTCTGCAGCCATTCAAGGTTTGCAAACTAAATAAAGATTGCGAAATACCCCACACTCAATTTCCTGAACATTGATACCTAAAATCCTTGGTCGGCCTGGAATGTCATTTCTCTGTTTCCACTCCCCACTCTCTCTATTCTCTTCCATTTCCGAGCCCTCTTCCTGGGTCACGGAATGTTAGCTGTGCAGACTGAGACACACACATAGCCTCTGCTAGGGACCACAAGAACACAGTTTCGAAGAAGAAATGGGTGGAAGAGACAGACCAAATCTATTCCCTGGGCAGGGATTCCCAGCTGCTAACAGAGGAGCTGGATCTCTAGTTTGTGACTTTATGCATCCAAAAGCCACAGACTGGCAGCGGCCACAGATCTTCACACTGAGATGTCCTTGCTGGCGCGAGACGCTTCCTCCCAGACCTTTGCAGGGACGGGTGCCCACATGATAAACCGGGTTTCTGGCCTTCCTAGCCAGTCTCTCAGTTGTTCTCTCGGTAATGTCAAGGATGAGCCCAATTTTATTGAACTTGCCTTGTACGGTGTCACTGTTTTCAACAAAAGTGGCTCAGGCCCCAACATCTGTCAGTAAATTCTAAGCTTTTGGTAGTCGTCTTATACGGAAAGATAATTTATTTGTGGATGTGATTCAACTTTTCAGTACCTAAATAAAGACCCCCAAAAAGGTCAGGGCAATACTTTTGTTGGCTTTTTAAGTTTTTAAATCCAGACTTTTTGTCTAAAGCGTCCTGGAATCCAACATCTGCTTATCACACTTCATTTTTTCAACACTGTCTAGGTCAGAGTGGTGACATTTTAGGTGATTGTTCATTTCTTCTTCATACTTGTATGTATACCACAGCACTTTTGTTTATTGATTTTATGCCTTGATTTGGTCCAGGAAAAACTAAAGTAGCTTACAATGACCATAGAATACAAGATGACATAAACTGGAAGTAGTTGCTTGTGGGGGTGGGGAGATAAAACAAAGGTACAGTTGGCCAGACGCAGTGGCTCACGCCTGTAATCCCAGCACTTGGGGAGGCCGAGACCGGCGGATCACAAGGTCAGGAGATCGAGACCATCCTGGCTAACACGGTGAAACCTCGTCTCTACTAAAAAATACAAAAAAACTAGCCGGGCGAGGTGGCGGCGCCTGTAGTCCCAGCTACTCGGGAGGCTGAGGCAGGAGAATGGTGTGAACCCAGGAGGCGGAGCTCACAGTGAGCCGAGATCGCGCCACCACACTTCAGCCTGGGTGACTGAGCAAGACTCCGTCTCAAAAAAGAAAAAAATAAATAAATAAAATAAAATAAAGGTACAGTCACAAAATTAGTAGAAAAATACAGATCATAAAATCCTTTACACTTTTCTCCAGGTGAAGACAAAACTGAATCCTAAAGCTTCCTAGTAACCAACACGAAGGCAGCAATCAGAGTGATTATGCAACTTGCGTGACCAATAAAAATGAAAACAAACTGCTCAATAGAAGCACAGCTATTTCTAAGATCAAGACCGGAAGAAACACGTTTAGAGGGTTCTCATATGTGGATGAGCAGCAGTTCTCGATTCCACCCTGGCAGAGCGCTGCTAGAGGATTTCAGAGACTAGGTATCCTACAGCCTTGAGGCCCCTGGTCTTCCTCGGCCGTAGGTTATTTTATTCCTGATGCTGTGGTGCCTAAAGGCAAACAAGTACTTTCACGGGGGTTAATGTAGTCCAGATACACAGCTGTTGTCTAGTATAATGAGCACGGATTATTTTTATCCTTATTTTATTTATTTATTTACTTATTTAAGACACCGTCTTGCTGTCACCCAGGCTGGAGTGCACTGGCGCAATCTTGGCTCACTGCAACCTCTGCTCCCCAGGTTCAAGCGATTCTTGTGCCTCGGCCTCCCAAACAGCTGGGACTACAGGCGCCGCAACCACACCCAGTTAATTGTTGTAGTTGTAGCAGAGATGGGCTTTCATCATGTTGGCCAGGCTGCTCTCGAACTCCTGACCTTAAGTGATCTGCCCACCTTTGGCCTCCCAAAGTGCTGGGATTACAGGTGTGAGCCACCGTGCCTGGCCGCATTATTTTTATAATCATAAAGAATGTGGGCCGGGCGCGGTGGCTCAAGCCCATAATCCCAGCACTTTGGGAGGCCAAGACGGGTGGATCATGAGGTCAGGAGATCGAGACCATCCTGGCTAACACAGTGAAACCCCGTCTCTACTAAAAAATACAAAAAACTAGCCAGGCGAGGTGGCGGGCGCCTGTAGTCCCAGCTACTCGGGAGGCTGAGGCAGGAGAATGGCGGGAACCCAGGAGGCGGAGCTTGCAGTGAGCTGAGATCCGGCCACTGCACTCCAGCCCAGGCAGCAGAGCGAGACTCTTGTCTCAAAAAAAAAAAAAAAAAAAAAGAATGTCATTTGTCATTTTAAAATGAGGCCGAGCACAGTGGCTCACTCCTGTCACTGAGCCCAGGAGTTCCAGGCTGCAATAAGCTAAGATCACACCATGGCACTCGGGCTTGAGAGACAGTAAGACTCAGTCTCAAAAAACGCTTTCATTAATTTAATTTTAAAAATGGTTACTAAAAAGAGAACCACAATCTGTATTATTCCACTTATATAAAATATTAAAATATGCTAAATTAATCTATGCTGACAGCAGTGATTCATAGCGTCCCCCCATGGGGGCACTGGGGTGCTGGTGATATTCTGTTTCTTCATCACGGTGCCCGTAACACAGGTATTTTCAGTTTGTGAAAACCGCTCATCCAGCTTTCAGTACACATACTTTAATAAAAAGAGGGACCACAGCGACGATTTGCATGTTTATTTTCTTAAAAGTTGGTCAGTATCAGGCCTTTTGTAGTTATGAAATAAAGAACATGTTGAACATAAAAATAACTTATATACTAAAATATTACAAGAGGCCGGGCGCGGTGGCTCAAGCCTGTAATCCCAGCACTTTGGGAGGCCGAGACGGGCGGATCACGAGGTCAGGAGATCGAGACCATCCTGGCTAACACGGTGAAACCCTGTCTCTACTAAAAAATACAAAAAACTAGCCGGGCGTGGCGGTGGGTGCCTGTAGTCCCAGCTACTCGGGAGGCTGAGGCAGGAGAATGGCGTGAACCTGGGAGGCGGAGCTTGCAGTGAGCTGAGATCCGGCCACTGCACTCCAGCCTGGGTGACAGAGCAAGACTCCGTCTCCAAAAAAAAAAAAAAAAAAAAAAAAAAAAAAAAAAAAAAAAAATATATATATATATATATAAAACAAGAATACAAAGAATATTCATTTTTGCCTATCCAATGGATACTTCTAACATTCAAAGTAGCACTTGTTAACTTGAGTCTGTAAAAATGGAAAGATCTGTCATACTTTGCTCAGAATATATAATACATGCAGCCCAGTGCCCTTTGGAACCACTATCCAACTATTCTCACCTCTTCCACTCGCATTTTTGTATATCGGTTAACATGTAAATCTATTAATTCTATGAATCACGAGGTCAAAGAATCGTCTGTAAACTCCAATGTCTGTTTGGCCTAGTTGAGACCACATAATCTTTACATATCACGAAAAGCGCTTGTGAAAAATAAAAGCGTAGTTCTTGAGACTGGTGGAACGCTGCAGAGGAGAACTACACGGTGAGTGGCCAACTCCAGGAACAGCCTCTAGGACCCCTTCCAAAGCAAACTCTGCTATGTTGGCTACTCTGCTCTGCTCCATAAAGCCCAGCACTAGAGGGCAAGACCAGGCTCCATGGCCTGGAAAATTACTGCAGTGCAGTTACCAGAAACCAGCACGGAAGCACTATCAGAAGACCTTGTGCCACAAAGCAGTTATCACCATGCACAGCGTCCGAACAACTCCCAGGACAGGGAGTGGCAGACAGCCCCAGCACACCCAGCAGGGGAATGGGACTCAACTCAGATTGAGGGTCCCTGGGTAGTAGGCAGGGTAAAGATGGCAGACACATTGCTGAGGTTCCACCGGCCACGTCAGCACAGGGACTGAGAGACCAGGGAAAAGAGAGACTCTAAATATGGGTAAGGTCACCTATTGTCAAAAACCGCATTCCTCGTATAGGCGATGCCCAAAGAAAACACGCTTACGATTTAAAAAAAAAGAAAACCATTGATGTCTTATCGCTTATCTTCTGTATTTGTATTCAAAGGCTATTGCTGTGTATACGTATTATGGTACAGGGAACAAGAATTCCTAGGTTCTATTATTGGATCAGTCCCTGATAAACACAGTATCTGCCAGTGGAAAATATCAGGTGCTTGGAAATTCAGAGCTGACACATTCATAACCAGAAGGTACTTATCTGAGCGCCTAGTGTGTGCCCAGAACTGAATGTTGATTTGAAGACACACATAGTAGCCTGGTGACTGGAATATCAGCATAAAGAGAGGTAAAACAGGACACGTCAAAAGGAGCTAGAGGTTCCCTGGGACAGAGAGGCAGCCCAGCCAGAGCTGCATGAGACACAGTCCCTGCCCACAGGAGCACACAAGGCAGTTGTGCTTGTTGCTTCACTGGGTTTCAACTCCACGCCACACTATCCCTCCTCTGCCCACACATCTGTCTCATGTGCTTCTCCCTCTCTCCCTGCCTGCGTCTCAGATTACTGCTCTGCCCTGTATTACCTCTGTTACTGGAGGGTTTGTATCCTTTCCAGATCCGAACGGCTGTGGTGGCCAGAGCTGCAGTGACTGCCTCTCACTGTGGATGTGCCTCCCTCAGCCCACTCAAGTCAGCCAGAAGTCACAAAGGCCAGCCAGAGAGATGTGGTACAGACAGAGGCAGGGCAATGGAAGCCAGTGGCTTCCTGAGCTTCAGAATACTTTGGGATCCAGCAAGTAATCCTGGCCCTTAAATGGGAGCTCTAAAAGAGGCCAGTACATGCCATCCTTCTGTCTTGGATTTGAGCCCAAATATCATCCCTTGGCTCTGAGATATTTCATCTCTAGAAACCCATTTTTTTTTTAAAGTGGAGTCTCGCTCTGTCACTCAGACTGGAGTGCAGTGGTGCAATCTCAGCTCACTGCAACCTCTGCCTGCCGAATTAAGCAATTCTCCTGCCTCAGCCTCCCCAGTAGCTGGGATTACAGGCGTGCACCACCACGCCTAGGTGGTTTTTTTTTTTTTTTATCTTTTTTAGTAGAGATGGGGTTTTGCCATGTTGGCCAGGCTGGTCTCGAACTCCTGACCTCAAATGATCTGCCCGCCTTGGCCTCCCAAAGTTCTGGGATTACAGGTGTGAGCCGCCACCCCCGGCCTCTAGGCCAGAACTCTGCCTTCAAATAGAATCTTTGCTGATCCAATATGAACAAATGGGTATATAACTTGTTAAAACCTGCCTAATCAGAGAATCTTTAACTTCCAACAACAATTTGTTCCCAGGGCTGCTTTTCAGCCAGTACATACCAGGATAGCCGCACCACTTACCAAAACACTGAAATCCTTATGCATGTGTTAGAACAGTGGCTGCCCCAGGCCCTCTGAGTGTCCCACTGCCACCTGGACCCCTCCCCAGGACAGCTCCATGATCCAGCAGCTAAAGAGTTAATGTTGGGCCCAACAAGGGGAGCCCAACATTAACTGGTTCAGGACCCTGTCCCAGAACCACCATGCCACACCGAAAGTATTGTTACCTTACCTGTCCCATTCTATGATGCTACCGTATTCTAAAACTTTCAACCGCTTTCTACCAGCTACTGAATAAACACCACTCTTCAAGGTTTCTATTCAGCCTTCCACACATAGCATCATCCTCTGTCCTCCTTATACCCTCTGTTTCGCCAAACTCAGCTGCTCAATATTCTCAAACACAAACTTTCCCCGATGCTGGGTCTTTGTTGACGTTACTCTTTCTGTCTGGAATAGCCTTTCTGTATCCCCCAAAATCTAACCAACTCTTCAAAATGTCCCCAAATGTCACTGTTTCCATGAAATATTAGTTGGGAGAGCTGTGCCCCCATTTCGAGAGGTGTCACAGAAACATATGGGTCCTATGTTTGCAAAACTCAATGACTGCTTTATATTACAACTATTTTGATATAGGCATCTTAGCTTTCCCCCTAGATAAAGCTGTAGATGCTAGAAACCACGTCCTGGTCATCACACCTACATGGCCTGGCACAATCCCTGGCTCAAGGTATGCACTAAGTAAATATTTGTGTACATGAATGAATGAACAGTCCTAATTCTTTTGTCCACTTTCTATTTGTTAAGGATTTTGCTTGTTTTTCTCTGAAGCCACTCCAGTTGTGGTTGTATCTCCTTCTGCACATGGAGCCAAATTGTACATCTTTCACATCTTAAACTACTGGGTTATTTCATGAAGATAAAGAAGGAAGTATGCTCCCCTGTCATTACTGGTAACCCTGGAGTTTGTGACTGCCATCTCTCCATACTCTTCTTCCAGCACCAGATCCAGCACAGGGACAGGCAAATGAAAGGTTGCTGGTAATGGGGGCTGGCCTTACAGATGACAGGGAGCTGTGGGTGGTGGAGTGAGTTGGCAGGGATTGCTAGAGAGGGGAGGCAGGGTGGTTTGCTGGAAAGCAGAGCCAACAAGCTGGTTCTGGTTGCTGTGGTTGAGGCCGGGGGTGCAGGGCTGGGAGGTGCAGTTTTACTACCCTGGTTCCTGTTGGTATCCAAGAGTGCGGAGCTGGGAATGCTAGCAACCCCCTTTCCACCTCTCCTTTCCCAATGCCTCCTCCCCGGCTCTCCCTCCAAAGGAAAAGCTCTGAGCTGGGAATGAAACCTACAGGAAAAGAGGGAACTAACTTTGATGCAAGATGTCTGGGCTTCTTAACAACAAAAGGATGGGAGACAAGGAGGCAGAAACCACAGCTCCTGTCTAACTCTCATTCCACAGGGAAATCGAGAGTAGAATATAAGGGGACAGCCCAGGACAAAAAGACACCCTGCACAATAGACGAATTTCAGGGTTCTAAGAGGAGAGAGGACACAAGGTGCATCAGTGTGCAAGCTTAGCCTCCTGTTAAAAACCATGAGTAAGGAAACAGTCGATTCTGGAATAGAAGGCTGGGGAGAGCTTTCTGGATAATTGGTTCGGAAAAGAAAACAAAAAATAAGGAAACTCAGTCAGAGAGTCAAGATTCATCTGGGAGGGGAACCCAACAGACTCAAGAACTGATGGCTCGGAATGAGACAGGCAACAGGAGACAGGCAGAGGTCGAGGGCCAGAGTGTAAGATTATGACTGTGGCAAACGAGATCCAGGTTTGAGAAGAAAACACACCTGAGGTAAAAGAAAAGTGAGGAGAGGGAGAAAGGGAGGTCACTGATTCCAAGGTCACAAAGCAACTGCTTTCCTCTCTGCTTTTAATTTGTGCACAAGATCCCACCGGTTAAACAAAATGATGGCTACATTGAGAACAGGTGTCGCCTCCCAGGCCCCCACCCACACACACTCCAAAGGAGCTCATCCATTTGGGCCTGAGTGGCCATGGCGGGGGAGAACAGACTCACTCTCTGTCTTTCAGAAGGAAGAACAGGGCCCAGAGGAGGGAAGAATTCGCTACGGGCAGGCAGGCTGTGGTCATCAGAGGAAAGCACTGCTGTGTGGAGCCGTGGCCCCGGGGTGGAAGCTGTGGCTTCCAGGTGATGTGCGGAGCTCTCTGGCCCTGCAAATGCTTGCGCGCACATCAGTCTTCGTATCCAGACTGAAAGACACCTTGGAGACCATTTAGACCAAAGTTCTGATTTTCACCTGAGAAGCTGTCCTTTTTCCCTTGACTCCCCCGCTAGTTAGTAGCAGAGCCAGTCTCCTCCAACTCACAGCCGGAATTATTTCCATCACCACAGAAAGGTTAGGCCATAAATACACATTTCCAACCTGAACCAGCTCAGCGACTGTCCCTAGTAATTCTGTCTGTCTGGCCACAAGAGAAGGCACAGCACCACACCCAACTCTGGGTAGAAAGCTGCCGATAGGTCAGAGTCAGAGTATCTTCTCCGCAACTTGCTCAGCCACTCTGTCCGAGCTTCCCCGAAGCGGGAGGGAAGTGAAGGCATGGGAGGCCAGGTGTCAGAACTTTGAACCTCGGCTCCTCGGGTTTGGGTTGGGCACCTGGTAGTAATGGGCGTTTCTCCATTTCTTTTCCCAACTATTCCAGGATCTTTTACAGCCCCTGACACTGAGTTTTACTTTGTTAGGCCCATCCACAGTACGTTGAAAACCGCCTCGCACAGCCATACCTACTGATGTAAAAAGGCAAAGAGACCACGCTCTCCTGTTTTCCTAGGAGGAAACTGAGGCACGGAAATATTAAGTGGCCTTGGCTAAGTTAGAAACGGAAGTAGGAATCTACCTGCTGCCCGGTCCACTGTGCTGTCCATCATCTCCTTAAAATGGGGAGTTTGCCAGATCGCTCAGGGTTCAGAAAAGTAGCAGAAGGGGCGGCCAGAACAGGAGCGGGAGGGCGCAGCGAGGAGGTGGGAGACTCAGAGGAACCGAGGACGGGGCCGGGAGAGGAGTGACGCAGGGGAAGCGGGGAGGAGAGGGGACTCTCCGAGGTATGGAAAAAAAAGAACCCGCTGGAAGATGCAGCAGGAGAGGAAACAGTGAGCCAAAGAGCAGGCGGGGGGCAAAGTTCGGGCTGCGCGGACTGGAGCGCGCGCCCGGGCGTGGACGGCCGAGGGCATCCCGCACTCGAATCCCCAGCTCGCGCGTGGACCCCACGGACCTCCTCCCCGGGAGCCGCAAGCCTGGAGCGGCTGGAGGGGCCCGGACGCCGCCAGCGTCTCGGCGGAGAGGGGGAGCCTCCGTCCCGGTCGCTCTCCGCGGGGAGCCGCGAGGATGCCCCGAGGATGCCCCGGACCCACACGGCCGGCGGGCAGGCCCGGCTCGGGGATTCTGCGCTCGGCCCCGCGGCTTCCCCCGAGTCCGCGCGGGGCGACGCCGGGCACCTGGGGCGGGAAGTGGGTCCGGGGACGGGGTGAGGCGGGTCCCCCGACGCAGCAGCCGCCCCGCTCCGCGCCCCTCGCCTGCCCTCGGCGCTACTTACTCCGGTTCAAGGGGTTCCCGCCGCCCTGGGCCGACGCCACCAGCTCCAGATACAGAGTCCAGAGCCCCACGGACACCGCGGCGAGCGCCAGCAGCAGCCGGAAGCGCCTCCGCAGCAGCCTCACCGGGCGCAGGAGCAGCTGGAGCCGCGCGGCCCGGGGGCTCCCCATGGCGCTGACCGAGGCGGCCGCCGCCCCCCGGCCGGGCCCCGCGCCCCGCGTCCCGGCCCAGCGTCTCAGGGCTGCGCCGAGGCCGTCTCCCCCGGGCGCTCTGCGGCGGGGCGCGGGCTCATGCTCCGGGCGCCAGGGGTCTCTCCGGGAGCGGGGCCGGCTCCTCCTCCGCGCGCGTGTTCCGTGCCGGGCTCTCCTCCCCACGCCGCTCCCGTCGCTCTCCCTCTCTGCGCGCCGCCCTCCCTCGCCGCCCGGAGGAGGCTTCCCCGGCGCCCGCCCCCGCCCCTGCCCCCGCCCCCGCCTCCGCCCCCGCCTCCGCCCCCGCCTCTGGCACCCCGGCCCGGGCTCCGGACTCTCCCGCTCGCCGCACCTGGCCCGCCCCCGCCCCGCCCCGCCCCGCCCCGGGCCCAGGTGGGCTCCGCCCCCGAGAGCCTGGGACGCCGAGGCCGCTGTGGCTTCCCGAGGGGAGCGAGGGGGGCTGGAGAGCTGGTGCCGGTGCCTCCGCGGACGGGGCCCGGGTGGGATGAGCAGGGGCGAGCGCTGGTCTGGACTCGGTGACCGAGGGAGACGTGGTCCCCGCCCCGACGCCTGGCGGTTTTCAGCAGAAGCGAAGGCGAGGCTGGTTCGGGCCACGCCCGAGGCTTTAGCTCAGAGCCTCTCGTCGCCCACAGCAACGACCCGACTCCTACTTGGCGATGTTCGTGGGGAGCCGCTGGACACTTATCTCAGACACAGCCTCGTTTTCCGGGTGAGATTTGCAGACCTTTGTTCCCCGCCTGAGCCACGTCTCCGAGGCCCCGAGGAAGCCGTGCAGCCCCCACGGCGAACCCCAGCGCGCAGCTGTCCCCGGACCCGGCTGGAATGGCTGTTTGAAGAGAGTGGGTGTTTGAGGGTTCCGAAAAAGAATTTTAAAAGGAAAAGAAAGGTATTCAGTCTTAGAGTTGAAAAGATCCGCAAGATAAGCCAGGCACCGTGGCTCCCGGGGGCAGTCCCAGCACTTTGGGAGGCTGAGGATCTCTTGGTCTCCGAAGGTCAAGGCTGCAGTGAGCCGTGATTGCCTCATTGCACTCCAGCCTGGGCCACAGAACAAGACCCTGTCTCAAAATAAAAAACAAAAATAAAAAAAATCAGTATTCCAGTCCTCTGCTTTCAGGCAGGTAAAGCATTATTATCTTATTTAAATTAGATAAAGTATCAAGGGGCAGAATGAACTGCCCAGGGTCATTCAGTAGGTTATACTGCAGTTTTCTTTTCCATTATCTCTTCTGGGAAAAATGGTCAGGAGACTATGGGAAAAGCGAAGGGTCAAAGTGTTCCTGGACATTTTTAAATCAAATGAATATCACACAAGTACTGTTCCAAGACAGAGGTTCTCACAGAATTGAGAGCTGTGTTTGCCTTCTCTCTGTTCTCACCTCAGTTGGATATTCAATAGTTTCTACAGGACTGTTCCTAATTAGCCTCCCCAACTCCAAGCTTCCCATCTCATCCTCTCCACTACCGCCAGATGGTCTTCATAAAAAGCCAGGCATGGTGAGACGCACCTGTACCCCTAACTTACTAGGGAGGCTGAGGCAGGAGGAGTGTAAGGCTGGAGTGAGCCACAATCATGCCACTGCACTCCAGCCTGGGTGACAGAGCAAGACCTTGTCTCAAAAAATAAATAAATAAATAAAAATCTCGTATGTATTTACACACCTGCTCAAAAATATCTGATGGCTTCCAATGCTTATTAAGATGCACACTGTAAATCCAGAATTCAAGGCCTTCCAGAACCTTTTCCAACTTTATGTGACCACATGAAACCTGCTCCAGCTAAAACGAGTTTATTCAGCACCCTCCAACATATTTTCTTTTCTTTTTTTTTTTTTTTTGAGACAGAGTCTCGCTCTGTCGCCCAGGCTGGAGTGCAGTGGCCGGATCTCAGCTCACTGCAAGCTCCGCCTCCTGGGTTTACGCCATTCTCCTGCCTCAGCCTCCCAAGTAGCTGGGACTACAGGCGCTCGCCATCTCGCCCGGCTAGTTTTTTTTTTTTTTGTATTTTTTAGTAGAGACGGGGTTTCACCGTGTTAGCCAGGATGGTCTCGATCTCCTGACTTCGTGATCCGCCCGTCTCGGCCTCCCAAAGTGCTGGGATTACAGGCTTGAGCCACCGCGCCTGGCCCATATTTTCTTTTCTAGTTGGTCAACTTGTACCCTTTATCCAAGGTCCATTTCAGATTCTATAAAGCTTTCTTGGACCAGCCAAGTCCTGAGCAACTCCTTCCTTCTTGGAGCTTTAGTAGAACTTGCCATCTGTCTCACCATCTGATATGTTGGAACTTACTTGGAGTGTGTGCGTCTTGTTTCCCCAACCTCACTGTAAGGCTTCAGAAATGGGAGCTACATTTCCAGTGGGTCGTACAATGTCCATTTAGCACTTAGGAAAGTTTGAGGATGGGGTAGCACTTTGAGCAAACATCTCCCAGAACTTTCACTGTAGTTCTTTAGCAAAGGTGAATCCAAAGGACAGTTCTCTAATTGCAGCCCCTGGGAAAGGTCTCTGTGAAGTTCCAAAGCCACAGATTCCTGCACTTCTCATGTTCTTCTTTCTTTCCACAAGTCCAAGATAGGAGCAGCCAGCATGTGCACAGCCTGTGCAAGCTCGGCTGAGTCAAGTGGGAAGTGACCGGGCCCTGTAAATACAGTCCCTGTCTCATTAAGGGCAACCCAACTGGATGTTAGGCTGAGTCACTCTTAACACTTTGTCATAGAAACAGGTGGCAGCCTTGCCACAGTTCTCTCCTCAAGACTGAGAAAGCTCATGCAATCACTTCAGTCAACCAAATGCTTGAAGCATCTATTATATAGGAACTGGGAGAGATCTAAAACAAGAAGCATGCTGTTTAGTTGAGGAAAAAAGATAGTCCACAGGAAAAGAAGTCTGACAGTTTAAAGGCCAAATTTATGGTCCAAACATGAATCCCAAAGAAATTTAGAAGAGGAAGGAGATCACCCTGTACCTCTTGATTTTCTGTCCTCCTCTTATTTCTACTTTGTTTTTATAACTTGAGCAGATCATTACTTTCCTGGCTTACGGTGAGAGGGTGTCAGGAGTTGAAGAGAAAAGAGGCCAGGACATTCTTGTGGCTCTCCTCTCTCC
Organism: Macaca mulatta; assembly: GCF_049350105.2. Taxonomy (NCBI): domain Eukaryota; kingdom Metazoa; phylum Chordata; class Mammalia; order Primates; family Cercopithecidae; genus Macaca; species Macaca mulatta. The sequence continues at coordinate 1,235,720 of NC_133416.1, read as the reverse complement.
CTCTTCTGTTCCCTTCTCTTCTGTGGGTGACACCTTGGCACTGAGATATCCCTCACAGACCCCACTTGCTCCACATCCCTTTTTGACTCCTGGTGATGTCACAGCAGGGGAAGAGCTGAATTTTGAGACTCAAATTTCCCAATTAGCCCAGCTCCAGAACTAAGTATATGGATTGAGGTATCATGGTGGCAAATTTTGGTAGCATCATCTATTGTCACAAATGTCCATTGTCAGCGTCATTTTACCTGGCTACTCATCAGTTCTTCTGACGGTTTTCACTGTCCTTTCACCCTCCCACTTCGGCTGCAGCACCTGACCCAGAATGGCCCAGGGTCACATTGTACAAATTGCACCAAAAAGGAAACATAATTTCCATCATACACCTGCAATAATGGTAGAAGGGCCTGGTCTTTGCGTGGCCAGAATATCAGAGGCAGGGCAGGTCAAATCATAAAGTTTCTTCTCCCAAATTACACAGGCATTGTAAGAAAGTCTGACCAAAGTTTTCTAAAATGGGCCAAGGTTAGCACAGGGACCAGAAAATTCTGGTTTGTGGAGAATTCAGAAGGGAAGGTTGTTTAGTGACCTATAGGTATGGCCTGTTGTCTGCAGACCAAGTCTTATTCTACTCTATAGAGATGTCAAAATATACTAAGTAACTCCAGTGACCTCTGTGCCACCTGTCCTTTTCCCTAAAACCTGATACCTACATTATAAGGTAGCAGCTTTGAGCTTAGAGGGCATTTTTACATCTATATTCCATATGTTTTGTTCCTCACAACCATATGAGAACAGCAGGGGAAGTAGCCTCCTCTCATTACAAATAAGCTTGGCAAGCCTCAGTTTCTTCACATGACCAATAAGTGATAGAATCAGAACCGGAACCAGATCTTTAGCCTGCTGGTCCTCTTTCCCTTGTCCCCAGAGACTTCCTCCTTCTGCAGTCTGACCTTCCATATCTATATCCATATCTGTCTATCTGTATCTATATCTATATTTATATCTACATCTGTCTTATCCCTGTCTATATATACCTGTGTGTTTGTTGCGCAGACTGTGTTCCATTACTTTGAGGCAATTCCTAAGAGAGAAAAGAACAGTGCTGGAGATATCCACAAAGACCTGTTCCCCAAGTGCCAGGGTCATTTTGGCAAGCATTTATTTGTTTTATCTCTTTCAACTGATGCAGATCACATATCCTGGAAACTGTCCTTTCACTGATTCCATTTCATAGATAAAGAAATGGGCTCGGAGATGTTAAATAACTCGCTCAAGGTCATACACGTGACCTGTCACTTAGGACTCAAACTCAGGCTTTGTAACTTCAGATCCAGTGCTATTTTGCCTTTGCACATGCTGCGCCCCTGGAAACTCCCCTGCAGAAGTATATTCACTCTGGAAACTCTGAGCTCACTTTCAGCACATCCATAACTCACTCAGCCACATGATCATTCTTCTCATCCCCCACCAACCCACCCTCCCCAGTGCTGCCTGCTCTGCTCTTTACAGAAGAGAACCTTTTTCCTAGCCCTCCTTCCATGAGTCCATCTTTTACAAATCTTTCTGCATGGTTTGCTACTACGGAGGCCAATCCCAGAAGAGGATGGATGCCCCCAACCGAATGCTTCTTATTGGCCACTTCCCTTGCTTTTCCAAACAGTTGGGCTCTTCTGTTTGGTTGATGGAAAGAATGGTATGAGCTCTGGCAAGATCTCAAGCCTCAGTTTCTCTCTCTGTGGTCCTAAGTAATTTTACAAACTAGACTAGGAAACAGATGAATATCCCGATAGAAGCATCCCTATAGAAGAACACGTTCAAGATTGCATGGTAAAGCGTCAAAGGAATCAGATGAAAGGAGTTAAAGAAAAGATGAAGAGAAGGTGGAGATGTTATGCTGAGGGTCAAACTAAAGCTCATCAGCTGGGAAAAATCCCAGGCAATTCACATACTTCATCTCACTCCCCAGCAAGTGAGTTGTTGATATAGTCCTCAGCAAATGGTGAGGGGTGACCCAAACCAGAACTATGTGCTTTGAAGTTCTAAGTTTGGCATCTATTGCTGGGCCTTGCTTCCTCTTCCAATCTGCATTATGAATGCCTCCAAATTATTCTAACGTCTCTATCTGCTTTCCTCCCTCAGGGAGAAGGATTCCCCAGCAAGAGACAATCATCCAGGTCAAAAAAAAATTATCTTTGACTTGTTCAGGCTTTTCAACTGAGCAATACCAATTATTTCCTACCACTTAGGTTTTCTTTGTTGCTGGCAAACCCAGAGGAAGACAGTGTGAACAGCGCTCTAGTTGGCTCATTAGTTGGTGCTGAGACCATCGACACGGGCCTCCCCAAAGCTCTACCTCCTGTCTCTCTGACCACTAAACCCCACTAGAAAGACATTATCTCACACTTCTCTAGAAAGGCACTCTTCTGTCTGCACTCTGTAGTCTTCTGCTGCAGATACTAGTGAGGGGGTGTGTAGCTGGAGCTAAGGCATAATGACCCACAGCTCTGAGTAGCTTCTTCCCCACTCCCAAGTCATGGCACATGTTTAATGTCTGGAAGCCGTATGGCTCACCATGGTGCCAGGGTAGTGCCATCCCTCTGAGTGAAGTCTTAGTGCTTCCTTCTCTTCTCCCAAGGACACATCCCAGGCTTGGTCCCTACAAGTTTGAGCACACACAGATGTGTGTCTCAGCATTTTCAGAAGAGGGCATAGGTCCCTAGGACTCTGAGTGAAGCTGGATTTCCTACCGCTATTCTTCCATCCTGAAGAAAAAAACTCTCATGCACCCTTCACTCCTGACCTCACAGTTTCTCGAGCCCCTAATAGGGCTTCTAAATGACCACATCTTTTCTACATTTGATGGTCTGTACTCCTTCTATAGGCTTCAGTCCAGAAGCCATTTAATAAATACTCTGTAGTAATCAAGAATGTCCTTACTCCGCGTTCATATGAGGTTCTGTCAACTTGAACGCCCACTCATTTAAGGAGGCTTCCCCTAAGAAAACAGAAGTGGTCATGCCAGGCACTGGGTCTCAGGCCTGTAATCCCAACACTGTGGGAGGCCGAGGCAGGTGGATCATGAGGTCGGGAGTTCCAGACCAGCCTGACCAACATGCTGAAACCCTGTCTCTATCAAAAATACAAAAATTAGCCGGGCGCGGCAGTGGGCGCCTGTAATCTCAGCTACTCGGGAGGCTGAGGCAGGAGAATGGTGTGAACCCGGGAAGGCGGAGCTTGCAGTGAGCCGAGATCATGCCATTGCACTCTAGCCTGGGTGACAAAACAAACAAAAAAAGACTTTGGGAGGTCGAGGTGGGCCGATCACAAGGTCAGGAGTTCTAGACCAGCCTGGCCAATACAGTGGACCCCTGTCTGTACTGAAAATACAAAAATTAGCCGGGTGTAGTGGCAGGTGCCTGTAATCCCAGCTACTCGGGAGGCTGAGGCAGGAGAATCACTTGAACCCAGGAGGCGGAGGTTGCAGTGAGCCAAGGTCATGCCATTGCACTCCAGCCTGGGTGACAAAGTGAGACTCCGTCTCAGAAAAAAAAAAAAAAAAAAAAAAAACTTTGGGAGGTCGAGGTGGGCCGATCACAAGGTCAGGAGTTCGAGACCAGCCTGGCCAACACAGTGGAACCCTGTCTCCACTAAAAATACAAAAAATTAGCCGAGTGCGGCGGCGGCGCCTGTAGTCCCAGCTACTTGGGAGGCTGAGGTCGGAGAATGGCGTGAACCCGGGAGGCGGAGCTTGCAGTGAGCCAAGATCTCACTACTGCGCTCCAGCCTGGGCCACAAAGCGAGACTCCGTCTCAAAAAAAAAAAAAAAAAAAAAAAAGAAAAAGAAAAAGAAAACAGAAGTGGGGCGCGGATGTTCTTCCCTCGCCTTGAACACGGTTGAATTCACAGCGGAGCGCGCTGCATTCACCTCCCTCGCGGCCCGGCTTGGGCAGAACGACGGTCCTAAGCCCGGGGCACGTGCAGAGCGCCCCGAACAGCTCGAGCGCCCGCGGCCGGACAGGCTTCCTGAACAACGTCTTTGTCTAAGTTCACAGGCCCAGGCCGCTAGCGCCGCCGCGAGGGCCCCAGCGCGGCCCCGAACCCGCGTCACTGCGGCATCTCCGCGGCCTCCGGACGGCGGCGCCGGCGCCGGGCGGGCGGGGCTGCGGGGTTCGGGTTTCCCAGCCGCGTTATCTGAGGACCGGCTGCTGGGATTTGATCGGGGCCGGTTCGAGAGAGAGGCCGACGCCGTCTTTGCCCCAGAACAGACTCGTCTTTGAGCTCTGCCGCCGCCCGGGCTGGGCACGGAAGAAAGAAAACAAACTCCGCGCTGTGTGCGGTTCTCCGGAATCTCTCCTGGCCCCGGAGCGGGAGAAGCGGAGCGGCCTTGAGTTCGGCCCCGGCGCCCTCTGCAGGCGGCAAACGGCGGCCACGCTGAGCCGGGCCCAGGCTGGAAATTAGGGTGAGAACAAAAATGACTGGGAAGGGGTTAGGGTGAGAACAACGACGATTGGGAAGGGGTTAGGGTGAGAACAAAAATGATTGGGAAGGGGTTAGGGTGAGAACAAAAACGATTGGGAAGGGGTTAGGGTGAGAACAAAAATGATTGGGAAGGGGTTAGGGTGAGAACAAAAACGATTGGGAAGGGGTTAGGGTGAGAACAAAAACGATTGGGAAGGGGTTAGGGTGAGAACAAAAATGATTGGGAAGGGGTTAGGGTGAGAACAACAATGATTGGGAAGGGGTTAGGGTAAGAACAAAAACGACTGAGTGGGAAGGGGTTCGGGTGAGAACAAAAATGATTGGGAAGGGGTTAGGGTGAGAACAAAAACGATTGGGAAGGGGTTCGGGTGAGAACAAAAATGATTGGGAAGGGGTTAGGGTGAGAACAAAAACGACTGATTAGGAAGGGGTTAGGGTGAGAACAAAAATGATTGGGAAGGGGTTCGGGTGAGAACAAAAATGACTGAGTGGGAAGGGGTTAGGGTGAGAACAAAAATGATTGGGAAGAGGTTCGGGTGAGAACAAAAATGATTGGGAAGGGGTTCGGGTGAGAACAAAAATGATTGGGAAGGGGTTCGGGTGAGAACAAAAATGATTGGGAAGGGGTTAGGGTGAGAACAAAAATGATTGGGAAGGGGTTAGGGTGAGAACAAAAACGACTGATGGGAAGGGGTTAGGGTGAGAACAAAAATGACTGGGAAGGGGTTCGGGTGAGAACAAAAATGACTGGGAAGGGGTTAGGGTGAGAACAAAAATGACTGGGAAGGGGTTAGGGTGAGAACAAAAATGATTGGGAACGGGTTCGGGTGAGAACAAAAATGACTGATTGGGAAGGGGTTAGGGTGAGAACAAAAATGATTGGGAAGGGGTTAGGGTGAGAACAAAAACGACTTCGGACCCTCTCAGCAGTAGTGGAGTAAATGAGATACATTTACCCAGTATCTCATTCCTGGGTAAACGCTCCGAGTGAAGCAGTCTGATTGAAAGTCAGCCTGGTCTCCGGGCACGGTGGTTCACGCCTGCAATTCCAGCACTTTGGGAGGCTGACCCCAGGAGTTTGAGACCAGCCTGGACAACATAGCGAGACCCCATCTCTACAGAAAATAAAATAAAATAAAATAAAAAATAGTAAAGTCAGTTTGCAAGAGCTGATTGAAACAGAACATCCTCACTGGCTGAGCTGTAAAGAAAGACGATGAACCCAGTTTAGGGATTTGGGTCAGGGACGGTTGGTGACACTGCATAGTCACGTGGTGAGGCTTTCTGCTCTGTTTTCCTATTCTCTCATATATTTGCCACTTACACGGTGTGTGGGTGTTGGAGGGTGGTCAAGACATGTGTATTTGTTTCGTTCTTTTTTTTTTTTTTTTTTAATCTGTCATCCAGGCTGAAGTGCAGTGGCACAATCTATGGCTAATTCCAGCCTCAATCTCCTGGGCTCAAGCGTTCTTCCCGCCTCAGCCTCCTGAGTGGCTGGGACTACAAGCATGTGCCACCATGCCTGGCTAATTTTTTTTTTTCGAGACAGGTCTTGCTCTGTCACCAGGCTGGAGTGCAATGGTGCAATCTTGGCTCATTGCAACCTCTGCCTTCCGGGTGCAAGCAATTCTCGTGCTTCAGCCTCCCGAGTAGCTGGGACTACAGGTGTGTGTCACCACACCTGGCTAATTTTTGTGTTTTTAGTAGAAACGTTTCGCCATGTTGGCCAGGTTGGTCTTAAACTCCTGGTCTCAAGTGATCTGCCTGCCTCGGCCTCCCAAAGTGCTGGAATTATAGACGTGAGCCACTGTGCCCAGCCCTTGGCTAAATTTTTAAACTTTAGTTTTTTGTAGAGATGGGCTATGTTGCCCAAGTTGGGCTCAAATTCCTGGGCTCAAGCAATTCTCCCAACTCAGCCTCCCAAAGTGCTAGGATTACAGGCGTGAGCCACTGCACCCCACCAAGGCAGAAGCATCTTTTAGAAGCTCCAGGGCGCTGAAATCCCAACACTTTAGGAGGCTGAGGTGGGATGATTGCTTGAGCCCAGAAGGTGGAGTCTGCAGTGATCAGTGATCTGCACTCTAGCCTGGGTGATGGAGTGAGACCCTATATCTAAACTTAAATACATCACAAATATTCTTCTGCCTTGATGAGGATTCTGCTCTTCAGCCAGGCACCTTACCCTCAAAAGAGGGCGGTCAGAGCAGGCCAGTGAGAGATGCGCATGGTGAAGCCTTGCATTGTGTCGTCCCATATGTTATCCAGGTGTTTATAGGAGACATTTCACACTCTGAATTTTCCTTCAGAGAATTAGAAAGTGACCTCAGAGACTTCACATCAGTCTCTGAATTATTTTGTTAATCTAGGTCAGAGGCCTTGGCGCTGCATTTTCAGATCCCAGCGTTATCTCAGCTTTCTAGGCCGAATACACTGCTTTCAGGAAGGTTTTCCCTTAAATGCCATACTATTCTCAAGGGAGATTTCTCCAGCCTTTAAAGACCTGTAGAAAAGGAAACCCCACAGCATTCTTTCCACGGGGAGAGAGTGAGGTGTTGGCATCACAGAGAGGAATGCCAACACCTCAGGAGAGGATGCGGGTGGCTTGTGAAGAGAGCCCGAGTCAGAACTCCTGGAAACACCAACACTGGTGGGACAAGCAGAAGCAGAAGCAGAGACCAGGAGCAGGCAAGTGCACCAGGTGCCGAAGTCAGACCAGGACAGAGACCGAGGAAGCAGGGAGAGCCAGAGGCAGTGCCGGTGCATGCTGGCACTGACAGGGTGTGGTTCCTTACCCTAGCCTTGTCTCTTGTGTCACTCTCCAGGCTGGGCCGGCACCGGATAAGCTTCTGTGGAAAACAGCTGTGTTCTCTGTGTGCAAACAGGTTCTCTTGCTTGTTTTGTATCAAAGCAATGAACTCCTAAGGACTCATGATCAGCGCTCAGGAGGCAAGGGCAGGAGACTGGGTGGGAAGCACCCCCAGAGGAGAGGGGTTCGGGAAGTTAGAGGGCAGCCTCGTCCGACTGACTCAAGGTGAAATATAGAATCTGGTCTGGCGCCATGTCTCACACCTGTAATCCTGTCACTTTGGGAGGTCGAGGCAGAAAGATCGCTTGAGGCCAAGAGTTTGAGACCAGCCTGGTCAATATAGCGAGACTCCGTCTCTATGTAAAATTTTAAAATAAATAAATAAACAAAAGTGTTGGGGGGGAGAAATACTGAATCTCAAAGATGAGGACAAAGTAGTCAGGCTTCAGGAAATGAGCAGAGAATACGTAGAGAAAGAAGAATTTCCTAAGGTCATTTTTTTGGGGGGAAGGAGTTCATTGCTTTGACATGAAACAAGCAAGAGAACCTGTTAGCACACAGAGAACAGTTATTTTCCACAGAAACTTATCGGGTGCCGGCCCAGCCTGCGGAGTGACACAAGAGATAAGGCTAGGGTAAGGAACCGCCTCTCTAAGTAAAAAGAAAAACCCAGGCACACCGGTTCAATCTGCACTGATTACTGAGCTTTGGGCCAAATGAAACCTTACAAAAATGTGCATGACGATACTCCTTAGGCTCATTCCTGTTCGGGATCCCTGTACTTAATATTTAATTATCCTACAAATGCCAAGGCAAGGTTGCCAACTAAGAGACTCTGGAAGAGTCAACATAAGCAATACTGAAATGGTCATTTAAAATCAGCACTGCTGTCATTGAATGCTGAGGATGTGGCAACTGTGAGCCAAAAGGGGAGGAAAATGTCACAAGTCAACACAAGGCTAATCACAAATATCGTGGTCCAATCTAGAATTCCCAGGACTCGCTAGCTGCAGACTAGTCAAAAAGGAGTGAGTCAATGATTGGGGATAAACTGGGCAAAAAGTGCGTAAAATCACTGTATTATTCCTTAGAACTGCATATGAATCTACAATTATCTAAAACATAGAAAGATGAGCTGAATCATCAAGGAGAATAAAATAAATATTTGTCCAAACTGAAAAAAAAAAAAACATATTTAGCAGGCCAACTCAAGATGCATCTATTATAATGACATATATATATATGTCTATTCTGTTCATGTGTCAACACAATTTATTTATTATTCATATATTTTATTTTTTTATTTTTTTTTTTAGAGATGGGGTTTCACTCTGTAGCCGTGGCTAGAGTGCAGTAGCCTGATCATAGCTCACTGCAGCCTCGACCTCCTGGGCTCAAGCGATCCCCCAGCCTCAGCCTCCCAAGTAGCTGGGGCTATAGGCGTGCACCACCACACCCAGCTAATTTTTTATATTTTTGGTAGAGATGGAGTCCCACTGTGTTCCTAGACTGGTCTCAAACTCCTGGCCTCAAATGATCCTCCCACCTTGGCCTCCCAAAATGCTGGGATTACAGGCCTGAGCCACCGTGCCCAGCATTAATTTTTTGAAAAATAGAGTGGCTGGCTCAGTTTGAAAAAAATAGGCCATGCAGCTGAAGAGGCAAAGAGAAAGAGAGCTAATATCTGCCAACAGAAACAATCGTAGCTGCCACTTGGAGGTTGAGCTCCCAGAAGGCTATTCTGGCAAGGATGGTGGGTTTCTCAGCGACAATCTGACCCCACAGTCACCTACATAGGTACCTGCGTTCACTTAGATGTGAATATTCTCATCTGGTAGTTTCCCCCAGGAAGAGCATCATCTGCAAACTGAGGGATTTCCTACACACAATAACACGGGTGCATTGTGGTGTCATCTTCAACGTGAGGCGATTAAGTAAGTAATCTCTAGAAGTCTAGGTTGTGTTCACGTTGCTTTTTGTGTGGCTAACTTGAAAATAAGCTACCAACCAGTCCAGGAGTGGAATATTTCACAGCTTAAGCTCATAAAGCAATGTTTTCACGTAGAGATTTAAAACCCCCCTTTCAAAATGTTGTCTTTGCAGGGCCTCCCTTCACTTTGCAGCCAAAGCCTCCTTCCAGTTCTGTCTCTTCACCTCCTTTTTTTCTGCTGGTCTACCTATTCTAGGTCTTTTTTGGCTCTGTGCCCTTACCGACTTAGGAAGTTAGAAGGGCAGAGGAAGCAGACTGTGACTTGCTGAGATTCTAGACATTTTCTCCCTGGCAGGCAGTTCAACTCAATAAATCCTTCATCAAGACCTACTCCTAACAACTCTATCCCTTGCCTTGTCTCTTGTCAGCTCCCTCCAATCTTTCCAGCATCCACTCTTCTCCTCAAGCTCCCCGTCACGTCAGTGCCCTATCTCACTTTCAGGGGAGGGTTTAACTTTAGTTCCTCCGTGAAAACAGGGTAGTTACCCCTTTAGAGTTATTATACCAGCTCATCTGCTCTTCCTGCGCCCATCAGTACCAGCGCTCATTCTCCCCGGCGTCTTACCTAGCAACACCTCTCACTCTTCTGTCTTCAGTTCCCTCCTCTGGCTTTTCCCTTTCAGCCTACAAATATGGCGAAGTCTTCCCCAGCCTAAAACTAACAAAACTCCTCTCCTTGGCTTTATCAACTTTGAAGCTATTTCCCATTTTCCTTCTGGCCTCATCCCTCAACCGAATATAAGCCAACTTCCATCTCTATTTCACGAAGTTGCTCTAAATTCACCTGCTGCTAAATCCCCAAACCTCAGTTCTAATTTACATGGTTCTTCTGGAGCATTTGGCAATGCTCCCAACCACTGGCTTCTAGAAGTTCTCATTCCCTGAGCTTCCAGAACACCACGTTCTTGTTATTCAGATCATTCCTTCCTTACTGGCTACCCCTCCTCTTACTGTGAAGGTTTCCCCTCTTTGACCCTCTTCTCTTCTTATTCTGTATGCTTTTCATCTCGGATCTCATCCGTATCCAATTACCTTTTATATATTAATAATTCCAAATCTTTAATACTAACTTATCTTCCAGGTCTCTATTCCCAAATTTACTAGAAACAGGCTGCTTCTCCTATACATTGAAGCTCACTTAATGGTGTCACTGGACACGTGGTACCTCAAGCCAGAAACTTTGAAGTTAGAGAATTATCTTTTTTTTTTCCTTTGAGATACGGTCTCGCTGTGTTGCCCAGGCTGAAGTACAGTGGCACTATCGTAACTCGCTGTAGCCTCAAAGTCCTGGACTCAAGCAGTCTTGCCTCCTTAGCCTCCTGGGTAGCCAGGACTACAGGTGCGAGTGACTGTGCCCGCCTAATTTTGTTGTTGTTGAGCCAGGGTCTCACTACGTTAGCCAGGTTGGTCTCGAACTCCTGGGCTCAAGCGATCTTCCCACTTCCTTAACTCTTCCCTGACTCTCACATGTCATCCATCACCAAGATAGGATGACCATTCTACTCCTAAATGATTCTGAAATCTGTCCCTTCCTCTTTATTCTCAATGTCTCCCTTTAGCTTAGACTCTGAATTTCTCTTCTGGATGAGGACAGCAGCCATCTTTTTCCTTCTGTCCCTAGACACAGTGAGTGATGATAGTGCAATCTGCTGTGTTGCAAATATTACAGTAAGTCTCAGTAGCCCAACTAACGTGATGTGGGTGGAGAGGCAGCGAGAATCATAAGACTGGACCAAAAATAACATAGCCAGAGGCTATTTTATTTTGTGAAAAATCACGTAAGTTTCATGGATAAAAAGGTGACTTATTACCAAGTTACTCGTATATATGGTTAAAAGAAAGTTTAAAATGCAAAGGAAATGACGATGATGACGCTTTTCCAAGATCTTTGGCACTATCCTTTGATTTGTTCCTGCAGATACCGCAATACATCCTAGTATGAAGTGATTGTGCCTTAGCTTGATCTGAAGTACAACGATTGACCAGGAAATAAATATTTCATATATTTATTATTTCATGGTCGTTCCTATCCCCCCTCACCTCACTTTTTTTGAGACAGGGTCTTGCTTTGTAGCAGAGGTGCAAACATGGCTCACTGCAGCCTCAACCTCCCAGGTTCAAGTGATCCTCCTGCCTCAGCCTCCCAAGTAGCTGGGATTACAGGTGTTCACCACCACACCCAGCTAACTTTTGTATTTTTTGTAGATGGTTTTTTGCCATGTTGCCCAGGCTGGTGTGGAACTCCTGGGCTCTATCAAAGCCTCGGCCTCCCAAAGTGCTGAGATTACTAGATTATGGGTGTGAGGCACCACACCTGGCCCCCTTGCCCCTGATTTTTAAGAAATGAGTTTGCATTTCAAATTATGTTTCATGCGCGACTTCGTGTCACAAAATATTTAAGTTGTTTTTCTCCAGTTTTAAGTAATCCCAAACATTTTCAATTGATCCAAAGGGTCTTGGAATATTTAGCAGGTTTGCATAATTGTATTAAATGAAATTTCATGCTATTTATGTTGTGTATTACATAACTCTGTCTCCTGTACTTGCATTTCCCTAAACATTCTGTTTTTCCTTGTCTTCATACATGTTGTCCCTCTGCCTACAAGGTCCTCTACCTACAAAGGTCCAAATTCACTTTTGAGGTTCAGTTCACATGCATCTCCTGCAAGTCACCGTCTCTGTTGCTTTCTATCCTGCACACCCACAGAACTGCACTTCATTACTGAGTTTTTCTATGTTTATCTTCCCCACCAACCTTGGGAGCACAGGTATTTTACTGTTCTCTGTAAACTTAAGATCTAGCATAATTTCTAGAACATAAAAAGCACTTAGGGGCCAGGTGCAGTGGGATGCTTGTAATCCCAGTGTTTTGGTAGGATGAGGCAGGAGGATTGCTTGAGGCTAGGAGCTCAAGACCAGCCTTGGAACATAGTGAGACTCTATCTGTACAATTTTTTTTTTTTTTTTTGAGACGGAGTCTCGCTCTGTCGCCCAGGCTGGAGTGCAGTGGCGCGATCTCGGCTCACTGCAAGCTCCGCCTCCTGGGTTTACACCATTCTCCTGCCTCAGCCTCCTGAGTAGCTGGGACTACAGGCGCCCGCCACCGCGCCCGGCTAATTTTTTGTATTTTTAGTAGAGACGGGGTTTCACCGTGGTCTCGATCTCCTGACCTTGTCATCCGCCCGCCTCGGCCTCCCAAAGTGCTGGGATTACAGGCTTGAGCCACCGCGCCCAGCCACAATTTTTTTTTAATTAAGTGGGTGTAGTGGCATGCCCCTGTAGTCCTAGCTACCTGGGAAGCTGAAGGGGGAGAATTGCTTGGGCCCGGGAGCTCAAAGTGGCAATGGGTTTCGATCGCACCACTGCCCTCTAGCCTGGCAACAGAGCAAGAGGCTGTTTCTCACAACAACAAAACAAAACAAATAGCACTTAAGAAATAAATTGCTGGCCGGGCGCGGTGGCTCACGCCTGTAATCCCAGCACTTTGGGAGGCCGAGACGGGCGGATCACAAGGTCGGGAGATCGAGACCATCCTGGCTGACACGGTGAAACCCTGTCTCTACTAAAAAATACAAAAAAACTAGCCGGGCGCGGTGGTGGCGCCTGTAGTCCCAGCTACTCGGGAGGCTGAGGCAGGAGAATGGCGTGAACCCGGGAGGCAGAGCTTGCAGTGAGCTGAGATCCGGCCACTGCACTCCAGCTTGGGTGACAGAGCAAGACTCCGTCTCAAAAAAAAAAAAAAAAAAAAAAAAGAAATAAATTGCTGAATGAATAAATGAATGGTATTAAATACATCATGGAATCTGATTGGCAGTGGTAAGCAATTGGTAAGTCAGGTGAAGCCAAAATACAGATAATAGCTAATTGTAACTGAATGCCTACGATACGTGCCAGACAAAGTCATTCCATGGAGGTTTTTTTTTTAACTGATATAGGCTGGGTGCGGTGGCTCATGCCTGTAATCCCATCACTTTGGGAGGCCGGGGCGGGAGGATTGCTTGAGCCCAGGAGTTCAAGACCAGCTTGGGCAACACGGCAAATCCCTGTCTCTATAAAAAAAAAATTACAAAAGTTAGCTGAGCATGGTGGCACGTGCCTGTAGTCCCAGCTACTCAGGAGGTTGAGGTTGGAGGATTGCTTAAGCCCGGGAGGTTGAGGCTGCAGTGAGCCAAGGTTGCGTCATTGCACTCCAGCCTGGGTGACAGTGAGACCCTGTCTCAAAAAAAAAAAAAAAATTGATATATAACCCACATACCATAAAATTCACCTTTTTAAAGCATTCAATTTAGTGGTTTTTAAAGTATATTCACAGTTTGGGAAAAGAAACCTTGTACCCAATAGCAGTCACCCCTTATTCCCCCCTCTTCTCAGCACTTGGCAATCACTAATCTCCTTTCCATATGGATTCGCCTATTCTGGACGTTTCATGTGTACGGGAATCATACAATATGTGGCCTTCTGTTTCTGCCTTCTTAGCAAAATGTTGCAAGGTTCCCCGTGCAGTAGCATGTATCACTACCCCACTTCTTTCCATGACTAATATTCTGTTGTATGGATATACCACACTCTGTTTCTCCATTCACCAGCTCATGGACATCTGGATGGTTTCCACTTTTGGTCTATTATTAATACTTCTGTGAACATTTATGCACGAGATTTTGTGTGGCAGTATATTTTTATTTATCCTGGCCATGTACTTAAGGAGTGGAATTGCTGGGTCATATGGTAACTCTATGCTTAACTTTTCAAGGAACTGCCAGACTGTTTTTTGAAGGGGAAGCATCATTTTACATTCTCGTCAGCAATCTATGGGGCCTCTAGTTTCTCCACATCCTTGTCCACACTTGTTACTTTTTGATGATAGCCATCCTAGTGAGCATGAAGCCGTATCACATTAGTTTCCATTTCCTTAATGATGTTGAGCATCTCTCCATGTACTCATTGGCCATTTGTATAACTTTTTTGGAGAGATGTCTACGCAGATCCCTGGCCCATTTTTGAATTGTGTGTTTTTTAATTCTGTTGTAAGAACTCTATATACTCTGGATACTAGATTTTCTCTTTCTTAATCCTCACAGTCACCCTGCTGAAACAGGTAGCTTTTCGTCTCTTTTACAGATAGAGACTAGAGCCTGGAGAATTTTAGTAAGAGGTGTGATTGAGTCTAGATCTGTGATTCTCCAAAGCCTATGCCCTTTCCACTATTTTATGCTGCTTCTTGGTGATAGAGTTTTAACTGACCGTGAGGTTTAAAGAGGGCCACACCAGTGGGTGGTTAATATAAAGATGAATGTTATGGAATTGAGACCAGGATGTTAGAAACACGATCAACCGATTGCTGAAGTCAATGGCAGTAGGTCTCAGAGTCATTTGTAAGTAAGTTGGATTATATGATTTTTTTTTTTTTTTTTTTTTTTTTTGAGACGGAGTCTCGCTCTGTCGCCCAAGCTGGAGTGCAGTGGCGCGATCCTGGCTCACTGAAAGCTCCGCCTCCTGGGTTCACGCCATTCTTCTGCCTCAGCCTCCCGAGTAGCTGGGACTACAGGTGCCCGCCACCTCGCCCGGCTAATTTTTTGTATTTTTAGTAGAGACGGGGTTTCACTGTGGTCTTGATCTCCTGACCTTGTGATCCGCCCACCTCGGCCTCCCAAAGTGCTGGGATTACAGGCATGAGCCACCGCGCCCGGCCAGGATTATATGATATTTAAAGTTGCTTCTTACTCCAAAATTCTCTAACTTAATACACCTTTTTGTTTTGCCAGCAACAACAAAAGTAATGGTCAGGAAAAGCCAATTCCCTAAGTATCAGGACAGAAGGAAGAATCATCCACTCCCGTACATCTCTCTAAGGCCTGGGAACAGGGCACTCTGAGAATGTTTGTCCCAGTTTATCAATGGAAAAAACTGATCTGCTATCACAGACTTTTTCAAGAAAAGTAATAGCTTCTGCCCGCAGTACAATCACCACCTTCCTTTACACATCGTTAACAATTGTAAATATGAAAACCTGGGTTCTCTCCTTTGTCCTGGGTAAATCAGAAAGATGCTATCTTAAGCAAAGACCAACTTACTACCAAGAGGCTTTCTGGGTATGGAAACAATTATTTTGTCCCAAATGCAATTTGCCTAAAAACGGATAAAGTTTTATTGTCATCCCCTTTGTGCTACTTTGTTATCTCCAACACTAGATGATTTCAAAGGAGTCGTTTAAAAAAACTTGTGGGCTGGGCATGGTTGCTCACGCCTGTTAGCCCAGCACTTTGGAAGGCTGAGGTGGGTGGATCACCTGAGGTCAGGAGTTCAAGACCAGCCTGGCCAACATGGTGAAACCCTGTCTCTACTAAACAAACAAACAAACAAAAATACAAAAATTAGCAGAGCATGCTGGTGAGTGTCTGTAATTCCAGCTACTTGGAAGGCTGAGGCAGGAGAATCACTTTAACCCGGGAGGCGGAGGCTGCAGTGGGCCGAGATCACGCCACTGCACTCCAGCCTGGGTGATAAGAGTGAAACTCTGTCTCAAAAAACCCCAAAAAAACTTGTACACTTGCACAAAACTGCAGAGGCCATGGAACAAAAAAGTAAACTGAGTTGCGTGAGTCATTAACGAAGCATGGACATAGTATTGAGAAGAAGTTACAGAAAACTCAAAGAGAATCTTTTGAATGAAATATTTTATTGAAAATAGTTAATTTAAAATCTATACATAATTTTTCAAAAGCCGTGTTACTGATAAAAATATCAAACTTTCCAAACAAGGATCATTTTAGTTTCATTCACCCTTGCCAAAGTGTCTCCTTAATTTTTCCAGATGGACATTTTGTTTGAGTCTCTAGTGCCCTCTGGTGAAACACCATGAAACTGCCCAGAAACGTAATTCAGGCTCTGCTCACGACGGAAGGTGAAATAGCAGAATGAGCGCCTATTCCAATGGAACAGGTTGCGATGTGCTGCCTTCTCCCCCAGCTCAGGAAAACCGCAGCCTCTGTCCGTGCGTCTCTCTCTTCAGGGAAAGTATTCTTCCCACGGACACTCCACCAAGCTCACTGCAAAATACCTTCCTCCTAAGTTTTTATCATCACTGTCTTCTAAAACACAAAAACCTGTTGATACAGACGGGATAAATAATGAAAGCCTCCAGGTCATTCAGGACCAGGCCCCTACTCCCCACAAATGTTAAAAGGACAGCAAAAATGATAAAGCAAGCTGAGCCTGCGAGAAAAGCTTTCCTAGTGGTCCCTGATTCTTCACCCTGTCTTCATAATAATCAACACCATCACTCTAGTCAACTCAGGTTTCCATTTTCTGGCAGCAGATGACCTTGTCCTCAGGTTTCAAGGAGCACACCTCTTCTAAATGGGGGCCATTTCCAAAAGTAGACATCAACAGAGTCTCAGTTCATTCTCCAGACCAAACACTTTCGACTTAAGATTCTTCAGTTCTCCTTGTATCTTATGTGCCCGTCTATTGCTGTCACGGACCTCACACAGAATGGCAAGATCCTGGTTTGCCCGGACATTAATTGTTGCCTAGGGATTTGGAAAAAAAAAAAAAAGAAAGAAAGAAATGATTATGGCATATGCCAGGGGAGAGATGTCGGTCAAAAAGACACAGCTCTGTTAGCTCCTTTTTATGAGATTTTGAGTACACAGGATAAATGCCATCCTTAGTTTGTTCAGTGGCTAACTAAAGAAGGAAAATGTAGAATTAAAGCAGAAATCCCATGAACATCCTTCCCGTACAATAAAGGAGCCTTGAGCTAGAGATCAATGAACAATGAAAGAGGAGTAAGACAGGCCAGGATAAGCAACACCGCTGGTAAATTTGTCACAGAATGAAAGCAGGCCTCTCCTCTTTTCTGTAACTAAGCTTGTTTGGAGCTCAGGCTAACTGGCTAAATCTCATGAAGAAGGCTCTTGAGGCAACTTGTATTCTAAAGAACTGTGTCTGCCGGAAAAAATCACTCTATCAATCAATTACCCACTTTCCCCAACTGCAAAATAGACATGATTGTTTAATCTGCTTCTTGAATTAGGAGGGATGACAATTTCCGTTACGTTTAGCTCACATCGAAGTATTAATGATGCAATCATTCAGTGATTTCAGGGTATTTTTATTTTCCCTCTAGCATGTATTTGAATTGATTTTCAGGGAGGCTTCCAGACGGTGATCTGTTAGTGTCTGTCAGCACGGAAACAACACATCCTTCTTTTGAGGAGCCTCGTGACCACGTTCCCTCACTTACACCTCTTTTCTCCCTTGTGGCAATCCAGGCCCAGCAATTACCTTATACAACATTTGCTCCAAGTCTTTCAGTTTCTGTCGGAGAACCTTAATATCTGTCTTAAAGCCTTCTACTTCCAAGATCCGTCGACGCTCCAGTGCCTCATAGCGTCTTGTCATTACCTGTAAACGCTTCCCCATCTTGTTAGTGCGATCCTAAACACGGGGAACGGGGAGGCATTTATGAAGGGGAGGGAAGCGTTTTCCCCAGCCGTCGGCGCTTCCTACTCCGTTGTAAATGGAAGATAATTTTGTACCTTGAAGATCTCTCTCCTCATTCCCTCTTCCTCACGAATTCGGGCAAGTTCCTCTTCTAAGGAAATGCACTGCTCTTGGTACATACCAGACAGCTTTTTCTCTTGGACTAACTTATCTTTTAGGGACTGCAAGTCAAAGGGACAAAAACTATGAACACTCAGTTCTACAGTTTAGGTAATTCAAGTAGCACTTAGGCAAAGAAAGAAAGAAAGAAAAGAAGGGATTTCCAGAGGTACAAAGTGAGTTAAGGAACCAGACGACAAGGAACTTTGAGGAACATCTGAAAATCTCCTACTTCTAGACCAGTTTCGTAAGCCCCGTTTCTAATGTGTACAGAGTAGAAATTCAAACAAATATTTTTGGCTCTGGGAAGAGTCAGATAATGGACCTCAGAAGCTGTCCCAAGTAAGACATTACAATATATGTTTTTAAAAAGGAAGAATTATTAACAACAACACTTACTATACATGCTGTATTGAGCAGTTAAAATGATCTTTTAAAAACCCAAATCAGATCATGTTACTTCTTTCACACAGTCCTTCAAAGGCCTAACACTGTTGAGGGCTAAGTTCACACTCTGTACCGTGATGCACACGGCCCTCCACGACTGGCTGCTGCCAACCCTGGCTTCTTAAAGGGCATCCACTTCCGCCTTATTCACTCCTCTACACCCACGACGACAGCCGTCCATTTCCTTGAACATACTCCAGGGCATATAGACTTGCTTTTCCCTCTGCCAGGGATGTTCTTCCTCAAGGTCTGTATGGCAAGCTTAGTCCCATTTTTCAGGTCTCAGCAAAAACACCAGATATGAGACAGTGTCCCTGTGCGTTCCTTCTGTTAATACAACAGACTTCCGGCAACTACATATAATCTTCATGTAATTCTTTTACTCCCTTAACACCACATTTTTATAATCTATAATTTTCTTTTTTTTTTTTTTTGAGACGGAGTCTTGCTCTGTTACTGGGCTGCAGTGCAGTGGCGCGATCTCAGCTCACTGCAACCTCTGCCTCCCAGGTTCAAGCGATTCTCCTGCCTCAGTCTCTACCCAAGTAGCTGGGATTACAGGCACCCACCACCACGCCCAGCTAATTTTTTGTATTTTTAGTACAGACAGGGTTCCAGTGTGTTGGCCAGGCTGGTCTCGAACTCCTGACCTTGTGATCGGCCCACCTCGACCTCCTAAAGCCTTTTTTTTTTTTTTGAGACGGAGTCTCACTTTGTCACCCAGGCTGGAGTGCAGTGGCATGATCTTGGCTTACTGCAACCTCTGCCTCCTGGGTTCAAGTGATTCTCCTGCCTCAGCCTCCCGAGTAGCTGGGATTACAGGCACCTGCCACCACGCCCGGCTAATTTTTGTATTTTTAGTAGAGACGGGGTTTCACCATGTTGGTCAGGCTGGTCTCGAATTCCTGACCTCAGGTGATCCACCCGCCTTGGCCTCCCAAAGTACCAGGATTACAGGTGTGAGCCATCGCACCCGCCCTAATCTATAATTTTCTTAGTTATTTGTTAATGTTTCTGTTTTTTCTCACCATTAAAACGTAAATACCATGAGGACAGACCTTGTTTAGGTTACTGTAACTCTAGGGCCTAACCCATAGCAGGAGTGCAGTAAATATTTGTGTTTTCTGTTTTTTGTTTGTTGTTTTTTTTTTTTTGTGAGACGGACTCTCGCACTGTCACCAGGGCTGGAGCGCAGTGGTGTGGTCTCGGCTCCCTGCAACCTCCGCCTCCCGGGTTCAAGCAATTCTCCTGCCTCAGCCTCCCAAGTAGCTGGGATTACAGGCGCCCATCATCACGCCCAGCTAAATTTTTTTTGTATTTTTAGCAGAGATGGGGTTTCACCATCGTTGGCCAGTCTGGTCTTGAACTCCTGACCTCGTGATCTGCCCGCCTTGGCCTCCCAAAGTGCTGGGATTCCAGGCGTGAGCCGCTGTGCCCGGCCAGCAGTGCAGTAAGTATTTGCTGAATGAATGAATGAATGAATGAATGAATGAACAAGGCTAATATTTTAAATCCCTAAGCGCTATAATGATCAGCTGTTCTTCGAAACCTAGTTCTTGAGGCAGCTGCTACCAGAGCTTTCCGCACTGAATGGACCTTACGTTACAAACTGTAGGTTCTTTGGAATTCCTTCAACTCTCCCAGAAAAATAAATAACTTATTTAAGACATAAGGACATTACCTTAATGTATTCACTTTGAGCATGATGACTGTCATGCATAACGGGCAACACTTTTCCAATTTTATCTTCTTTCTTCTTACACTGCACCCGGTATTGCTTAATCTTTGACATCAGATTATCTTTTTCAAGCATCCATGACTTCTCTTTACTTTGGTTTTCAGATCTGAGTTGCAGAAAATCTTTGGTGCTTTCATAGAGCAGCTCTTGGGTGTGGTGAAGACTAGGAACGAAAGTACAAATGCAGACATGAGGATGCACACACAGCACACCTGAAAGCAAGGATCATTCCAAAATGGAAGAGAATGGCTCTTTTTAAAATTGTGTAATATATAAATTTTGTAAAATATTAGCGGTTGTAAAAATCGGATCACTGGCAATCTTACAGGTTTTACTGGGCAAAGTATAATGTATCTACCCATGCGCACTGGTTCACAGACTGGTCTTTACAGGTATTTCCCTGAGTGCTCATGATTAGAAGGACTACAGGGCTACAGGGATATTTACACATAGCCTGCATAAGTATGGACCATTCCTAGGAATCAGACAAGGAAGAACTAAATCATGGTGTTCTGACAAGTTAATACAAATTCTATAGTATCAAAACCAGCTTTGCTTTTGTGTATGCTGTGCTCCATGTAGAACTGCCTGTATCAAAATCTTATCCTTTGTTTATTTTATTTTATTTTTTTTTGAGACGGAGTATCGCTCTGTGGCCCAGGCTGGAGTGCAGTGGCCGGATCTCAGCTCACTGCAAGCTCCGCCTCCCGGGTTCACGCCATTCTCCTGCCTCCGCCTCCCGAGTAGCTGGGACTACAGGCGCCCGCCACCTCGCCCGGCTAGTTTTACGCCCGGCTAGTTTTTTGTATTTTTAGTAGAGACGGGGTTTCACTGTGTTAGCCAGGATGGTCTCGATCTCCTGACCTCGTGATCCGCCCGTCTCGGCCTCCCAAAGTGCTGGGATTACAGGCTTGAGCCACCGCGCCCGGCCTGTTTATTTTAAAAAGAACTTTTTGTTTTTGACAGGGTCTTGCTCTGTCACCTAGGTTGGAGTGCAGAGGCACAACCATGGCTCACAGCAGCCCTGACCTCCTGGGCTCAAGCAATCCTTCTGTCCCAGCCTCCTAAGCAGCTGGGACCACCTCCCAGGGCGTTTGCCAGCTCATTAAAAATTTGTGTGTGTGTGTGGAGACGGGGTCTTGCTATGTTCCCTAGGCTAGTCTGGTCTGGAACTCCTGGGCTCATACAATCCTCTCGCCCCAGCCTCCCAAAATACTGGGATTACAAGTGGGAACCACTGCACCTGGCCTCCTTTTTAAAAAATCAACTTCCTGGGCCGGGCGCGGTGGCTCACGCCTGTAATCCCAGCGCTTTGGGAGGCCGAGGCGGGCGGATCACAAGGTCAGGAGATCGAGACCACGGTGAAACCCCGTCTCTACTAAAAATACAAAAAATTAGCCGGGCGCGGTTGTGGGCGCCTGTAGTCCCAGCTACTCGGGAGGCTGAGGCAGGAGAATGGCGTGAACCCGGGAGGCGGAGCTTGCAGTGAGCTGAGATCCGGCCACTGCACTCCAGCCTGGGCGACAGAGCGAGACTCCGTCTCAAAAAAAAAAAAAAAAAAAAAAATCAACTTCCTGTACGAAGTCATTTTCAACAACTTTAGCCTATTTTAATTCCTCCATTCTCTGAAATTCCATCCCAGTGTTAATGTTCGCTTGTCTTATAATTCAATACTTGCTCCTCTGTCACATTTTAACTGTCAACATGCACTTTTTCCCACCCTGAGAGAAAGCATATACCTTATTTACTGCTTATTTTTGCCCCAATGCCATGAGATTGTCAAGGATAATACTAACTACTGGACATACACAGGCAGTTAACAGATTCTTGACGACCCTTTCCTGAAATTTAGAAATAGACAATGTTTCTATCTTTAAAAAACAATATCCTTGGAAGTTAGCAACTCATCAGTTTAACATTATCCCCTAGAAAAATGCTATACTGAATGATCTAACTGCTTGCAAGAGTATTAAATACCATGAAGCAATCACTACAGTTTTCTACTGAACAAATAATGTCAGATCCACTTATTTTCATGAGTAAAAGGGCACACAGATACGAGGAAAATGGTAGCATAGTGCCAAGCACACAGTAAATGTCACAAGATGAAGTATACAGGCAGGTATGTGTGCACATATATAAAGACAGAGAGATTTCACTCAGTTACCACACGGATCTCTCTCACTTTCAATGAGTTATTTTAATCTGTCTTACGTTACGTTCTCAATCTCAAACGGGGAAAGTATGGGCTTGTTAAAATACAAGTAGCTTGAAAGTGACACCCGAAGGGCAGTCATTAATGGCCTTGGATTTCTTCTTAGGAAGATCTGTCTAATGGAAGGAACTGATCACGTGCTCAGATATGAAGATAATGCTAAACAAGGAAGGTTATTGATATTCTGGAAAACAGATATAAAATTACAAATTACTGTGACAATTTAAAAATATCTGTCCCTTAAAAACAAAACCCAATGAAAAGTCAAGATGCTTAAGTTTTTGCTACTTAAGTGCAAAAACAGTAAAAATAAAAATGAAGATAGAGAAATACTGGCCCAATGCAAACACATTATACTATGTTAAAAGAGACATAGCAGGCTGGGCACGGTGGCTCACGCCTATAATCCCAACACTTCGGGAGGCTGAGGTGGGCGGATCACCTGAGGTCAGGAGATCGAGACCAGCCTGGCTAACATGGTGAAACCCTGTCTCTACTAAGAAGGAAGTGTCAGAAGGTGCTGCCGCGTAACAAATGTCCGATAAACAACAGCTGTTATGATTAGTCTGGCTGACGCACAAGGCGAACTACAGCAACAGGGGAGGAGCTGAGGCTGAAGGTTTATTTGGTGTCAGATGATGACGTTCCTAAAAATTCATGCTAAGATATCAGGACTTTATCATAAGGTAAATGGAGACTATCAAATATTTTTAAGCAGTTGATAATTACTAATAGAGGAACTAATTCATAGTAGTGAGAAAGATATAAGAACACAAAAGGCTGGGTGCGGTGGCTCACGCCTATAATCCCAGCACTTTGGGAGGCCAAGGCGGGTGGATCACGAGGTCAGGAGATCGAGACCATCCTGGCTAACATGGTGAAACCTCGTCTCTACTAAAAATACAAAAAATAATAATAATAATAAATTAGCTGGGTGTGGTGGCGGGCACGTGTAGTCTCAGCTACTTGGGAGGCTGAGGCAGGAGAATGGCGTGAACCCAGGAGGCAGAGCTTGCAGTGAGCCGAGACTGTGCCACTCCACTCCAGCCTGGGCGACAGAGCGAGACTCTGTCTCAAAAAAAAAAAAAAAAACAAAAAAAAACACAAAGGATCAGCAATAGGAACAATTTAAACAAAGGAATAGAGTTTGAATTAATGTACTAAGAATGAGAGTTCAGGGCTGGGCACAGTGGCTCATGTTTGTAATCTCAGTGCTTCAGGAGGCTGAAGTGAGAGGATTGCTTGAAGCCAGGAGTTCGAGACTAGCCTGGGCAACACAGCGAGACCCCATCTCTACAAAAAATAATAAAAATAAGCCAGGTTTGGTGGTATGCACCTGTAATCCTAGCTACTTGGAAGGCTGAGGCAGGAGGGTTGCTCGAGTCCAGGAGCTCAAGGCTGCAGTGAGCTATGATCACGCCACTGCACTCCAGTCTGGGCAACAGAGTAAGACCCTGTCTTTACTGGAAAAAACAAAACAAAACAATCAGAGAGGAGATACTTTCCTGAGTGCTAACTTCAGGTTATATGATTAGAAGGACTACAGGGATATTCACACACAGCCTGCGTAAGTATGGACCATTCCTAGGAATAAGACACGGAAGTACTAAATCATGAAGATCTGACAAGTTAACACAAGTTCTACAGCATCAGAAACAGCTTTGCTTGTGTGTATGCTGTGATCCATGTAGAACTGCCTGTATCAGAGAGCAGAGAAAGGACTTGAGAGGGTTTTTAGGCCCACAATCCATAGGGTTTGGAATTAAGGAATAAGAAAGTTAAGAGCTGAAGATGATTCTGTGGTTTCAAGCCTGGGAAACCGAATACATGTGATGTCGTGAAACTAAATGAAAAGAAGAAAGAAGTAGTAGGTTTAAGATGGGGATGGGAGTATTTATTGGGAGAAACAAACTGTGTGGTTTCAGTAGTGGTAAATCAAACACATTCAACTGAGAATGTCCTTATGGCATTAGGTCTGGCCACTGGAACTAGGCAAAAGGGTGAAGGGGTTAACGGGTAGAAGAACCAAGAAAGACAGGTGCTGCAGAAATCAAGGGAAATGAATTACAAGGAGGGGCTGATCTGTGATGCCAAACATGCAAGAAGATACTACGTATAATAAGGACTGAACAGAGATATAACTGGTCTCAGAAGTTAAGAGGTCGGCCAGGGCTGGGCGCGGTGGCTCACGCCTGTAATCCCAGCACTTTAGGAGGCTGAGGCGGGTGGACCACCAGAGGTCAGGAGTTCGAGACCAGCCTGGCTAACACGGTGAAACCCCGTCTCTACTAAATTTACAAAATTAGCTGGGTGTGGTGGCGGCGCCTGTGATCCCAGCTACTTGGAAGGCCGAGGCAGGAGAATCGTTTGAACCTGAGATGCAGAGGTTGCAGGGAGCCGGGATCAGCCTCTGCACTCCAGCCTGGCGACAGAGTGAGACTTAGTCTCTAAAACAAAATAAAAAAGTTAAGAGGTCAGTGGTGACCCCAGAAAGGGCGTGTTTAATAAAATGGGGGGGTGAACCCCAGAAAGGGCGTGTTTGATAAAATGGGGGTGAACTCCAGAAAGGGCGTGTTTAATAAAATGGGGGGGTGAAGCCAGACTGCAGAGAGGTAAAGAAAGGTAAGCAGGTTAGGAACAAAAACAATGAGGACAGAGTTGGCCATTTTTTGTTTTTATTTTTTCAGATTTTAAAAATAACTTTTATTTTTTAAAAGTACGTGCATTATAGGAAACTAAAACACATAAGAAGCAAAGAACAAAGTCATCCACAATCAGAATCGCTTTACAGTTTATAAACTGTAAAGTTTACAGGACGCTCTAGTTCCTGCGTGTATGCAGACACGACACCCCATTTTATGAGATTGAGATCGTACAATATGTATCGTGCTGTTTCATACATCAGAGATATTTACAGTTCAAAATCCCAAAGCTATATGAGTATTCTGATAACCAAGAATACACTATGCCAACTCAATCTGTTAGAAAAAAATACAATCCTGCCTTTCTTGGGACAGAAATTTCATAGAAGACAAAAATGACAACACGTCGCTAGATAAAAGCACTGGCAGAGTTCCGATTAAAACACTGAGTGTGCAGTTTTTTGGTGTAGATATGTAAACTCATGTTTTCCATATTCGTGAAGGGGCAAACAAAAGAAAAGGGCTCTACGACACTGAGTCAGACAGTGTATATATCAGTGGATAAAAGAACACTTTTTTTTTTTGAGACAGGGTCTCACTCTGTCGTCCAGGCATGAGCGATTACAGGCGTGAGCCCGGCCTAAGAACGCTTCTTAACCACCAGAAGCTAAAATGCCACAGTAGATTAACAGGAGCACATGAAATACTCATCAGCTCTTCAACGGCATGCCTGGAACAGCGAGATACTCACCTACGTAGAACCAGGGGTTTCTGAGGAAGACAATTTTTTCAAGGTTCCCTTTAGTTCTATGACCTGCTGTTGTTCAAGTACAAAACGCTAACTTTTAAGTCACTCAGAAAAATAAAATACCTGTTAGGTTCAGCTTTCTTAGACACTCACTTTTTGGTTAGCTCTTTGATTTTGTTCTGATTTCTCTGGTGCTGAACTTGTATTTCCTCAAGGTGAATCCGTCTATCCTCCATGAGCCCTTCAATTTGTTCTCGAGCAAGTTTGGTCTGCTCTCCCAGCTGAGCCTGCAGTGCTTCCACCTAGACAGGCCAAAAAGGGGTGAGGAATCCAACCCTACTTCCACTTACTTCATACCTCTAGGAAAACTGAGCCTTTCTCCAGAAAAATTAAAAAACAAACAAAAAAATCTCACTCCTAATCCTCTTGTTCATTTCAAGACAAGGTCTTGCTCTGTCCCCCAGGCTGGAGTGCAAGGGGCGTGATCATAGGTCACTGCAGCCTCAACCCCATGGGCTCAGGCATTCCTCCCTGCCTCAGCCTCCAGGACTACAGGTGTGTCCCACCACACCCAGCTAATTTTATTTTTATTTTTTGTAGAGATGGGGTCTCACTATGTTGTCCAGGCTGGTCTGGAACTTTGGGGTTGTAGAGATGGGATCTCACTATGTTGTCCAGGCTGGTCTCGGACTTTTGGGTTGTAGAGATGGGATCTCACTATGTTGTCCAGGCTGGTCTCGGACTTTTGGGTTGTAGAGATGGGATCTCACTATGTTGTCCAGGCTGGTCTTGGACTTTTGGGTTGTACAGATGGGATCTCACCATGTTGTCCAGGCTGGTCTCGGACTTTTGGGCTCCAACAATCATCTAGCCTCGGCCTCCCAAAGTGCTGGGATTACAGGCACTACCATGCCCGGCCCAGTTCTTCTTAATGTCTTATAAATGGGGTTAAGCTATACAAGAGTAGATTCTTTGTCCAAACGAAACCCAGCATCTACATCACACAAACAAAGCTACAAAATCGTTTCCCCTACCCTGTGATTTTTGGCTTTTCACTATCTCCCTTGACTGCCTCCCTTTAAGACACCCTTCCTGCCCAGAAGCAAAATGACTCTTGGTTTTTTGTTTCAAAAAGTACAGCAAAATGAATATAAGGTAATTTCCTTCTCTGTGTCTGGCTATCACGACTCCACATGGAGATAGTAGCCAAAGGTACAAACTGTCATTAAATCAACAGAGATTTAACCTAGTAAGGACAGAAACTTCAGTGCAATCAGATGAACAATCATGGTTCCAAATGATACATAATAACCAGGAGGTAAGAGAATAGTTCATTACTTTCCTAGACTTTAGAACCTAAGCACTAAATAAATGAATATACCACCAAACGTTGATCTGTCAGCATAGACAAGCTTCCCTCTGCAATCTCGGTATATCCCCAGGCCAGTGGATTCCTACTTTGTAATGGTTTTGGTGGACGGGGCTTAGTACATTGAACTGAAGGTTTAGAGTAGCACTTTTAGCATGTTCAAATAGAAAAGGATGGTTTTAAAATAAAGCTCTTGGAAATGAGGAACAATCTCAATTTTCTCAGTCACATGAGGCTTAGAAGGAACCTGTGTGCAAGGAGATGCTTATCACACGATACTGCAGGTACGTTATATAAAGCCAAACTTGTGGATAAAAGCCACCTGGGTCTGCCAAAACACATTCTTTACCTGCAGGATGAGTGTCTGCACGTCTCTTTGGTAATGTTCAGAACTTCCTCTTCTCTCGCGCGATGGTCTTCTTTTGCTTATTTTAGGATCTAAAATGGAAAACAAAATCCGTCAAGAAGGTTTTACCCGGCTTTTCTGTCTGCTATCGAAGCATCCGCATTTCCCGCGCCAGGGAGTTCAGATTCGTTTACCTGTGAGGGACGGAAAGGAAGACGACGGGAAACACCATAACCACAATGCTTAACTTTTTTTTTTTTGAGACGGAGTCTCGCTCTGTCGCCCAGGCTAGAGTGCAGTGGCGCGATCTCGGCTCACTGCAAGCTCCGCCTCCCGGGTTCCCGCCATTCTCCTGCCTCAGCCTCCTGAGTAGCTGGGACTACAGGCGCCCGCCACCGCACCCGGCTAATTTTTTGTATTTTTAGTAGAGACGGGGTTTCACTGTGGTCTCGATCTCCTGACCTTGTGATCCGCCCGCCTCGGCCTCCCAAAGTGCTGGGATTACAGGCTTGAGCCACCGCGCCCGGCCAGTGCTTAACTTTTCAAACAGGAATCTGTCAGGGAACTCTGCAAGATGTCACCTAAATAATCCTACTCATCTTCTGGCAGAATCAACCACTAAATTTTCCTTAGAATCAATCACTAAAATAGTTGTGTCTACTTTCTTAGTAAAATACTATTTAATCAGAATAAGGCCAGGTGTTGTGGCTCATGCCTGTAATCCCAGTGCTTTGGGAGGCCAAAGCAGGACAATCACTTGAAGCCACGAGTTCAAAACCAGCCTGAGTGACACAGTGAGAACCCCTCCCAACACAAAATAAGGTAAAATACAATAAATTAGCCAGGTGTGGTGGCATATGCCTGTCGTCCCAGCTACTCAGGAGATTGAGGTGGGAGGGTCACTTGAGTCCAGGAGTTCAAGGTTACAGTAAACCGTGCTCATACCACTGTACTGCAGCCTGGGTGACAGAGCCTGTCTCAATCAACCAATCAATCAATCAAACAGAATAAGGAATAAGAAAAACAAAACTTAAACATTTTGGTTATGACATATCACACAATTTTCAAAAGGCAAGGTTATTTTAAAGATAAGGAATGCTAAAAATTGAACTGAGCAGGCCAGGTGCGGTGGCTCACGCCTGTAATCCCAGCACTTTGGGAGGCCAAGGCAGGCGGATCACCTGAGGTCAGGAGTTTGAGACCAGCCTAACATGGAGAAACTCCCTCTCTACTAAAAATACAAAATTAGCCAGGTATGGGGTGCGTGCCTGTAATCCCAGCTATTGGGGAGGCTGAGGTAGGAGAATCACTTGAATCTGGGAGACAGAGGCTGTAGTGAGCGGAGATCACGCCACTGCACTCCAGCCTGGGCAACAAGAGCAAAACTCCATCTCAAAACAAAACAAAACAAAAAGACACAATTGAACTGAGCAAAATTTAATTTCTTGGATGGTTCAAGAAGCTCATTAAGACATTAGACCACCAAAGGCATCATTATGAACATCAATTATCACTGTACAGTAGGGAAAACATTTCCAATTGTGTACACTGTGCTTTTTTTTGGAGACAGAGTCTCACTCTGTTGTGCATTGGTGTGATCTCGGCTCACTGCAAACTCCGCCTCCTGGGTTCAAGCAATTCTCCTGCCTCAGCCTCCCAAACTGGGATTACAGGCACCTGCCACCATGCCTGGCTAATTTTTTGTGTTTACATCGGTTTTGCCATGTTGGCCAGGCTGGTCTCGACGTCCTGACCTCAGGTGATCCACCCACCTCAGCCTCCCAAAGTGCTGGGATTACAGGTATGAGCCACCGTGCCCAGCCTGCCCTGTGATTTTCAATTCTGCATTGATGAGAATTTCTAATAGGTTATATGTTTGTTACCTGCTTTGAAAGCTGAAGATTCATTCTGCTCACGTTCACCTACAGCCTGGATAGTCCTTTGGAGAATGGTGACCTAAGGAAGCAAACACTGGTATTGAAGTAGCCTTCCTATAAACGTAATGTTTTATTTTTCAGCCTTAGTTCTGCAGATTGAACGCTGTAAGTTAAATTTGTCAAAACTGATATGATTATATAAGGATGTCATACATATGAGAGACCACACAAGCAAAGTAACAAACCGGATAAAACCCTGTGTTGACAATATAAACTTAAAAAAGTTGGCCGGGTGTGGTGGCATGTGCCTGTGGTCCCCGCTACTCAGGAGGCTAAGGTGGGAGGGTCGCTGGAGCCCAGGAGCTCAAGGCTGCAGTGAGCTATGATCGCTCCACTGCACTCCAAGCTGGGCAACAGAATGAGACTTTGTTTCTAAAAAAAATAAAAACAAGGCCGGGCATGGTGGCTCACGCCTGTAATCCCAGCAATTTGGGAGGTCGATGGGGGAGCAGATCACCTGAGGTCAGGAGTTCAAGACCAGCCTGACCAACATGGAGAAACTCCATCTCTACTAAAAATACAAAATTAGCCAGGCATGGTGGTGGGTGCCTGTAATCCCAGCTACTCGGGAGGCTGAGGCAGGAGAATCATTTGAACCCAGGAGGTGGAGGTTGTGGTGAGCCAAAATCGCACCATTGCACTCCAGCCTGGGTGACAAGAGTGAAACTCTGTCTTGAAAAATAAATAAATTAATAATAAAAATAAATAAATACATAAATAAAATTCCAGGGCTATTTGGTAATATATGATTAAAAACAAAACCAAGAACAGCTTGGGGCACAGTGGTGCACCCCTGTAGTTCCGGCTACTTGGAAGGATGGTGCTTAAGCCCAGAAGTGTGAGTCCAGCCTAGGCAACAGGCCAAGACCTCAGCTCTAAATTGTTTTTATTTTTATTATTTTTTTTTTTTTAAAAAGCAGCTCTTTGGCCGGGCGCGGTGGCTCACGCCTGTAATCCCAGCACTTTGGGAGGCCGAGACGGGTGGATCATGAGGTCAGGAGATTGAGACCATCCTGGCTAACACGGTGAAACCCCGTCTCTACTAAAAAATACAAAAAACTAGCCAGGCGAGGTGGCAGGCGCCTGTAGTCCCAGCTACTCGGGAGGCTGAGGCAGGAGAATGGCGTAAACCCAGGAGGCGGAGCTTGTAGTGAGCTGAGATCCGGCCACCGCACTCCAGCCTGGGTGACACAGCAAGACTCCAAAAAAAAAAAAAAAAAAAAAAAAAGCAGCTCTTTGGTGGGTGTGGTGGCTCACGCCTATAATCCCAGCACTTTGGCAGGCCAACACGGGCAGACTGCTTGCGCTCAGGAGTTCCAGACCAGCCTGGGCAACATGGTGAAACCCCATCTCTACAAAAAATACAAAAATTAGCTGGGCGTGGTGGTGCACATCTGCAGCCCCAGCTGATTGGGAGGCTGAGGTGGGAGGAGTGCTTGAGACCGGGAGGCGGAGGTTGTAGTGAGCTGAGATTGCACATTGCACTCCAACCTGTGTAACAGAATGAGACTTTGTCTCAAAAAAAAAAAAAAAAAAAAGTAGCTCTTGGCCAAGGACCTTCAGGAAACAGAAGTATACATATACAGATATGTATAAAAACGCTCAGGAACTGTTTACAGAAGTGAAAAAATAGAAATAGTATACACAGACACATAACTATTTCTACAGGAATGGAAAAAGAGACGGAGGTATGTATACCAAAGTATTAACAGTGGACTGTCTCTGGGGTATAGGATTATGAGAACCTGCCACTTTTACATGATAGATTACTATACTCTGTTTTTAATGAAGACCATGGATATCATTTGTAATCAGTATAAACAAAGATTTAAAAAAGAAACTTAAGAATCAAAACTTTCTCCCACACACAGTCTGCTCCTGCTTTCCTCTCTGTCTCAGCTAAAACAGCCACCCCTCTGTGCCTCAGGTTTCTACACAGTGAAATGGGGTAAACGATGCTACTTCCTGAGGTTTTTGAAGAAAAATGCTTTAACAACTCAGGCAAACAAGGCACTATGATGGCTAATTCTCCACCTGCCTTCTCTAGCGAATACTAACGTTCTTCTGACGATGGGCCCTAGCCTGTGATTTGTGAAGCCACACTCACCATGCTCCACCAAAGATTACTTACTTTGTGAGGAGGCTCCTTACAAAAATAGGTCACTTCTCCAGCGTCTGTTCCCACAAGAGCCAAGAGATTCTGAATCTTGTTCTTGTCTTCTAGCTCCCTGCAATTCTCATGGAAAGCAAGCACATATTATTCAATGTCCCAAGTAAGTAACCCTTGCTGTTTAAAGGATCTCCCTTCTATTTTTTTTAAACAATAGTAACCTCAAATTAAAACAGTAACCTCAAATTAAAATTGAATAGTTATGTATCCAGACTTTAGCTCTACTTTGTAAAACATCAGGTATTTCCATTCAGAGAACAGGGGCCAGGACACTTCTCAGCTCATTCTTTTTTTATTTTTTATTTTTTGCTCTGTCACCCAGGCTGGAGTGCAGTGGCGCCATCTCCACTCACTGCAAGCTCCGCTTCCCGGGTTCACACCATTCTCCTGCCTCGCCTCCCGTGTAGCTGGGACTACAGGCGCCCGCCACCGTGTCCGGCTAATTTTTTTTAAATGTATTTTTAGTAGAGACGGGGTTTCACCGTGTTAGCCAGGATGGTGTCGATCTCCTGACCTCGTGATCCGCCCGTCTCGGCCTCCCAAAGTGCTGGGATTACAGGCGTGAGCCACCGCGCCCGGCCCTTCTCAGCTAACTCTAAAAGGGAACTGTAGCGGCTGCTGAGGGGCACTGCTCAGATCTTCCTCTTCAGGGCTGATGGCTCATTCTGCCATTTGCCAGGAATGCTGCCTGCTGATAGCTTGTAGTTGAATCTCCAGCCAAGGGAACTGCCTCTCATTCCTCAGGGACAGCCCATATCCAGTGCCTGGTCAATGAGGGAACACAAAAATCCAATCCCCTTGCCTCAGTTCAGGATATCTCTGAAGAGCGATCCCAGCTTCAGAGACCCCTGTGGTGCTGGACGAGGCCTGCTGCAACTGAGTCCCAGTTTAAGTTCCCTCACTTCCCAATAAAATTCCTGCAAGCAAATCTCCACTGCACAGTCTGTTTCCCAGAGAACTCGACCTAAGATAGCTGACGTCCGGACTGGACCAACGAAGCAAACGCTAAAAAGGGATTTCAGGCTTGGTGTGGTGGCTCATGCCTATAATCCCAGCACTTTGGGCCAAGGCAGGCGGATCACCTTAGGTCAGGAGTTCGAGACCAGCCTGGCCAACACGGTGAAACCCCGGTCTCCACTAAAATGCAAAAATTAGCTGGGCATGGTGGCGCACACCTGTAATCCAAGCTACTCAGGAGGCTAAGGCACAAGAATCGCTTGAACCTGGGAGGTGGACGTTGCAGTGAGCCAAGATTGCACCATTGCACTCCGGCCTGGGTGACAGAATAAGACTCTGTCTCAAAAAAAAAAAAAAAAAAAAAATTAATTAATTTAAAAAAAACATAAAAGGGGATTTCAGAGCCAGTGACATGGAGATGGTTTACAGAACATGGCGTTTCAGCAAGGGAGATGGGTAGTCAACAGAGAATAGCTTAAACAATAAAAGATAAGTCAAAGATGGAAAAGAGGCTGAGGGCTGCTCCCCGTACAAAATCACAATCTCTGACTCATTTTTCAGGCCCAAGTACTTTTTTTTTGTTGTTTTTTGTTTTTTTGAGACAGAGTCTCGCTGTCACCCAGGCTGGAGTGCAATGGCGCCATCTCGGCTCACCACAACCTCCGCCTCTTGAGTTCAAGCAATTCTCCTGCTTCAGTCTCCCAAGTAGCTGGGACTACAGGCATGTGCCACTACGCCCGGCTAATTTTTGCATTTTTAGTAGAGACGGGGTTTCACCATGTTGGCCAGGCTGGTCTTGGACTCCTGACCTCGTGATCTGCCCGCCTCAGCCACCCAAAGTGCTGGGATTACAGGCGTGAGCCACCGCGCCCGGCCTCAAGTCAGTTTTAAGTCCCAGTGACAATTACCTAAAGAAGAGGCTCGAACTCCTAGAAGGTAAGACCCTGTGACACCACAGAGTAGATATTCATGGTAATGATTCCCCACATCCTCCAAAGGGTCTACAGCCATTTATTCAAGTAACTATATACTGGGGAAAAGGAAAGACCTGGGCATTTTAAGGATTGCTGGATACAGGGTCCAAACTGACACTGATACCAGATAACCTGAAGCATCATCATGGCACTGGGGCATGTGGGGACCGTGGAATAAATGGAATTTGGGCATGTCCAGCTCACAGCAGGTCTATGGGATCCACCAAATCAATGTTCATTTCTTCAGTTCCCAAATGATTAAAATGGACATACGAGGTAGGGGGCAGTACCTCCAAATTAGCTTCTTGGCTTCCGGGGTAAGCTAAGTGAAAGCCTCTGAAACTGCCCCTCCCTACCCAGTCAAGATGATCAATAAAGACCTAAAGAATGCAGAGGTGGAGGTCCTTACCAAAGCCTCGTTTCATTCCTCAGTATGGCCTATACAAAACCAGGTGGATTCTGGGGATAACAGCAGACTACCACCAAGTAGGCCCCAATTTCAGGCATGGTGCCAGGTGTAGGACCTTTGCTAGAACAGAATTACTTAGTCTCAGGCACATGGTAAGTGGCGAGTAATTAGGCAAATGCATTCCTTCCTACCCCTCAAAAGACCAGAGGCAGTTCACATCATGTGATGTGGACAATGGTGTACGTTTATAGTCTTTCCCAAGGCCATGTTAATGCTTTTACTCTCTGTCAATACAGTGTAAAAGAATCTGGGCCAGCGTGGTGGCTCACACCTGTAATCCCAGCACTTTGGGAGGCTGAGGCAGGTGGACCACAAAGTCAGGAGTTCGAGACCAGCCTGACCAAGATGGTGAAACCCCATCTCTACTAAAAAGTACAAAACTTAGCCGGGCATGGTAATGCACACCTGTAGTCCCAGCTACTCGGGAGGCTGAGGCAGGAGAATCACTTGAATCCGGGAGGCAGAGGTTGCAGTGAGCCGAGATCACGTCACTGCACTCCAGCCTGGGTGACAGAGTAAGACTCCATCTCAAAAACAAACAAACGAACAAACGAAAATAAACAAACAAAAAAGAATCTGGATCTGGCTACACTACAGATTGCCAGGAGCTCACTACTGATGATATTGCACTTAATCAGACTGCATGAACAAGAAACAGCAAGTGCACTGGAACCTTTGGTAAGATACGTGTGCTCCAGAGGGTTGGAGATGAACCTCACGAAGCACATCAGTCAAGTCTTTAAGGCTGTGATCTAGGTATGCCAGGATATTCCCTCCGAAGTAAAGATCAAATTATTTAATCTGGTACCTGCTACACCGAGAAGGAAGCATAATGCCTGAAAGGAGTCTTCAGGCTCTGAAGACAACATAGTCCGTATTTTGGAACACTGCTCTGACCCACGTACCAACTGACACAGAAGGCGAGCTTTCAGCGCGGCCCAGAGTTGAAAGGACGCGCTGCGGCTTGGGACATGTAACTCGGCAGATCCTATGGTGTCTGTGGTGGCACAAGGTACCAACCGGAGTTTACGGCAAGCAACACTACAAGAATCTGAGAATCTGCCGCAAGACCACGCCGTCTACAGCTGAGAATGACGTCACATTTGAAAACCAGCTTCTGCCATGCTACTAGATCCCGCTAAAAATGGAGCACCTGACGGCGGGACACCAACAAAACCATGTGGTGAGGCTGGGCACGGTGGCTCACACTTGGAATCCCAGCACTTTGGGAGGCTGAGGAGGGCGGACTGCTTGAGCTCAGGAGTTCAAGACCAGCCTGGGCAATATGGAAAAACCCTCTCTCCACAAAAAATACAAAAATTAGTCAGGTGTGTTGGCTCATATCTGTAGTCCCAGCTACTTGGAAGGATGAGGCAGGTGGATCACTTGAGCCCGGGAGGCGGAGGTTGCAGTGAGCGGAGATCATGCCACTACATTCCAGCCTGGGTGACTGGGAAAGACCCTGTCTCAAAATAAATAAATAAATAAATAAATAAATAAATAAATAAATAAAAATAAACCATGTGGCTAAATCTTTTCAACAAATGATGTTGAGAAGGCCGGGCGCGGTGGCTCAAGCCTGTAATCCCAGCACTTTGGGAGGCCGAGATGGGCGGATCACAAGGTCAGGAGATCGAGACCATCCTGGCTAACACGGTGAAACCCCGTCTCTACTAAAAAATTCAAAAAACTAGCCGGGCGAGGCGGCGGGCGCCTGTAGTCCCAGCTACTCGGGAGGCTGAGGCAGGAGAATGGCGGGAACCCGGGAGGCGGAGCTTGCAGTGAGCTGAGATCCAGCCACTGCACTCCAGCCTGGGCGACAGAGCCAGACTCCGTCTCAAAAAAAAAAAAAAAAAAAAAAAAGCAAATGATGTTGAGAAAACTGGACATCCACATGCAAAAGAATGAAGTTGGAACCTTACCTAATGCTATATTCAAAAATTAACTCAAAATGGATCAAAGACCTAGACATAAGAGCTAAAATAATAAAAGTTTCAGAAGAAAACATAGGAGCAAAGCTTCCTGACAATGAATTTGGCAATGATTTCTTCGATGTGATACCAAAAGCAGAAGCAACAAAAGAAAAAAAATACATAAATTGAACTTCATAAAATTAAAAACGCCTTGCTCGGCATGGTGGCTCATTCCTTTGGGAGGCTGAGGCAGGAGGATCACTTGAGGCCAGAAGTTTAAGACCAGCCTGAGGAATATAGTGAGATCCTCCTGTCTCTACAAAAAAAATGAAAAAAAGAAAATAAATTAACCAGGCATAGTGGTGCACGCCTATAGTCCCGGCTACTCCCGAGGCTAAGGCAGGAGGATCACCCTGGCTGACAGAGCGATACCCTGCCTCTAAAAAAAAAAAAAAAAAAAAAAGGAGAAAATAAAAAGGCAATCTATGGAATGGGAGAAAATATTTGCATGTATCTGTATGTCTAATAAAGGTTTAGTATCCAGAATATATAAAGAACTTCTATGGCCAGGCACCGTGGCTCACATCTGTAATCTCTGCACTTTGGGAGGGTGAGGTGAGAGGATCACTTGAGCTCAGGAGTTTGAGACCAGCCTGGGCAACATAGCAAAACTCCGACTCTACCAAAAATACAAAAATTAGCCAGGCGTGGTGGCACATGCCTGTAGTCCCAGCTACTCGGGAGGCTGACATGGGAGGAGAGCTTGAGCCCAGCAGACAGAGGCTGCAGTGAGCCGTGATCACGCCACTCACTGTAGCCCGGGCGACGGAGCGAGACCCTGTCTCAGCAACAACAAAAACAACCCAATTATTAAAATGGGCAAAAGATCCGAATCAACACTTCTCCAAAGAAGATATATAAACGGCACAGGAAAGACGCTCGAGATTTTAAGATGCAAATCAAAACCACAATGGGACTCCCTCACACCCATTCAGACGGTTACTATCAAAGAAACAGAAAATAAGGCTGGGCACAGCGGCTCAAGCCTGTAATCCTAACACTTTGGGAGGCAAAGGTGGGCAAATTGCTTGAGCCCAGGAGTTTGAGACCAGCTTGGGCAAAACGGTGAAACCCCATCTCTTCAAAAAACACAAAAATTAGGCAAGCACTGTGGTGCACACCCGTGGTCCCAACTAATTAGGAGGCTGAGGTTGCCCCCAACCTCATCCAAGCCTGGGAGGTTGAGGCTGCGGTGAGCTGTGATCATGCCACTGCACTCCAGCCTGGTTGACTGAGCAAGACCTTGTCTCCAAAAAAACAAAACCCAGAAAATAACAAGTGTTGGCCAGGCACGGTGGCTCATGCCTGTAATTCCAGCACTTTGGGAGGCTGAGGCAGGAGGACTGTTTGAGCTCAGGAGTTTGAGACTAGCCTGGGAAACATGGTGAAACCTTGTCTCTACAAAAAAAAAAAAAAAAAAAAACATAGCTGGGCATGGCGGCACATGCACGTAGTCACAGCTACTTGGAGGCTGAAGTGTGAGGATCACCTGAGCCTAGGAGGTAGGTAAAGGCTGCAGTGAGCCAAGATCATGCCACTGCACTCCAGCCTGGGTGAGATCCTGTCTCAAAAAAAAAAAAAAAAAAAAAGGCTTAAAGGAAAAAAAAAAAGAAAATAACAAGTATTGGTAAGGATGTGGAGAAACTCAAACCCTTGTGCACTGCTGGTGGGAATATAAAACAGTATAGCCACTATAGAAAATAGTATGGCAGTTACTCAAAAACACAAAAACAGAATTACCATATGATCTACTTCTGGGTATATACACAAAAGAATTAAAAGTAAGGTCTCGGACGGGCACAGTAGCACACACCTGTAATCCTAGCACTTTGGGAGGCTGAGGCAGACAGATCACTTGAGCTTGGAAGTTGGAGACCAGCCTGGGCAACATGGCAAAACCCTGTCTCTACGAAAATTACAAAAAAAATTAGCCAGGCATGTTGGTACACACCTGTAGTCCCAGCTACTCAGGAGGCTGAGGTGGGTGGATCGCTTCAGTTTGGAAGGCGGAGGTTACAGTGAGCTGAGATCCACTGGTGGATGAATGGACAAACCAAATGTGGTACGTACATATAATGGAATATTGTTCAGTCTTAAAAAGCAAGAAAATTCTGACACATGCTACCACATGGATGAACCTTGAAGACATTATGCTAAGTGAAATAAGCCTGACATAACAAATATTGTATGATTCCACTTACGTGAGGTACCTGAAATAGTCAAATTCATAGAGACGAAAAGTAGAAGGGCGTGTTCCAGGAACTGGGGTAACGGGGAGGTGGGAGTTACTGTTGAATGGTATACAATTTCAGTTTAGGAATATGAAAATGTTCTAGAGTTCAACGCTGGTGACAGTTGTGCAACAATGTGAATATACTTAATGCCATTGAATCGTACACTTCAGACGGCTAAAATGGTAAACTTTTGGTTCTGTGTATTTTCCCCTCCCACTCCCAGCACACACACACGGAAACGCACTGTAAGGGAACACGTAGTGTACTGCTCAGATTCCCCCTCATGATCACGACATTTATCTCCCAGGAGCTCAGCTCTTCTCTAAAAATTACACTTGGCTGAAGGGGGCTTCCTCCCCGACGTTTACACACCCTCCCTGGGGACAGCCTGCATCCTATGACTGGTCAATGGGGGGACACAAAAGTCTGAGTCCTTTGCCGCCGAAAGACCACCCTATCCTTGGTGCTCCCTACGGGGTTGGCTAAGGCTTCTGTTCCCATTGTATCCATTCGTATTCTACCCCTGCCCAAATCTGCTCATA
Organism: Macaca mulatta; assembly: GCF_049350105.2. NCBI lineage: Eukaryota > Metazoa > Chordata > Mammalia > Primates > Cercopithecidae > Macaca > Macaca mulatta. The sequence continues at coordinate 1,197,080 of NC_133416.1, read as the reverse complement.
GCTATTATTCCAGAGAGCTTCTCCAGTAACTGCCCTGAAGGCAAATCTCCATCTCAGAGTCCATTTCCTAGGGAATACAACCTAAGAGAATTCATGTGGAGAAATGCATCTTTCTAAAAGTAATTTAAAGGGCTGGGCATGGTGGTTCACGCTTGTAATCCCAACACTTTGGGAGGCTGAGGTGGGCAGATCACTTGAGGCCAGGAGTTCGAGACCAGCCTGGTTGACAGGGCAAAACCCCATCTCTACAAAAATACAAAAATTAGCCAGGCGTTGTAGCGCACACCTGTGGTCCCAGCTACTTGAGAGGCTGAGGCATGAGAATCGCTTGACCCAGGAGGCGGAGGCTGCAGTCGAGATAGCACCGCTGTACTCCAGCCTGGGCAATGGAGACTGCCTCAAAATAAATAAATAAATAAATAAATAAATAAATAAATAAATAAATAAAATACAAGTAATTTAAAGTTATAACTCCAACATTTCCCTTCTCCTGCTTGGTACCTGATTCTCAGTCGGTCATTTTCTGAGTAGAGGCGCAAAACATGTTCCCGCTCTTGGAAGAGGCAGACCTGCATGTCACTTAGAGCTTTCTGCAATTCAGCAATCTCTTCCTCCCTCTGCTGCAAATCACATTCAAGTTTATGCTGCAGAAAAACCACAATGAGAAGCTGAAAGACACTGGGCTTCAATGGAGTATCTCTCACTGCATAGGGAGGAGTCTACTCATGTAGAAATATTCCAGAGTAGGCCGGGCGCGGTGACTCACGCCTGTAATCCCAGCACTTTGGGAGGCCGAGACGGGCGGATCATGAGGTCAGGAGATTGAGACCATCCTGGCTAACACGGTGAAACCCCGTCTCTACTAAAAAATACAAAAAACTAGCAGGGCGAGGTGGCGGGTGCCTGTAGTCCCAGCTACTCAGGAGGCTGAGGCAGGAGAATGGCGTAAACCTGGGAGGCAGAGCTTGCAGTGAGCTGAGATCGCGCCACTGCACTCCAGCCCGGGCGACAGAGCGAGACTCCGTCTCAAAAAAAAAAAAAGAAATATTCCAGAGTAAATAATTTCGCCAATACAGAATTCAAATGACAGCAATAGGCATGTATAGACTGGAGTTTGTTTGTTTATTTATTGAGATCAAGTCTTGCTCTGTTGCCCAGGCTGGAGTGCAGTGGCACGATCTCAGCTCACTGCAACCTCCACCTTCTAGGTGATTCTCGTGCCTCAGCCTCCCAAGTAGCTGAGATTACAGGTGCATGCCACCACGCCCAGCTAATTTTTGTATTTTTAGTAGAGATGGGGTTTTGCCATGTTGGTCAGGCTGGTCTCAAACTCCTGACCTCAAGTGATCCACCCGCCTCGGCCTCCCAAAGTACTGGGATTAAAGGCATGAGCCACCATGCCTGGCATTGACTGGAGTTTAAAAACTACAGGATGAGTGTGAAGTTTGCATTTAACATCAAAGCTCTCACATCTTCCTTTTACGGACTATAGAATCCAGAATGCCGTACGACTCACCTATTCTATCCACAGCTTTTTTTTCTTTTTGAGACAGAGTCTTGTTCTGTCGCCCAGGCTGGAATGCAGTGGCATAATCTCGGCTTACTGCAACCTCTGCCTCCCAGGTTCAAGTGATTCTTCTGCCTCAACCTCCCGAGTAGCTGGGATTACAGGTACACACCACCACGCCCAGCTAATTTTTGTATTTTTAGTAGAGATGGGGTTTCACCACGTTGGCCAGGCTGGCTTGAACTCCTGAGCTCAGGCAATCCACCCACCTTGGCCTCCCAAAGTGCTGGGATTACAGGCGTGAACCACTGCACCCAGCCTATCCACATTTTTTTGTTAATGTTTCCTGTATCATAAGCATTATTATGACATGCAGAAAAACAAAGATGAAAAGATCTGATTCCTGTCTACAGAGCTAAGGAATTTCATGGGGAGAGAGGCAAAGGATTCAAATAAAATAATTACTTCATGAAAGCATGCATGGTGAAATGGTGTGGGGGAAAGCATGGCAGGAATAAAAATTCTGAAATGCTTGGGAAATCAAAGCACTGCCACCAAAGAGCTGACACTTGACAGACGAACAGAAAACTGGTAGAGAGAGAAGCAGACGGTTGGTACTCCAAGAAAAGAGAACAGGAAGTTAGAACCATGAGAGAGCCTGATGTTGGTAGAAAGGAAGAAGATCTCGTCACGTGCTACAACATGGACGAAACTTGAGGACATTATGCTAAGTGAAGTAAGTCAGTCACTAAAAGAAAAACTACAGTATGATTCCACTCTATTCTAGATAAATCCTGCTCTTTTTTTTTTGAGACGGAGCCTTGCTCTGTCGCCCAGACTGGAATGCAGTGGTGTGATATCAGCTCACTGCAACCTCCACCTCCTGGGTAATTCTCCTGCCTTGGCCTTCCAAGTAGCTGGGACTACAGGTATGTGCCACCACGCCTAGCTAATTTTTGTTTTTTTTTTTTTTTTTTTTTTTGAGACGGAGTCTCGCTCTGTAGCCCGGGCTGGAGTGCAATGGCCGGATCTCAGCTCACTGCAAGCTCCGCCTCCCGGGTTCCCGCCATTCTCCTGCCTCAGCCTCCTGAGTAGCTGGGACTACAGGCGCCCGCCACCTCGCCCGGCTAGTTTTTTGTATTTTTAGTAGAGACGGAGTTTCACCGTGTTAGCCAGGATGGTCTCGATCTCCTGACCTCGTGATCCGCCCGTCTCGGCCTCCCAAAGTGCTGGGATTACAGGCTTGAGCCACGGCGCCCGGCCAATTTTTGTATTTTTAATAGAGACAGGTTTTGCCATGTTGGTCAGGCTGGTCTCGAACCCCTGACCTCAGGTGATCCGCTTGCCTCGGCCTCCCAAAGTGCTGGGATTAGACGTGAGCTACCAAGCCCGGCAAATCCTGCTCTATTTCTAATTCATAGAAATAGCAAGTAAAATAGTGGTTACAGGGAGTGTGGGGAGGAATGATCTGTTTAAGGGATGGAGCTTTGGTTTTATAAAATGAAAACATTCTAGAGATCAGTCACACAACAATGTGAACATACTTAACACACCAGGCAGGCAGATCACTCGAGGCCAGGAGTTCAAGACCAGCCTGACCAACATGGCGAAACCCCATCTCTACTAAAAAAACAAAAATTAGCTGGGCGTGGTGGCACCCTATAATCCTAGCTGCTCGGGAGGCTGAGGCATGAGAATTGCTTAAACCCAGGAGGTGGAGGTTGCAGTGAGCTGAGATCGAGCCACTGCACTCTAGCCTGGGTGAAAGAGCAAGACTGTCTCCAAAAAAAAAATTATATATACATATACACACATACTCACACACACCAACACTTAAACACTACTGAACGCTTAAAATTGGTTAAGGTCATTAAAAATAATTTGACAAAGGCTGGGCTCAGTAACTCACACCTGTTATCCCAACACTTTGGGAGGTTAAGGTGGGAGGATGCTTGAGCCCAGGAGTTGAAGACCATCCTAGACAACAGAGTGAGATTCCATATTTGCAAAAAATAAAAAATTGGGCAGGGTGCAGTGGCTCACGCCTGTAATCCCAGCGCCTTGGGTGGCCGAGCCAGGCAGGTCATCTGAGGTCAGGAGTTCAAGACCAGCCTGGTCAACACGGTGAAACCCAGTCTCTACTAAAAGTACAAAAATTAGCCGGGTGTGGTGGTGGGCACCTATAATCCCAGCTACTCAGGGGGATGAGGGAGGAGAATTGCTTGAACCTGGGAGGCAGAGGTTGCAGTGAGCCGAGATCGCGCCACTGCACTCCAGCCTGGGTGACAAGAGCAAGACTTCATCTCAAAAATAAAAAAGAAAATAAAAAATAAAAAATTAGCTGTGCATGGTGACACAAGCCTGTTGTTCCCAGCTACTTGGGAGGCTGAGGCAGGAGGACTGCTTGAGTCCAGGACTTTGAGGCTGCAGTGAGCTATGATCACACCACTGCACTCCAGCCTGGGCAACAGGGCAGGACCCTGACTCAAAAAACAAAAAAACAAAAAACCTAGAAGTCTATAGATACATACACAATGTGATAAAAATGACAAATAAATATTAACAACTTATTCGGAGAAAGGGACAGCATACAGGTCCACAGTGGAACTCAAAAGGTTGGAAACACTTTTTTTTGTAGAATCTACAAAAAAAATTAGGCTGGGCATGGTGACTCACACCATGTCCCAGTAAATGTATTTAGAGATGCTGCATCACTGTCATCTGGCAACCAGTCCCCATCCTGAGGCTCTTCAGTAGCTCAAATGGAATGAATTACCCTATAATTCATTGTATATACACATAATGTGAGAAAAATGACAAGCAAACCTCCAAAAAACAAAAGCCTAATAAATTTGGACAAGCACAAATATTTCAGTACTGCTAGAGTGAAAAATGTGAGGCCAACTGGGAATGTAAGAGACCAGAGGCAGGTACTGGCAAGGAGGATACTGTCATAGTTTAGACGCAACTCAAGCGTCTGCATGAGCATCGTGGCAAAAGTGATGTGGGTGTGGGAATGGATTAAGTAATATTTAGGAAGCAGAATCAATAGGACTTGCCAAAAGATTCAGTGTAGGGGACTTGAAAGAACCGTAGGCAATCATGCCATTTACCAAGACAAAGAATAAAGAAAAGTTAAGGAATGAGGAATGGAGGGAGGCAAAATGGTGGCGGTACATGTGCGGGTGAGGAAGAGGGGGCAGAGAACGGAACTTCGGGAGAAAAGGGAGTCAGGGTTAGTTATTGAACAGTCTTCATCACATACGTAGTAGTGTAATACAAGGATAAAACAAGGTCATTTATAGTAGAATCTGGAAGAACTTTGACGTTTAAGAGTAAGGAAAGAGAGTTGTTAATGGACACTGAGATGAGCTGATCAGAGAGGTCAGACAGAAATTGTGAAAGAAAAATGACACAGCAATCAAGAAAGGAGGCCAGGCTCATGCCTGTAATCCCAGCACTTCAGGAGGCCAAGGCAGGCGGCCCACAAGGTCAGGAGTTTGAGACGAGTTTGGCCAACATGGTGAAACCCCGTCTCTACTAAAAATACAAAAATTAGCTGGGTATGGTGGTGGGCGCCTGTAATCCCAGCTACTCGGGAGGCTGAGGCAGGAGAATCGCTTGAACCCGGGAGGCAGGGGTTGCAGTGAGCCAAGGTCGCGCGCCATTGAACTCCAGCCTGGGTGACAGAGCGAGACTCTGTCTCAAAAAAAAAAAAAAAAAAAGGAAATCAAGAAAGGAAGAAAATTACAGAAAAAGAGAGGTCAAAAGTGACAAACACTGCAAAGGACAAAAAAGAGAAAAGTTTGGCAAAGAAGTACTTGGAGAACACAGAAGGCACGGTTTTAGTGGTGTGGCAAGGACAGAGATGAAACTGCAGTCGAGAAATTCCCCAGCTGGGCACGGTGGCTCATTCCTGTAATCCTAGCACTTTGGAAGGCCGAGGTGGGCAGATTGCCTGAGCTCGGGAGTTTGAGACCAGCCTGGGCAACACGGTGAAACCCTACCTCTACTAAAAAACAAAAAATTAGCTGGGTGTGGCAGTGTGCACCTGTAGTCCCAGCTACTTGGGAGGCCGAGGCAGGAGAATTGCTTGAACCCGGGAGGCAGAGGTTGCAGTGAGCCAAGGTTGCATCACTGCACTCCAGCCTGGGCGACAGAACAAGACTCTATCTCCAAAAAAAGAAAAAAAAAAATTCCCATTCAGTGAATGGGAAAGTCAAAAGATTCTGGAAGTGTGACTGGGAAAAGAAAGAGCCATTTATATAAAAAGAATAGCTAGAGAGAGAAGCCCAATGAAAGAAGAGTTTTTCATTTTTCTTTTGAGTTGGGAAAGACTGGAGTATGTTTATATACTGAGAAGAAAAAGCTAATATCAAGCAAGAAGTTAAAAATACGACAGAAAGCAGAGAAGAATGATGGAGCAAGGTTTCTCAGGAGGAAAAAGGGGTGAGGGTCACAGGAGGCATTGGATCAATCCAGCTCGAACGGGCACAGATGCCCTGTTCCCGAAGCAGTCAGAAGAATGATCATCAGAAGGTGACTGAAGGCCAGGTGCCGTGGCTCACACCTGTAATCCCAGCACCTTGGTAGGCTGAGGTGGGAGGATTGCTTGAGACCAGGAGTTCCATACCGGCCTGGGCAACACAGTGAGACCATGTCTCTACAACAAATTTTTAAAAAATTAGCTGGGCATGGCGGTGTGTGCCTGTAGCCCCAGCTGCCCAGGAGGCTGAGTGTGGGAGGATCAGTTGAGCCTAGGAGTTCAAGGCTGCAGTGAGCCATGATTATACCACTGCACTCCAGCCTCGGTGACAGAGTAAGACCCTGTCTCAAAAAACAAAAAAACAGGCTGGGAGCGTTGGTTCATGCCTGTAATTCCAGCACTTTGGGAGGCCGAGGCAGGCGGATCACAAGGTCAGGAGATTGAGACCATCTTGGCTAACACGGTGAAACCCCGTCTCTGCTAAAAATACAAAAAACTAGCCGGGTGTGGTGGTGGCGCCTGTGGTCCCACCTACTTGAGAGGCTGAGGCAGGAGAATGGCGTGAACCCGGGAGGCGGAGCTTGCAGTGAGCCGAGATTGCGCCACCGCACTCCAGCCTGGGTGACAGAGCGAGACTCCGTCTCAAAAAAATATAAAAAAAAACAAGGAAAAGTAAAGCAACCAAAGGAAAGAAGGAGATAGAAATGGATGGAGTAACTGTGTGAAGATGAGCAGGAAAGATGTTGACAGAGGAGGGCTAAGAAGGGGTTGCAGGCTAGAGGTGAGGGTGTGGCACAGATGTCGAAGGAGAGGAAACCCAGTATGGATAGGTAAGAAAACTGTTGTATAGTGGTTGAGGGTACAGCTGAATTTGTTTACCATCGATTCATTATGTACTGATTTGTGACCTTTCTACAACAGTATCCTCAATCAGGAGTAACTTTGCACATATACACACCCATTCCAGAAACATCTGGCAATATCTGGAGACATTCTTGATTGTCGCAGCTGGGGGTGTTGTGTTACTGGCATCTAGTGGGTAGAGGCCAGGGATGCTGCTAAACATCCTATCACGCACGGGACAACCCCTCACAACAAAGAATCATCCAGGCCAAAATGTCAATAATGCCGAGGTCAAGAAATCCTGCTGTAGGAGAACAGGTGGCAGAGAACTGGATGATGCCACAGCTTAGTTTTTGCTATGCAAGTGGAGCAAAAGAATAATTGAGCAAGGGGTCATTTGCAGGCAGCGCTGTTACTACGGAAGCAAAGCATCATGGGGTTTAGGTTTGAAGGACATGACGTCAGAGCTATATGCAGCACTTAGAAAACCGAAAATTCCGGAAGCTACGGAGGTAACAAAGAAGTTAAGGACTACTCAGATATAAGGAAAGGAAAGAACTAGGTATAAGAGATATGGAGATGTCAGAATTTAAGATTTGAGAAGAGCAGTTTTTGGGGGTTATGATCCAAGAAGGGCCTGAAAAGCCCAGTAGCTGGGCTGGGGAATAAAAAAAGGAATATTTTGTTGTTTTTTTTTTTTTTTTTTGAGATGGAGTCTTGCTCAGTCGCCCAGGCTGGAGTGCAATGGCGCGATCTTGGCTCACTGCAAGCTCCGCCTCCCGGGTTCCCACCATTCTCCTGCCTCAGCCTCCCGAGTAACTGGGACTACAGGTGCCCACCACCACGCCCGGCTAATTTTTTTGTATTTTTTGCAGAGACGGGGTTTCACCGTGTCAGCCAGGATGGTCTCGATCTCCTGACCTCATGATCCGCCCGCCTCAGACTCCCAAAGTGCTGGGATTACAGGCGTGAGCCACCGAGCCCGGCCTAAAAGGAATATTTTTATAAAACATCTGCTTATGATATAAGCTGGCACTTGCAGAGCATCTCTAATTAATGAAGACTTCATCAGAGTTCCAAAAAAGCGTGCGTCGTCTCTTTACCTGTCCTTCACAAGCTTCTTTGTAGAGTTCCAGTTTCTTCAACAAGTCCTCATTTTCTGCCTCGCACTCAGCCATCTTCTTCTGATAATATTCCAGGAGCTCCTTAGAAGGACCGAGTTTGGCCAGACGATCTTCGAGGGAAGGCAAGGGGGTTGACTCCAGTGAGTCTGCCATTCCCCTCCTCTTGGTGGGACCACTGGTGGCAACAGCACGTTTGGTGACAACTGCTTGCCTATGTGAAATTGGAAATGATATATTCACTACACTCTGTGGAGTTTAGGAGTTATGACCTTCCAAATCAAAGCGGCTTTTGTGTTCCTAAAGTGCTTACAATGAAGGTGCTCACGGATTTGGAAGTTTAGCTGGCGCGGTGGCTCACGCCTGTCATCCCAACACTTCGGGAGGCCAAGGTGCGAGAATCACTTGAGCCCAGGATTTCAAGACCAGCCTGGGCAATATAGTGAAACCCTGTCTCTATTAAAAAAAAAAAAAAAAATCTTGGCCAGGCACGGTGGCTCATGCCTGCAATCCCAGCACTTTGGGAAGCCACGGCAGGCAGATTGCCTGAGCTCAGGAGTTCGAGACCAGCCTGGGCAACATGGTGAAACCTCGTCTCTACTAAAATACAAAAAAAAAAATTAGCCAGGCGTGGCGGTGTGCACCTGTAATTCCAGCTACTCGGGAGGCCAAGGCAGGAGAATCGCTTGAACCCAGGAGGCAGAGCCGAGATCCTGCCACTGCACTCCAGCCTGGTGACACAGCGAGACTCCGTCTCAAAAAAAAAAAAAAAAAAATTGAAAGTTTGATATGACAGGATAGTAAACAATTTTATTAATTATCTTCCAAGTACTAATGGTTTAAAGCTGGATTCAAAATACATGTTAGAGCCAGGAATGGTGGCAGAGCTGAGTGGCTGAGCAGTCCCAGCTACTCAGGGGGCTGAGGTGGGAGGATTGCTTGAGCCTAGGAGTTCCAGTCCAGCCTGGGCAACATAGCAAGACCTTGTCTCTAAAGAAATAAAAATAAAATCCATTAGAGACTAAAAAGATAATTAAAAAAAAAAAAGAACATAAACTAAGGGAGACCACGTAGTAACAATCAGAAAATGTAGTACTACTATAAGACGTATTGCAGGCCGGGTGCAGTGGCTCACGCCTGTAATCCCACCACTTTGGGAGGCCGAGGCAGGTGGATCACCTGAGGTCAGGAGTTCGAGACCAGCCTGACCAACATGGTGAAACCCCGTCTCTACTAAAAATACAAAAATTAGCCAGGCATGGTGGCGTGTGCCTGTAATCTCAGCTACTTGGGAGGCTGAGGGAGGAGAATCGCTTGAAACCCAGAGGCAGAGGTTGTAATGAGTAGAGATTGCGCTATTGCACTCCAGCTTGGGCAACAATAGTGAAACTACGTCTCAAAAAAAAAAAAAGACATATTGCAATTGAAACAAACACATCAGATGCTAATCTCTAGCATATGAGACATTTGAATCGCACAGATTAAAACTAAATGTTATTAACTGGCAAAAAGACTCTGATTAAAGGTTGGACATGGCTGGGCGTGGTGGTTCACGTCTATAATCCCACCACTTTGGGAGGCTGAGGTGGGTGGATCACCTGAGGTCAGGAGTTCAAAACCAGCCTGGCCAGCATGGTGAAACCCCATCTCTACTAAAAATACAAAATTAACCAGGCATGGTGGCGGGCGCCTGTAATCTTAGGTGCTCGGGAGGCTGAGGCAGGAAAATTGCATGAACCTGGGAGATGGAGGTTGCAGTGAGCCAGGATCGCATCATTGCACTCCAGCCTGGAAAACAACAGCGAAACTCCATCTCAAAAAAAAAAAAAAGGGTGGACATGAAGTTTTTGTTTGTTTGCTTCTAGCAAACAAGTCTTGAGCTAAAATAATGAAAGTTGGAAAACAGTACAGGCCAGGCGCAGTGGCTCACACCTGTAATCCCAGCATTTTGGGAGGCTAAGGCAGGCGGATCACCTGAGAACGGAGGTTTGAGAACAGCCTGACCAACATGGAGAAACCCTGTCTCTACTAAAAATGCAAAAAACTAGCCGGGCGTGGTGGCGGGCGCCTGTAATCCCAGCTACTCGGGAGGCTGTAGCAGGAGAATCACTTGAACCTGGGAGGGAGGTTGCGGTGGAGCCGAGATCGCGCCATTGCACTCCAGCCTGGGCAACAAGGGCAAAACTTTGTCTCAAAAAACAAAAAAACAAAACAAAACAAAAATAGCACAGAAGAAGAGAAACCCTCCTGTGAAAATAAATCAAATTTGGTTGTCTGCAATTTATAACATAACAAAATAGACAGCAGAGTAGAGAAACTATACCAGAAGCTCTGAGTTAGAGTTAATATTTGTGCTCACTTCTAATACATAAGCATGCAGAGATATTAAAATTTGTCAACTAGCACAAAGAAAAACTTAAACATTTTCTCCATCACTAAAAACTTGTGAGAGAAATACTGTTTTACTTAACATTTCTTTTTTTTTTTTGAGATGGAGTCTTGCTCTGTTGCCCAGGCTGGAGTGCAACGGCGCGATCTCAGCTCACTGCAACCTCCACCTCCTGGGTTCAAGCAATTCTCCTGCCTCAGCCTCCCACGCAGCTGAGTTTACAGGCGCCTGCCACCATGCCCAGTTAATTTTTTTTTTTTTTTTTTAAAGTAGAGACGGGGTTTCACCATGTTGGCCAGGCTGTTCTCAAACGCCTGACCTTGTGACCTGCCCACCTTGGCCTCCCAAAGTGCTGGGATTATAGGCGTGAGCCACCATGCCCGGCCAACATTTCATGTTTTCTAAAGGGGTTGTTTCAGGCTGGGCACAGTGGCTTATGCCTGTAATCTCAGCACTTTGGGAGGCTGAGGCGGGAGGATTGCTTGAGTGCAAGAGGTCAAGACTGCAATGAGCTATGATTGCACCACTCACTCCATCATGGGCAACAGAGTGAAATTCTGTCTCAAAAAAAAAAAAAAAACCGTTAGGAAATACGTTTCCAATACCTTCCCAGTTCCTAGGCTAACTTAGTCTAAGGCTATATAAGTCTTGATTTCTTAACAACTTGAAAATAAGCAAATGTCTTACTTTCTGCAGACAGGGGTGTGTTTTGGGGTAAAGTTCATGCTGTCTTTTTCACACCTATCAAATACACAAAAGTTCATAATTAGGGGCCAAGAATAGAAAAATAGAAACAGTACAGAATGCATAGACTGGTTCCCTCTTCAACATCATCATATTTGCCTCTTGGAAAGAATTTGATGTTTTAAAATGTAGTTTTTTTTTTTTTTTTTTTTTTTGAGACAGAGTCTCACTCTGTTGCCCAGGCTGGAGTGCAGTGGCTTGATCTTGGTTCACTGCAACCTCCGCCTTCCAGGTTCAAGCAATTCTCCTGCCTCTGCCTTCCAAGTAGCTGGGACTACAGGTGCCCGTCACCGTGCCCGGCTAATTTTTGTATTTTTAGTAGAGATGGGGTTTCACCATATTGGCCAGGCTGGTCCTGATCTCCTGACCTCATGATCCGCCCACCTCAGCCTCTCAAAGTGCTGGGATTACAGGCGTGAGCCACCACCCCCGGCCTAAAATGTAGTATTCTTTAAAGTATCTCCAAATCCTGAAATTCATGCCTTTTGCATTTTCAAAAGGTACTCATAATTATTTTCAAATAAAAATCAGAATGGCATTGAATATTTAAATGGATAAGCACACAAAGTAAGAAAGGTCTCCTTGTTAACTGCAAAAACACAAAAACAAATCTACAATCTTTTCCTTGAAGTTATAGGAGAAGGAGATGCAGAAAAATCTCTACTAAGCAAGAAACAGCACATAGAGCCAGGTGCAGTGGCCCGCACCTATAGTCCCTGCTACTCAGGGGGCTGAGGAGAGGGAATTACTTGAGCCCAGGAGTTCAAGGCCAGCCTCACCAACAAATGGACTTCCCCTGCCCCCACTCCTCTCTCCATAAACAGAAGCAGTAAATGGAAATGAAGGTAGAGCACCCACTATATCAAATTTAAAATGAATACAAAACCACTGATGCGATCTTCATTTCATGTGCTTTCTCTATTATCGTCAGTAGAAGAAAAAAAAATTACTTATAAACTTTAAAAGGCTCTTCATAATCTCCATCTCAATTGATAAAGCAAGATCTTGAGCTCCTGCACTTTAAGCAACCTTATTACAGAAATTTTCAGGAAGATAAACTGCTGGAAAGGGAATGCCATTCCATGTTATATGACTGACAGAGAAAGAAGGAGAGAGGGAGGGAGGGAGGCTGATTTTTTACTGCTTTGGTGAAAGCTTTCTTATCAAGCATGCTCTGTCAATCCATTCTGATTCTCAGCAAGTCAGATGATGTTCTGTTATGTCCTTCTACCTGGTATAATCTGCTTAAAATCTTCAGTTCTGCAGCCGGAAACAGTGGCTCACGCCTGTAATCCCAGCACTTTGGGAGGCCGAGGTGGGTGGATCATGAGGTGAGGAGATGGAGACGATCCTGGCTAACACGGTGAAATCCCGTCTCTACTAAAAATACAAAAAACTAGCCGGGCGAGGTGGCGGGCGCCTGTAGTCCCAGCTACTCGGGAGGCTGAGGCAGGAGAATGGCGTGAACCCGGGAGGCGGAGCTTGCAGTGAGCCAAGATCGCGCCACTGGACTCCAGCCTGGGCGACAGAGCGAGATTCCATCTCAAAAAAAAAAAAAACTCTTCAGTCTTTTGGGAAAGAATTTTGTGTAAAAGTATGAAAAGAGACAATCACCACTGTTACTTCCATATACCACTTTCCTGCTCAGAGCCCCACAGTGCCTCTCCCCCTGACTCCTTCAAAGCTGTCTTTGTTTGGCTTCCAGGACGCCTCTTCCCGGTTGTCCCCTTTCCTTACTGGTCATCACTCATTGTCTTGGTGATCTCCTGAGGTCTCACGGTTTTAAACAGTATGTACACATTAGTCGTTTTCAAACTGACGCCTCCGTCCTTACTCTGCCCTCCGCTCTAGACTCACACATCTGACTGACCACTCCGTCTCTCTACGTGGACGACCAGCAGGTCTCCCAAGCTTGCCAAGTGTAAAACTGAGCTCCTGATACATACCTCCCACCACAAAAACCTGCTCTTCTCTCAGAATTCTCCATCCCAGTAAATACTAATTCTACGCTGCCAGTTGTTTATGACAAACAAACTTGGCTGGAGAAATTTTGCTCACCTCTTTGTCTTACATGCCACACATAACCCATTAGCAGATCCTACTGGCTGGTTCATCAAGACACCTAGAGTCTGACAACTACTTACCACCTCTACCCTCATTGCCCTGGTCCAGCACGCTGCTTGTGCCTTTGTTTTTTTAGTTTTTTTAGATACAGGGTCTTGCTTGTCTCAAACTTCTGGCTTCAATCAATCCTCTCCCCTCAGCCACACAAGTAGTAGGATTACAGGCATGAGTCACTGCACTTGGCTTCCAACCCACTGTTATCTCTTGTCCAGATGACTACAACAGTCTCTTAACTGGTCTCCCTGTTCCACCTTTTTTTTTTTTTTTTTGTGGAGACAAAGTCTTGCTCTGTCACCCAGGCTGGAGTGCAATGGCACGATCTCGGCTCACCGCAACCTCCGCCTCCCGGGTTCAAGTGATTCTCCTGCCTCAGCCTCCCCAGTGGCGAGGATTACAGGCACCTGCCACTGTGGCTGGCTAATTTTTTTTTGTATTTTTAGTAAAGACAGGGTTTCGCCATGTTGGCTAGACTGGTCTTGAACTCCTGACCTCAGATGATCCACCCACCTCTGCCTCCCAGTGTTGGGATTACAGGCGTGAGCCACTGTGCCTGGTAGTGCCAACTACCCTTTAAAAATATATCGCTTTGGGGCCAGGCCTTGGCATGGCCAGGCCATGGCAAGACCCTATCGCTACCAAAAATGTAAAACTTAGCTAGGCACGGTGGCATTGCAGTCCCACCTGATTGGTGTGAGGACCACTTCAGCCTGGGGGTTCAAGGCTGCAGTGAGCAGTGATCGTGCCACTGCACTCTAGCCTAGATGATAGAGCAAGACCCTGTCTCAAAAAAATAAAATAAAATAAAATAGGCTGGGCACAGTGGCTCATACCTGTTTAATGCCAGCACTTTGGGAGGCCAAGGTAAATGGATTGCTGGAGGTCAGGAGTTTGAGAGCAGTCTGGGCAACATGGTGAAACCCTGTCTCTACAAAAATTACAGAATTAGCTGGGAGTGGTGGCACGTGCCTGTAGTCCCAGCTATTCAGGAGGCTGAGGCAGGAGGATTGCTTGAGCTTGGGAGGCAGAGGCTGCACTGAGCTGAGATTGCCCCACTGCTCTCCAGCCTGAGCGACAGAGTGAGATCTTATCTGGAAAAAATAATAATAATAAAAATAAACATTGTAGTTGAGAGTGTAGGCTCTGACATCAGACTTGGGTTTGAGTCAAAGCCCTGCCTCTTATTAGCTGTGTCCCTCAGCTAAGTTATCCTCTCTAAATTTCAGTTACTTCTATGTCATAGGTTGGTATATGGATTAAATGACATAATGAATATAGCGCCGAGTGACAGTGTTTGACATATAAGCACTCAATAAACGTGGACTATTATTATTATTGACAACTCCCAAAGGTTCTCTCTTCAGCTTTATCATTTCCTCTAACCATTTCTTTGGGAACATCATTATTCCTCCTGTTTTTATTATTAACTCTACCATCTAAAACACTACATGGCATATAGTAAGTAACAAGTACATGTTGAATAAACAAACATCTCTTTTAACCTCTTAATTTGAATTAACAAAAATGTACTGGACATTTTCACCTATTGGCGCTTGAAATGTTTAACTTAAAAAAGAAATCACTCAAGTTAGGTATTTTTTTTTTTTAGCATCTCAAAGTTAACATTTCCTAAACCTAACACATCATCTTTTTATCCAAACACGACCCTTCTGACTTTCCTATTTTAGGTACTAATTTGGCGTTTCCAAGCAACTAGGAGTTGGCAACTTAAATTCATCATTTGATCACTCGTTCTCCTGAATCTGTCTAACCCTACGAATATCTTGTATATTTTATCTCCACAATGACCATGTTAATTCACAGTCTCAATACTTCTTACCCATACCACTACAACAGCTTAACGGTTCTACCAACTCCTTGCCTCTCCTGAACCATTTTCTGTAATAAAATTCATCAGTAGGACCTCATAGTCTAAAGCATTAAATCAAACTTGTTAGCCTAGAATTCACGACTTTCTCCACAAGGGCCAAACCTAACTTTCCTGCCTTATTGTCTTCTACTCCCCCAAATGTACCGTCTCCAGATAACTTCCCTGCCTCCATACCTTTGTTCATGAGCTTCCCTCTAGCTGGAACACAGCTCCCTCCACAGCCCTCATTTCACTGAACAAAATCTAGTCTGTAAATGAAAACTCGTCTTAAATAGCACCTCCTTTTTCTCTTTCCTGAGTCTCCCCATCCAGAATGATTTAGCAAAAATGATCTAACTGCAAAAGAACTGCCTTTGAAATTCTCTACAAGTCAACGTATTAGAATTCTTTATTGCTATCGTTTCTCCCTTGCTAGCGTGCGTTCCCTGCAGATAAAAACCGCGTCTTACTCTTCATTGCCTCTTCCAAAGAACAATGCCCTTGCTGACAGGTAAATTAACGGGTTTCAGCTAGCTTCTCTGCACCTATCTCCAATATCCTTGCTTAGATATATTCTTATAGCTTGTCTACTAACAATTAACATTTATGTAGCACTTCGAATTTTTTTCTGTTAGCCACGTGACAAATCTGTGAAATTTATTTTATTCTCCCCACAACTGGTAAGTATTTTTATTACCCCTTATTTTACAAATGAGGAACCTGAGGGTTAGAGCAGCGTGGGGTGAGCGTGTACCGGAACCCATCTCCAGGGCGTCCGAATCCTGCACCCCTTTCCCCACTTCACCCCACGCTCGACTCCCTCCCTGCGGCAGGTCCCCTCCCTCCAGCACTCCGTAGGTCTCTCCCTTTGCACCCTCGAACTTTCTCCTCCGGTCCCCAGCCCCGCCACGGGCACCAGAGTCCAGGCTCACGTCCCTCTCCTCCGCACTGCTTCCGCCGTTACTTCTCCCTCACAAGATTTTCTTCCCAAGGCCTCTTACTAACCCCTTCACCCCCAACCCGAAACTCCATACTCACGACACACTGAGACTCCGCGTCAGGGAACTCAACTGAAACGCAAAAGTCAAACCAAGGAGCGTCGCGGCGCCACGGCGCGTCCCTGAATCCGTGCAATCGCGCAGGAGTTTACAAGGCCCTTTGGACTGCGCACCAATGGGAACGGCCGTCACACAGAGGCCCGCCCCATCTCGCCCCTCCTCGCGGTCTCCTGGCCGCGCAGAGGTCTCTGGGAAACGTAGTTTTTCTTCTGCATGCAGTTCTGCGCGGGGCGATGCAGCTGGGCTGCAACCTGCTCCTCCAGGTACCGGTAATGGGACGTTTGTGGTCAGAACGCACCACTTCCGGGCACCCCCACTTAAGATTGCTCAACTGCTTTGAGCTCAGGTGCTTCGCGTTCATGGTACATATATGTTGTCATTTCCAAGCTTGTCTCAAGAAGATAAAGATTCTAAGAAAAGTTTATTCTTCCATGACCTGCTGGCCTAGAGCCAGGATAGGACCTGAGGTTCAGTTTCTACGGTCAGGGGATTATGTATTAAAATTCTACTGTTTGTTCCGTAGCAGACGCTGCTTCCTTTTCCGGAGAAATGTGAGTCACTGGGTTTTCATGATCAAAGCAAGTTCAAAATCCATTATGTTCTCATCTTTCCGGAAAGCAAGGTGTAAAGGTGGGGGGGAAAGCGCTTAATTGCAGCTACTGGCGTGGAAAAGCTGGGCCCTTCGCTGGTACGAGTCCTAAGGATGTCTAAACGGAACGTGCGTCTGCTACAGGCACACTTTCCTTTATTGCGCTTCCCAGATAACTGTTTTTACAACCGTAAGGTTTGTGGCAACGCTGCATGGAACCAAATCTATCTGCGCCATTTTTCCTACAGCACAGGCTTACTGTGTGCCTCTGCACCACACTTGTTAATTTTCACAATATTTCAAACTTTTTCATAATAATTGTATGGGTTATGCGGATCTATTATCTTTTATATTACTATTGTAATTGTTTAGGGGCAACATGAACCATGCCCATATAAGATGACAATCTTAGTTAATAAATGTTGTGGATGTTTTGACTGCTCCACAGACCAGCAGTCTCCCTGCCCTTCTCCCTCTCTTCTTGCCTCCTTATTCCTATGATACAATATTGAAATTAGACCAATTAACAACCGTACAGTGGGGGTTCAAGCGAAAGGAAGAGTCACACATCTCTTACTTTAAATAAAAAACTGAAAATGATCAAGCTCAGCGAAGAAGGCATGTTGAAAGCCGAGACAGGATGAAAGCCAGTCTTCTTGCACCAAAGTTAGCCAAGTTGTGCGTGCCAAGGAAAAGTTTTTGAAGGAAATTAAAAGTGCTGCTCCAGTAAACACACAAATGATAAGAAAGTGAAACAGATATTGCTGATACCGACAAAGTCTGAGTGGTCTGGACAGAAGATCAAACCAGCCACAACATTCCCTCACGCCAAAGCCTAACCTGGAGCAAAGTCCTAACTCTTCAATAAAATGAAGGCTGAGACAGGTGAGGAGGCTGCAGAAGAAAAGGTGGAAGCTAGCGCAGGCTGGTTCGCGAGGTTTAAGGAAAGGAGCTAGTTGCGTTGCTTAAAAGTGCGAGGTGAAGCAGCAAGTGCTGGTGTAGATGTTGCAGCAAGCTATTCGGAGAGCTAATTAAGGTAACTGGTTAAGGTGACTGCATTAAACTACAGACTTTCAATGTATCTGAACCAGCCTTTTATTGGAAGAACATGCCAGCTAGTACTTTCATAGCTAGAGAGAAGTCAATGCCTGGCTTCACAGCTTCTAAGAACAGACTGACTCTCATGTTAGGGGCTAATGCAACTGTTGACTTTAAGTTGAAGCCAGTGCTCATTTCCATCCCTAAAATCCTAGAGCCTTTAAGAATTATGCTAGATATAGTCTGCCTGTGCTGTATAAATGGAACAACAAAAGCTGGATGACAGCATATATCTTTGTAGCACGGGTAACTGAATATTTTAAGTCCACCATTTTATTTATGTTTTATTTTAAGTCCTACAGCTCAGGAAAAAAAGGATTTCTTTCAAAATATTACTTCTCACTCTCAATGCAACTGGTCACCCAAGAGCTCTGGTGGAGGTGTGCAAACAGATGAATATGACTTTCATGCTTGCAAACACAACAGACATTCTGCAGCTCATGGATCAAGGAGTCATTTTTGACTTTCACGTCTTATTAAGAAATATATTTCAGGCCAGGCGCGGTGGCTCAAGCCTGTAATCCCAGCACTTTGAGACTCCGAGACGGGCGGATCACGAGGTCAGGAGATCAAGACCATCCTGGCTAACACGGTGAAACCCCGTCTCTACTAAAAAATACAAAAATCTAGCCGGGCGAGGTGGCAGACGCCTGTAGTCCCAGCTACTGGGGAGGCTGAGGCAGGAGAATGGCGTAAACCTGGGAGGCGGAGCTTGCAGTGAGCTGAGATCCGGCCACTGCACTCTAGCCTGGGCGACAGAGCGAGACTCCACCTCAAAAAAAAAAAAAAAAAAAAAAAGATATTTCAGGCTGGGCACAGTGGCTCATGCCTGTAATCCCAGCACTTTGGGAGGCCGAGGCAGGTGGATCACCTGAGGTCGGGAGTTTGAGACCAACCTGACCAACATGGAGAAACCCCGCCTCTACTAAAAATACAAAATTAGCCAGGCGTGGTGGCGCATGCCTGTAATCCCAGCTACTTGGGAGGCTGAGGCAGGAGAATCACTTGAACCTGGGAGGCAGAGGTTGCAGTGAACTGAGATCGTGCCATTGCACTCCAGCCTGGGCAACAAGAGCGAAACTCCATCTCAAAAGAAAAGAAAAGAAAAGAAATATATTTCAGAAGGCTATAGCTGCCAGAGATAGTGATTTCTTTGATGAATCTGGGCAAAGTAAATTGAAAACCTTCTGGAAAGGACTCACCGCCATTCTGGATGTCCTTAAGATCATTTGTGACTTGGTCTGGTGAGGTGACTCACACCTGTAAACCCAGCACTTTGGAAGGCCAACGTGGGTGGATCACTTAAACTCAGGAGTGCATGACAAGCCTGGGCAACATGGAATACCTTGTCTCTACAGAAAAATACAAAAACTAGCCAGGTGTGCTGGCATGCACCTGGCTACTTGGGAGGCTGAGGTGGGAGGACTGCCTGAGCCTGGGAGACCGAGGTTGCAGTGAGCTGAAATTGTGCCACTGCAGTCCAGCCTGGGTGACAGAGCAAGACCGTGTCTCAAAAAAAAAAAAAAAAAAAAAAGTAAAAATATATTTAATGAAAAAATTTTAAAAAGAACATTTGTGAGTTAGGGGAGGAGGACAGAATATCAATAATAACAGGAGTTTGGAAGAAGTTAATTCCAGTCCTCTTGGATGTCTTTGAGGGGGTTAAAGACTTCATGGAGGAAATAACTGCAGATGCTGTGGAAGTAGCAAGAGAACTAGAATTAGAAGTGGAGCCTCGGGAGGCTGAGGCAGGAGAATCGCCTGAGCCCGGGAGGTGGAGGTTGCAGTGAGCCAAGATCGCACCACTGCAGTCCAGCCTAGGCAACAGAGCAAGATGCCGTCTCAAAAAAAAAAAAAAAAAAAAAAAAAAAAAAAAAAAAGCCTGAGGATGTGACTGAATTGCTGCAATCTCGTGATGAAACTATGGATGAAGAGTTGCTTCTTATGAATGAGCAAAGAAAATGGTTTCCTGAGATGGAAT
Organism: Macaca mulatta; assembly: GCF_049350105.2. Lineage (NCBI taxonomy): Eukaryota > Metazoa > Chordata > Mammalia > Primates > Cercopithecidae > Macaca > Macaca mulatta. The sequence goes on along the minus strand of NC_133416.1, from coordinate 1,177,273 downwards.
CTACTCCTGGTGAAGATGCTGTGAACACTGCTGAAATGACAACAAAGGATTTAGAATATTACATAAACTTAGTTGATAAAGCAGTGGCAAGGTTGAGAGGATTGACTTCAACTTTAAAAGAAGTTCTACTGTGGGTAAAATGCTATCAAACAGCATTGCATGCGACAGAGAAATCTTTCATGAAAGGGAGAATCAATCGATATCATGAAAGGAAGAATGAAAACAACTTCATTGTTGTCTTATTTTAAGAAATTGCTGCAGCCACCCCAGCCTTTAGCAGTCAGCACCGTGAGCAGTCAGCAGCCCTCACCATCAAGGCTAGACCCTCCATCGGTGAAAATATTATGACTTGGCTTAGATGATCATTAGCATTTTTAGCAATAAAGTATTTTAAGGCCAGTCGCGGTGGCTCACGCCTATAATCCCACTTTGGGAGGCTGAGACGGGCGGATCGCGAGGTCAGGAGATGGAGACTATCCTGGCTAAGACAGTGAAACCCCGTCTCTACTAAAAATACAAAAAATTAGCCGGGTGTGGTGGCATGCGCCTGTAGTCCCAGCTACTCGGGAGGCTGAGGCAGGAGAATTGCTTGAACCTGGGAGGCAGAGGTTGCAGTGAGCCGAGATCGCACCACTCACTCCAGCCCGGGTGACAGAGTAAGACTCCATCTCAAAAAAAAAAAAAAAAAAAAAGAAGTATTTTAAATTAAGGCATGTACATTTTTAAAAGAAATAATGCAAACTAGAAATAATGCACTAGACTACAGTATAGTGTAAACACATAGCTTTTTTAATGCACTGGGAAACCAAAAATTTCGAACAATTTGCTTTATGGTGATATTCACTTTATTATGGTGATCTGGAACTGAACCTGCAATATCTCCAAGATATGCCTGTACTCCCAAACCTGCTTCTTTCCCCTTGTGATTTTCTCTGTTAATTACATTAAAATCTTCCCAAACATCTTGGCTCAGTATCTTTGTCTATTTCCTTTCTTTCAGCTGCAATTTTTTAAAAAATCAAGTCATGGTGAGCCTGTCTTCATATATATCCTCCTATTTATTTCTACTATGTGTCTTATTACCTTTCACTTGGACTATTACAATAGGCTTCTAACTGGGTGTTCTTGCCTCCAATCCATTCTATAAAAGCTAATTTTTGTCCAGGCTGGTCTCCAACTCCTGACCTTGTGATTCACCTGCCTCCGCCTCCCAAAGTGCTCGGATTACAGGCATGAGCCCTGTCTCTATTAAAAATACAAAAATTAGCTGGGCGTGGTGGCACATGCCTGTAATCCCAGCTACTCGGGAGGCTGAGGCAGGAGAATTGCTTGAACTCGGGAAGTGGAGGTTGCAGTGAACTGAGATCACGCCATTGCACTCCAGCCTGGGTGACAAGGAGACTCTGTCTCCAGAAAAATCACTTTTTTTTTCCGGATATGTCACAATTCCGGATATGTCACACTCCTGCTTATAAACCTTCGATGACTCCCCACAGACTAGAGAATGAAGTTCAGATGGTAATATGGCATTCAAAGACTGCAACTATCTGACCCCATTTGTCTCTATTTAAAGAAATTGATGGTCATCTCCTGAACATAGGATGCACTTTCCAGCTTCAGGTCACACTCTTCCTTTTATCTGGATTGGCCCTTTCAATGAATCTTCACTCAAAATTCTTACAAGGGCCAACTCAAATACTACCACTTTTGTAAAATCTTGACTATCTCCCTAATTGGAAATACAATCTGCTAGGAATTCGTGCCAGGAAATTCCTGGGTACCAAAAGGCACAGATGCTCAAGTCCCTTACATAAATGGCACACTATTTGCATATGACCTATGCATACCCTCTCATATACTTCAAAACATCTATAGATTACTTCTAATACCTAATACAATGTAAATAGTTGGTTTTCTTCTCTCTTCTTTTTTTTTCGAGAGGGAGTCTTGCTCTGTCCCCCAGGCTGGAATGCAATGGCACAATCTCAGCTCACTGCAACCTCCGCCTCCCAGGTTCAAGTGATTCACCTGGCTCAGCCTCCCAAGTAGCTGGGATTATAGACACCCGCCACCACACCTGGCTAAGTTTTGTATTTTTAGTAGAGACAGGGTTTCACCATGTTGGCCAGGCTGGTCTCAAACTCCTTACTTCAGGCGATCTGCCTGCCTCGGCCTCCCAAAGTGCTGGGATTATAGATGTGAGCCACCTCGCCTGACCAGTGTATTGATTTTTTAAAATTTCAAAATGTATTTAAGTTCATTTATTTATTTATTTTTATTTTTTAGAGACAAGGTCTTGCTATGTTGCTCAGACTGGACTCAAACCCCTGGGCTCAAGCAATCCTCCTGACTCAATTTCCTGAGTAGCTGGGATTATAGATGCATGCCACTGCACTTGATTTACTGTATTGTTTTATTTCATTTATTTACTTATTTATTTAGAGATGGCGTCTCACTCTGTTGCCCAGGCTGGAGTGCAGTAGTGTGATCTCGGCCCACTGCAACCTCTGCCTCCTGGGTTCAAGCGATTCTCTTGCCTTAGCCTCCCAAGTAGCTGGGACTACAGGCATGCACCACCAAGCCCAGTCAATTTTTGTATTTTAGTAGAGATGGGACTTCACCATGTTGGCCACTCTGGTGTCGAACTCCTGACCTCAAATGATCTACCCACCTCGGCCCCCCAAAGTTCTGGGATTACAGGCATGAACCACCACACTTGGCCTATACTGTTTTTTAATCTGTATTATTTTTATTTTTTATTATTATTTTTATTTTTTTTCCAAATATTTCTGTAGTCGGTTGGGTTCGTGGATATGGACTCTCTAAATGAGGAACCCTTGGATATGGAAGGCTAGCTGTAATCCCTTCTGATTGGATATTCATTTAGCAATTTGTCCTTTCATTTTTATAAAGTAGCCTTTATTCAAACGCCACCAATCTGGTTGGGTGCAGTGGCTCATGCCTGTAATTCCAGCACTTCGGGAGGCCAAGGCAGTAGGATTGCTTGAGCTTAGACGTTTGAAACCAACCTGGGAAATACAGCCAGATCCTATCTCTATAGAAAATAGAAAAATAAAAATAAATTACCCAGGCGTGGTGGCACACACCTGTGGTCCTAGCTACTCAAGAGGCCGAGGCGGGAGGATTTCTTGAGCCCAGAAGTTTGAGGTTACAGTGAGCCAAGATGGTGCCATTGCACTCCAACCTAGGTGACAGAATGAAACCCTGTCTCAGAAAACTAAAAACAAAAACCAAATGTGACCAATCTGTGAGCCCTTTGAGGATCACCCAATCTCCCTTACTTTCTCTTCTTTAGAAAAGATCTTATCATCACCTAAAATAGTATCTATTTATTAGCCTGTGCTTATTCTTTTGTCTTCCCTTTCCACTAGAATGTGAGTTCTATGAGAGCCGATACTTTGTCTTTTTTTGTTGTTCACTGTCATATATCCAGCATCGGGAAGAGTGCCTGGCACACAGAGATGTGGAATAAATGTTGAATGCAGGTATAATGCTCCTCCCTGCAGGTGTGCTGCCTCCCCCCATTAGAATGCTCTTCTTCCATTCTATATCTAAATTAATGCATCATCATTCATTCCAATGCCAAGGAGTCATTCTCAAATCCATCACTCTCTCGCAATCACACAACATCAAATTGATAATTTTTAAAAATCGCACTGGTGGCAAAGGATCAAATAAGAACAATGCTTGAAGGTCCTTGGAAGGCCACAGTGGAAATTCATATGAGGAAAAGGACCTAAACTAGAGCAGCATTGACCATGGTAATACTAAGATGCTATTTGCCGTTTTCACTGTTGACATGAGAATGGATGGTACAAAAGCAACAGTGGGTAAAATGCTGTTCCCTTAGCATGAGTCATGGCAGTGACACCAAACCATACCTTCATTACGTATGCTCACTGGGGAAAGCTAGTTTCATTTAAGAATGCCTTTGATAAAGGAGTAAAAATTATTAATTGTAATAAATCTCGACCTTTAAATATGTCTTTTGTCTGTGTGATGAAGTAAGAAGTACACATAACACACCCAGTTGCATCCAGAGTTTTCTCGAGGAAATAATACCAGCTCAGCTAGTCGCTTTTTTCATAGAATAGTAGTAGAAGGACTAACAGACAAACTATGGTTGTTCAGACTTAGATACGGCAGATCTTTTCTTGAAAATGGACAAAGTGAGTCAATCTCCTCAATGAAAACAACCAACGGTATTTGTTGGCAATAATGAAATGTGAGCTTTCAGGTGGAAATTATGATTTTGGGGAAACTTGTTTCTGTCGTCATGAGTTTGACAGCTTCCCAATTGCCTGATAAATTGATGGTGATATTTTTGTAAATTGTTTTGATATTATATAATAGTACGTGTCAACATTGGAAGAGCTGTATAACTCAGTGAACCAGTATTTTCTTTTTTTTTTTTTTTGAGACGGAGTCTCGCTCTGTCGCCCAGGCTGGAGTGCAGTGGCCGGATCTCAGCTTACTGCAAGCTCCGCCTCCCGGGTTCACGCCATTCTCCTGCCTCAGCCTCCCGAGTAGCTGGGACTACAGGCGCCCGCCGCCTCGCCCGGCTAATTTTTTGCATTTTTAGTAGAGACGGGGTTTCACCGTGTTAGCCAGGATGGTCTCGATCTCCTGACCTCGTGATCCGCCCGCCTCGGCCTCCCAAAGTGCTGGGATTACAGGCGTGAGCCACCGCGCTCGGCCCTGAACCAGTATTTTCTAAATGACCAATGCATGATGTTACAACAGCATGACTGGGTAAAAAAGTCCATTCAAGGACAAGATTGGCTGGGCGCAGTGGCTCACGCCTGTAATCCCAGCACATTGGGAGGCCGAGGCAGGTGGATCACCTGAGGCCAGGAATTCGAGACCAGACTGGCCAAAATGGCAAAACGCCGTCTCTACTAAAAATACAAAGATTAGCTGGGCATGGTGGCGGCGCCTGTAATCCCAGCTACTCAGGAGGCTGAGGCAGGAGCATCTCTTGAACCCAGGAGGCGGAGGTTGCAATGAGCCAAGATCGCACCACTGCACTCCAGCCTGAGGGACAGGGCAAGACTCTGTCTCAAAAAAAAAAAAAAAGAAAAAAGAAAAAAAGGACAAGATTGACTACCATTTTAATGTGACAGAGTACAAAAAGTTAACTGATAAAGTTTTAGATTCCAAATTGTTAGCCTTTAGGAAATTACAGTTATCTGAGAAGGTTATTAAAATGCATGGTGGCTCATGCATTTTGGCTCCCCACTATGCATGGTGGCTCATGCCTGTAATCACAGCACTTTGGGAGGCCGAGGTGGGAGGATCCCTGAGCCCAGAAGTTTGAGATCAGTATGGGCAACATAGCAAGACCCTATGTCTACAAAAAAATTTTTTTTTAATTAGCTGGGCATATTGATGCACACCTGTGGTCCTAGCTACTTGGGAGGCTGAGGCAGGAGGATTGCCTGAGCCCAAGAGTTGGAGTAAGCTGGGATTGTGCCACTGCACTCCAACTGGGTAACAGAGTGACACCCTGTGTCTAAAAAAATAAAAAATAAATAAAATGCTCTTCCTTTCCCAACTACATATTTGTGTGGTGCTGGTTTTTCTTCATATATTCCAACAAAAAGAACATATTGTAACAGGTTGAATGCAGAAACAGATATGAGAATGCAGCTCAATCCTGCTAAGCCAAATGTTAAACAAAGGTATAAAAAATGTAAACCAATGCCGCTCTTCTCACTAAATTTTTTGTTTTGGAAAATGTAGTTATTATTTTTAAAATGTATAAATATAAAAGTTTTATATTTAAACGAATAAAATATTTTAAACATCTTAGGTTTAATTTCTTATATAGTAAACATCAATATATATTATGCATATAAACAAGAGCTTTGGGGGTTCTCGGTAATTTTTTTTTTTTTGGAGACAGAGTCTTACTCCGTTGCCCAGGCTGGAGTACAGTGGCGCCATCTTGGCCTCTGCCTCCCAGGTTCCAGCGATTCTCCTGCCTTAGCCTCCTGAGTAGCTGGGATTACAGGTGCCCACCACTATGCCCAGCTAATTTTTGCATTTTTTTTTTTTTTTTTTTTGAGACGGAGTCTCGCTGTGTCTCCCAGGCTGGAGTGCAGTGGTCTCGATCTCCTGACCTCGTGATCCACCCGCCTCGGCCTCCCAAAGTGCTGGGATTACAGGCTTGAGCCACGGCGCCCGGCCAATTTTTGCATTTTTAGTAGACATGCGGTTTCTCCATGTTGGCCAGGCTGGTCTCGAACTCCTGACCTCAAGTGATCTTCCCACTTCAGCCTCCCAAAGTGCTGGGATTACAGGTATGAGTCACCGTGCCTGGCCTCAATAGTTTTTAAGAGTGAAGGTGTCCTGAGACCAAAACAATTTGAGAATCACTGGTGGAAATTATTCTTTTTTTTTTTTTTTGAGATGGAGTCTCGCTCTGTTACCCAGGTTGGAGTGCAATGGCGCCATCTCGGCTCACTACAAGCTCCACCTCCCGGGTTCACGCCATTCTCCTGCCTCAGCCTCCCAAGTAGCTGGGACTGCAGGCACCTGCCACTGTGACCGGCTAATTTTTTTTGTATTTTTAGTAGAGGCGGGGTTTCACTGCGTTAGCCGGAATGGTCTTGATCTCCTGACCTTGTGATCCCCCCCGCCCCCCGCTTCGGCCTCTCAGAGTGCTGGGATTACAGGCGTGAGCCATCGTGGCTGGCCTTGGTGGAAATTATTCTTGAATTAAAAGGACACTTCTTTAAAAATTCAGTAATTTTGACTTTTCCCTCTCTGAAACTAACCCTCCCTTAATTAATCTGATTTTGTGAGGTTTTGTTGCATTTTTTAAAAATCCAGGGACCACAGTCTAGCCAAATGATTATCAGATCTAGGTATTCATTTTCGTCTATTTTAACACTCAGGATAATAAATTTCAGATAAATAATACTCTAATATTATTTTTTTTCTGAAAAGCTACTATCAACGATTGTTTAAATAATGCAAATGATCCTTTTAAACTACAGTTATACTCCATTCTGCCCAGAAACCCAAATACTATTGACTCAGTTTGACATTGTGTGTGCAGAATGCCCTCACAGAAGCTGATAAAACACAATTTGGATTTTTACAACAGTGATTTTTAAAGGGGTAAGCATGAGAGGTGGGAGTGGGGTTCATGTACCCTCCCTGAGGGGAGCATCAGAATGTGAGGCGATTATAACTAGAGAAGTTTCTTCTGTTCGCACCAGAGATACTAATGTTTACTGTCCTTCTATTCACCGTCTTCTCTTACAGACTGCCTGCTGTTGTAAGCAACCACTACGGATTTCTCAGAAGTACTGTGGCAAATAAAAATGATTGAGAATCATTACTCTGTACATTTTCTATTCTACTAGAGAGACAGTTTAAAATAAAACAATAGGTAAGTAAAATCTGAAGAAAATAACAGGAAATAAATAGGACCAGTCAAAGCTTTTAAGGATTTGTGCTTAGACTGAGGTTCTATCAGGTTCTCACCCTCCATTAATTTGAGAGCAAAACCATTATATTTTAGTTGAATGTTTGAGAAAATGAATTGAGTAGCTTGTTTTATTTGGAATTCCATTATTTCTTTTTCTGAATAATATAGTTTTCCAGATTTAAGTGGTAAAAATTAAAGACTTTGTTGTAAATATTTTTCTTTTTTTTGAGACAGTCTCACTCTTGTCACCTAGGCTGGAGTGCAGTGGCGCGATCTCGACTCACTGCAACTTCCACCTCCTGGGTTGAAGCAATTCTCCTGCCTCAGTCTCCTGAGTAGCTGGGATTACAGGCGCCCGCCACCACACCCGGCTAATTTTTATACATTTTTAATAGAGACAGGGTTTCGCTGTGTTGGCCAGGCTGGTGTCAAACTCCTGACCTCAGGTGATCTGCCCACCTCGGCCTCGAAAAGTGCTGGGATTACAGGCATGAGCCACTGCACCCGGACGTAAATCATTATAATTGTATGGAATTATTATGAATCACAGCTTCCTGTGTCCACACCCTTTGTAATGTGACATTGCCACTCTTCCCATAAAAAATTGGAGTTTATTTGACCACCTCTAGAATCTGGGATGGTCTTATGACTTGCTTCGACCAACAGAGTATGATGGAGTGATCTTGTACATTTTGGAGTCTAGGTTTTAGGTCTTTGCTTCTTAGAATGCTAAGACCACCATGCAGTGGAAAAGCTCCATCCACCATAAGAAGATGAGAAGCCATGTGGAGAACTAAGACTTTTCAGCCAATAGCCAGCACCAACTGCCAGACACATGAGTGAGGCCATCTTGAACCCTCCAACCCTAGTGTATTCAGGGTTCTCCAGAGAAACAGAACCAACAGGATGTGTGTGTGCATGTGTATGTTTATAAAGATATTTATTTTAAGGACTTGGCTCACTTGATTATAGAGCTTTCAAGTCCAAAATCTGAGGGGTGGGTTGGCGGGCCGGAGACCAGGGAAAAGGTGATGCTACAGTTCAAGGCTGAGAGCCATCTACTGTCAAAATCCCTTCTTCTTCACGGAAGGTCAGTCTTTTGTTCTTTTCAGGCCTTCAGTTGATTGGATACGGCCTACTCACATTACGGAGGGCAATCTGCGTTATTCAAAGTCCACTGATTTGTTAATCTCATTGCAACATACCCTAACAGAAACAGTAGAATGTTTGACCACGTATCTGGGCACCATGGCCCAGCCAAATTGAACATCAGGTTAACCATCATACCAGTCAAGCTGTCAGATATAATTGCAGGAGTGATCCCAGGTGAGGCCATGACAACACCAGATTGCTAACCCACCGAATTGCCATTAGTCGTTTTTATTTTCCGCCACTAAGTTTTGAGGTGATTTGTTACACAACAAAAGGTAACTGAAACCAAACTATCTGCGAAAGTGTCTGTGGGTTTAGGCTGGGGGTTATGAGTAAGTGGACATTAACTTTTGTGGATGCTATAATCAAGAGGAGGGATATTGTGTATGTTACATGCTGGTACAGTCTCAAACAAAACGTGGCATACGTAAATGTAGGACGAGGCAACGGCACACAAGGCAAATTGGTTTGTGAATCATTTATTTAGCAGATATTTATTGCACACCTCCTATACACCAACCACTATTCTAGGAGCTGGGAAAACAAGACAGACACTGTCCCTGCCTTTGTGTAACTTACGGTTTGAGGGAAAAAGGCAATTAAATATGCAATTTCAAAAAGTTTGACAAGGAAGTACAAGTTGCTGCTGACCACACCAATTTTTGGGATTAGGAAAGGCTATCTAGAAGTGATATTTAATCCTTCATATTTATTTAAATAAATATTATTTATTATTATTTAAATAAATATTATTTAAATAAATATGAAGGAGGAGTTCACAGTTCACAGATTCGCTCAGCCTAATCCTTCATATTTATTTAAATGAAGGATGAGTAGAAATTTAGGAAGGGGATATAATGATACAAATGATTTTGGGTCAGCAGAGTACAAAAATGTTCTGGACAGAGGAAATATGTGTGATGGCTCAGAGGTGAGAAAAATCATGGTGTACTAAAGTCACAACAAAGACTTCTGTAGATCATATGGAGAAGCAGTAGAGATGAAGCTGGAGAGTAAAGCAGCAAATCAGCAATTAAAAAAGATGTTTGGAGTTGTTCAGTTTGGAGATGAAAAGTGACAAGATGAATTCTGGATTTTAGACAAAGCAATCCAACTTGAGAATGGAGAGGGATTTCAGAGGAGAAAAGAAATGAGCTGTTGTCAGTAAGAGTATTTAAATTAGGATACTGGTAACAAGGATGGAGAGACACACGATTATACATGGGAAGTGAGAGCAGAAAGCATGAGGACTATTTCTTGATTGTTTTTTTTTGCCTCAGGCAACTGAATAGATGAAGGTATTAATGAAACCAGGAACACTGAAGAAATAGTGACCAATTAAAGTACTTTGAGTTATCAGAGTGAGATGTCCTGTAGGTAGCTAGACAGTACTGGCTGGTAATTCAGAAGAGCTGCTGTGTTCTGTGTAAAAGGAAAAGCAATTCCTGGATGGTGGCTAAAGCCAGCTGGCAGGATTTAGGGGATGGGTTAGACCTGCACTTGTTTTCCTGGAGAAGAGGCGGGTATAAAGTGGCAGAGTGAGATTACTGTAAAATACCTGCATTCAAAGGGCTAAAAAAAAAGAGAAATGCTGGAACGGCTACTTGCTAGAAACGCAGCAGGGTAGGTTAAAACAAATCACGAAGCACGGGCGGCGAGGCTGGGGGGCAAACGCTAAGCCCTGCGTGATTTCGACTACACCGACACACAAAAGGGAAAGGGACCCTCCTCACCGGAAGCACAACCTCTGCCCTCTGGGGCATTACACATTCCTCCGCGCCGGAAGAACGCGTCGCGCCTCGCCTCGCCCCGTCGGCCTGGCTCTATCCCCACCTCTAGTGAAGGAGAGATTGCGCCTCTCCCCGACCCCCTACCTAGGGCGAGCCGCGTGGAGTCGTTGGACTGGGCAGAACTTTGGCAGGCAAGGAGAGAAACAGCCACACCGGGCTGCCAGGCAAGAGAAGAAGGAGGAAGGGCCAGATACCCGGGCGTCGCGCCGCTGCGGAAGGATTCCGTTTCCTGCGGGGGCGGAGGGATTTGACAGCACAGTAACTTCCGGAAAAGTCCTGACCCTCAGAGGAAAAGCCTTGCAAGAAACAATAACAAACGGGAGGAGGAAGCGGTTCTGGGGTGTCTGTGTTGAGCGGTTCTTTTCCGCGAAGATGCGCTTCGGCCCCAGTCAGGGGACGTGAACGGGCTCAGTGGGCTTCAGCCAGCTTTTCTCCACCGGTTCCCCACGGGGACCCCCCCCCCGGCCGCTGCAATGGCGGGCGTGGGGCCGGGGGGTTACGCGGCCGAGTTCGTGCCGCCCCCGGAGTGCCCCGTCTTTGAGCCGAGCTGGGAGGAGTTCACAGATCCGCTCAGCTTTATCGGCCGCATCCGGCCTTTGGCGGAGAAAACCGGCATCTGCAAAATTCGGCCGCCCAAGGTACCTCAGTCTGTGGAGAGAGAGGGGGAGAAGGAAGAATGGGGGAGTCCGTGCACTGGGTTTAGCCTTACTTTTCCGATCCTTCTCTCCTTTCGTATGTACTCTCCTTTATGTTGAGACAACCGGAGCCTGTTTCTGGATGTTTCTGCTTCGGTTTCTTTTGTGGTCTTATGTAGACACGTCTGAATGCGAGAAAGTGGTGTCTCTGGGGTCTTCCGCCTCGAACTTGGGAACTGATACTTTTCTCTCCGCTGTGGGCCTAAAGCCCTTCGTTAGCCAATATGAGGTTTAATTAAAGTACATTCTTCCCTCACGTATCCTCATTATGGTTTGATAGTCGGCTATCTCTATTCAAGACCTGATTGGATCAAATATTTGCAGGCCTCCTCTCAGGGCTAGGGTTTCTGAAAAGGTAATCTGAGCTCTAGTTCCACCAGATGGTATTATAGACATAGAACTTCAGACTAATCATTGCTGCAGTGAGAAAGTCTTACCGGGGAAAGAGGAGCAGCAATAATTCTAAAATTGAGAGGTTTAGGAAGAATTCATCTATAATGGAGGCGGGAGGAAATGTTGAAATCTCTTGACATAGGGAACTCAAGATCAACGATTTTAGAATCACAGTTATTGCAGATAACTAGGTTTGCCTATAAGGTTAATTATAATCTCAACATTGAGGTAAGGAAAGTAGGTACTATCCCTTGTGTGGAGGGGATTAATGCCCCAAGAGATTGAGTGAGATGCTCAAGGTCAAAAGGTGTTTTTCTTTACTCATTAGATCAGTGCTTTTTAAATGCTGTTGCGGGACCACTTGCACCTGGGTCAACTGGATGCTTATTTAAATGCAGATCTCTAGGCTTCTTGTGGAAGTTCTGGAATCTGCTTTTCTAGCAACTAGTCTCAGATGATTCTTCATGTAAGTTGAGGTTTTCGAACCATTGCTTTAGTCATTGCTTCTTAAAGGCATTTTGCTTTATGTTTTGTCTAGTATTGGTAATGATAAAATATTAAGCACTATTAACCAGTGTTGCATTTTAAAAAGCATCTGCCGTCACCACTGACTACCACAGTGATAGGCACCGCAGCGAATTAAAAACTTAAATGACAGCGAGGAGGAGCTAATTTAACACCTATAGATTGTTTGCTTTAATCTTTGAAGCCCTGATAGGTAAATGAAGTCCACCTTTTACAGATAAGATTAATCTGGATAAGTTAAAACACCAGATGGGTTATCTTGGGCAAGTGGCAAAGTATATTTTGAACCTAGATCGGTTTTTCTGATTCTGAAACAGACATAATGCTCTATGTAGAATGAGTTTAAGGTTATAGACTATTCGTTGCAAGCAGAGGATTAACAAATAATTGCTGTGATGATATGCATTGCCATCCTCCAAAAACTTCCATTTAACCCTTTTTTCTATCATAATTAGCTAATATTAACAAATCTTAAGCATTGAAGGTTTTCCTAAGTCGTATTTTCATCTACTCTTGAATTTATTAATTAGAAATTCTATTCACGGTTACTTCGATTAAAAAAAAGTTTTTTTTAACTTAAAAAATGTTGAAATAATGCTTTCTCTTTTTATGTCACATTATTGAAAATAAATCTTGTTTACAATCAGAATTTAATTTTAGTATTGGCAAATTTCTTTAGTTTCCAGGCTGGAGTGCAGTGGCACGATCTTGGCTCACTTCTGCCTCCACCTCCTGGGTTGTTTTTTTTTTTTTGACTACTCACGTTTTAAAATAGGTTTACTGTTATTCTGTTATTTAGGCCAAATCAAACTGTGTTATTTAGACCCCACTTGAAATATGCTCTCTGATTTTAGTTATATCACAGTCTGGAAACTGTCCTTGTTCTGTGTGTGTGCTTACTTTTTTTGTTGTTGAATATTTGGGTTCCCAGAAGCTGGGCTTTGAACAAAACTTTTGTGTAACATAAAGTGCTCTGTCGCGTTACACATACAGTACAAAAGAAAAAGTTTAAAAAGTTTATTTTTAATCTTTAATTTTACCCTTTTTGGTTTTTTAAATTTTTTGGTGTTTTTTTTTGATCTTGGTAAACCTGAATGTTTACTAGACACCGTTTTGTGGTACATGACCTCATTGAATTCCACTTGAGTAACTTGGGAAAGCATAATTGTGGGAGATAAACAGTGGGACTGGTTTGAAGAGGATTGCTTCTCTGGGTAATATAGGTTGAGCATCCATCCCTACTTTAAAAATTCCAAATCCGAAATCCTCCCAAATCTGAAACCAAGTTATCCTGAAACATTATTATTCTTTTTATTTTATAGAGACAGGGTCTCGCTTTGTTGCCTGGGCTGGTCTCATGCTCCTGGGCTCAAGCGATCCTCCTGCCTCAGTCTCCCAATGTGCTGGGATTACAGGTATGAGCTACTGCACCCAGCTTGAATAGATTATTTTTTTCATTGTATTAATGGTATGTCATATTTTTTCTGTTAACTACTTAAGTGGAAATAAGTGTAAGGAAATGATTGTTTATTGGTAGCATGTAAGAATTCACAGTCAGAAATGATGGTGATGCCAGACAACCACAGATTGTCCACACCGGATGGCTGAGTTAGTGACACCTTTCTTTTCTCATGGTCCAGTGTACACAAGCGTTATGCACCAAATTATTAAAAATATTGCATAAAATTACCTTTAGGCTATGTGTATAACTATATGAGACAAAATAATTTTGTATTTAGACTTGGTTTCTCTCTCCAAGATACCTCCTTATGTATATGCAGATATTCCAAAATATGGAAAAATCTGAAATCCAAAACACTTCTGGTCCCAAGCATTTCAGATGAGGGATACTCAACCTGTATTAAAATTATTTTATCTAAAAGAATTGCTCATTCTGTCTCTATAATAAAGAAGTCTTATAAGTTAGTCTATTAGCACCGTGATTATGGCAAAACCCCCCTTTAAGGGAATAAATAACGCATTCCTTGCTTAAATACCACTGTGTTTTTTTTAAAAAAACTTTCTATTTAGGACTGGCAGCCTCCATTCGCCTGTGAAGTAAAAAGCTTTCGTTTCACTCCAAGAGTCCAGCGCCTGAATGAACTTGAGGTAAGTGTTTTGTCACCGTTTCTGCCTCCTGATTCATTCTTTGTGTTCGGGCTGTAGGTAGAGAACTTTGAGAAGCTCATGGACCACAGCCTGGAGTTTGTGTTAATTGGTATTGAATAGTTACTTGATGTTTGGAGGAAGAGTGTGATTTTTTAAAAAATTGTGCAAAGTAGTTATGGTTTCTCCGTTTAACTGAGATCATGAGAAACTGTCTCTAGCCCTGTTGTTCTAGTGGAAATGTTCAATGTTTAGCTTCAATGCTTAGAATTCTTAAATTCTACTTTCTCTAGTGTTTCTTACTCTACTAAAAGTTTTGTTAATCTCCGAAGATTTCTGTCTCCCTTCATTCTTGGAAAATGGATTTTTAAATTATGTTTTAAAACCCTAGTTTTCAAAGTTAGTTTTGTTTTGTTTTGGTTTTGGTTTTAATGGAACTTTGCCAGGAGTGCTAATCTGATTTATTAAGATCTGCCTTTAAGCATTACTAATGTATATTAAATTATCTAAATGGAAGTCTATTTATGTATTGCTGTTTTTCCTGTCTGCGGATTTTCAGAAGGTTTTTCATTGTGATATGAAAACTTTTAGAGTACAGAAGGAAAATTATTGATAGCAAAGGTTTATTATGTCATTCTGAAGTGTTCCCCCCCCCCCAAAATATTTCTGAGAGTTTAATACATACTTTTTTTTTTCTTTTTTTGAGACAGAGTCTCGCTCTGTCAGCGAGGCTGGAGTACAGTGGCACGATCTTGGCTCACTTCTACCTCCACCTCCTGGGTTCAGGCAATTCTCCTGCCTCAGCCTCCCTAGTAGCTGAGGTTACAACGACCATGCCTGGCCAATTTTTGTATTTTTAGTAGAGATGGAGTTTTGTAATGTTGGCCAGGCTGGTCTGGAACTCCTGACCTCAGGTGATCCATCTGCCTTGGCCTCCCTAAGTTCTGGGATTACAGGCATGAGCCACCGCGCCTGGCCGCAATACATATTTTTTCTTTTTAGTCTTGTAATTAGATGCTTGACAAAGAATATTAGTATCAGTGAGGTATAGAGTTGATGCACCTAAAGTGTGCATGTTACCTATGGATGAAATGACAGAATGTTAGAGACTGAGGAGGATCTGATTTACTGAATTTTCTGATCAGCATAAAGTTAAACCAACTTACAAAAATTGTTTTGGTTGCTAATATGACAACTTTTTACATAAATCAGAGTGACCTTTTTGCCTGAATAAATACAGTTTATTAGAAGTCTTTTGCCTCTTTATTTTTGGCTAGTTTTACTATTGGCTAGTTTTACCGGGTTGAAATAAGCAATAATGAAAAGTCTTTGAATTTCTTTAGAGAAATGAATACCTCTATTACAGTGGTCCCAGACCTTTTTGGCACCAGGGACTGGTTTCATGGAAGACAGTTTATCCATGGATGGAGGGGGGTATGGAGGATGGTTTTGGGATGAAACTGTTCCCCCTCAGATCATCAAGCATTAGATTCTCAAAAGGCGCGCACAACCTTAATCCCTCATGTGCAGTTCACAGTAGAGTGGGTGGTAATGCTTGCCTGCTGCCGCCGCTCACTCCTGCTGTGCGGCTGGGTTCCTAACAGGCCACTGACGGGTACCAGTCCGTGGCCCGGGGGGTGGGGACCCCTGCTCTGTTGTCCTCGTTCATTTCAATCGTAACTTTATTTTTATTTCTGTATTTTAATAATCTTAGTTTTTATTTCTGTATTTTAATAATCTTAGTTTTTATTTCTGTATTTTAATAATCTTAGTTTTTCTGTATTTTAATAATCTTAGTTTTTATTTCTGTATTTTAATAATCTTAGTTTTTATTTCTGTATTTTAATCTCAGGCAATGACCAGAGTGAGACTGGATTTCTTGGATCAACTAGCAAAATTTTGGGAGCTTCAAGGATCTACTCTGAAGATCCCTGTGGTAGAGAGAAAAATCCTGGATCTCTATGCTTTGAGCAAGGTGAGGCTTATACTGGTTTAGAAATTAGAGCACAGGCTTGTCAATTTAGGAATATCAAATACGTTTGGTGGTAAACATTGCTTCCAGTGGAGGATTTGTTTGACAGTGAAATGCACTAGCCGGGTGTGGTGGCGGCGCCTGTAATCCCGGCTACTCGGGAGGCTGAGGCAGGAGAATTGCTTGAACCCGGGAGGCGGAGGTTGTGGTGAGCCAAGATCACGCCATTGCACTCCAGCCTGGGCAACAAGAGCAAAACTCTGTCTCAAAAAGGACAATGAAATGCACATTTGAATAAATGGAAATGAGAGATCTCAAAGTTATCTTTAAAAGTTATTTTATATTTGTTGAGATTAATATGTAATTACCAAATATTAATATTTATCAGGCTCGGCCGGGCGCGGTGGCTCAAGCCTGTAATCCCAGCACTTTGGGAGGCCAAGGCGGGTGGATCACGAGGTCAGGAGATCGAGACCATCCTGGCTAACATGGTGAAACCCCGTCTCTACTAAAAATACAAAAAACTAGCCGGGCGTGGTGGCGGGCGCCTGTAGTCCCAGCTACTCGGAGGCTGAGGCAGGAGAATGGCGTGAACCTGGGAGGCGGAGCTTGCAGTGAGCCGAGATCGTGCCACTGCACTCCAGCCTGGGTGACACAGCGCGAGAC
The DNA here is from genome assembly GCF_049350105.2 of Macaca mulatta. NCBI lineage: Eukaryota > Metazoa > Chordata > Mammalia > Primates > Cercopithecidae > Macaca > Macaca mulatta. The sequence continues at coordinate 1,160,515 of NC_133416.1, read as the reverse complement.
TCCGTCTCAAAAAAAAAAAAAAATTTATCAGGCTCTGTGATATACAATATGCAAAATAAATTACTCTAGCCTGCTAATATTATCTTGTGTTGAGTGTACAATGTTCTGTGTTGAGCTTGTCATCCTTTTTTGTTACTTAATTGAAAATTTGGCCCAGGCACGGTGGCTCATGCCTGTAATCCCAGCACTTTAGGAGGGAGGATCACTTGAGCCTAGGAGTTAAGAGACTAGCCCGGACAACATGCTGAAACCCTATCTCTACTGAAAATACAGAAAAGCTAACTGGGCGTGGGTGCACACCTGTAGTCTCAGCCACTCAGGAGGCTAAGGTGGGAGGATCGCAAGTCCGGAAAGTCAGGGCTGCAGTGAGCTGTGGTTGCACCACTGCACTTCAACCTTGGTCACAGGAGTGAGACCCTGTCTCAACAAAAAAAAAAAAAAAAGAAAATCTGGCATATTAAAGGGACTCGTGTTCCTCAGCATTCTTACGTGTGGTAGATACTAGTTTTGTTCGTACCTGTGTGTAGTGTTAATGGCTAACCGAGGCTATCATTATTCGGTAGGATGAACAACAGCTCAGAAACTTAACGGTGAAGAGTTTAGACAAGTTTTTGCTCAAATTGTGTTAACTTTTTAACATTATATTCCCTAATGTGAAAAAAACTAACTGACCTGCAAGCGGAGATTGTAATAACCTTGAAATATGCTTTTTTTCTTTTTTTTTGAGACGGAGTTTTGCTCTTGTTGTCCAGGCTGGAGTGCAATGGCCTGATCTTGGCTCACTGCAACCTCTGCCTCTTGGGGTCAAGCAATTCTCCTTCCTCAGCCTCCTGAGTAGCTGGGATTACAGGCATGTGCCAACACGCCTGGCTAATTTTGTATTTTTTAGTAGAGATGGGGTTTCACTATGTTGGTGAGGCTGGTCTCGAACTTCTGACCTCGTGATCCGCCCACCTCGACCTCCCAAAGTGCTGAGTTTACAGATTACATGCATGAGCCACTGCACCTGGCTGAAATATGTTTTGTTAATACAGTAATACAATTTATTATTGCTTAATTATCTGAGAAATTTTATAAAACAACTTTTTGTGGCCTTTCATATCTTATAATTTATATACTATTTTGAAATAAAAATTTATTCTTATTTAAATTGCGGTTACTTTTGGAAGATTTCACTTTTTTTTTTTTTTTTTTTTTGAGACGGAGTCACTGCCTAGGCTGGAGTGCAGTGGTGTGATCTGGGCTCACTGAAACCTCCACCTCCCGGGTTCCAGTGATTATCCTGCTCAGCCTCCCAAATACCTGGGATTACAGGTGCCTACCACCACACCCGGCTAATTTTGTATTTTTAGTAGAGATAGGATTTTTCCATGTTGGTTAGGCTGGACTCGAACTCCCGACCTCAGGTGATCCACCCGCCTCGGCCTTCCAAAGTGCTGGGATTACAGGCATGAGTCACTGTGCCTGGCCAGTAAGATTTCACTTTTAAGGAAAAACGTGAGAATAATTCGTGGTGTGTAGTGGCTAATGCCTATAATCCCAGCACTTTGGGAGGCTGAGGTAGAAGGATTGCTTGAACCTAGGAGTTCGAGACCAGCCTAGGCAACATAGTGAGATTCCATCTCTACAAAAAATTAAAAAATAAATAATCCTGGCATGGTGGTGGACTCCTGTAGTCACAGCTAATCAGGAGGCTGAGGCAGGAGGATTGCTTGAGCCTGGGAGTTCAAGACTGCAGTGAGCTGTCATCACACCACTGCATTCCAGCCTGGGTGACAGAGCAAGACCCTGTTTCCAAACAAACAGAGTAACCATAGTTAAATTATCTTTTATGATATACATTTTAAAATTAGTGTCAGGTCAGAATTCTCTTACAAAAAATTTGGCAAGTATGGTCTTATGCTAAAATACAGCTTGGGACTTTTTTTAATCAGGTAATGATGTTAGTAAGTAAGTACTGTACCAAGAATTGTCTAGTGTAGTTATATGAAAACGTATGGTACTAAAAAACAAATTATGCTAAATTTGGGTGGTGGGTTTCTTTTTTTTTTTTTTTTTTTTTTTGAGACGGTGTCTCGCTCTGTCACCCAGGCTGGAGTGCAGTGGCCGGATCTCAGCTCACTGCAAGGTCCGCCTCCCGGGTCTACGCCATTCTCCTGCCTCAGCCTCCCGAGTAGTTGGGACTACAGGCGCCCGCCACCTCGCCCGGCTAGTTTTTTGTATTTTTTTAGTAGAGACGGGGTTTCACCGTGTTAGCCAGGCTGGTCTCGATCTCCTGACCTCGTGATCCGCCCGTCTCGGCCTCCCAAAGTGCTGGGATTACAGGCTTGAGCCACCGTGCCCGGCTGGTGGGTTTCTTTTTATAGGGAACTATTACGATAAAAATTCATTTTAATAATTTGCTTTTTTGAAATTTTTATTCAGTCAGAACTTACCTACTAAGTTTTGCTGTATGATGCTGTTTAAGATTCTGAATGTGTTTGAGTATAGCATGAATAAAATACAAAAAAATTTCAAAAATTATCTCGGCACTGTGGCTGATGCCTGTAATCCCGGCACTTTGTTTTTGTGTTTTTTTTTTTTTTTTTTGAGACGGAGTCTCGCTCTGTCGCCCAGTCTGGAGTGCAGTGGCCGGATCTCAGCTCACTGCAAGCTCCGCCTCCCGGGTTCACGCCATTCTCCTGCCTCAGCCTCCTGAGTAGCTGGGACTACAGGCGCCCGCCACCTCGCCTGGCTAATTTTTTGTATTTTTTAGTAGAGACGGGGTTTCACCGTGTTAGCCAGGATGGTCTCGATCTCCTGACCTCGTGATCCGCCCATCTCGGCCTCCCAAAGTGCTGGGATTACAGGCTTGAGCCACCGTGCCCGGCACAATCCCAGCACTTTGGAAGACTGAGGTGGATGGATCACCTGAGGTCAGGAGTTCGAGACCAGCCTGGCCAACATGGTGAAAACCTGTCTCGGCCGGGCACAGTGGCTCACACCTGTAATCCCAGCAATTTGGGAGGCTCAGGCGGGCGGATCACTTAAGGTTGGGAGTTCGAGACCAGCCTAACCAACATGGAGAAACCCCGTCTCTACTAAAGATACAAAATTAGCCAGACATGGTAGCGCGTGCCTGTGATCTCAGCTACTTGGGAGGCTGAGGCAGGAGAATCGCTTGAACCCGTGCGGCGGAGGTTGTAATGAGCCGAGATCACGCCATTGCACTCCAGCCTGGGCAACAAGAGCGGCAAAACTCCATCTCAAAAAAAAAGCCTGTCTCTACTAAAAATACAAAAAATTAGCCAGGGGTGGTGGTGGGCACCTGTAATTCCAGCTGCTCGGGAGGCTGAGGTAGGAGATCGCTTGAAACCAGGAGGCAGAGGTTGCAGTGAGTTGAGATAGTACCACTGCACTCCAGCCTGGGCAACAGGAGCGAAACTCTGTCTCAAAAAAATTTTTTTCAAAGATTTTTTTTTATCATTAATAACAATATATATGTTGTGGTACTCTTTAATGAAACTCTACTTTTTTTTTTTTTTTTTTTTCAAGACAGAGTCTCGCTTTGTTGCCCAGACTGGAATGCAGTGGCACAATCTTGGCTCACTTGCAACCTCCACCTCCCAGGTTCAAGTGATTCTTGTGACTCAGCCTCCTTAGTAGCTGGGACTGGGATTAAAGGTGTGTGCCACCACACCCGGCTAATTTTTGTATTTTTAGTAAAGATGGGGTTTTTACCATGTTGGCCAAGCTGGTCTTGAACTCCTGACCTCAAATGATCTGCCCACCTTGGCCTCCCAAAGTATAGGGATTATAGGTGTGAACCACTGTGCCTGGCCAGTATTTATCTCTATTTTCATAAATACCCTAAGGAATTTACTAGAGTAAGTGTAATTAATAGTATGAGTAGTAATCTATTGAAATTTTCTCTGTCCGTGATTTTCCATTTAAAAGGTAAACCTTAGGTTTAATCTGATGGTAAGCTAAATTGCATTTTTTTTGGAGATGGAGTCTCCCTCTGTCACCCAGGCTAGAGGCACGATCTCAGCGCTCTGCAACTTCTCGCTTCCTGGGTTCAAGTGATTCTCCTGACTCAGCCTCAGGAGCAGTTGGGACTACAGGCACACGCCACCACACCCGGCTAATATTGTATTTTTAGTAGAGACAGGGTTTCATCATGTTGGCCAAGCTGGTCACAAACTCCTGATCTCAAGTGATCTCCTATCTTGGGCTCCCAAAATGCCGGGATTACAGGTGTGAACCACCGTGCCCGGCCGCATTTTTCTGGTTTTCTAAAGTCGTAGGATTTCAAAATCGGGAAGAGGCTTTTAAAGGTAACCTAATCTGAATACTTAGTTGTTCACAATTCTCCTTACAACATTGGTTATCCAGACTGTTTAACTCCATCTTGAGAAACTAATTTCCTTTTAAGGTTCATACTACTAGTAAAGTACGCTTTGTTTAAATATTCAGAAAACTTGTTGAAAATACGTTGTGATTAAAGGTTAAGTGTGCTTTTCTGAGGGTTTATCGGAGTCTTGTCTTTTGTGGGTTTTTAAAGTCCTAATGGACATCTCTTTCCCCTAACCTGTGAGAATGCTAAACTGATTTAAAGCTAAAAGGCAGACACACTTTGATTTGTAGTTAGTTTTGTTTATAATACTTTGTTCCCTAAATGTCATTGTGAGATTGCTGCTTCTCACATTAACTTTTTTCTTTTACATTGAGGTATAACTTACAGTGTAATGCACAAATTTTAAGTGTACAGTTCAATAAATCTTCATATATGTATACATCTGTTTTGTAGCCATCACGCAGATCAAGATATATAACATTTTTATAGCACCCTAGTGGGTTCTTTCATCTCCTTTCCAGTTAATACTTCTTCACAAAGGTAATTTATTCTGACCGTTATCAATGGGTGACTATTTATTTCATTAACTTGGCGTTTTATTCTAGCAAAAGGATTGGGCTGAAAACTGCAGAAAATACTGAGAATTCAGATGTTTTAAGGTTGTTAGGTGTGCCCTTTTTTTTAAAAAAAAGGTTATTTTTGGCTGACGGTTTGTTGGCATCTATTGAGTTTTTTTTATAGATATGATTTGAAAATACTATGATAACTATTGCTTTTTGACGGGAAGCAAATTTTCAGTCTTCTGAGTCATTAAGTCATCAATGTGATGGTTTCCTGTTTTGATTAAATCACCTCATCTTTCTCCCTATTATTTTTGATGATAAAAAAGTATTACTTGGAATGCCTGTAATTTAATGGACTTCTATATGAATAATTCAATTTATTATTTATTTATTTATTTATTTATTTATTTATTTTTGAGATGGAGTCTCGCTCTGTTGCCCAGGCTGGAGTGCAGTGGCGCGATCTCGGCTCACTGCAAGCTCTGCTTCCCGGGTTCATGCCATTCTCCTGCCTCAGCCTCCTGAGTAGCTGGGACTACAGGCACTGCCACCACGCCCGGCTAATTTTTTGTATTTTTAGTAGAGATGGGGTTTCACCGTGTTAGCCAGGATGGTCTCGATCTCCTGACCTCATGATCCGCCCGCCTTGGCCTCCTAAAGTGCTGGGATTACAGATGTGAGCCACCGTGCCCAGCGGAATAATTACAGTTTTTATAACCACTTCAGCAAGAAGCATTCAGTCTAGCCCTTCTCATCAAAACATTTTTATTTTTATTAAAGTAGTACACTTTTAAAAAACAAGGCTTTGGCTGGGTATAGTGGGCTCATACTTGTAATCCCAGCATTTTGGGAGTCCGAGGCAAGAGGATCATTTGAGCCCAGGAATTCTAGATCAACCTGCCAGTCTAGACATTGGGAGACCCCGTCTCTACAAATAACGTAAAAAATTAGCTGGGTGTAGTGGCACGTGTCTGTAGTCACAGCTACTTGAGAAGCTGAAGCTGGAGGATCCCTTGAGTCCAGGAGATAGGGGCTACAGTGACCTCTGATTGCACTGCCTGGGCAACAGAATAAGACCCTGTCTATTAAAAAAAAAAAGGCGGCTTAAAATGAAAATCCGCATCTCCCTTCATCTCCACCTCCATTCCTACTCCTCAGAACTAACCACTTTCAGTTCTTTTAGCTGTTTCTGATTTTGATCTTCGTATTTCCAAGTAATATGCTGGTTATGCTGTTTCTTCATTTCTCATTTTAAATATCATATACTGATTTCCTCCTGTTAAAGATGGAGAATGAGTGTAAGAGAATGGGTGTAAATCTTCCCATATGTATGTCTGTCATCCGCCTTCTAGTGTAGTTACATTAATTTTTTGTTAATCTAAAATTAATACCATGAAAAATATATTTTCAAACTTCCCAGTGGAAGTATACATCTCTCGGTGTGCTGCTACCCGTCAGATAATCTATCAGCTATTTTCCTGGAGCCATTCTTCCTGGAGTCTTTTTTACTCTCACATCCTGACTGGATGTGTTTTTAAGGTCAGCTGTCAGTCTGGAAATTCCTTTTACTGCCATCATTCTGGGAATTCCTTGGCCTCTTTTCCTTGTTGTAAGTCTTCCTTTTACTTGGTTTACTCTCATTTTGGTGAAACATTTCTTCTGCTAGTTTCATGAGAAAGATGGTTAATGGGATACACATTTTTTAGGACCTTTTGCTTGTGTACAAATGTTCTACTCTTATACTTTATTGGTAGTTTGGTGGCGTTTAAGAGCCTAGATTGTAAATCATTTTACTTCAGTATTTTGAAAGCTTTACTCTATTGTCTTGTTGGTGAGAAGAACGATGCTATATTCTTGTTTTTTTGTGACTTTTTTTTTTTTCTTGAAGATTTAGAATGTTATCTTTATTCCCAGGGCTTTGAAATTTCACGGTGATATGCATTGGTATGAGTTTATTTTCGTTCACTGTTTTTATGGCTCTCAGTAACCTTTCTAATCTGATAACTCATTTCTTTCAATTCTTCTAATTTTTCCTGTATTCTTTGATAATTTTGTGTACTCATTTTTTCTCTTCTTTTGGACTCTTTATTAGTTAGATGTTAGACATGTTAGGCTGGTCCGCTAGTTTCCTTACCTGTAGCTTTCTTAGTTCAGCATCCCTTACTCTGCTGAGAGTAAATCTCCAGTTTTCTGCTGGGGTTGGAGAGGTCTAAGTGCTTTTATACAGGTTTTCACAGTCCTGTTCTCTGCTGCGTTGCCGCCCCTACTTCCCTACTTTTAGAGGTACTGCTGCTTAAATACTTCTTCAGACTTTCTGTTTTTTTTTTTCCTTGTTTTAGAAAAAGGAGGAAGGGGGTCCTCTTAAGCCTTTCCAGATTCTATGTTGCAAAAGCTTCTCTGGCTTTCTTCTGTTGCAAGGCACTTAGTTTTAAACTTGTAATTTTTGTTTGTCTGTTTTTGTTATTGTTTTGGCTTGTTAGTTATCACTAGCTTCAAAATACTGTTTACATTTGTTTGTATTTGGTTCCTTTCTTGGTCTATTTGACCTCTTGAGAGGATACCTTTTTGTTTCTTTCCTGTCTTTTTAGTGGATTTTTTTAGAGGGAGCTTTTAAGTAGAAGACTGTTCCCCAGGTATGTTAAAACTGTCTCTATTCCCAGCCGTTTTGGTCTTGAGCGATACTACTTTTTGGTCAAGTTTTGATAAAGGGCTTGTCTTGATTGTGTTCAGTTCAAGTGCATGCCGTGTGTCTTTTTATAGAGCATGGTTTATAGTGGTATTTTTGGGGACAGCGTTGTGATGCACTACATGGCAAATGTTTGGAGTAAATGGTTGATATTTTTTATTTTTATTTATTTTTGAGACAGAGTCTTGCTGTGTTGCCCAGGCTGGAGTGCAGTGGCGTGATCCCAGCTCACTGCAACCCCTGCCTCCTAGGTTCAGGTGATTCTCCTGCCTCAGCCTCCCAAGTACCTGGGATTACAGGTGCCTACCACCACGCCTAGCTAATTTTTATATTTTTAGTAGAGATGGGGTTTCACCATGTTGACCAGGCTGGTTTCGAATTCCCGACCTCAAGTAATCCACCTGCCTTGGCCTCCCAAAGTACTGGGATTACAGGCATGAGCCACTGTGCCCTGCCTGGTTTGTGTTTTTTAATTATGCACGATAATCTTTGAATCTGCCAGCCAAAGAAAAACAGGTATTAGGTTTTGTGAGTTTTTTGGTTAGATTGTTAGAGTATTGTATGCATGGAGCCAAAGTAATGGTTTTATTTTCTTTGTGAGATAGTTTATTCCTTTGTCATGGCCATATCCTGGCTGCTACTAATCACCAGAACTAGGTGGGACATCATGACTGGATCCACGCAGGTATATCATGACTAAGGGAAATTCAGCTTGAAACGCTTTGAATACAAAGCAGATTATGATATCAGAGTTATTATTGTATGGGATAGTAAAGATAAGAGGGCTCCTGTTGCCTCCCTGAGTTCCTTTACTTCTCCTCCCTGCTGGTTCACTTTGCTTTAGCCACATGGCCTTCCTTATTCTCCTCAGATGCTCCAGGCATGCTTCTGACTTGGAGCCTTTGCTTTGTCTGTTCCCTTTATATCTGCTAGTTAACTGCTTCACTCCCTTCAAGTCTTTGCTTAGATTTCACCTTTATAATGAGGCTTTTTGCGATCATTTAATACTTCAGATTATCCTTACTGTGTTACCTGGAGGCCCCTTGACTGCTTTCTAAATTTTTTCTACAATATTTATCACTTCACAATTTATATATTATATTCATTGTTTTTTGTCTGTCTTCCTCCACTAGAATGTAAGCTTCATGAGGACAGAGATCTTTGTTTTCTTCATAAATGTATCCCAGGTACCTGGAATAGTAGCGGGCAGTAGAGAAGCACTGGAAAGATACCTGTTGAATGAAAGACACTCTAATCCATCCAGTTGCTTCCAGACAGCCCTCTATTTAAACCACTTTCGTTGTGTCTTTCTCTTTACTACCAACTTTGAAAAATAATTTTTGTGTGTGTGTAATTTTCCCCTGGTTGATTCTTTTAACAGAGGGGGCTTCTTTAAGGGTGACTAGAGATGTGTTCAACTCTTGTGTATATGAATTTGTGTTTCTACCAAGCTTTCAGATAATTCGCTAGAGGAAATTTGTACTTTGGCCATAGGTTCATCTTTGTTTATAATAACATCATAAAGCATAAGAGTTGAAAACATTTCCTTCACTTATTTTTAGTATGTGTACCCTCTCCCTCCATTTGTCCACACTCATAGACATTTATAATATAGCAACATTGGTATAGTGTTTTATCCTGGTGCTTTTCATATTTTATTTCATTTGTCCTCACAGTAATCTCATAACGAGGTGTAGGCACTGTTGTTACTATTTTGATGATGGTGAGGAAATTGAATTGCAAATTATGTGACTTTGCCAAGGTCATATAACTGTGTTTGTTGTTTGTTTGTTTTTTTCTTGAGACAGAGTCTGGCTCTTGCCCAGGCTGGAGTTCAGTGGTGCAGTCTCGCTGACTGCAGCCTCCTCTTCCCTGGTTCAAGCGATTCTCCTTCCCCAGCCTCCATAGTAGCTGGGATAGGTGTGTGCCACCATGCTTGGCTAATTTTTGGTATTTTTATTTGAGGCGGAATTTCACCATGTTGGCCAGGCTGATCTCGAACTGCTGACCTCAGGTGATCTGCCTGCCTCGGCCTCCCAAAGTTCTGGGATTACAGACGTGAGCCACCAGGCCTGGCCAAGGTCATATAACTATTAAGTGACAGAACTGGAATTTGAATACTGGCAGTCGGCTCCAGAGTCGTCTTTTCGTCTTTTTTTTTTAATTGTGTATATAGCATCAGCATTTAAAAATACAGAGTTCAGTGGCATTAAGTACATTTACAGTGTTGTACACTTATCACCACTGTGTAGTTCCAGGACCACCTCCCTTCCACCACTCCTGGCAACTTCTATTAAGCTTTCTGTCTCTATGAATTTGCTTACTCTATGTAGCTTATGTAAGTGGAATTTTATGGTAGTCATCATTTTGTGTCTGGCTTATTTTACTTATATTTTCAAAATTCATTCTTGTTTGGGATGTATCAGAATTTTCTTTTTAAGGCAGAATAATATTCCGTTGTATGTTTATTGTCCTACATTTCATTTATTCATTTATCTGTTGATAAACTTGGGTTGGTTCCATTTTGACTCTCAAGAATGTTGCTGCTGTGAACATTGGTGTGCAAGAATCTGTTTGAGTCCCTCCTTTCAGTTCTTTGAGTATATACCTAGAAGTGAAATTGCAGGATCATATGGTAATTTTATGTGTCACTTTTAACTTTTTTTTTTTTGAGACAGGGTCACTTGAGACAGGGTCAGCCAGGCCAGAGTGCTGTGGTGTGATCATGGCTCACTGCAGCCTCGATCTTGATCTCCTGGGCTCAACTGATGCTCATGCCTTGGCCTGCCAGGTAGCTGGGAACTACAGGTACACCACCTGCCTGGTTAATTTTTTTTTTTTTTTCCTGAGATGGAGTCTCACTCTACTGCCCAGGCTGGAGTGCAGTGGCACAATCTCAGCTCACTGCAATCTTTGCCTCCTGGGTTCAAGTGATTCTTGGGCCTCAGCCTCCTGAGTAGCTGGGATTATAGGCGTGCACCACCACGCCTGGCTAGTTTTTTGTATATTTTTTTAAGAAGAGACAGGATTTCACTATGTTGCCCAGGGTGCTCTTGAACTCCTGAACTCAGGCCGTTTGCCTAGCTCTGCCTCCCAAAGTCCTGGGATCCCTGCCCAACCTGCCCAACTAATTTTTAAATTTTTTGTAGAGATGAAGGCCTCACTGTATTGCCCAGCATGGTTTGGAACTCCTGGGCTCAAGCGATCCTCTTGCCTTGGCCTCCCAAAGTGTTAGAATTACAGATGTGAGCCACTGTGCCTGGCTTTAACTTTTTTTATGTAGTAAGATACAGTAGTATATACTAAATCAAATAGGAGAAACTGAGTTCGAACACTGTGTCACAGTCCCCTTTATTCTCAGTGAAATTGAAAACTGCCTGTACAGTCGTGTCACTTAATGATAGGGATATATTCTGAAAAACATGGGGATTTCATTATTGTGCAAACATCAAAGAATGTATTTATACAAACCCAGATGGTATGGCCTACTGCACACCTAGGCTTTGTGGCATAGCCTGTTGCTTCTAGACTACAAAAGTGTCCAGCGTGTTACTGTACTGAATACTGTAGGCAGTGTAACACAATGGTAAGTATTTGTGTATGTATCTAAACACAAAGGTTCAGTAAGAATATGGTATAATCTTATGGGAGCATTGTCATATATGCGGTCTGTCTTTGACCAAAATGTTATGCGGTGCATGACTATATTTTAGAGCCTAAGAGATGTATAATAACAGCTCCTGGATGTTAAGGAGCTTTGAAATACGTATTCTGTAGAGTGCCTGGCTTGATGTGACCATTCAGCCAAGTTAGCCAATTTATCTCATTTTCTACCTCAATATATTCTGTACCCCATATCAGTAAATCTACTGCAAGGTAATCTTTCCTCAGTGTTTCTTTATAATCTTCCATGTAAAACTCTTGTCCTTTTGAAAAATTATAGCCTGTTTTTCAAAACTGTCCTCTGTATTCATGGTTTGATTGATGTTTTTGTTAAGTTCTGTAAGTTACTTGGTTATTTCTAATTTCAGGATTTATGTTTATTTTGTATTATATAACATTTATTTTCATGTCAATTTTTTATGTTTTTATTCTTATTTCATATTGTGAGTTCCTTAAGTAGATTGTCTATACATGTGTTTAGTTTTCTCATAGTACATACTGTACAGAGTATTCATTAAATATTTTTGAATGCTTGGTTTGAAGGTAGGCATAATGTTAATTACATTTTAAACCTCTGAAAAGCATTGTTTCTATTTCTTACTCCAAATGTTGACAGGTGTCAGTTTGCTTAGATATTCATTGAAAGGAAATTTGAAATTTAAGCCCTGAATAATTATTCTATTTAGTAGACAAGACTTAAGAGTCAGGATGCTTGAATCTACATTTTTTTCTCTAAGCAACTTTTACTTTCTTTTCAGATTGTTGCCAGCAAAGGAGGTTTTGAAATGGTCACCAAAGAGAAGAAATGGTCTAAAGTGGGTAGTCGCTTGGGGTATCTGCCAGGAAAAGGAACTGGGTCTCTTTTGAAGTCACATTATGAAAGAATTCTCTACCCGTATGAGCTTTTCCAGTCTGGCGTGAGCCTTATGGTGAGATGCATTATTCTTTTTAGAAAAAGTTGATAAATCCAGTTTGCCCAAGTATAAACTTTAGACTTTGTTTAACCCAACTTACCAGGCACTAAAATTTGGGGAAGCAAAGTGTTTATCATAGTGCAAAAATCATAGCTATTTTTGATGGTTTACAAGATAATGAAATGAAGAATGTTTTATTTATTTAAAATAAACCTGATGACTGATATTTTTTGAAAAACTCCTGTTTCATGAATTTTTTAAAAACAGCTTTATTAGGTATAATTTATATACCATAGAATTCACCCTTTGTGGGTGCATAGTCGGTAAGCTTTAATAAATTTCTACATTTATGCAACGATGACTGGGATCCAGTTTTAGAGCACTTCCACTAGCCTCCAAAATTCTCTTGTTCATTTGTAATTGGTTCCTGTTCCACCCCCACACACAGGCAATTCCTGACCTGCTTTCTGGCTCTATAGTTTGCCCTTTCTAGAACTTTCACCTAGGTGTAATCATACAATATGATTTTATGTCTAGCTTTTTTCACTTAGCCTAATGTTTTGAAAGTTCAGCCATGTTGTCTGAATGCGGTGGCTAATGCCTGTAATCCTAGCACTGTGGGAGGCTGAGGTGGATGGATCGTTTGAGGCCAGGAGTTTGAGACCAGCCTGGGCATCATGGCAAAACCCCATCTCTACTGAAAATACAAAAAATCAGCCAGACGTGGTGGTATGCGCCTGTGGTCCCAGCTACTCCAGAGACTGAAGTAGGAGGATTGCTTCAGCCTGGGAAATGGAGGTTGCAGTAAGCTGAGATAGTGCCACTGCACTCCAGCCTGGGTGACAGAGTGAGACCCTGTCTCAGAAAAAAAAGTTCAGCCATGTTATAGCATATGTCTGTAGTAAATTTTTATGGCTGAATAATAATCCATTGTATGGATATACCACCTTTTGTTAATCCATTTACCAGTTGATGGACATTTAGATTGTTTCCAGTTTATGACTACTAGTTTATGATACTATGAATATTCATATACAAGTCTTTAAGTTGACATATGTTTTCATTTTTCTTGGGTAGATACTTGGGAGTGGAATTGCTGGGTTTTATGGTAAGTTTATGTGTAAATTTTTTTTTTTTTTTGAGATGGAATCTCGCTCTGTCGCTCAGGCTGGAGTGCAGTGGCATGAACTTGGCTCACTGCAACCTCCGCCTCCTGGGTTCAAGCGATTCTCCTACCCCAGCCTCCTGAGTAGAGTAGTTGGGACTACAGGTGCACGCCACCACCCACAGCTAATTTTTGTACTTTTAGTAGAGACAGAGTTTCACCATGTTGGTCAGGCTGATCTCTAACTCCTGACTGCAAGTGATCTGCCCGCCTTGGCCTCCCAAAATGCCGAGATTATAGGTGTGAGCCACCGCATCTGGCCCGTGTAAGTTTTTCAGAACTGCCACGTTGTTTCCCAAAGTGGCTGAATCTTTTTACTTTCCCAGCAGTGATGTCGAGGCTTCTGGTTTTCCACATCCTGGCCACACTTGGTATTGTCAGGTTTTAAAATTATAGCCGTTGTAGTTAGTTGTGTAGTCATGTCTTACTGTGGTTTGAATTTGCATTTCTCTAATGACTAGTGATGTGCCTATTTTCATATTCGTATTAGCCATTTGTATATCTTCGTAAAGTGTCTGTTCAGATCTTTTTAAAATTGGGTTGTCTTATACTTCTGAGTTTGTTATACAGTTTGTGTACAAGTCCTTTATCAGGTAAATAATTTGCAGATATTTTCTCCTACTCTGTTATCTTTTCATTTTTGTAATGGTGACTTTTTGAAGAACCATTTATTTATTTATTTTTTCCTTCTGTACATTGTACTTTTGGTGTCATATTTAAGGAATCTTTTCCAAGGTCACAGAGATTTTCTTCTTTGCTTTAATCTAGAAATTCTTACAGTTTTGGCTTTTATATTTTGGTCAGTGATGCATTTTGAGGCTTTTTTTGTGTGTATAGTATGAGGTGAAGATGTAAGTTTATTTTTTGGTGGGGAAGGGGGTATATGAATATTGAGTAGTACCAGCACCATTTGTTTAAAAGGCTATCCTTTTCCCACTGATTTAACTCACCATCTTTGTTGGAAATCAGTTGACCATAAATGTGTGGGTTTATTTCTGGACTCTGTTTTTCTTGCATTGATTTACATATCGACCCTAAAACCAGTGCTACCTTGTCTTGAGTACTATAGCTTTATGGTAAATGTTGGTATTCAGTAGTGTTAAGTTTTTTTGTTCTTTTTCAAAATTTCTAAACAACTTACATTTCCACGTAAGTTGTAGGGTCAGCTTTTGGTTTTAACAACAACAAAAAGCCTGCCAGGATTTTGATAGGGATAGCTGTATGTCAGCTTGAAAGAGAATTGTGATCCAGTTTTATGTAGTTTTAGGGATTCATTGGCAATTTATTATTTTCCCGCTGATTCTCCAGCATGATTTCTTATCAGTGAACCTGTTCTCTTTCTGTGCTCTGATCTTTTAGGGTGTGCAGATGCCTAATTTAGATCTTAAAGAAAAAGTGGAGCCTGAGGTTCTCAGCACTGATACCCAAACTTCCCCAGAGCCAGGCACAAGAATGAACACTCTGCCGAAGAGAACAAGACGTGTGAAGTCTCAGGTATCGATGTCTATGGGCTTTTTTTCCTTTTTTCTTTAAATAGGCAGTCTCGTGATGTTGCCCACGCTAGCCTTGAACTCTGGCTCGAGTGATCCTCTTGCCTCAGCCTCTTGAGCAGTGCTACTTGGCGTGTGCTGCTGTGCCTGGCTTATGGACCATTTTTAATGGGAGTTTTAAGTGCATTAACTGTGTGGAACAGTTACCTGGTCATGGGAGGCCACTCATATACTGTCGTTCTTTAAAACTTGAGCCATATTTTTATTTACTTTTGAGATGAATGGAGAATAAATTGTGAAATGTGGTGTAATTTGATTTAGAAAGTTCTTTGTTAATTTTTAGCAGTTTTTGACAGGGATGACAGTCAGAGGGTGATCTCGGATACCGTAGTACCAATTTTATAGACATGCGGATGAATTCTAATACGTTTTATTTTTATGTTAGTGGAAGTGAGATGAATAGGAAAGTGTGGTTTTATTTTTCACCCACCATTCCTTTAAGAACCAGAGTATAAATTTCTTAGTGTCCGAGCCATTCCAGTTTAACTACTGTAGTGTTCATGTAACCTAAAATAATTTCAAAGCCTAATACATCAGACGAAAAATGCCCTAATTTATTTTTTGTCTGATTCCCTCCTTCCCCTATTTCTTTTATTTTTTCTTTTTTTTCCCAAGCTTTGCTTCTCTTTCAAACCCGTTTCCTTTTCTCTGTGGTCCTTTAAGGTTTTTAGTAAAGACAAGTTTGGAGACTGAGAAAGTGAGGTGCCCTTAGAACTCCTAAGATTTAATCCATGTACGTTAACGTATAGATGGACAGGAAAAACAACTGCACTGAATCCTAATCATTGATTTTAACTGTGTGTTTTTTTTTTTTTGAGACGGAGTCTCACTCTGTTGCCCAGGCTAGAGTGCAGTGGCACAATCTCTGCTCACTACAAGCTCGGCCTCCCGGGCCCACGCCATTCTCCTGCCTCAGCCTCCCGAGTAGCTGGGACTACAGGCACCCGCCACCTCGCTCAGCTAATTTTTTTGTGTAGAGACGGGGTTTCACCGTGTTAGCCAGGATGGTCTCGATCTCCTTACCTTGTGATCCGCCCGCCTCGGCCTCCCAAAATGCTGGGATTATAGGCTTGAGCCACCGCGCCCGGCGATTTTAACATTTAAGGAAACAATGTAGTATAGGGGTGGGAATGATTAGCATCAAAAGTGGGTATCAGAGAAGCAGGATAAAACTGCAGTTAACACTGGGCGTGGTGGCTCAAGCCTATAATCCCAGCACTTTGGGAGGCCGAGATGGGCGGATCACGAGGTCAGGAGATCGAGACCATCCTGGCTAACACGGTGAAACCCCGTCTCTACTAAAAAAAATACAAAAAACTAGCCGGGCGAGGTGGCGGGCGCCTGTAGTCCCAGCTACTCGGGAGGCTGAGGCAGGAGAATGGCGTAAACCCGGGAGGCGGAGCTTGCAGTGAGCTGAGATCCGGCCACTGTACTCCAGCCTGGGCGACAGAGCGAGACTCCGTCTCAAAAAACAAAAAACAAACAAAACAAAAAAACAAAAAAACTGCTGTTACCAAGAGACACTAAATCTGGGGTTGTGTAGAGAAGAGGACTGGAGAGGCAGACTATTAATACTTCTTGCTTTTCTACAGATCAGGGACTATCTCTCCGTTATGCCATTTCTGCCTTTCTTTTTCTGAATTTATGTTTGCTGAATACCCAGCTTTTTAGGTACTCTTTGAAAATAGAAAGGTAGGTGTCCTGGATAGGAATGTGACTTTCATGGAAAGTCATTGGAAAATGATAACCTCATTATAAGTTAGTAAACTCTGGTTTCGTCATTATGTCATTTTTGTTAGTGCGATTGGTCTTAGCAGCTCTGATCATCTTTGGGTGTACAGTGATTTGGGTAAACACTGATTGCTAGTCCCTTTGACGTGGTGATTCTGCTTTGAAGAGTTGCTCCAGTTGTTGGCCTGGCGCGGTGGCTCAAGCCTGTAATCCCAGCACTTTGGGAGGCCGAGACGGGTGGATCACGAGGTCAGGAGATCAAGACCATCCTGGCTAACACGGTGAAACCCCGTCTCTACTAAAAAATACAAAAAACTAGCTGGGCGAGGTGGTGGCGCCTGTAGTCCCAGCTACTCGGGAGGCTGAGGCAGGAGAATGGCGTGAACCCGGGAGGCGGAGCTTGCAGTGAGCTGAGATCCGGCCACTGCACTCCAGCCTGGGCGACAGAGCGAGACTCCGTCTCAAAAAAAAAAAGAGTTGCTCCAGTTGCTCCTGTCCATCTAGCCAATCACCAGCTTGTGGTGAAATTTTTTTTTGATGTTCACCTTGAAACCATGAAGATTGTCTTGCCTATTTCTAATGCTTTTCTTTATTATAAACATGGGGACTACAGGCCGGGCGCGGTGGCTCACGCCTGTAATCCCAGCACTTTGGGAGGCCAAGGCAGGCAGATCACGAGGTCAGGAGATTGAGACCATCCTGGCTAACACAGTGAAACCCTGTCTTTACTAAAAATACAAAAAATTAGCTGGGTGTGGTGGCGGCACCTGTAGTCCCAGCTACTCGGGAGGCTGAGGCAGGAGAATGGCGTGAACCTGGAAGGATTAGGGGTGAGCCAAGATCGTGCCACTGCACTCCAGTCTGGGCGACAGAGCGAGACTCCGTCTCAAAAAAAAAAAAATAATGGGGACTACATGGAATGTGATAATTGTCACTGTATTCAGATTCGTTGATACGCTGTTTCAGGATTTGAAATTAAGAATTTTTTCAACTCATAATTTGTACTTAATTGTTCTGTTTAATGTCTGCCGTTCATTCCTAGTTTTCTATTTCAGAAAGAAAATAAAGGCTTTCTGGTAGAACTTCTGCTTCTTGCCCCATACACGAAACTGCTGGTATTCATACTTAGTCTTTGTCTATCTCTGTGGGCAAAGTGTACCTTTCTCTCCAAGGATAATCCCTCCACTTCCATCCCTTCTGGCATCTTCAGTGATTTCAACACACTGAGAAATCTTTCTCTCCTACCTCCTCTGTCTGTTGGATTCCTCTCCTCCCGTTATGTGTTTAAGTCTCTGTCATCTGAAACATAAAAGCCCTCTTCTTACATAATGCCTTATCCTTGCCTCTTTTCACAGAGAAGGTTCTTGAAAAATAGTCTTTATTGTCTCAGTTTCCTCAACATCTGTTTAGTTTTTATACTCTATAATCTAACTTCGAGCTAAGTAATTTTATTGAAACTGCACTGTCCAAGTTACCACTGGGTTTTTAATTGTCAAATTCTGAGATTCTCATTTTCATTTCATATCTTAGTTGGTCTCTGGTCACGTATACATTTGATGTGGTTGTTGACTCCCGTCCTTGAAATTAGATTAAGTTGATTTTTCTTTGGTTTGTGATAGTTCTGTCTTCTGGTTTTCCTCCTTACGTTCTGGCCACTCCTTAGTCGTCTTCGTCATCTCCTCTGTCTTCCCGTTATTTTGTATCTTTAGTTAGTCCTTTTCCGTCTTCACCTCCTTAGCTGTCTCATCTGCGTGGGATTTCAAATACCACCTGTAATGCTCGGAACTCTCAAATCTTGTCTTTTGTTTTTAGACAGAGTCCTGCTTTATTGCCCAGGCTGGAGTGTAGTGGCACGATCTTGGCTCACTGCGACCTCTGCCTCCCGGGTTCAAACAATTCTCCTTCCTCAGCCTCCTTAGTAGCTGGGATTACAGGCACATGCCACTACACCTGGCTCAATTTTTATGTTTTTAGTAGAGACAGAGTTTCACCATTTTGGCCAGGCTGGTCTTGAACTGGCCTCAAGTGATCTGCCTGCCTCAGCCTCCCAAAGTGCTGGGATTATAGGCGTGAACCATCGCACCCAGCCCAAATCTGTCTTAACATCCATCCTTTCCTTTTCACCAGGGGTGTGTGCGTACGTATACGTGTGTACTTATGATTGGCTATAGTACAGGTATGCCAAATTCAATACATCTGAAAGATAATGTATTATCATCTCTTCCTTCTCTCCTTGTTTCCTCCCTCCCTCCCTTCATCCCTTCCTCCCTTCCTCCTTCCTTCTTCCTTCCCACTCCCCCTGGCCTTTTTTTTGAGACAGCTTGTGACTCTGTCACCCAGGCTGGAGTGCAGTGGTGCAGTCTTGGGTAATCACAACCTCTGCCTCCTAGGCTAAAGCCATCCTCCCACCTCAGCCTCCCAGGTGGCTGGGACCATAAGTACATACCACCACTCAGCTAATTTTTGTGTGTTTGTAGAGACAGGGTTTTGCCATGTTGTCAAGGTTGTTCTCGAATTCCTGGGCTCAAGTGATCTGCCTGCTTTGGCCTCCCAAGGTGCTGGGATTACAGGCATGAACCACGGTGCCCAACCATAAAAGCCTTTGAATGAATCAAATGAATTAAACTCCTTGATTTCTTTATTTCCCTATACTCCATGTCCAGTCTTTAAGCAAGTGCTGGCTGCTATTATATCTGAAATTTCTACTAGGGATGCTGGTTCATTTATGTGTTTGAAATGGTATTTAGAAACCATGATCTGAGCACACGGTCTGCTTGTTCCCACTGGGATGTCATTGCTTCTAGGCTCTTTTAAATGGTCAGGGCTAGAAAATAAATTTTTAAAAATTTGTAACTTGATATTTTGTATTCATCCTCTAATCCAGCTCTAATCCAGCACCACAGTTCTTTTGGTGTATCTTCTAGTTTTTTCCTGGCGTTTTGAGTTGGGAATTTAATTTTAATCTTTTGTTTTTATTGAAATGTTTAAGACTATAAAATTTCCTGTGATCACTAATTTGTTTTAGAGATCTAATATGTAGTCTTTTTATTGTTATTTTAAAATTTATTATTATTTTTTGAGATGGAGTCTTGCTCTGTCGCCCAGGCTGGAGTGCAGTGGCGTGATCTCAGCTTACTGCAGCCTCCACCTCCCGGGTTCAAGCAGTTCCCTGCCTCAGCCTCACGAGTAGCTGGAATTACAGGTGCCTGCCACCACATGTGGCTAATTTTTGTAATTTTAGTAGAGACGAGGTTTCACCGTATTCTCCAGGCTGGTCTTGAATTCCAGACCTTGTGATCCACCTGCCTTGGCCTCCAAAGTGCTGGGATATATAGATGTGAGCTGTCGTGCCTGGCCTGTTATTTTTTAAGTAGAGAATTAAAATGTTCAGGTGGAAGGTCCTTTTTAATTTTGTTATTTTGAGTTTTAGATCAAAGAATGTTGTTTTATTCTACTTTTTGGAACTTTATTACTTTTCTGAAAAGGTTGTTGTAAGGACTAATTGATTACTTAGATGTGGCACATACCATTTACTGAACATGTATCAGCTTTATTGTTATGTACTCTGCTTTAATAATGGTAAAGAATGTGTGGTGTTATATTTCTCGTTCGACTAACAGTAGAAGTTGATTAATATAACCAAATCAGTCTACAAAAATTTAAAGATAAATATTGAAGTGGCATTTAGGTTTTGTACTTATATGATCTTTTGTTAGTCTAGATTGCATACATCATTTGGTATGTAACCACAGACTTATAAAGTAGTCTGTATTTTATCTTGGTTTATTTTTATGCTTATTCTTTATTTATTATACACATAAAATAAATTTTGGCTGTTTACTTAGTCTATATTCAGAGATTAAGGTTAATTTTAATTCAAGATTGAATACCAGTATCTGTCAGGATGTTCTCACTTTCAAGTATTAGAATGCCAGGTGGTAGTAGCTTAAACATTAATAATTAATTTTTCACATAAGAATACATTTTTGCATAAGGTTTTCAGAGGTAAGTAGTTCTAGGATTGGTCAAGGGCTCGGGTTCTTTCCATTTTTCTGCCTTGCGTTCTTCAGTGTGTGGGTAATAAATTTCCTCTCAGTTGTGGTATGGCTGCTGCAGAGTCCAGCACCGTGTTTTCACCAGACTGAGTCCCTTAGCAGGAAGGAAGGGAGTTGGGGCAAATGGACTTCTTTTTTTTTTTTTTTTTTGAGACAGAGTCTTACTCTCGCCCAGGCTGGAGTGCAGTGGCTCAATCTCAGCTCACTGCAACGTCCACCTCCTGGGTTCAAGCAATTCTGCCTCAGCCTCCTGAGTAGCTGGGACTATAGGCGTGCACCACCATGCGTGGCTAATTTTTGTGTTTTTAGTAGAGATGGGGTTTTACCATATTGGGCGGGCTGGTTTCGAACTCCTGGCCTCGTGATCCACCCGCCTCAGCCTCCCAAAGTGCTGGGATTACAGGCGTGAGCCACTGCACCCGGCCTCCAAAAGGACTTATTCTTTAAGATGCTTTCCTTTTTATTTTTTTGACACAGAGTCTTTTTCTGTCACCCAGGCTGAAGTGTGGTAGGACAATCACGGCTCGCTGCAGCCTTGAACTCCAGGGCTTCACGCGATCCTCCTGCTTCAGTCTCCTGGGTAGCTAGGACTTCAGGTGCGTGCCACCATGGGCAGATAATTTTTAATTTTTTTTTTTTTTTGGTAGAGATGGGGGTCACTATGTTGCCCAGGCTGGGAGAAGCTTTCCCATTGATTGATTCAGGGGCTCATCTATCGCCCAGGGTGGAGTTCAGCAGCATGATCTCACCTCACTGCCTCAACTGCTCAAACTCAAGTGATCCTCCAACCTCAGCCTCCCAAGTAGCTGGGACTACAGATGCACACCACCTTGCCTGGCTAATTTTTGTACTTTTTGTCGAAATGGGGTTTCCCTGTGTTGCCCAGGCTGGTCTGTAACTACTGAACTCAAATGATCCACCTGCCTTGGCCTCCCAATGTGTTGGGATTACAGGTGTGAACCGCTGTGCCTGGCCATTTGCCTTTTATTAGAAGATGGCAATCTTTCCCAGGGGATTCCAGTACAATTTTTTAATGTTCCACTGGCTAGAACTGGATCACATTCCCACCCCTTTGTTGGTCATCACCAACAAAGTAAAATGAGGTTAGTATCATTGGCTTAGGACAGTCACAGTTCATGTCCTGAGATGCCCTCTAATCAAATACAGGTGTCCAGTAGCAAGTTAGAAGTGGGGATTTCTGTGGTGTGATAACCGGCAGTGTCTGTCTTTAGACAGCTTGACAGCTGTGCTTTTACGAGTCATACACGAGTTTTATTTTGTGGAAAGGAATCTGGGTGCATGGTGTTTTGATGACTGTTTTCAACTGTGGTAATGAGGCAGCGAAGTGGATTTACAGAAAAGAAATCCAATAATTTGTTCTCTCGTTTTGAAGAGGATCCTGAAACTTTTCTGGGGTAAAAAAATAAATGCATGAATCAGCATAATTATGCTTACATGAATTTTGCTTATCTTTTAGTCAGAATCTGGAGATGTGAATAGAAACACGGAATTGAAGAAACTTCAGATTTTTGGGGCTGGGCCCAAGGTTGTGGGCCTGGCAATGGGAACAAAAGATAAAGAAGGTAAGATTTGTTATTTGATCATGAAAAGAGATAAGGTAGAATATGGTTGTAAAAACATTCAAATGATACTTGAATTGCAGTCTGTGCTGGGAATTTCTTAAGAATTGTAAAGTTGCAATGTGGTTCCCAGGCACATCGCCTGTTTTAATGCCAGATATCTTAAGTTTAAGGTGTGAAGAGCAATCTTATGTTGAATTTTTATGATTTTGGAGGAGAGGATTTTCCTTCTCTATATCTATGACACAGATTTATTGCAGTTTATAAGGCTGGTTTATGAGAGAATGGTGGAATTAATGGTTCTTACCTAGTGAGCTAAAGCTTGTGACTCTTAGTATCAACATATGCTGGGGGAAACTTAGAATTTTAAAATTCTAACCATAATTTTGATTTTAAAAATAATTGTCCTTGATATATTATGTCACTTCATTTAAATAAACTGTTTTCTTTAGTAAGTCTAGTACTCGGCTTCACGTGTGGAAGTTTTTTGTCAGTAGAACTGCTCGTGCAAAGATCAGGGTCCACTGTTCTCTTTATGCAACATGTCAATTTTAAAACCGTTTAACAAAGATTAGGCTGGATATGTTTTGACTATATCAGAACTTAATGAAATGCTACAGTCACAAATACTAATTACTATGTACTTAGATGTGTAGTTAAATCATACAATTCAGATAGTGGACTGAACTCTAGAAGATTAAATAATATTGTTCCATCTCTCTTAAAACATCCCATGTAATAAGACTTACTAGATACATTGTAATAAAGATAATATTTCTTTTTGAAGAATTAAGTACTTTATTTTTGTTATTCTTGTAATTATAGTATTGGCTATCAACAGTCTTAGAAATTAGTCCCTAATTTGGGAGTTCCTCCAAGTAATACCTGTGGGTTGTATGTAGTACATACTGCATACAAATACAGCATTAATGGGTAAGCTCTCTGGATCCTACGTGACTGGATTAGAATCTTAAATCTGCCTTGCTGTGTGATTTTGAGCAAGTTATTAACTTTGCTGTACCTCAGGTTCTTCATCTTCAGTGAGAGATAATAAATAGTATATCTACCTCTAGATAGATAAACAGTTGTAAGATTTTAACTAATTTAAATAATTTTAAATAGTGTCTCGTCCATAGTAAGCTCTCAACATTAGTTTTTACTATTATTGTATAACTTTTTATTTCAAGATGAGGTCACCCGAAGACGAAAAGTTACCAACAGGTCAGACGCATTTAACATGCAAATGAGACAACGGAAAGGCACTCTCTCTGTTAACTTTGTAAGTGTTTTGGGGTCTGTCAGGAGGGAAAGGATTTATTTTTATTATAGTTTTGCACTTTCTATCCTGGTATATCTTGGTATGTATTTAGTTAGCTCATTTGGTTAGAAGACTTGATGGCAAATCTATGAAGTTACAGCTTTTGTTTATGTTGTTAACCTTGCTTTGTCCTATGTACGTAGGCTGCTTCCTGTAAGTCATATACCTTATGGGTAACCAAGTGAGAGCATGAAAATGAATCTGTGTAATCGTTGAGTTCTATCATAGACAGTCTCGGTCTTCATTCTCTATCAAAGAGTATTCGTATATGGGAAGAAGGACATGGTATTTTAAAAAATATATGTAAATTGATTTTCAAATACCCTAGATTTGTAGTCTTTCTTTAACAACCTGATATTCTTTTATTAACTTGCTTGTAAAAACTCTGGAGGAAAATTTAGGGAGTTTTGTGAAAAGCTGTTTAAATACAATTTCTTGAAATAGACATTCAGGATTTAAGTTATGTTTACTTTTCAGTTGTATTATTTTGTTTGTTTCAGCTAAGGAGTTCCTGGTAAAAATTTAGTATTATGGAAAATAGACTTTTATTTTTATTTTTTTAACAGGTTGATCTCTATGTTTGTATGTTTTGTGGTCGGGGAAACAATGAAGATAAGTTGCTTTTGTGTGACGGATGTGATGACAGCTATCATACATTTTGTCTAATTCCTCCACTACCTGATGTGCCCAAAGGAGACTGGAGGTGTCCTAAATGTGTCGCTGAGGTACAAGTCTAACCTCTATGGATCCTTTTTTAATTAAAAACAATAATACATGCATGTACACATACATGTAAACATATTCCCAAATATGTTTCCTTTTGTCATTCTCTCTTCATTATGTGGTGTTTAAAATTTCCGGGACTTTTCTTTTTTTGAGATGGTATATTGCTTTGTCACCAGGCTGGAATGCAATGGCGTGATCTCAGCTCACTGCAACCTCCACCTCCCGGGTTCAAGCGATTCTCCTGCCTCAGCCTCCCAAGTAGCTGGGACTACAGGCGCGAGCCACTACGCCCAGCTAATTTTTGTATTTTTAGTAGAGACCATGGTTTCACCATGTTGGCCAGGATAGTCTCGGTCTCTTGACCTCGTGATCTGCGTGCCTCGGCTTCCCAAAGTGCTGGGATTACAGGCATGAACCACCATGCCTGGTCAATTTCCAGGACTTAAAATGTCTATATTGAATGGAAATGTAACAATTGTATTGTGGTAGCTTGCCTTTCAAAAGTTCTTTTTCTGACTGTTGGTTAGGTCATTCTGTTTATTGCTGCAGATAATGAGACTTTATTATATTGCTGGACAACAATAAAAATGAAGAAAAGCATAGATTGTTTTTTCTCTATTAATTGAAAGTATAACCAGACATGAAACTGTAGAACTTGGGATTTATGCATCCAATTTCATGCTATTAAATAAATTGATGATATCTTTTATTTATTTACTATTTATTTGTTTACTTTTTTGAGACAGGGTCTACAGCCTCTCACCCAGGCTATAGTGCAGTGGCACGATCTCAGCTCACTGCAACTTCTGACGTCTGGGCTCAGGTGATACTCTCAGCTCAGCCTCCCTACAGATGTACGCCACCACGCCCAGCTAATTTTTGTATTTTTTGTAGAGACAAGGTTTTACCATGTTGGCCAGGCTGGTCTAAACTCCTGGACTCAAGTGGTCCACCTGCCTTGACCTTCCAAAGTGCTGGGATTACAGATGCGAGCCACTGTGCTGGGCCCTGATGGTATCTTTTAGCTTGCCCAAATTTTTACTTGATCGTGCTAAATTTTTCTTACTGAAAGATTGTAGTACTGTCATTGTCGTGAAATGCCCAGTCTGTTTACTTTTTTTAACAAAATGCTGTGATACGACATTAAAGAGAAGGTGTTGGCTGGGTGTATGTAAATGCATTCAAAGGTCTTTTATGCCGTTTGAATTATTGCTTATTTACAATTCTCAAGGTTAAAAGATTCAGAGGCAATTCTACTCTGAGTGAGTCATTGTGTTAAGACACTGGTCATGGTGATTGGTAGTGTGAGCAAGGTATTCTCTTAGTCTGATATCCTCACAGTCCAGTGGCTGTCCCCTTATCCATTACCTTTCCCTCCTCCATGAACATGTATGTTCTCCGTGGCCAAAACCCCTGGTGTGCCAAGAGTGTTAGGCATCCCTCGGGATGATTCCGGTCAGTCCTTTAGATGTTTGTCTTGGTGCCAGAACTTAATGCTACTCTGGATCTAAAGCCGTCTTAGTGCCGCCTTCCTGTTGGAAGGCTGTGACGATGACGTCGAGACTCTAGAAAATACTTCCTGATACTGTATTGTAAGGAGCTGATATTTGTTTTGTTGTCTAGGGTTGATTGGATTTGCTTTACCTAGGGAAATGATCAAAGAAGTTAGTAACTAAGAGCCTTAAAGCTTTCTTCAGTTTCGTTTCAGTGAGTGAATCTTACATATTTTTTCTTTCCAGGAATGTAGCAAACCTCGAGAAGCCTTTGGATTTGAACAAGCTGTACGAGAATATACACTTCAGAGCTTTGGAGAGATGGCAGATAATTTTAAGTCTGATTATTTTAATATGCCAGTCCATGTGAGTAAACTATCTTTTAGGTCAGTCTGGGGAGGTACAAAGATTTACCTGAGTCCAAAGCCTTCAGTTTCCTCTTTTTTTTTTTTTGAGACAGAGTCTTACTTTGTCACCCAGGCTGGAGTGCAGTGGCACAATCTCGGCTCACTGCAACCTCTGCCTCCCAGGTTCAAGCGATTCTCCTGCCTCAGCCTCCTGAGTAGCTGGGACTACAGGCACCGCCACCATGCCCAGCTAATTTCTGTATTTTTAGTAGAGACGGGGTTTTACCATATTGACCAGGCTGGTCTCGAACTCCTGACCTTGTGATTTGCCTGCCTCGGCCTCCCAAAGTGCTAGGATTACAGGCATGAGCCACTGTGCCCGGCCTTCTCTTTTACTTTTATTATTTTGTAGAAAACAGGGACTGCATGAAAAAGATGATGAAACACTGCGTCTTAAAATCAGGGGCCTGACATCTATTTCTTTTTCTTTCACTGTCTGTTGTGGCAGTATGTACTCCTTTGTTGTAAAATCTATTTTTTTTTTTTGAGTTGGAGTCTCATTCTGTCACCCAGGCTGGAGTGCAGTGGCGCGATCTTGGCTCACTGCAGCCTCCTACCCCCAGGGCCAAGTGATTCTCCTGCCTCAGCCTACCAAGTTGCTGGGACTCCAGGTGTGCACTGCTATACCTGACTAATTTTTGGATTTTTTTTTTTTTTTTTTAAACAGTCTCGCTCTGTTGCCCAGGCTGGAGTGCAGTGGCACCATCTCTGCTCACTGCAGCCTCTACTGCCCGGGTTCAAGCAGTTCTCCTGTCTCAGCCTCCCAAGTAACTGGGACTACAGGTGCACTCAACCACTGCCAGCTGATTTTTGTGTTTTTAGAAGAGATGGGGTTCACCATATTGGTCAGGCTGGTCTCGAACTCCTGACCTCAGGTTATCCACCTGCCTTGGCCTCCCAAAATTCTGGGATTACAGCCATGAGCCACTGCGCCCAGCCAATTTTTGTATTTTTAATAGAGATGGGATTTCACCATGTCACCTAGGCTGGTCTCGATCTCCTGACCTCAAGTGATCTGCCTGCCTCGGCCTCCCAAAGTGCTGGGATTACAGGTATGAGCCACTACGCACCACTGTGAAGTCTATTTTGATGCTCGAATTGTTATATTAGCCCTCTATGAGTAATCCTTTACAGAAAAGCATAAAGTATTGGACAGTTGCTGCTTTTCTTTATTTTTACTGTGGGGTTTGCTTCTTTTCCTAGGATATCTTAGGCTTTTTTAGTCCCTGTCCAAAAAATTTGCTATAGTTACTAAAATTTAGTCTTGCCTTAAAGACTTGAAATCTCAACCCAGATGCCCATCAATGATAGACTAGATAAAGAAAATGTGGCACATATATACCATGGAATACTATGCAGCCGTAAAAAAGGGTAAGTTCATGTTCTTTGCAGGGACATGGATGAATCTGGAAACCATCATTCTCAACAAACTAACACAGGAACAGAAAACCAAACGCCCCATGTTCTCACTCGTAAGTGGGAGTTGAACAGTGAGAACACATGGACACAGGGAGGGGAACATCACACACCAGCGCCTGTCTAGGGGGTCGTGGCTAGCATTAGGAGAAATACTCAATGTAGAACTTAAAGTATAATAAAAAACAAAACGAAAATGAAATTTTGTGTTAAAATCATAAAAGGCAAAACATAGAAGCTATTAAAAAATTTAGTCTTGCTGTTTACATTTCCTTATTCCTCCTTGATTTCCTGGTTCATCTTTGTTCTTACTCTTGGGAAACAGTTTCCTTCAGAAAAGGGCAGCACAGTTCATTACGTTTTTCTGAATGTCCGAGTTATCTCAGCTTTTCCCTGTTCTCAATGGAAAAGCTAGGATCTGGGTCTTTACTTCTCTAGGGAATCAGAAGATTTTTAATCTCATCATGGGTTTATGTTTACTTGACCCTGTGTATTATGTTATACTGGGTTGTAGTTATAGCGGTTTAATAATTTGTCATCTTTCTTTTCGCTGTGTAGATGGTTCCCACAGAACTAGTAGAAAAGGAATTTTGGCGGCTGGTAAGCAGCATTGAAGAAGATGTTATCGTGGAATATGGGGCAGATATCTCCTCAAAAGACTTTGGAAGTGGATTTCCGGTGAAGGATGGGCGGAGAAAGATGCTGCCAGAAGAAGAGGTGCAGATTTATTCAAACTTTTGCTTACCTCCAAGCTGATTTAGCTTTTGCTGATTTAGCTTTTGCTAAGAAAACTACATTTCTTTATCTTAAGGGATCACATTAACTTAAAATATTAAATATGTAGGATTTGGCAGTATAAATAATCTTCAGTTTTGAAAACAATGAATTCAGAATACTTTCAAAAATTATTTAACTCTGTATTTTTGTTGTTGTTGAGAAGGAATTTCGCCTCTGTCGCCCAGGCTGAAGCACGAGCTTAGCTCACTGCAACCTCCACCTCCTGGGTTCAAGCAGTTCTCTTGCCTCCGCCTTCCGAGTAGCTGGTATTACAGGTACCTGCTATTATGCCCGGCTGATTTTTGTATTTTTGTAGAGACAGGGTTTCACCGTGTTGGCCAGGATGGTCTTGAACTCCTGACGTCAGGTGATCTGCCCGCCTCGGCCTCCCAAAGTGCTGGGATTACAGGCGTGAGCCACCGTGCCTGGCCATTAACTCAGCATTTTTTTTTTTTTTTAAGAGGAGTTTTGCTCCTGTTGCCCTGGCTAGAGTGCAGTGGCGTGATCTTGTCTCACCGCAGCCTCTGCCTCCCGGGTTCAAGCAGTTCTCCTGCCTCAGCCTCCCCAGTAGCTAGGATTACAGGCATGCGCCACCACGCCTGGCTAATTTTGTATTTTTAGTGGGGTTTCTCCATGTTGGTCAGGCTGGTCTTGAACTCCCGACCTCAGGTGATCCACCTGTCTTGGCCTCCCAAAGTGCTGGGGTTACAGGCGTGAGTCTCTGCGCCCGGCCAGCTCTGCGTTTTAAAACTAATTTAGGCTGAGTGGAATGACTCACACCTGTAATCCCAGAACTTTGAGAGGCCAAGGTGGAAAGGTCACCCGAAGCCAGGAGTGACAGAAGAAAATCCTCTCTCTTAAAGAAAAGGAGAAAAAAGCTAATTAGTTTAAAATTTTAACTCCAGTTTAATATTTTTGCCTAGTTCTTTCTGTTGTAAAATCCAGGGCAGGCATGGTGGCTCACGCCTGTAATCCCGCACTCTGTGAGGCCAAGGTGGGTGGATCAACGAGGTCAGGAGTTCAAGACCAGCCTGGCCAAGATGGTGAAACCCCGTCTCTACTGAAAACACAAAAATTAGCCATGCATGGTGGCAGGTGACTGTACTCCCTGGGAGGCTGAGGCAGGAAAACTGCTTGAACCCAGGAGGTGGAGGTTGCAGTGAGCTGAGATTGTGCCACTACATTCCAGCCTTGGCATCTCTGTCTCAAAAAATAAAAGAAAGTTTAGAAATATTTGATTCTATGTTTATCATATTGTTTCATTTTTCAAAACATATGTTTCCCTTTTGAATATAGGATAAATCTAAGCTTCTCAGTCCAAAACTTAAAATTAAAGATCTAATCTTTTTTTCTAGTGTTATTTCCTGTATTTTTGAGTATGACTATTCCATTCTGCCGCTTCACCAGCTAGACTAGTATATACTGTGTAATTTACCTTTTACATTCTTGTAGCTCTTCCTCCTAGAATGTTTATTCAAATCTTATCTGTCCTTCAAAGCTCAACACAATTTCTTCCTTGCTGTGAAGTTTTCCTAACAATCTTTGTTGTCCTTTCTCGTACTGCTATAAACAAATACTTGAGACTGGGTAATTTATCAAGAAAAGAGGCTGTACAGATTCCACAGGCTGTACAGGTAGCATGGCTGAGGAGGCTTTGGGAAACTTTCAATTATGGCAGAAGGTGAAGGCTAAGCAGGCACGTCTTATGTGGCCAGAGCAGGAGGAAGAGAGAGAAGCGGGAGTTGCTCCACACTTTTTTTTTTTTTTGAGACGGAGTCTCGCGCTGTTGCCCAGGCTGGAGTGCAGTGGCCGGATCTCAGCTCACTGCAAGCTCCGCCTCCCGGGTTCCCGCCATTCTCCTGCCTCAGCCTTGGGACTACAGGCGCCCGCCACCTCGCCCGGCTATTTTTTTTTGTTTTTTAGTAGAGACGAGGTTTCACTGTGTTAGCCAGGATGGTCTCGATCTCCTGACCTCGTGATCCGCCCGTCTCGGCCTCCCAAAGTGCTGGGATTACAGGCTTGAGCCACCGCGCCCGGCCTCCACACTTTTAAACAACCAGATCTCGTGAGAACTCACTGTTGTGAGAACAGCAAGGGGGGGATATCTGCCCCCATGATCCGGTCACCTTCCACCAGACACCTCCTCCAACATTGGGTATTCCAGTTCAATTCCAGTTCAACATGAGATTTGGGTAGGGACACAAATCCAAACCATATCACAATCCAAACCCATGATGATCACTGTTTTGTTGTCCTCTGAAGAACTGTATTTTTCTCTTCTATGTGTATTTGGAATTTTATATATGTTACCTTGTAACTTTTTTTTTTTTGAGATGGAGTCTCGCTCTGTTTCCCAGGCTGGATTGCAGTGAGGCAATCTTGACTAACTGCATGCTCCACCTCCTGGGTTCAGGCACTTCTGCCTCAGCCTCCTGAGTAGCTGGGGCCACAGGCGTGCACCACCATTCTCGGCTGGTTTTTGTGTTTTTACTAGTGATGGGATTTCACAGTGTTGGCCAGTCTGGTTTCGAACTCCTGACCTCAAGTGATCCACCAGCCTCGGCCTCCCAGTGTTCTTTTTGTTTGTAGACCTATTCTCTTCAATGAAATTCACTGTTTTTCAGCCAACCAACTGACCAATCAAAAAACATTGAGCAATAACCTGTTGAGATTCTTTTATTTCGTTTTTTGTTAGCCTGTTGAACTTTAGGGATGGATCTCTTTGCCATTTCTTTTTTTTTTTTTTTTTTTTTTTTTTGGACGGAGTCTCGCTCTGTCACCCAGGCTGGAGTGCAGTGGCCAGATCTCAGCTCACTGCAAGCTCCGCCTCCCGGGTTTACGCCATTCTCCTGCCTCAGCCTCCCGAGTAGCTGGGACTACAGGCGCCTGCCACCTCGCCCGGCTAAGTTTTTGTATTTTTAGTAGAGACGGGGTTTCACCGTGTTAGCCAGGGTGGTCTCGATCTCCTGACCTCGTGATCCGCCCGTCTCGGCCTCCCAAAGTGCTGGGATTACAGGCTTGAGCCACCGCGCCCGGCCTCTTTGCCATTTCTTATTGGAATTCTTAGTTAAACCTATGTTGGACTTTGTTATTCTATCGTCTGTGACTTTTTTTTTTCTTTCTTTTTTTTTTTTTAGTGAGACAGCGTCTCGCTTTGTCTTTCAGGCTGGAGTGCAGTGGCATGATCTTGGCTCACAGCTTCAGTCTCCTGGGCTCAGGGGATCATCCCACCTCAGCCTCCCTAGTAGCTGGAACACCACCACGCCTGACTAATTTTTGTATTTTTTGTGGAGATGGGGTCTCGCCATGTTGACCAGGCTGGTCTCAAATTCCTGGGCTGAAGTCATCTGCCTGCCTGGACCTCCCAAAGTGCTGAGATTACAGGCATGAGCCACCGTGCCTGGCTTCTCTCTGACTCTTTTTTTTTTTTTTTTTGAGACAAAGTTTCGCTCTTGTTGCTCAGGCTGGAGTGCAATGGGGCGATCTCGGCAATCTCCGCCTCCTGGTTTCAAGTGATACTCCCATCTCAGCCTCCCCAGTAGCTGGGATTATAGGCGCCTGCCACCATGCCCAGCTTATTTTTTGTATTTTTAGTAGAGACAAAGTTTCACTGTGTTGGCCAGACTGGTCTCAAACTCCTGACCTCAGGTGATCTACCTGCCTCACCGTCCCAAAGTGCTGGGATTACAGGTGTGAGCCACTGCACCCAGCCCGCCTCTCTGTGACTCTTAATTACAGTTTGAAAGTTTGTATATTTTTGTGCTGCATTATAGATAATTTCCTCAAACCTGTCTTCTAGTTCACAAATTATCTTTAGCTTTGTCATTGGCTCTTTAACTTCTTACCTTGAGGGTTTTTTATTTTTAGCTTGTATTATAGAAACTTCTAAACAGTAAGCACAATAATGACCCTACCCCCACCCCTGCGAGTTCCTGACGTCCACATTCAGTTACCAACTTTCTAATAGCAGATTCTCATATCTGCTTCTGCATTCAAACTGTTATGATAGCACATATCATCTTTCCCCTGGAAAACTCACACTATACTCCTGCAGGAATGTAAGTGGAAAAGGCAAATGATGTCTTAGAATTACTATGAAAATAGTTTGACTTAGTGGATCCTCTAGATCCCATTTTGAGAACTGCTCTCCGTAAAGATGATAAGCACTTTTTTAAGTCACAGCCTCATACGGCTTCAGGGATGGATGTTGGAAAGTCATTCTCCAGTGCCAGTCTCCAATTAGAAGCCCCTGTGAAAACCCTTGCAACAGCTTCCTTTTTTATTCTGGCTGGCTTCTGCTCTGTTTCCAGAAACTGGGAATTCCCTTTTCTTTTGGGTTCAGCTGTGAAGTTTTTTTGGTTATTATCATTTGTCCAGTATTTCTAGGTGTGTTTGTATAATGGTTAGGAGTGATGGCAGTGACTTTCTGCATTGTGTCAGTCTTCATTGTTGCCACAAGTTCAGGATTATGTGTATTATTACATTTTGTCTTTACAGTATCTAGCACCATTCCATCAATGTAGTAATAAGATTTTAGGATATTACGCTACTGGGTATAAAATAGAAATATTGATGTTGTATTAAGGTGGGACCCATTTTCCTGACTGGCTGGAGAATAAAGAATTGCTCTTGTGCTTTGGAGTAACCAGAGGCATCTGAGATAAAGGGACTCTAAGTAGAACCTAGACAGAAGGTAGGATTAAATATTGAGTTATATGAGTTACATGGTAAACCATAGGTATCTGAGATAAAGGAAATCTAAATAGAAACCTAGACAGAAGGTAGGATTAAATATTGAGTTACATGAGTTACATGTAGTGGATAGCAAAGATCACAGACTGTATGCACTAGAGTATAAATATTATAAAATTTTTTACTTTTCTGGAAAGATTCCCTTGACATTTCTATTGAGCACTTTTCATTTCTGATTTTTCATTTACAGTTTCTTTTTTTTTCTCTTACAGGAATATGCACTTTCTGGTTGGAATTTGAATAACATGCCTGTCCTGGAACAGTCTGTTCTTGCGCATATTAATGTGGACATCTCTGGCATGAAAGTGCCATGGCTCTATGTGGGAATGTGTTTCTCTTCTTTTTGCTGGCACATTGAAGATCACTGGAGTTATTCCATCAACTACTTGCACTGGTATGTACAGTCTAAAATACAGCATGCGCGTACTCTGCTGAAGTCTAGTGGATTAATGATGCCAAGTTTTTGATCTTTAAGGTTTACAGACAGAGTCTAAGATTTCCATAATTTCTAGCCTTGGCCTGTTTCTTTGGGTAGTAAAACTGAACTCAGTGAAGCTGTTTAGAGGCATTCTGGAGAGCACTGATTGTTCTGATCATTGTGGGGATAGTTGGAATGTCCGTTATTCACATGGACCTGTGAATCAAGGTCATGTATCAGCATCCTTTGGGACAGTGCTTACTTTTCATATAGCGTCTTTCCTGTTTGAAGGTGTTTTCACTGATCTGCCTTCCAGAGTTCATGTACTGAGTTGCTTTTCTAATTGTAGTGATAAGTTTGTATCTGCCTATATATACTACTATTTACTTACCTCCTGTTGTGAACAACAACACAGGTTTATGAGATGGTTGCTGGAATTCAGGGCATATAATCTGACCATGGAATAAGACAAGTTAATTATAATTTGGTGGACTGGAATCAGATGCCCTAGCCTCATTGGTACCATGTTCTGCCTAAACAGTTATTTCTTTTGCTAGGGGGGAGCCAAAGACATGGTATGGTGTGCCATCTCATGCTGCAGAACAACTGGAGGAGGTGATGAGAGAGCTGGCCCCTGAGTTATTTGAATCCCAGCCTGATCTTCTGCATCAGTTAGTCACCATCATGAACCCCAATGTGCTGATGGAGCATGGTGTGCCTGTGAGTCTTTTGCTGTCTTCCTTCAGTTTCTTGTTTGTTTTTTTCATTTTTGAAACAGGGTCTTGCTCTGTGGCCCAGGCTGGAGTGCAGTGGCACAATGATTGCTTATTGCAGCCTCGACCTGCTCAGCTCAAGCAGTTCTCCTGCCTCAGCCTGGTGAGTGGCTGGGACTGTAAGAGCATACCACCACCCCCGGCTAATTTGTTGTATGTTTTTAGAGACGAAACCTTGTTGTGTTGCCCACGCTGTTCTCGAACTCCTGAGCTCAAGCAGCCCTCCCACCTCGACCCCCAAAGTGTTGGGATTACAGGTGCGAGCCACTGCACCCAGCCAGTAGTTTTAATTTAAAGTTATTTTAGCTTTTGATTAGATAGAATAACGACATGTGCTTTGTTTTATAACTAGAAATGAGTCATAACATCTTTTAGCCAAATTAGAATTTATACTCTGCAGGGAACAACTTTTATCTGATTAAGAAGGGGAGTATTAAAGTATGAATCATACTTTATGTATAGCTACCTATTCACATAACCTTCTTTTTTCAGTAAATATTACATCCTACTTTGAACAAAAATCTCATATTCTTTGTTATCCCTGTTTAACCAAAGCAGAGGTATTTTAAATGGTGGCTCTAATAACTAATAAGATGCTTATCCTAATAACTAATAACTAATAAGTATGCTTATCCTTATTTTTTCAGATTTCTTAGCTTTTAATACATGAGATAATGAAATAAAAATATACTGCAAATGCCTTTTTCACTTTTGAACCTAAGTTTGAAGATGTTTCTCAAATTCAGGCTAATGCCTGATAAAGTATAAATTTAACAGGTTTACTATAGATAATCAAATATTCATCATAACCTTAAAGAGAAAGTAGATTGAGTAACATTTATAAAGTTACTTTGTTTTTAAGTAATAAATTTATACCAGAATCTGAGACTTTTCAGGAGACATACAGTATTATTGTAAAACAAAGTGAGATTTCAAGAAAACTGATTTTGGGGACATCTTATTGGGGATGTCTCATGTGCTATGTGAGTTTAGTTAGTTCCAAAAAACTATCCAAAAGTAGCAGGAAATTCTATTCTTTGCCACTATTTATGATACAAGAATAAAAGAAATTCTTTTAATTGTAAAAATTGTATCAGTTTAAGAAACTCGTAGCTCATTGAGAGTAATTTTTTTTTTTTTTGAGAATTTCTTTTGGCTGCTAATTCTTGTCATGAATTATAATCTATTATCAGGCCGGGCGCGGTGGCTCAAGCCTGTAATCCCAGCACTTTGGGAGGCCAAGACGGGCGGATCACGAGGTCAGGAGATCGAGACCATCCTGGCTAATACGGTGAAACCCCGTCTCTACTAAAAATACAAAAAACTAGCCGGGCGAGGTGGCGGGCGCCTGTGGTCCCAGCTACTCGGGAGGCTGAGGCAGGAGAATGGCGGGAACCCGGGAGGCGGAGCTTGCAGTGAGCTGAGGTCCGGCCACTGCACTCCAGCCCGGCGACAGAGCGAGACTCCGTCTCAAAAAAAAAAAAAAAAAAAAAAAAAAAAAGTATGAATTATAATCTATTATCAGTGACTATTTTAAGAAGGTAGAATTCTGGCTATTTCTGATATCATTTTCCGATATGTTTTAACTTAATGCTTTATTGTTTTCAGTTTTAGAAAATGCATCTGAAATTATCTGACTAATAAAATCTGTCTTCCTCTTTTTGTTGTTTTTATTTTTTATTTTTGTATCCCTGTTCCCAATTTGCATTTAGGTGTACAGGACCAATCAGTGTGCCGGCGAGTTTGTTGTGACCTTTCCTCGTGCCTATCACTCTGGATTTAACCAGGGCTACAACTTTGCTGAAGCTGTGAACTTCTGTACTGCTGACTGGGTCTGTTCTATAGCAAGTGGCTGTTGTACGTCTACTAACCCCCTATAAATATAAAGCAGCTCAGTTGCCATGTTTGCTTAGCTGGGCTGAGGGTAGGGTTCATCAGTATTTTAGTGGAGACTGGAGTGGCTATTATAGTTTAGAAAGCTAAGTAGATTTCCATCACATTTTTTATTTTGAAGATTTCCATCACATTTTTTATTTTGAAGATTTTATAGTTCTTACCCATTTATTATTTTCCTCATTCTGTTTGAACTTGCTTCCTTCATTTCCATTCTTTTCCTTCCCTTTCCCCTTCCGCCATTTCCTTCTTTCCTTCCTTTCCTTCTCTCCTTTGCTTTCCTTTATTTGGACTCCCTCCCTTCTGGTCAGGTGCTCAGAAGAGAGAGACTGTTTGAACTTACAAATAGTCGATTCTTTCTGAATCCTTCTTTTCTAAGGGAAAACACAGATTGGTGCAAAAGTAATAGTGGCTTTTGCCATTGAAGATAAAAGTTGGTGCACAAGTAATTGCAGTTTTAAAACCGCAACTACTTGTGCACCAACGTATGGTTTTCTTAGCTTTTGCTTTCTCTGAGCATTTTTGGGACTTAATAAGGTGATCAGGCTTATAGAGATAATTTCAGATATTCTACCATATTTTCAAATACGTAGCTTTGAAATTTTACAAATTCCTTCTTTTTTTTTTTCTGATAGACAATTAGGTGATTTTATTAGTCTTGCCATTTTATGTTTTATTCTGTTCCTTTTTTTAATTTTAAAAGAGTAACTATAATATTGAGATCTCTGCACTATACTTTTATGTAAATGATAACGCTAGGTAATTGCTGTTTTGCTTTTGTATGAAGTAGATAATCAAAAAGTATTTAGTGACTGTTATGTTGCTTGGGAGAAGGCTATACAGTATATTTATGATACACACTGACTATTTTCTTGTATGGGTGCTGTTTTTGTTGCTGCTGTTAACATTTTGGGGGCAACCCTTTAATAATGGATCTTATGTTTTCTGCAGGCACCTTAATTTGTTAAATTCCATGATTAACCATATAGAGATTGTTTTTGCTTCCTTTGCTAATGAGTAAAATGATACAATGAATAGTCTTTCTTGATCCAATAGTTTTGAAATTTTTTCTTATTAGGCTTTGGAAACAGCATAATTTAGCAAGAACAAGACTAGGCTTAGGATTTTGCCTTGGGCTTGAGCTCTGTTTCTAAACATTCAACCAGCATTTATTGAGTGTTTATGATACATGGTAATTGGCTAGGTGTAGAAAATGGGAGGATTTAGGAGCTGGAGATAGTTTCTGCTGTTCCCCTTGTCACTGTTATTGGCATTTGACCTTGGGCAGCTTTTAACATTTCACTGGGCCTAAGTTTTTTAGCTGGTATGTAAAGATGCTGGTAGATTCACTTAATAACCTCAGACAAGTTAGAGGATATGCGTGGAAGCCCTTGACACTCTTTAGAAGAAGGGTGTGATACAAATTAAAAGTTGTAGCAATTTTAGCTCTGGAATAAATTAATGGGACTAATTTTTATAAGTTACAATGGGTAATCACTTCTGTTTTATGTGGCTTCCTCACATATTTTAATAGTTAAGAACTGCAGGCCGGGCGCGGTGGCTCAAGCCTGTAATCCCAGCACTTTGGGAGGCCGAGGCGGGCGGATCACGAGGTCAGGAGATCGAGACCATCCTGGCTGACACAGTGAAACCCCGTCTCTACTAAAAAATACAAAAAACTAGCCGGGCGAGGTGGCGGGCGCCTGTAGTCCCAGATACTGGGGAGGCTGAGGCAGGAGAATTGCGTGAACCCGGGAGGCGGAGCCTGCAGTGAGCTGAGATCCGGCCACTGCACTCCAGCCTGGGCGGCAGAGCGAGACTCCGTCTCAAAAAAAAAAAAAAAAAAAAAAAAAAAAAAAAAAAAAACTGCAAATCCCACAGTATGATTTTTTCTTCTACTTGTTTTTGTATTGAGACTAGGTGAGACATTTTTAAAGAGTACGTACTTAAGATATGAAAGAGTTGTGTGTTGTTAATAGACAAAATAATTGCTAATCACAGGTTCAAAACACACACACACACACACTTTCTCCTTGGGAAAGTTTTTTCTTTGAAGAGTGTGGAAACACTGCATAATTCAGAGATAGCCTCATACTTTCTTTGATTTCTCGGATTCCTTTCTGCCTTTCTCAAACTGTAGATGAATTCTAAAAGGGTCTTAAAGGTCAATTTCTTATTTTTTCTCTTTTATATTACAAATACAAACAAAACTCCTTTATCCAAGTTCTTCTGCCTGAGCATAGGAAAGAAGTTGAAGTTCGAGTGCGTATTTATGTGTAGGGCATAGCTGTTATTATAATTTGGCTTGTAGCTTGATAATTACGGAGATTTTCTTTTTTTTTTTTTTTTTTTTTTTTTGAGACGGAGTCTGGCTCTGTCGCCCGGGCTGGAGTGCAGTGGCCGGATCTCAGCTCACTGCAAGCTCCACCCCCCGGGTTTACGCCATTCTCCTGCCTCAGCCTCCCGAGTAGCTGGGACTACAGGCGCCCGCCGCCTCGCCCGGCTAGTTTTTTGTATTTTTTAGTAGAGACGGGGTTTCACCGTGTTAGCCAGGATGGTCTCGATCTCCTGACCTCGTGATCCGCCCGTCTTGGCCTCCCAAAGTGCTGGGATTACAGGCTTGAGCCACCGCGCCCGGCCATTATGGAGATTTTCAAGATTTATTTTAAAGGCTGTAACTGTTCATTTATGAAAAGTGATGATTTAGTCATTTATTTCACTGTTAGGGAAATAAAGTATATAATTTTATAATTTCACTTTGAATTATCTTTCTGCCAGGCTTGTTTTTAAAATAATTTCTAGATGCTAAAATCTAAATCATCCTTTGTTTTGGTTTTTGCAAAAAAACTGAATGTCAGCCAATGTGGATTGCTTAAGTATTACTTTTTCCCTCTTTCCTATTTTTTTCTTTTTTTTTCGTCTAATAACATCTGTTCTTTTTGTTCTATGGAAATTTGAGTCCTGAGTATTTCCACTTAACCCTTTTTGGCTTGAACTTATTTAATTATTTACTTTTACAGTATTTTTCTTTTTCTTGTAAGGGCAGGCTCATGTTAAATTGGTCTAAAAGAGTTTGCTGCCTCAGTTATATACCAAAGAACTCCTTGATATACAATAAATAGAAAATTAGCAGTTTAGGCCAGAAATTTAGCATTTCAGATTATGGGAATTTTCTATGGGAAAGCCTTTGAAATTCTGGCTGGGTCATACAGGGTTAATATTTACAGTTAATGTCATATTGCCTCTTTATATTTAAATGGATTTGGTATTCTGTCTTCTTTCTAATAAAAGGGAGGACCTGGAGGGTAAGTGGTGGTTCTGTTCTGGGGTATGTTGTAAGCGAGTTATTTAATTTGGAAATCTCCTTTTCAGTTGCCCATCGGACGTCAGTGTGTGAATCATTACCGACGCCTAAGGCGCCATTGTGTCTTTTCACACGAGGAACTCATTTTCAAGATGGCAGCAGATCCAGAATGCTTAGATGTGGGGCTGGCTGCCATGGTCTGCAAAGAATTGACTCTCATGACTGAGGAAGAAACACGATTAAGAGAGTCTGTTGTACAGATGGTGAGTTTGCTGAGCACATTCTCTATGTTTGATACTGCTTATGGGATATGCTAAATAAACCTATAGATAGAATTTTCATCTCTGATTCCCTAGGAGTTAAACATAAAAATCACTGATTTGGAGGAGAATTTATGTTTTTATGACTGACATACTGGTTTCTCCAGATTAAAAACGTTTTAGGAATCTTATCTAGGTTTTTAAAACGAGTCCTATCAGAATTTCTTAGGCATATATTTACGTTTTAAATCTTCTACATACGGTGTTAATTGTTTAAAAATAAAATTTAAATCATTTTTTTTCTGAGCTTTGTGTTGAATAAGTTGTGTTTCTGGCAATTACAGACTGTCAGTTTGAATTAATCTTTTTCCCTCCCCTTTAAGTAATTTGATGAATAGGAAGGATGGAATAACCAAGGGTTGGGATTTAAAATACTTAGGATAAGCTAAGCATCATCACATTGAACTGGCTAATATATGAGAAAATGTGTATCTTTAGCATCATCTTGGCCTGTTCTATCTAATATTTCCTGCATAGCTGGCTAGCTTCATTAGGTTTACACCATGCTTCCTCCTGTTTTTGTATCATGTCCCTCCTCCTTCTCTGCCTGATATTCTGTCTCTGTTTTTAAAATAACTTTGTTGAAGCATAATTGAGATGTAATAAACTACATGTGTTTAAAGTGTACAATTTGATAAGTTTTGACTATGTATATACCCATGAAACCATTGGTACAATCAAGATAATGAATATATCTATCACCCCTACAAGTTTTTTCATGCCCTCATATGGTTCTTCCTTCTTGCTCCGTACCACCTTTTTGAAAGATGGGTTCTCTCTCTCTTGCCCAGGCTGGAGTGCAGTGGCACAATCATAGCTCACTGCAGCCTCAAACTCCTGGGCTCAAACAATCTTCCCACCTCAGCCTCTGGAGTAGTTGAGACTGCAGGTGCGTGTTACCATGTCCGTCTAATTTTTTAAATTTTTTGTAGTGGTGGAGCCTTGCTTTGTTACCTAGGCTGGTCTCAAACTCCTGGCTTCAAGCAGTCCTCCTGCCTTGGCCTCCCGAAGCGTAGGGATTACAGGCATGAGCCACCACACCTGGCCATCCTGCACCATCACCTTCTCCTCTTGCCCCAAACCCCAGAAACCACTATTCTTTCTTTGCTTATTTTTTTGGAGAATTTTATTCAAATCAAACCATACAAGTTGTCCTTTTATGTCTGATTTCTTTCATTCAGCGTAATTACTTTGGGACTCATCCATATTGTTGCATGTACCAATACTTTATTCCTTTTTATTGCACACTGGTTTTCCATTGAATAGGTGTACCGCAATTTGTTTATCCTTTCACTTGTGGGTGAACATTTGGATTGTTAACATTTTTTGGCTGTTAGAAATTAAATTGCTCTGAACATTTGTGTACAGCCTTTTGATGGACATATGCTTTTGTTTATCTTGAGTAAATACTAGGCATGGAATGCTTGGATCATATAGTATGTGTATGTGTAATTTTTTTTTTTTTTTTTTTTGAGATGGAGTTTCACTCTTGTTGCCCAGGCTGGAGTGCAGTGGCTTGATCTCAGCTCACCGCAACCTCTGCCTCCTGGGTTCAAGTGATTCTCCTGCCTCAGCCTCCCGGGTAGCTGGGATTACAGGCGCTGCCACCACACCCGGCTAATTTTTGTATTTTTAGTAGAAAGGGGGTTTCTTCATGTTGGCCAGGCTGGTCTGGAACTCCTGACCTCAGGTGATCCGCCTGCCTCGGCCTCACAAAGTGCTGGGATTACAGGCGTGAGCCACCGCACCCAGCTGTATGTGTAATATTTTCTAAAACACTGTGACGCTGTGTTTCAAAGTGGTTGTACCATTTTATGTTTTCTCCAGCAGTGTGTAAGAAGTTTCGGTTGCCTTCTATCCTCACCAACATTTGGTATAGTTAGTCTTTTCAACTTCAGACATTGTAATAAGGTTATAGTGGTATTTCATTATTTAATATTCCCACTTTAACCTTGTATTCTTTTTTTGTTGTTGTTTTTGAGACGGAGTCTCACTGTGTTGCTTAGGCTGGAGTGCAGTGGCATGATCTTGGCTCACTGCAACCTCAGCCTTCCAGGTTCAGCAGTTCTCCTGCCTCAGCCTCCCAAGTAGCTGGGATTACAGTCATGCACCACCTTCTCTAGCCAGTTTTGTATTTTTAGTAGAGATGGGGTTTCACCATGTTGGCCAGGCTGGTCTGGAACACCTGGCCTCAAGGGATTTGCCCACCTTGGCCCCCCAAAGTGCTGGGATAACAGGCATGAGCCACTGCGCTTGGCCTCAAATAGCTTTTAATTTGTATTTCTGGCTTTTTTCTTCTCTCCATTTTCTCCTTATTTATGGTTTTCTAAAGTATATTCTCAGGAATATAAGCTTTGTAATGTTTTAGAAGGTATTATAAGGAAAAGTTCTGTGGCTAAAAACGTTTGGAAAATGGCAGGCTAAGGAAAGGTAAATGGATATATTTAAAATATTGATGTTAGCTTCATTTAAGACTGGAAAAGTAACAGAACAATGAATTCTAGTTTGGGTACAAAAAATAGGGGGACCTAAAATAATGTGAAATATATATTTTTCCAGTTTTCAGGATTTTAAAATTACTTAAAAGGTATAGGAAAATTAACGGTAAAAATTAATAAAAACATATATAGGCCAAAAAGAAAGATAAATGAGATCCTTACTGCAGAACTTCTGATTCTTGAATATGCTGGTGTTCATTGTTATCTGTGAAGTAGGAGGGATATAAGCCATAGCATTTTCCAAAAAAATGTTTTTCCTTGTTTTTTTTTTTTTTGTAGAGACATTGTCTTCCTATGTTGCCCAGGCTGGTCTTGAACTCGTTGGCTCAAGTAGTCCTCCCACCTCAGCCTCCCAAAGTGCTGAGATTATAGGTGTGAGCCTCCACACCTAGAACAAAAAAAAATTATTTTCCCCAGAGTATCTTTTAGGATCTGTGATCCTTGGAGTACACTTCGGGAAACTGTATAAAATTTCTTGAAGCAGCCAGAACTTTCTCAGTTGCCACCTTAGCATTCCCTTGAGAGCAGCATTGCTAGTTGTTCTGAAGCTAAATTCTTATAAAGTAAGAAGTATGTGCAGTGCATTTTGAAACTGTTTTTATGTTAAAATAATTTTTAAAGAAAACACTAAATGCCAATATGAGAAAATGGAAAGATAGGAGAATATGGCCAGCAGACATCTAAATTAAACTAGTATCAAAAACAATGTATGATGAAAAACCAGAATTGTGCATGCTAGTGAATAAATTATCAGGTTCCCACCTTGTTTAAATGAAGAGAGTTTGCTCTTCTTGCAGAATTGTGTTTCCGAGTAACTTACTCCATCAAGTAAGCAGAAACTGTAAAGTTATATAATAAATGGCGGTCTTTGGTAAAATGCACTTTGTATGCTCTTATATATATATATATATATATTTTTTTTTTTTTTTTTTTTTTGAGACGGAGTCTTGGTCTGTCACCCAGGCTGGAGTGCAGTGGTGCAATCTCAGCTCACTGCAACCTTCACCTCCTAGGCTCAAGGGATTCTCCTGCCTCAGCCTCCTGAGTAGCTGGGACTACAGGCATGCATCACCACGCCCGGCTAATTTTTGTATTTTTAGTAGAGACGAAGTGTCACCATATTGGCCAGGCTGTTCTCAAACTCCTGACCTCAGGTGATTGGCCCGGCTTAGCCTCCCAGAGTGCTGGGATTACAGGCGTGACCCACTGCACCCTGCCCACTCTCATATTCTTGGCATACTGAATTTGTCTTAACTTTCTTTTTGATGATTTTGATTTGCACAATTTACTTTATACTTCTTTGTCCTTACATATGTTTGTATATGTCACTGTTACTTTTGGATAATAGATTACTAATTTATTTTGCTCAAGGATGTAATTGGGAGTTTGGGGCCAGCCACCCCCAGAATGCCTCCCAATTACAATTTTCTTCCTTCTGTCAAAAAACTGTCTTGACTTTTGTGGTAATCACATTTCTTTTTTTTAGAGACAGGGTCTTGCTGTGTCGGCTGGGGTTGGAGTGCAGCAGTACTATCATAGCTCACTGCAGCCTGGCCTCAAATGATCTTCCCTCCTTAGCCTCCTGAGTAGCTGGGATTGCAGGCATGCACCACCATGCCTGGGTAATGTTTAAACATGTTTTTATAGGGATGCTGACTTTGTTGCCCTGGCTGGCCTCAAATCCCTGGCTTCAAGCAATCCTTCCACCTCAGCCTCCTAAAGTGCTGGGATTATAGCCATG
Organism: Macaca mulatta; assembly: GCF_049350105.2. Classification (NCBI taxonomy): domain Eukaryota; kingdom Metazoa; phylum Chordata; class Mammalia; order Primates; family Cercopithecidae; genus Macaca; species Macaca mulatta. Next base: position 1,116,436 of record NC_133416.1, on the reverse strand, counting down.
AGCCACTGTACCCAGTCCACATTTCTTTATAGTTTTGTCGTTCAAATGTGCATCCTTAGATACCAAACTTTAATCTTGCGCATTGAAAAACAGCGATGATTACTTTTAGGAAGTATTTCGATGTTGTGCCATTGTACCTTTCATGTTTATGCCTTTAAGTCAGAGATTTGTCTGTGGAAAAAAATGTAGTAACTTAAGTTTTTTGATGTTTTAAAGACTAGAAAGACTTGATCCAGTGCAATAAATTATATTTCAGGGTGTCCTGATGTCAGAAGAAGAAGTGTTTGAACTTGTTCCTGATGATGAGCGACAGTGTTCAGCATGCAGAACCACGTGTTTTCTCTCTGCTCTCACATGTTCCTGTAATCCTGAGCGGCTTGTGTGTCTCTACCATCCAACTGATCTGTGCCCCTGCCCCATGCAGAAGAAATGTCTTAGGTATCCAAAAGTGTTTTGTAAAACTTCCATGACCTTTTTTTAAAACCAAGTCTTAATGTTATTTTTACTTACTCCCTTCCTTTACTCTTTACTCTGGACTTCTCAACTTCTCTGTCTACTTCTAGGCTTGAAGACCAGTCCTTTAAAGTTGGCCCTAAACTTGGCAGCTGAAATTAGTTTCTTTATCAGTTGATTTCACATGTTCCTTGTCTCCTTGCATTAAAAACGGTGGGCTGGTTTGATTTTTCTCTTCATGTGAACGAAGATCCCATTCCCTTGGCCATTGTATTCTCCTTAAGCCGATTATACTAAAACTTTATTTTTAAGTTATTGTTGGTTTTTGAGATTTTTATTTCTCTGTGTGTTTGTGTTTTCTTTTTGTAGATACCGCTACCCATTAGAAGACCTCCCTTCTCTGCTTTATGGTGTAAAAGTCAGGGCGCAGTCCTATGACACGTGGGTCAGTCGTGTTACAGAAGCATTGTCTGCTAACTTCAACCACAAAAAAGGTTAAATTTCCTTCTTTCGTATACATATGCTGAATTGATTGTCACTTTAAAAGAGGCTTTGTTTTTTTTTTTTTTTTTTTTTTTTTTTGAGACGGAGTCTGGCTCTGTAGCCAGGGCTGGAGTGCAGTGGCCAGATCTCAGCTCACTGCAAGCTCCGCCTCCCGGGTTTACGCCATTCTCCTGCCTCAGCCTCCGGAGTAGCTGGGACTACAGGCGCCCGCCACCTCGCCTGGCTAGTTTTTTGTATTTTTAGTAGAGACGGGGTTTCACCGTGTTAGCCAGGATGGTCTCGATCTCCTGACCTCGTGATCCACCCGTCTTGGCCTCCCAAAGTGCTGGGATTACAGGCTTGAGCCACCGCGCCCGGCAAGAGGCTTTGTTTAGATTTACGTTTTTTCTTTCCGTAAAAGAAAAATCCTAGGCTTCCTATGAGATTTGAGATTAATGGGTTGGTTGAATATAGACTTAATTTTCTATTTGAGAATCTTCTTTGAAATGAAAAAACTGACTAAAAATGGGCCGGACATCTAACTTGCAGTAAATTTATTATATATGTTGGGAACCCACTATTACCAGTAAGACTAACACTGAAGGCTTCTTTGGAAAGAGAAATTTATTTACCTGAGAGAAACTGTCTATAAGGATTATAAATGAGCACCTGGTTGTTAGCTTTTATTGTGTTGGTGAGATTTTCACAGCTGTTTGTTTCTACTAATTTTATGTTTCTACTAGTAGATTGGGGACTCACTTGAGTGAGGTTGGTGAAGATTTTAGAATGGCTTTTTGTGTCTGTGGTCATTGTATGTGGCTCTTTATTTATTTTTACAGATTTGATTGAATTGCGAGTAATGCTGGAAGATGCTGAGGATAGGAAATACCCAGAGAATGATCTCTTTCGAAAACTCAGGGATGCTGTAAAAGAAGCTGAGACCTGTGCTTCTGTGGCTCAGCTGCTTCTGAGCAAAAAGCAGAAACACAGGTAAACCTAAGATGAGTTTAATTATCGTTGTCCTCTTTCTTTCAGAGTAAAAACCAAATCTTTGTCTGGCCTGCGAAGCCCTACATTGTCTTGGACCTCTTGTGGCCATGTCTCTCGCTCCCAGTGATGCTCCAGTTTTATCTCCTACTATTCTCCCTTCTTTCTTGCTCCAGCCTGCAGTGTTCTTTCTCTTGCCGTTCTTCATACATACAGGCACGTTTTTGCGTAGGACTTCATGCTCTCTCTTTACTCTGCTCGGAGTTCCCTTCCCACCGTATCCAGGTGGCTTGTTCCGTGACCTGCCTCTTTTAAGCCTTTGTTTTCAAATGTCACTTTGTTGGCGAGGGCTTTTCTGACAAGCCTTTATAAAATTACAGTCCTCTTACCCTTTTTCATGCTTTGTTTTTCTCCTAGCGTTATCACCTGCTAATATACTAATCTACTTATTTTATTTATTATCTGTCTTCTCTTCCCCATCCCCCACTAGAATGTACACAAGACTAGAATATCAGGAATTTTTTTTTCATTGTCATATTTCTTGTGCTTAAAACAATGCCTGGCACATAGTTGTGCAATAAATATTTGTAAATGAATAAATGGAAACTATAGGCTGAAGGCAGGTGGCAGCAAAGGGTAACCTTGATGGATGCAGAGGAGGTTGTTAAGAAGCATAGAAGTATGCACCCTTGGTATGATGTAATTCCTAAGTATTAAATTTTCTGTGGTATTTAAATGTGGTGGTGTAATTCCAGCACATTTCTTCTGTCTGAATGACTTTTCTATAGCAATTCATACTGGGTTTTTAAATTACTTTGTAAATTTTTTATTTACCATTTTGTTAGATAACTTTTCTTAGAGACATTGATCAACGGCTCTTAGCTTGTCATTGGGCCAGTGACCCCACTTGGAGAACCTGGTAAAAGTTTAGGAATCCTCTTAGAAAAATCATATACACACAAATTTTGGAACACTTTCAGAGGATTCATTGTAACCTAAGGCAGGTTAAAGGCTCTTCTTTCACATTTTAACCTTCTTGAGATACAGGGTTAAGTTTTTTGTTTTTTTTTTTTTGAGACGGAGTCTCGCTCTGTCGCCCAGGCTGGAGTGCAGTGGCGCAATCTCGGCTCACTGCAAGCTCCGCCTCCTGGGTTCACGCCATTCTCCTGCCTCAGCCTCCCGAGTAGCTGGGACTACAGGCGCCCACAACCGCGCCCGGCTAATTTTTTCTATTTTTAGTAGAGACGGGGTTTTCACCATGGTCTCGATCTCCTGACCTTGTGATCCGCCCACCTCGGCCTCCCAAAGTGCTGGGATTACAGGCGTGAGCCACCACGCCCGGCCCAGGGTTAAGTTTTATCAATGAACTTAATATTCCAACTATGAGGAATTTATGTAATGTTTGAAATGTTTAATACTTGTAGATCGAAGGAACTGTAACCTGGAGAGTTGAATCTTTGAGTCATTAACTGAAGAACTTAAAAACTGTTTTGAAGTGGTCACCATTGCAGTGTAATCCCTCAAACACTGGGATTCTAGGATTGCTTGGGTTTGAATTCTGAATAGACTAGGAGCCCTTTTGATATCAGAATGACTGATTTTTTCTTACTTATATCTCAATATTATTTCACATCAGACAGAGCCCAGATAGTGGGAGGACTCGGACCAAACTGACAGTGGAAGAATTGAAGGCCTTTGTCCAACAACTTTTTAGTCTTCCGTGTGTCATCAGCCAAGCTCGGCAAGTGAAGGTGGAGTATGACATCCTTTTTTTGGGTAATGTCCTTTGTGACAGGGTCTACTGTTCTGGGTTTCACAGAATGGTATATCTAAACTAGTTTTTTGCTCTAATTTTTTTTTTCTCTCACTATATGCTGCTATTTGAGGTTCTTTAATAGGCAGTTTTTTGGTTTTGTTCTTAGCCGTTATTCCCCATTTAAAATTCTGTAAGGCTGATAAAGAATTATTTTTTTCTATATTAATTTTAGTTCAGAACACCCATTTAACATAGATGTAATTGAGATGCAAGAAATTAGTTAAAATAATCTGCATGTATCAGTGTTATTAATACATGAGCTTTAAAAAATGCAGAGCTCTGAAATTACCAGCACCCTGATGGCTTAATGAATATGTAAAATCTTAAAAGTATGTATCAAATATATTAATCTCCATAGTTAATGATTTTTTGATAGTTTGGGGTGTTTTTGTGTTTTGGGGGTGGGTAGAGGTCTAAAACAGTGTTTTTTGTTTTTGTTTTTGAGAAGGGAGTCTTGCTCTGTCGCCCAGGCTGGAGTGCAGTGGCGCGATCTCGGCTCACTGCAAGCTCCGCCTCCTGGGTTCAAGTGATCCTCCCGAGTAGCTGGGATTACAGGAATGGGCCATTATGCCCAGTTAATTTTTGTATTTTTAGTAGAGACGGGGTTTCGCCATGTTGGCAGTCTGGTTTCAAACTCCTGACCTCAGGTGATCCACCCGCCTCGGCCTCCCAAAGTGCTGGGATTACAGGCATGAGCCACTGTGCCTGGCCTAAAATAGTTTTTATAGTTTTTATCAAGGTTATCAACTTGTGAAATCTAGGGTCAGTTGTATTCTTGTCTTATTCCATTTCATAAGAGCATTTTGATAGCTGCCTACTCTTTCTTGAATGCTGTTCTTTAGCCTCTGTGACACCACACTTTCTGAGTTTTTTCTTAGCTCATTGGCAGTTCTTCTCTTAAGTCTTCCTTGCTGCTTGTTTCTCTTTGACTTGGCTTCTCAAGTGTTGGAGTATATGAGGAGTCTCGGCCCTTTCTTCAGGTGCCCCCACTTCTGATACCTTATTTGCCCAGTGACATTAAATATCACCTGTATCCTGTTGATTCAATCCCGCATCTCCAGCCCTGGATGCCTTTTTCCCTACAGACTTGTATGTCCACGTGTGTACTCTGGATTTCCTTTTGGTGGACTAAAAGGCATATTAAAGCCTTTTTTTCTTTTCTTTTTTTTTTTTGAGACAGGGTCTGGCTCTGTCACCCAGGCTGCAGTACAGTGGTGTGGTCTCAGCTCACTGTAACTTCTGCTTCCCAGACGCAAGCAGTCCTCCCACCTCAGCCTCCTGAGTTGCTGGTACTCCAGGTGCACACCACCACACCTGGCTAATTTTTGAATGTTTTGTAGAGACGAGGTTTCACCATTTTGCCCAGGCTGGTCTCAAAACTCCTGAGCTCAAGCAATCCACTTGCTTTGGCCTCCCAAAGTGCTGGGATTACAGACATGAGCCACCACACCTGGCCTTAAGCCTTTTAATGAACCAAATGAATCAAACTCCTTGATTTCTTTATTTCCCTTATACCCGTGTTCAGTATTTAAACAAGTGCTGGCTGCTGTTACCTCCAAAATATATCCCAAAGCAAACCATTTATTGTCCTCTCCGTTGCCTAAACTATGCTCTACACCACTGGAATGTGCCCCTTGGATTACTGCAACAGGCTTTCAGCTGCTTTCTCTTCTTCTGCTCGTCTGACATTTTATTTTTTGTTTGGTAACCAGAATGATAATCTAAACTTGAAATCAAATCACATCACTTCTGTGTGGTTAAAATTCTCCAGTGGTTCACAAAGCCATTTGAATGAAATTCAAACTCATTGTAACCTAGAAGATACTGTGTAGTCTGACCTCTGCTTATTTTTTAACCACATTTCTCCATCGTCCACTTGTAGCAACACACCAAGCTCATTCTTCTTTAAAAGCATTTGCAATTATTATTTACCCTGCCCTAACTGTTCTTCCTTCAGACCCTCTTGTAGTTCCTCCCCAACCCTCAATTTAGTTTCAGTTTGCCTTCTGTGACTACCATGACATTGCTAAGTAATATGCCTCTGCCCGCTCTGGTCATTCTCTGTTGTGCTGCCCTATTTTCAGAGCACTTGACACTAACTGAAACATTTTATTCGTGTGTTCACTGTCTGGTCACCTGCATTAGAATGTATGTTCTCTGGGCCGGGCACGGTGGCTCTCGCCTGTAATGCCAGCACTTTGGGAGGCTGAGGCGAGTGGATCATGAGGTCAGAAGATTGAGACCATCCTGGCTAACACGGTGAAACCTCGTCTCCACTGAAAATACAAAAAATTAGCCGGGTGTGGTGGCGGACACCTGTAGTCCCAGCTACTCGGGAGGCTGAGGCAGGAGAATGGCGTGAACCCGGGAGGCAGAGCTTGCAGTGAGTTGAGATCGTGCCACTGCACTCCAGCCTGGGAGACAGAGCGAGACTCCGTCTCAAAAAAAATAAAAAAAGTATGTTCTCTGAAGACAAGGACTTTTTATATCTTCTTTAATACTGTGTGCCTTGAAAAGTGCCTGCATCTAAATCAGCAGTCATTGAATATTTATTGAATGAATCAACTATATTTTAAAAGTAGGAGTATAGCTAGAAGTAATTACACAAAAGCATATTTAACTATCATATCTGAATATTTGGTGTTATGATGGTGAGATTATAAGAGTCTAGAGTTGATAGTGTGCCTTGACTATGTCTAGTTCATACTCTTTTGTATCTTTTAAATTTGTTTTTCGAATTTTTGTTTCTTTTGACCTTTTCAGAATCTGCTAGATGATGTGGAAGAGTTTCATGAACGTGCTCAGGAGGCCATGATGGATGAAACCCCAGATTCTTCCAAACTCCAAATGTTGATAGATATGGGCTCTAGTCTGTATGTGGAACTCCCTGAATTACCACGACTGAAGCAAGAGCTGCAACAGGCTCGGTGGTTGGACGAAGTAAGACTGACCTTATCAGATCCACAGCAAGTCACTTTGGATGTCATGAAGAAACTGATAGACTCTGGGGTAGGGTTGGCACCCCACCATGCTGTGGAGAAAGCAATGGCTGAACTACAGGAGCTCCTTACAGTCTCTGAACGATGGGAAGAAAAGGCTAAGGTCTGCCTACAGGCAAGGTGAACACATTTTGGTGACTGTTGCCTCTTTAATGACTAAGTCAGAAGGTAGAATGGGAAGAAGGAGCTTAAAAGGCTTATTTCATTAAATGGCTTGTTGTTTTGTTTTGTTTTTTTTGCCTTTAGGATTTTAATGTGTAAGTAGCATTAGTTAAGTTGTGTAGGTGGGAAAGGCATTTCCTGATGATCCGGGGCCTGAAGGAAACGGGGAGATTCTCCTCTCTCCCTGCTTTGGCGGGCAGCTCCTGGAGAGGTGCAGGTCGGTGGCAGTGGGTACAGGCAAGCTGGAGAGTTTCTTGCTGGGCAGGAATGCCCACAGTCCACACCTTCTTCACCCCTCAGAGCACCTCATTGTGTCTGGACCCACAAATGGAGTGGCAGTGCTAGGGAGTGGGTTCTCCTGTGTCTGGTTCCAACAACTGGTTTATTGTGATGACATTAAATATTTAATTAAATGTTTTGTGCCTTCCCTGGCCAATTGCTAAGTTATCAAATGGGGCTACATGTAGACAGTTTCAAATATGTGCAAACTATTGTGCAGAGTACTTTGTTAGGTACTTGTGGTTATACAAAGTCGTGTTTTGTTTAGAGCCTATACTTAGTGATATTATAGTTAGGAAGTAAGAAGTATAAAGCCCATTGTAGTATGTTATTAATGTTAACCGAAAGGTATGGAAAAATGTTACAGGGATTCAGAGGGGGAGGATCATGGTGAGCTTGGGTGGTCAATAGAGAAGCTTCAGAGAAAAATAAGAACTAGGTAGAGCCTTGAGGAATGAGTAGGATTGAAGTGGAAGGAAGGTAAGAGAAATGTCAGAAACTGAGTTTAAGGAATATTTAGGGTGTGTTCAAGTGACAGAAAATAAGTGGGTTTCCCTGGAGTGGAGGATTTATGCTGAAAAGTATTGGGAGATGAGAATCAGGCAGGAGGAGAATGTTGAGTGGCTGTATTAGCATCAGCACCCCATTGGACTTAATTAATGAGATTTAAATAAAGTGTTTATATCTGACTGTATGTCAGCAAATTTGGGTGATAATTAATGGTGGTGTTCTTTGTGAAAGCATTTCTCTAGCAGCTAAGATTAATATTTATATAATTTCTCTTGTGAGGATGAGGAAACTGGGGTGCATAGAGCGATCACGTAGTTACTGAGTGACACAACTGAAATTTAAAGCATCTTCCACTTGATTTCAATATCTCTGTGTACTTATCTACTTTGCCAGCCACTTAACTTTGGATGCATTTTGATGAGAAAATCTTCAGGTGATTTAATGAGCACAGCTCTGAGAAGCCTCTATGTGCACTGGGTATTTTGCTATCCAGATGACGTGCAGAATACATACTAAAATGTATTCATTGCTTTTCCTATTTGAACTCTTCATATTACTCAGTGTCTTCAGATTAATGACAGTTCCAGGAGGTGGGAACATATTAAGTGGACAAAGCTAAATAACTTTGGAATGTAAAACTATGATTTTGATAACACCTGATACAACTGGTAGTAGGCTACCAAATGAAATTTTGTTGGTAATAATAGTTAAACACTTTGTTTTCCCAGTCTCCTATATTTAGTCAGTCACCAGGTCCTGATGATTTTGTCTCCAAAATGTCTTTCATATCTCTCTTTCAAATTCATTGTCACTGACCTGGTTGTAGTCCTCTTATATTTTACCTTGATATTTGAGTTTGGTAAGTATTGATGGAGAACCTACTCCATGCCAGGTACTATTTCTAAATGCTGTGTAGACAGTAGTGAACAAGACACACAAAGATCTCTGCTTTCATGGAGCTACCGTTCTAGTAGAGAGAGAGAGAGAGATGAATGAATTCCCAATAATTAGTGTCATGAAAAAAGTAAAACTGGTAAAGAAATAGAGGATTCTGTGGTTGGTGGAAATAGTGGGAGTTAGACTCTTTTCTAATTTCTGTCAGAATTATCTTTCTGAAACACATCTTTAATCTTCTTGATCTCTTAGTATTGGTTGTTAACTACTTACCATTATTTTCTTGAGATTCTTTCTTTGCCTTTGGCCTTCTCTCTACATCTAAAATAATGGTTTTCCTCGAGATTCTGGCATAGATACCTTTCTTTTCTCACTCTGTACAGTCTCTCTGGAAATTTAATTTCTTGGCTCCGTTTGCCTTCTTTATACTGAGTAACTCCTAAATCTTCATTTATAATATAGATTTCTTTCATAAATGTCATCTGCCTGTTAGATAATTCCAGGGGATGTCTCACAGATACCTGAAATTCCCTGTATCCAAAATTGGACTCATTAATGTCTTCCCATATCCGCCTCCTTTGTTTCTGTATTCTTTAAATGATACCACCTTTCACTCATTTGAACGGCAGGTACTTTGGTTTAGCTTTGACTCCTCCCTTCTTCTTTATCCTCAAACTCAGTTGTGCTGATTATATTTCCCCAGTGCTTCTCACTTTCATTCTTTTTTTTTTTTTTAAGTCTGCACATGGATTTATGTTATACTCATTCTTTTTCAAATCCCCTCCCCACCTTTTTTGAGACAGAGACTTGCTTTGTTGCCCAGGCTGGAGTGTGCAGTGGTGCCATTTTGGCTCATGGCAACCTCCACTGCCCAAGGCTCAATCTATTCTCATGCCTCAGCCTCCCGAGTAGCTGGGATTATAGGTGCGTGCCCACCATGCCCAGCTAATTTTTTAATTTTTTGTAGAGACGGGGTTTCGCCATGTTGGCCAGGCTTGTCTCGAGGTCCTGACCTCAAGCAATCCGCCCGCCCCGGCCTCCCACAGTGCTGGGATTACAGGCTTGAGCCACTGTGCCCAGCCTTTTACCCTCACGCTTGAAGGACTTTTTTGCATTAGGTGTAAAATTACTGGTTGACAGTTATTTTGTCTTAGTACTTTGGATATATCATTCTGTCTGCTGTTTTGAAAAGAATCTTGTAGGATTATTCCTTCTTTTTCTCTCATTTCACTCAGGCTGCTGTCATAGCTAGCCTAGATCACAGCAGCAGGTTCTGTCTGGCCTTACCCCTCTCTGATTCGTTCTCTCTACTGCCACTAGTGCTTTGTTAACACACAGGTGTCACTTTCACTCCCTTACTGAAATCCTTCTCTAGTTTTCTGTTGCCCTCAGGATGAAGTCCAAATTCTCTAACCTGATTTATAAGGCCATCTGTCATCTAGCCTCTTGCTTAATTATATATCTAGTCTTATCTCTTGCCATTCTTCTCTTGTATCTTGTGTTCCAAACATTGTGATTTTCTTCCCAGTTCCTCAAACATCTACGTTCTTTCTCTGCATCTTTGTGCATGTGTATTTTATTCTCCTGTAGAGCACTCTTATTTTCAGCCCATCTCCTGTGGTGTACCACTGCCAACCCTACCCTGCCCCTGGCCCCAGCTTTCCTGATTAAGCCTTATTCAGAAAGGATGAGAAAGCTTAGACATCACTTTTGGGAAGTCTTCTTTACCCACCAGGTCGATTAGGTTCTCCTACTATGTATTCCAATAGCACCTTTACTTTCATTTATCATTACAGTTCTCACAGTGCATCATAAACTCCTTATTAATAATCTTCATAAAATTAAAAAGCTTCATGAGGCTGGGCACAGTGGCTCACATCTGTAATCCCAGCATTTTGGGAGGCCGAGGAGGGTGGATTGCTTGAGCCCAGAAGTTCGAGACCAGCCTGGCCAACATGGTGAAACCCTGTCTCCACTAAAAATACAAAAAATTAGCTGGGCAAGGTGGCTCATGCCTGTAGTCCCAGCTGCTTGGGAGGCTGAGGCATGAGAATCGTTTGAACCTAGGAGGCAGAGGTTGTAGTGAGCTGAGATTGCGCCATTGCACTTCAGCCTGGGTGACAGCGAGACTCAAAAAATAAGTAAAGGTTTCATGAGGCAAGGACTGTCATTCTTGCTCATGAGCAGTTTCCAGTACCTAGAACGGTGCCTAACACACAGTAGGATTCGTGGATGATGAACGATTTCCACCTCAGCAGCTTCCCGTTGCTTTACCTGATGAAGTCCATGGCTCTCAGGACTCCGCATCTCTCTTCCTGCCAAATTCCCTCTTCCCGTCCCACTCTTTTCCACCCGTTCCCTGCCTCCAGTTCTCCACATCACCCCCTAATTGCAAGCTGAACTATGAGCTGCTTTTTCAGTGTTTTTCCATGCCTTTGTTCATTGTGTTCCTGGTTTCCTTAACTTCTTTAGCTTTTCGTTTTGACAGAATCATACTAATGTAAGGCCTACTTCAAAGCCTTTCTCAGCTTTCCGGGGCAGAATTAATCACTGCCTCCTATAACAGTGAGTTTATAGTAATTTGGTTTTAGTTCCCCGTAGAAGCATAATTCTTATCTCGTATTGCAATTCGTTGAGGATAAGGTCTATGCTTTATTCATCTTTGTGTAACTAATGTTAATGAATGTGGTTTAAGTAAATGTACCTTGTCAACATTAATGGATTTCTAGTCTCTTGTTTTCTACATTGCTATCAAATGTGCATCTCTGACAATTTCAGTTACTGTAGAGAAGTAGAATAGAGGTAGTCTAGTATAGTGAAAGGATCATGGATCTGACCCTCATTCTGAATCAGTATTTCAGATGTGTCGTTTATTACGCTAAATGACTGAGGAAAATAACTTCTCTTTGAGTTAAAGTTTTCTTATCCTTAGCCGGGCGTGGTGGCGGGCGCCTGTTGTCCCAGCTACTCGGGAGGCTGAGGCAGGAGAATGGGGGGAACCCAGGAGGCGGAGCTTGCAGTGAGCCGAGATCCTGCCACTGCACTCTGCACTCCAGCCTGGGCGACAGAGCGAGACTGCATCTCAAAAAAAAAAAAAAAGTTTTCTTATCCATGAAAAATTTATGTTTTATTTTATTGTAAACTTATGTTTATACATTTTCTTATCTATAAGATGGAAAAGAAAGATACTAGCTGCTTTGCCTCCCTTATAGGATTGTGGTAAGAATTCAGTGAAATCATGTAAATGAAAGTTATCTAAACATTCTGAAATATTATTTAAATGTTGGTTTCTCATGCATCCTACTCTGTTTTATTGTTCTTTTAGACCACGGCACAGTGTGGCAAGTTTAGAAAGCATTGTGAATGAAGCCAAGAACATTCCAGCCTTTCTACCCAATGTGTTGTCCTTGAAAGAAGCCTTACAAAAGGCTCGAGAATGGACAGCTAAAGTGGAAGCTATTCAGGTAAGAAGGCTTTTGGATTATCCCACCTATCAGGTAACGCCTGTTTCACGGATTAATCTTTTTTTTTTTTTTTTTTTTTTTTTTTTTTTGAGACAGAGTCTCTCTCTCTCACCCAGGCTGGAGTGCAGTGGCACCATCTTGGCTCACTGCAGCCTCCACCTCCCAGGTTCAAGCAATTCTCCCACCTCAGCCTCCCGAGTAGCTGGGACTGCAGGCGCCCGCCACCACACCTGGCTAATTATTTGTAATTTTTAGTAGAGACGGGGTTTCACCGTGTTAGCCAGCATGGTCTCGATCTCCTGACCTCGTGATCCGCCCGTCTCGGCCTCCCAAAGTGCTGGGATTACAGGCGTGAGCCACCGTGCCTGGCCTAATCTTTTAAACTATTAATTCTTTAGAATAGAATAATCTTAATTCAAACGATCCCTAACTTAGATCGACTTGGAACTTTTTGACTTTTTGATGGTGCGAAAGTGATATGCATTGAGTAGAAAGTGTGTTTCGAATTTTGAATTTTGAACTTTTGCCAGGCTAGCAATGTGTGGTGTGACACTCTCTCACGATGCTGGGCAGCAGCATTGAGCCACAGCTCCCAGTCAGTCATGCCGATGTAAGGGTTCTGAGCACCTTTAAGGTAGGGTAGGCTAAGCTGTGTTTGGTATGTTAATTTTATTAAATGCATTTTCAACTTACGATGGGGACATAACCCTGTCGTAAGTTGAGGAGCATCTATAAAATAATTCTAGTACAGTTCACTTACTCTTTTGTCTGATTTTATAATTTAGAATAATTATTACCTACTTAAATATTGCTTGTTTTTATTGACTCCCTGCTATGAAAGATGATGGAATTAGTTATTTAACTCTTTAGCAATAGGGAATTTGTTACCTACTGTATTCTTCAAATTTTTTTCCATGTGCATGAATTACTTTTAAAATTAGAGGCAGAAAAAGAAAATGAAATTAACATTTACTGAGCACCACAATGAATTGCTTTTAAAATTAGAGGCAGAAAAAGAAAATGAAACTAAGTGTACTGAGCACCACAGCACTCTTGCTACTATTCTAGGTATTTGGGAGCAGGCATGTAAGGGAAGGGTGTAAAAATAGGACTTACAGTATAAAATAGGGTATAAAACTAGAGTCTTCCAAATACATATTTTCTAGTTGGAGAGACATATTTTACACATCTGTAATTTAAAACAGAATGAGGTAAGTGCTAGATAGAGAAAAAAGTATACTTGAATCATAAAAACCGTTAAGCAGCACTTAACTGTTAAATATATAAACACTCTTAATTATAGAACTGTACTCAAACAGAAAACCAACTTCCACTAAACTGCTGCCCCCAAAAGGAACATATTCTGGGTGTCAAGTTCTATTTTTTGCTTTTCGAGACAGAGTCTCGTCGTGTCGCTCAGGCTGGAGTGCAGTGGTGGTGCGATCTTGGCTCACTGCAACCTCTGCCTCCTGGGTTCAAGCAATTCTCCTGCCCCAGCTTCTCAAGTAGCTGGGATTACAGGCACGCGCCACCAGGCCCAGCTAATTTTTGTATTTTTAGTAGAGATGGGGTTTCACCATGTTGGCCAGGCTGGTCTTGAACTCCTCACCTCAGGTAATCTGCCTGCCTTGGCCTCCCAAAGTGCTGGGATTACAGGTGTGAGCCACCATTCCTGGCCTGGATGTCAAGTTCTAATGACTTCTCTTTTACTTTCTTTTCTGTTGAGTTTTTCTGGGACCTGCTTAGCTGCCAGTGTTTCGTTTCTGTTTTTTTGAATTATTTCTGTTTTTATCCAGACAGCTTCTATGTTTGGTGAGTCTTTGACCTGGCTCAGGCAGTAGTTGTTGTCTTCAAATGTCTGAGAATCTTTAATTGGCTGTTTTATTTATAATCGAAGGACTAGGTCAACAAGTGTAGGTAGCTGTCATGTGTTTCCTCTGTAATTTCAAAGGGCTGTCTCTCTACCAGGCTCTTCCCTTCAGTGGGAATACTGACTTGTAGGCTCTAAGTAAGTGGACAGGTTTTGTTATTTGGCAGACTTTTCTTTAGGCTGCGTGGCCTGGGAGCAGCGTATGTCTAGGCTTAGCCAGAAGGTGTTCTCTAGTCAAATGGCTATAATTGGGCACGAGAAAGAATAATAGTAAATATCATATCTTGATGTGAGCTTGTTTTCTATTCCATTTAGTTATCTGGTCCTATCTTGGTATTGTAGTAGTTTAATTATATCATTTTAATATCTTGTAGGACTAGAGCCACTTCCTTACCCCCTTTAAAAATGCATAGGTTTTTTCTTTTTTTTTTGAGACAGAGTCTCATTCTGTTGCCCAGGCTGGATCTCAGCTCACTGCAACCTCCTCCTCCTGGGTTCAAGCTATTCTTGTGCCTCAGCTTCCCAAGTAGCTGGGATTACAGGTGTGCACCACTGTGCCTGGGTAATTTTTGTATTTTTAGTAGAGAAAAGGTTTTGCCATATTGACCAGGTTGGTCTTGAACTCCTGGCCTCAAGTGGTCCACCTGCCTCAGCCTCCCAAAGTGCTGGGATTACAGGCATGAGCCACTCCACTCAGCCAAAAAGTCATAGGCTTCTTGCCTATTTATTTTTCTCCATGGTTCAGTGTATCTTTCAAAATGAGTTTATAGGCAAATGTATCTGTTGATATTTGGGGAATATCCTTATATTGGAATATAGTATAGATGTTCTGTAAACAATAATGATTTCATTACATGGAAAGTTGAAACATTGTGAACTTGGAAGGAAAATATTTATTCTTATTTCTGTTTGTGTAACTTAAAATGGAGGTGGTTACCAGAATTGAAATACTGCTTTTAGTTGTTGGAAAAATTGTGAAAGACTTTGAAATTGGCAAAAAGATATCTAGGTATCCTTTCAGTGGAATATTGGATGTTGTCTAGTGAACTCTCCAGGATTATCTGATTCTAGGGGTGTGTGCCTTAGATTTTCTTTGGCCAGCCTATTTTACACCTGTCAGTTGTTTAGAAAGAAAAGGATAGCAATGCAAATGAGGTATGTCCATAGAAAGCAGTGAAATTTGTATGGAATGGTATAGTTGATTTTCACATTGTAGAAAAAGATGATTCAGTTTTCCTCTATATTAAGCATATATTTCTATCTATTAGTAAATGCGTTTTCTGATTCCTGTTTATTTATTTATTTATCTGTTTTTGAGACAGAATCTCACTGGGTTGCCCAGGCTGGAGTGCAGTGACACGATCTCAGCTCACTGCAACCTCCGCCTCCCGTGTTCAAGCAATTCTCTTGCCTCAACCTCTTGAGTAGCTGGGATTACAGGCATGCGCCACCACGCCTGGCTAATTTTTGTATTTTTAGTAGAGACAGAGTTTTACCATGTTGGCCAGGCTGGTCTCGAGCTCCTGACCTCAGGTGATCTGCCTGTCTCAGCCTCCCAAAGTGCTGAGATTACAAGTGTGAGCCACCACGCCTGGCCTGCTAATGCATTTATATATGTCCGTGCTTTAGACTGTCCTTTGAACTGGTTTTTATGTCTGCTGATTCTCTCATTAATTAGTAAATAAAATCATTGATGACATGTTCATTAAAAAAATAATTTACACAAACTTTAAAAAATAGGACATTGGAAGTTATATGAATTCAAGAGATGGAATTCCATGCAAAGAATAGTATTTAATAAAAGAACTAACACTAAACTTTGTAAGGTCTTTCAACAGTATATTGCCAGACCCCATAAGAGAACTCAAATTGTGAGAATCGACTTTGGTTTTTCAGAGTGGCAGCAACTACGCTTATTTGGAACAGCTTGAGAGCTTGTCTGCGAAAGGACGCCCTATCCCTGTGCGCCTTGAAGCACTGCCGCAAGTGGAATCTCAGGTGGCAGCAGCACGGGCATGGAGAGAACGGACTGGGCGGACCTTTCTTAAGAAGAATTCTAGCCATACGTTGTTACAGGTACTTGAACTTCAACACTCTCATGAACTTCAGGACTCTCATAAGCCGCCGGTAATTTCAGTGGTAATAGTATTGGTGAGGGTTGTTTTCAGTGTATCTGATTACCGTTATATGAGTGATTCTTACTGGGCGGTATCAGATGGCGACTTACTGGGCGGTATCAGATGGCGACTTACTGGGCGGTATCAGATGGCGACTTACTGGGCGGTATCAGATGGCGACTTACTGGGTGGTATCAGATGGCGACTTACTGGGCGGTATCAGATGGCGGCGGTATCAGATGGCGACTTACTGGGTGACATCAGATGGCGGCGGTATCAGATGGCGACTTACTGGGTGACATCAGATGGCGACTTACTGGGTGACATCAGATGGCGACTTACTGGGTGACATCAGATGGCGACTTACTGGGTGGTATCAGATGGTGACTTACTGGGTGACATCAGATGGCGACTTACTGGGTGGTATCAGATGGCGACTTACTGGGTGACATCAGATGGCGACTTACTGGGTGACATCACATGTGACTTACTGGGTGGTATCACATGTGACTTACTGGGTGGTATCACATGTGACTTACTGGGTGGCATCAGATGGCGACTTACTGGGTGGCATCAGATGGCGACTTACTGGGTGACATCAGATGGCGACTTACTGGGTGACATCAGATGGCGACTTACTGGGTGGTATCAGATGGCGACTTACTGGGTGACATCAGATGGCGACTTACTGGGTGGTATCAGATGGCGACTTACTGGGTGACATCAGATGGCGACTTACTGGGTGACATCAGATGGCGACTTACTGGGTGGTATCAGATGGTGACTTACTGGGTGACATCAGATGTGACTTACTGGGTGACATCAGATGGCGACTTACTGGGTGACATCAGATGGCGACTTACTGGGTGGCATCAGATGGCGACTTACTGGGTGGTATCACATGTGACTTACTGGGTGACATCAGATGGCGACTTACTGGGTGGTATCACATGGCGACTTACTGGGTGACATCAGATGGCGACTTACTGGGTGACATCAGATGGTGACTTACTGGGTGGTATCAGATGGCGACTTACTGGGTGGTATCAGATGGTGACTTACTGGGTGACATCAGATGGCGACTTACTGGGTGGTATCAGATGGTGACTTACTGGGTGGTATCAGATGGTGACTTACTGGGTGGTATCAGATGTGACCTGAAATCTGGAGCCTTGGGCAGATTCATTTCCAGTTAATCTTGTGCTGTCCCTAGAAAAAGCAGTTGGCCTTGGCTTGTTATTGGACACTAGTCATTGAAATAGTTTTGTTTTGTTTTGTTTTGTTTTTTTGAGACAGAGTCTTGCCCTGTTGCCCAGACTGGAGTGCAGTGGTGCGATCTCAGCCCACTGCAGCTGTCGCCTCCTGGGCTCAAGTGATCCTTTCACGTCACCCTCCCAAGTGTCTGGGACTACAGGCGTGCACCACCATGCCTGGCTAATTTTTTGTATTTTTGGTGGAGATGATGTTTCGTCATGTTGCCTGGGCTGGTCTCGAACTCCTTTGAGCTCAAGTGATCCGCCCTCCTCAGTCTCCCAAAGTGCTAGGATTACAGGTGTGAACCACCACGTCCAGCCTATCGTTGAATGATCTTTTTTCTCCGAAGCACAAATTTGTATACTCATCGTCCCTTTGATCTTGAGAAGTTGAACGTCGTACTTAAGAGCAAAGGCTTTGGAATAAGGTCCTTTCAGGTTTGAGAATGGACTCCTTAATTGCTAACCCTGTGTCCTTGGGCAAGTTATTTCCTTTCTGAGCCTCAGTTTCTCTTGTTTATAAAACGTAGATACTAATACCTACTACATAGGGTTGTTGTGAGGAATGAATTAGATCATGTGTATAAAGTCCTTAAGAAAGTGCCTCGGACACGGTTGAATGGTCAATAAATGGTTCCTTTATTATTTTCACTTCTAAGATTTTTTAAAAACCAGAGTTTATAATGGTGGTTTTACTTTTGTAGGTGCTGAGCCCCCGGACTGACATTGGTGTATATGGGAGTGGCAAAAATAGGAGGAAAAAAGTAAAAGAACTGATAGAAAAAGAAAAAGAAAAGGATCTGGACCTCGAGCCTCTGAGTGATCTGGAGGAGGGATTGGAGGAAACCAGAGATACAGCTGTGGTGGTAAGACGTTACCGAGCGTCTTGAGTTTGCTTGGTGAATACACAATTCTGTAAAGATGTTAGCAGACTCACAGTTTTTATGTTTTTAACTTTTTATTTTCATATACTTTGGCTTTACGATTATACATATTTCACATTAAAAGTAAATACTTATAATCAAGATATACAAAAAGTTTAGTATTCTGCTCTTTTCCCACAATTGTCTGTTCCATACCTCTGTTCTTTACTGTTGTTTTAATGGTCGTCTACTGTTCCATCAAGTTGTCCATAGTCTGCTGAGTACAGTAAGTCCTCACTTAACATTATCAATAGCTTCTTGCACTGCAACTCTAGGTGAAGCAATGTATAATGAACCCAGTTTTACTACAGGCTGATACAAACAAGAGTTAAGTTCCTTATTTTTTAACCAGCATATTTCTGGTCACAAAAACATCATCAGACTTTTAAAATAAAGACCCCAAACACTTCTGATATTAAACACTGAGAAAATTCGAGCTAAACATACATTTAAGAAAGAGTAATAAAAACTAGATAATTATCCAATTTTTGGTAAGTTAGTGAGTGACAGTGGCATTGTCCAGGAATTGATTTTTTGTCATCAATGTTATAATGAAATTACACTGAACATAAAGATGTTATTTGAGGACCTGCTGTAGTTTTCTAATTTTGAACATTTTGCCTGTTACTAAGTTTCTTATTGTAAGTAATAAAATGAACTTCTTTGTATAGCCTTTTCCTTCTTTTAAATTTCCTAGACTTGACTCTTAGGAATGTAATTACTGGGTTAGAATTTAATATAAACATTTTATGACTCTTATTACTATGTGTTTTTTAAAAGAATTATACCAGGCTACAGATTTCCATCTCTTAATGAGTGTTAAAATATTTGTAGTTGATGAGAATTAGCTTTTTTGGAGGATAGGAGGAATGTGTTAAGATTACTAGGATCCTGAGGAAATAGAAAATAAATACGAATCTGGGCAATAAAAGTAAGGAATTGCATATGATACAGCTCTTTCTGCCTACAAATGATTCTGTTTTGAAGCCAATGAAAATGATTTCTGATTAGAGAGCCTGTGTAACAAGTCAATCTTGCTAGACAAGTAGGACTGGAAATTATTTCAAAATTGTTTCAAAGCTGCCAGTAGTTCAAGAAGAAAATGCACTGACAGTATTGATAATTAAATTTGTTTGCCTTTATTTACTTTGTTAAATTGAGTTTCATAAAACTCTGTTGTTACAATTGATCAAGTTTTGTTACTCTACTTACACATGAAGAGGCCTTCTAGAGAGAAATAAATTAATGTGTATAGGACTTGCCCCAGGGAATGAATTACGAGGGGATGGGAAACTAATACTTCATTGAGTGTTTTCCTTGTGCAAGGTACCAGGTTAGGCACTTTCATATGTTACCTTATTTAATCTGTGAAACAGCAAAATAACGGTTGATAGTATCCTCATTTTTCAGAAAATGGAGGTTCGGAAACTTGTGCCCCATATTAACAGTCTAAAAGTGCAAGAGCCAGGCTTTGTACCCAGGTTGCTTGATTTCAAGGCATGCCATCTTTGTACTGCGCCCTACAAAAGAGACCAAAGTACTGCACTGATGTACATGATCAAATGTGATAGCACTTTGCCCGTTTCACAGATGAGGAATGTTTGCATGGAAACTGCCAGGGGCCCCAAATTTTAGGAAACTGTTTATAACTGATAGCTTGGAGAAAGATCCCACGGTCTTGAGAATTTGGTAGTTTGGGGGTATATTGCAGTGACTCTTCAATTAAATGTGTTTCTTGTACAGGTAGCAGTTTTCAAAGAACGGGAGCAAAAAGAGATTGAAGCCATGCATTCTCTCAGAGCAGCCAACCTAGCCAAGATGGCAATGGTGGACCGCATAGAAGAAGTAAAATTTTGCATTTGCCGCAAGACAGCCAGTGGGTTTATGCTACAGTGTGAACTCTGCAAGGACTGGTTCCATAACAGCTGTGTTCCTCTTCCTAAATCAAGTTCCCAAAAGAAAGGATCCAACTGGCAAGCTAAAGAAGTAAAATTCCTTTGCCCTCTTTGTATGCGGTCTCGAAGGCCCAGGCTAGAGACTATTCTGTCACTCCTGGTGTCCCTTCAGAAGTTGCCCGTACGGTTGCCTGAAGGAGAGGCCCTGCAGTGTTTGACAGAACGTGCTATGAGTTGGCAGGATAGAGCACGGCAGGCTCTAGCCACAGATGAACTCTCCTCTGCGCTGGCCAAACTGTCGGTGTTGAGCCAGCGTATGGTGGAACAGGCAGCTCGAGAGAAAACGGAAAAGATCATCAGTGCGGAACTCCAAAAAGCAGCTGCCAATCCAGACTTACAGGCAAGTTTAGGATTTACATTCTTTTTCTATTTCATGGGATATGTCAGTGTATAAATAGTAAATCGAGTCTGTCTTATCAATTGATTAGGAAAATAACAGTAACTTGTCAGCAATTATCCATTGCATTCTCATTCAACATATACTATAATACTTTTTTTTGGATGCCTACTTAGTGAACTATTCCTGGGAATGTCATTCAGGTGGACTTTGGCATCATCATCAAATAATTTGATTTCTACTAACTGTTGAAGAACTCTGTTAGCCACTTTGCTTATTCATTACATTTTGGTGATCTTAGGCACACATTAATTCCCCTGCTGGTCTCTCATGTCTTGCTGTTCATCTTCGAATTCTTTGTTGTTTAGGGACACTTACCTAGTTTCCAGCAGTCTGCTTTTAATCGGGTGGTGAGCAGTGTGTCCTCTTCTCCTCGACAAACAATGGACTATGATGACGAAGAAACAGACTCTGATGAAGACATTCGAGAGACGTATGGTTACGACATGAAGGTAGTTACACGGACAGGCTGTGTGGGTACATACCTGATCATTGGGTTTGTTTAAAAAAAAAAAAAAGCAGCTATTGAACAGTGATGTTTGAGGCCTGAAAGTGAAAGAGAAAACTAGTCATTTATCTCTTCTGAGGTTTTAGTCATAGCATTTTTTCAAAACTCAAAAAATTACAGGTTGCTGAAATAATTTTTTTTTTTTGAGATGGAGTCTCCCTCTGTCGGCCAGGCTGGAATGCAGTGGCGTGATCTCTGTTCACTGCAACCTCTGCCTTCTGGGTTTAAGTAATTCTTGTTGCTCAGCCTCCCAAGTTGCTGGGATTACAGGCGCATGCCACCATGCCTGGCTAATTTTTGTATTTTTAGTAGAGATGGGGTTTCATCATGTTGGCCAGGGTGGTCTTGAACTCCTGACCTGAAGTGATCCGCCCGCCTCGGCCTCCCAAAGTGCTGGGATTACAGGTGTGAGCCACCGCGCCAGACCTGAAACAATTTTAAAAAAATAGAATTTAAAAATCTGTATATGTTTTTCTCATCTTATAGTCCCTTATGGCTTAGAGGAACTAGAAAAACAATGCATTAAATTATGTAAAGCTTTCATGGCCAATTTCAGTTTTTCACATTTTTTTCTTTGAGTTAAAGTCTGTATACAGTTAAGTTTTAAGAATTCCATTCTAGGCTTGGTGTGGTGGCTCATGCCTATAAACTTGACACTTTAGGGGAGACTAAGGTGGGAGGATCACTTGAGTCCGGGAGTTTGAGACCAGCCTGTGCAACATAGCGAGACCCCCCGATCTCTACAAAAAAATACAAAAGTTAGTTGGGTGTGGTAGCATGCACCTGTAGTCCCAGCTGCTTGGGACGCTGAAGTGGGAGGATTGCTTTGATCCTAGGAGGTCAAGGCTGCAGTGAGCTGTGATTGTACCACTGCCCTCCAGCCTGGGTAGCGCAACAAAACCTTGCCTCAAAAAAAAAATTCCATTCCAGCTAGGCTGTGAATCTTTTGCTCTGCTTTCTTGTCTGGATGGTGCCAGATAGAAAGTAATATTCAGAGATGGGTAATATAATACTTAGGCCCAGGTTAGAATTTGCTGAGTTCCAGTTGCAGATACAACAAATTATTTACCATCAATGTGACTGTTTTGGTAATGACACCTTACTGGTGGTGAAGAGAAGGTTTTGACAAGTTTGTTTTGTGTTGGATCCAGTTGGCTTTTCGTTCACCCTTTTTGTCAGGTGCAAGTCCTTTGCTTTTTAACCTAGTAATAACGTGATTAGTCAGAGACCCTGCCAGATTACAGTCAATCCATTGGTGTGTTTTATATGATTCTTAGTTGCTTTGTTTAGAATCTATTCTTGTAACCTGGGAATTCCTACTCTGATACAAAAGGCTGCTTCCTAAGAACAAGGGGAGATTCTGTCCCTACCCCTTCACTGTCTTTTGTCTTTTCAGCTTGCAGATCAGCTTGGTACTGCTCATTAACCTCATCAGCATTAAAACTGCTAGGGTGTAAAATTAAAACCATCCATCATAGACGCTCGTAGATTCTTCCACTGGGAAATGTTTTTTCTCAAGATAAAAATGGATCCAAGTGACTTGGGAATTTTCAGTTATGTGACTTAAAGACTTGAGAACAGTAGAAACTTGAATTAGCCTATTCAGATAATCTTCTTAAGCACGTTGTTATCCGGAAGTTAATGACTGTCTTTGTTTACGAAGTGGTATATAGGGTGACTAGGAGCAGCTGAAAAGGAACGCAACCCATGCCACGTATAATTCGCCTTTTCCTTGAATACTGGAATCACCTGTTCACCCTGCTTAGCGGCCTTTGATATTTTTGGTGGTTGCTTTCTAGCACATTAAGTATCAGCCCCTCCTCTAGATTTGCTTAACATGATGGGCTTTGCTTGAAAGCAGACTGGTAACCTATGAAAACATCACAAGTATTGATGATTTTCAGGACTAGGGATCACAACTGCAGTTTGATACGGTTGGATGGAGTCATCTTTTTTTGGAGGAAATTATATGAGAATCTTAGCTTACTGTCTGTTTGGTAGTAGGTATTGGCAGGGTAGAAAAATAAGATTATGGATTTTCTAGTGTTAGTAATGTATTTGACAGCTGAGAAGAGAAGAATGGTGGCAAGACGCACGGTAATTCAAGTTCAAATTTACTTTGCCGTCAGATGCTCTGCCACGGAGCTATACCCTGCCAATTTACTTTGATGTTGATATCTTTGAATGAAAAAAAAAAGCCTGTACTGTTGAGCATTTTCCCGCAGAGCAAGTGATAATTGTATAATAAAACTTTTATTTGCCAGTTTATTTGCATTTGGCTGGTGGTTTTTTCTTTGTTTGATGTTCTCTGTTGTGACCATAAATTCATACTTAAAATACTTTGAACATAGTATTCTTGCTTGAGGAGGAGCCCCCTCTTGGTTTAGAAAGAGGAGTAGGTAATTATTTAGTAAAATAAAACCAGTCATTTTATCGTAGTTACCATCCAGAAAATCATTGCTTACAAGGTACATATTGAATGACGCAAAGTCTGCCCTGCATCTTTTGGGATTGTGTCTGTGTAGGTGAGCTTGTGGATACGGATTTCAAGGAGAATGATCTGAGACCTAATCAGAGCTCACTTAACACTCCAAGGACTTTCAGTGCGACAGTGAGATTAATGAGCAGTACCAAGCTGATCTGCAAGCTGAACTTATTTTTCCCCTCATCACTGTTATAATGAAATGAAAACAACTTTATTGAAGGACCTGCCACTGTACTTCCTTTTGCTTAAAGTCAGTTTCCAAGAACCTACTGATGACGTTACATGAAGACTTACTGTAATCTGTATATTGTCAGTCAGACATATACTTATGTTAAGTAAGAGCAATTGGTAAGATTCTAGGTTTGAAAACCTCTAGAGAGGATTAAATGGTTTGTGTCCTTAAGCTGTCACATCTAAATTTGTCTTCCCCTCCTTAGCTTGTTGGTATAGGAGTTATTATAGGTTGTAGACTATAGAAGGTGGATTACTTAACCATAATTTTTTTTTTATTATACTTTAAGTTCTGGGGTACATGTGCAGAACATACAGGTTTGTTTCATAGGTATACATGTGCCATGGTGGTTTCCTGCACCCACCAACCCGTCATCTACATTAGGTATTTCTCCTAATGCTATGCCTCCCCTAGCCCTCCACCCCCGGACAGGCCCTGGTGTGTGATGTTTCCCTCCCTGTGTCCATATGTTCTTGTTGTTCAACCCCCACTTATGAGTGAGAACATGCAGTGTTAGGTTTTCTGTTCTTGTGTTAATTTGCTGAGAATGATGGTTTCCAGCTTCATGTCTCTGCACAGGACATGAACTCATCCTTTTTTATGGCTACATAGTATTCCATGGTATATATGTGCCACATTTTCTTCATTCTGTCATTGACGGGCATTTGGGCTGGTTCCAAGTCTTTGCTGTTGTGAACAGTGCTGTAGTAAACATACGTGTGCATGTGTCTTTATCGTAGAATGATTTATAATCCTTTGGGTATATATCCAGTAATGGGATTGCTGAGTCAAATGGTAATTCTAGTTCTAGATCCTTGAGGAATCGCCACACTGTCTTCCACAATGGTTGAACCAATTTACACTCCCACCAACAGTGTAAAAGTGTTCCTGTTTCTCCACATCCTCTCCAGCACCTGTTGTTTCCTGACTTTTTTAATGATCGCCATTTTAACTGGTGTGAGATGGTATCTCATTGTGGTTTTGATTTGCAATTCTCTAGTGACCAGTGATGATGAGCATTTTTTCGTATGTTTGTTGGCTGCATAAATGTCTTCTTTTGAGAAGTGTCTGTTCATATCCTTTGCCCACTTTTTGATGGGGTTGTTTTATTCTTGTAAATTTGTTTAAGTTCTTTGTAGATTCTGGATATTAGCCCTTTGTCAGATGGATAGATTGCAAAATTTTTCTCCCATTCTGTAGGTTGCCTGTTCACTCTGCTGATAGTTTCTTTTGCTGTGCCAGAAACTCTTTAGTTTAATTAGATCTGATTTGACTATTTTGGCTTTTGTTGCCATTGCTTTTGGTGTTTTAGTCATGAAGTCTTTGCCCATGCCTATGTCCTGGATGGTGTTGCCTAGGTTTTCTTCTAGGGTTTTTATGGTTTTAGGTCTTACCTTTCAGTCTTTAATCCATCTTGAGTTAATTTTTGCATAAGGTATAAGGAAGGGATCCAGTTTCAGCTTTCTGCATATGGCTAGCCAGTTTTCCCAACACCATTTATTAAATAGGGAATCCTTCCCCATTTCTTGTTTTTGTCAGGTTTGTCAAAGATCAGATGGTTATAGATGTGTGGTGGTATTTCTGAGGCCTCTGTTCTGTTCTATTGGTCTATATATCTGTTTTGGTACCAGTACCATGCTGTTTTTGTTACTGCAGCCTTGTTGTATAGTTTGAAGTTAGGTAGCGTGATGCCTCCAGCCTTGTTCTTTTTGTTTAGGATTGCCTTGGTTATGCGGGCTCTTTTTTGGTTCCATATGAAATTTAAAGTAGTTTTTTCCAGTTCTGTGAAGACAGTCAGTGGTAGCTTGATAAGGGATAGCATTGAATCTGTAAATTACTTTGGGCAGTATGGCCATTTTCACAATATTGATTCTTCCCATCCATGAGCATGGAATGTTTTTCCATTTGTTTGTGTTCTCTCATTTCCTTAAGCAGTGGTTTGTAGTTCTCCTTGAAGAAGTCCTTCACATCCCTTGTAAGTTGTATTCCTAGGTATGTTATTCTCTTTGTAGCAGTTGTGAATGGGAGTTCACTCATGATTTGACTCTCTGTTTGTCTATTGTTGGTGTATAGGAATGCTTGTGATTTTTGCACATTGATTTTGTATCCTGAGATGTTGCGGAAGTTGCTTATCAGCTTACGGAGATTTTGGGCTGAGACGATGGGGTTTTCTAAATATACAATCATGTCATCTGCAAACAGAGACAATTTGACTTCCTCTGTTCCTATTTGAATACCCTTTATTTCTTTCTCCTGCCTGATTGTCCTGGCCAGAACTTTCAATACTATGTTGAATAGGAGTGGTGAGAAAGGGCATCCTTGTCTCGTGCTGGTTTTCAAAGGGAGTGCTTCCAGTTTTTGCCCATTCAGTATGATATTGGCTGTGGGTTTGTAAATAGCTCTTATTATTTTGAGATACATTCCATCAGTACCTAGTTTATTGAGAGTTTTTAGCATGACAGGCTGTTGAATTTTGCTGAAGGCCTTTTCTGCATCTAGTGAGATAATAATGTGGTTTTTGTCATTGGTTCTGTTTATATGATGGATTACGTTTATGATTTGAGTATGTTGAACCAGCCTTGCATCCTAGGGATGAAGCCGACTTGATCATTGGTGGATAAGCTTTTTGATGTGCTGCTGGATTCAGTTTGCCAGTATTGAGAATTTTCACATCGATGTTCATGAGGGATATTGGCCTGAAATTCTCTTTTTTTGTTGTGTCTCTGCCAGGTTTTGTTATCAGGATGATGCTGGCCTCATAAAATGAGTTAGGGAGGATTCCCTGTTTTTCTATTGTTTGGAATAATTTCAGAAGGAATGGTAGCAGCTCCTCCTTGTACCTCTGGTAGAATTCAGCTGTGAATCTGTCTGGTACTGGACTTTTTTTGGTTGGTAGTCTATTAATTACTGCCTCAATTTCAGAACTTGATTGGTCTGTTCAGCGATTCGACTTCTTCCTGGTGTAGTCTTGGGAGGCTGTATGTGTCCGGGAATTTATCCGTTTCTTCTAGATTTTCTAGTTTATTTGTGTAGATGTGTTTATAGTATTCTCTGATGGTAGTTTGTATTTCTGCGGGATTGATGGTGATATCCCCTTTATCATTTTTTATTGCATCTATTTGATTCTTCTCTCCTTTCTTTATTAGTCTTGCTAGCGGTCTATCTATTTTGTTGATCTTTTCAAAAAAACCAGCTCCTGGATTCATTGATGTTTTTAAAGGGTTTTTCATGTCTCTCTCTCCTTCAGTTCTGCTCTGATCTTAGTTATCTCTTGTCTTCTGCTAGCTTTTGAATTTGTTTGCTCTTGCTTCTGTAGTTCTTTTAATTGTGATGTTAGGATGTCAATTTTAGATCTTTCCTGTTTTCTCTTGTGGGCATTTAGTGCTGTAAATTTCCGTCTACACACTGCTTTAAATGTGTCCCAGAGATTCTGGTATGTTGTGTCTTTGTTCTCATTGGTTTCAAAGAACGTCTTTATTTCTGCCTTCATTTCGTTATTTACCCAGTAGTCATTCAGGAGCAGGTTGTTAACTTTCCATGTAATTGTGAGGTTTTGAGTGAGTTTCTTAATCCTGAGTTCTACTTTGATTGCACTGTGGTCTGAGAGACTGTTTGTTATTATTTCTGTTCTTTTGCATTTTCTGAGGGGTGTTTTACTTCTAATTATGTGGTCAGTTTTAGAATAAGTGTGATGTGCTGCTGAGAAGAATGTATATTCTGTTGGTTTGGGGTGGAGAGTTCTGTAGCTGTCTGTTAGTTCTGCTTGGTCCAGAGCTGAGTTGAAGTCCTGGATATCTGTGTTAATTTTCTGTCTCATTGATAGGTGTAATATTGACAATGGGGTGTTAAAGTCTCCCACTATTATTATTGTGTGGGAGTCTAAGTGTCTTTGTAGGTCTCTAAGGACTTACTTTATGAATCTGGGTGCTCCTGTATTGGGTGTGTATACATTTAGAATAGTTAGGTCTTCTTGTTAAATTGATCCCTTTACCATTATGTAATGCCCTTCTTTGTCTCTTTTGATCTCTGTTGGTTTAAAGTCTGTTTTATCAGAGACTAGGACTGCAATCCCTGCTTTTTTTTGCTTTCTATTTGCTTGGTAGATCTTCCTCCATCTGTTTATTTTGAGCCTGTGTGTGTCTTTGCAAGTGAGATGGGTCTCCTGAATACAGCACACTGATGGGTCTTGACTCTATCCAATTTGCTAGTCTGTGCCTTTTAATTGGGGCATTTAGCCCATTTACATTTAAGGTTAATATTGTTTTGTGTGAATTTGATCCTGTCATTATGATGCTAGTTGGTTATTTTGCCCGTTAGTGGATGCAGTTTCTTCATAGCGTCGATGGTCTTTACAATTTGGTATGTTTTTCTCAGTGGCTGGTACCAGTTGTTCCTTTCCATGTTTAATGCTTCCTTCTGGAGCTCTTGAAAGGCAGGCATGGTGGTGACAAAATCTCTCAGCACTTGCTTGTCTGTAAAGGATTTTATTTCTCCTTCATTTATGAAGCTTAGTTTGGCTGGATATGAAATTCTGGATTGAAAATTCTTTTCTTTAAGAAAGTTGAATATTGGCCCCACTCTCTTCTGGCTTGTAGCGTTTCCACGGAGAGATCCGCTGTTAGTCTGATGGGCTTGCCTTTGTGGGTAACTCGACCTTTCTCTCTGGCTGCCCTAAACGTTTTTTCCTTCATTTCAACGTTGTTGAATCTGACAATTACATTTCTTGGGTTTGCTCTTTTCGAGGAGTTTCTTTGTGGTGGTCTCTGTATTTCCTGAATTGGAATGTTGGCCCGCCTTGCTAGGTTGGGGAAGTTTTCCTGGATAATATCCTGAAGAGCGTTTTCCAACTTGGTTCCATTCTCCCTGTCACTTTCAGGTGCACCAATCAAATGTAGATTTGGTGTTTTCACATATTCCCATATTTCTTGGAGGCTTTGTTTGTTTCTTTTCACTGTTTTTTCTTTGATCTTGTCTTCTTACTTTGTTTCATTGAGTTGATCTTCAATCTCTGATATCCTTTCTTCTGCGTGATCAATTCAGCTGTTGATTCTTGTGTATGTTTCACGAAGTTCTCGCGCTGTGTTTTTCAGCTCCATCATGTCATTTATGTTCTCTATACTGGTTATTCTAGTTAACAATTCCTCTAACCTTTTCTCAAGGTTCTTAGCTTCCTTGCATTGGTTAGAACATGCTCCTTTAGCTCGGAGGAGTTTGTTATTACCCACCTTCGGAGGCCTACTTCTGTCAGTTCGTCAAACTCATTCACCGTCCAGTTTTGTTCCTTTGTTGGCGAGGAGATTTGATCCTTTGGAGGAGAAGAGGTGTTCTGGTTTTTGGAATTTTCAGCCTTTTTGTGCTAGTTTCTCCCCATCTGCGTGGATTTATCTACCTTTGGTCCTTGATTTTGGTGACTTTCGGGTAGGGTCTCTGAGTGGACGTCCTTTTTGTTGATGTTGATACTGTTTCTTTCTGTTTGTTAGTTTTCCTTCAAATAGTCAGGCCCCTCTGCTGCAGGTCTGCTGGAGTTTGGTGGAGGTCCCCTCCAGACCGTCTGCCTCGGTATCACCAGAAGAGGCTGCAGAACAGCAGAGACTGCTGCTTGTTCCTTCCTCTGGAAGCTTTGTCCCAGAGGGGTACCGGCCAGATGCCAGCCAGAGCTCTCCTGTATGATGTGTCTGCTGACCCCTGCTGGGAGGTGTCTCCCAGTCAGGATGCATGGGGGCCAGGGACCCTCTGGAGGAGGCAGTCTGTTCCTTATCAGAGCTTGAGTGCTGTGCTGGGAGATCTGCTGCTCTCTTCAGAGCCCTCAGGCAGGGAAGTTTCAGTCTGCTGAAGCTGCATCCACAGCGCCCCTTCCCCCAGGTGCTTTGTCCCGGGGAGATGGGGGTTTTATCTAGCAGTCGCTGACTGGGACTGCTGCCTTTTTTTCAGAGGGGCCCTGCCCAGAGAGGAGGAATGTAGAGAGCAATAGTAATTTTTTGGTAGGTTTGTTATCTCTGTGGATTCTTTTTGACCTTAATACTGTCTTTTGGCTTGAATCTGTAGTCATTATGTTCCTGGATAGAACAAGGTCTAGCTGCTTTTTTCTCTCAGTCCAATAAGAAGATGCAGACTGACTGAGAAAGAAGGGAGTTTATTTCTGCAACTGGTTATGGAATAACTCACCAGACCAACTAAGTTACAAGTTTTTTTCAATACTTGTATTCATTCTAAACTCTGTGTCTATGTGTGGGAGGCGCACCTACAAGCGAGGATCTTTCATTCCGACTGTATCTAGGGTGGGGTCCAGGGTCTGGAAGGCTTTCTCTAGAGACTTGGAAAAATTTCTTAATCTTCAGTGGGCCCTGGCACAAGGTGTGTGTGAGAATGCCTTCATAATCTTACCAGGCTTTAGGGTCTGAGAAAACCCAGGTGAAAATCTTAATGGGTTTGTTTTCACATTTCAGCCCTTGTACGAAGGCCATAGTTTCTCCATTTCTTTACTATTTGACTTACACATTAATTAGAATTATAGTAATGTGTTAGTAGAAACTGTTCTGGTTGCTAATGGAAACCTGGCCTGCCACAATTACGGTTTTTCTCCCCAATGGACATTTTCTATCCTGTTTAACATCAGATATTTAATTTTAATCTCATATTTTTAGTATATTAGAAGCTTTAACCTGAAAGCCTCCATTTTGGGCCTTGTCATAAAATAAGTTAAATGACTCTAATTCTGAATACTTCTCTTTGTTTCTTCTTCAGGACACAGCCAGTGTGAAGTCCTCTAGTAGTCTTGAACCCAATCTTTTTTGTGATGAAGAGATTCCCATCAAATCTGAGGAGGTGGTGACTCACATGTGGACAGCACCTTCATTTTGTGCAGAGCATGCTTACTCTTCTGCTTCCAAGAGTTGTTCTCAAGGTATTACTCCTTTAAAAAACTGGGGGGAAGATAAGCAGAAAACCAGTGAGAAAAACATTATGTTAATCAAGAATGTGAGTCCCGTTTGAGTGGAGTACAATGGTTGGCCATGAAATGCTAATGGAACCTGAAAATGCTGTTTTCTTTAGGAAAAGCCAATCCCTATTTGCATTTTCTGTCATCACAACGTGAAAACTTAACAAAGAATTTTAGAGTCCTAATTAGAAGAACTTTAGGGGCCATCTAGTCCCATGCCTCAGTTCTAGAAAATCCCGGATAGGTAGTCCTTCACCCTCTATTTGGTCGTTATCAGGGGTTGTGGAACTGCTGCTTTTTAAGCATATTTACTCTGTTTCTGGGTTACTTTAATTGTAGAAAGTCTTTCCTTTCCTTGGAGGGTGATTTTCTCTGTGATGTTCATTTTTCTCTCCCTCAGCAAAAACAAATCACATTACTTTAGGTCACAACTTTGGAAAATGGAGGGTGTTTATCTCTTTATAATAAAATTCAGGATTTTATGGAACTGTGTCTTATTATCTGTTCATTAGAAAGATAACCAGTTATTTATATAAGGCAGCCAAATGCTTTATTAAATGCTTAATCTTTTGGTATACTCTAAAATGGAGAGATTCTGGTTCCTTGCTCCCCTTGCCACACGATAAAAACTCAATAGAAATTAACATTCAGGATAAAGAACTCCTTTTTTTGTTTGTTTTTTTTTTGAGATGGAGTT
The DNA here is from genome assembly GCF_049350105.2 of Macaca mulatta. Classification (NCBI taxonomy): domain Eukaryota; kingdom Metazoa; phylum Chordata; class Mammalia; order Primates; family Cercopithecidae; genus Macaca; species Macaca mulatta. The sequence continues at coordinate 1,085,012 of NC_133416.1, read as the reverse complement.
TCTCTCTTGTTGCCCAGATTGGAGTGCAGTGGCGCGATCTTGGCTCACTGCAACCTGCCCCTCCCAAGTCCAAGCGATTCTCCTACCCTTAGCCTCCAGAGTAGCTGGGATTACAGGCATGTGCCACTACGCTTGGCTAATTTTTTGTATTTTTAGTAGAGGGGGGTTTCACTATGTTGATCAGGCTGGTTTCGAACTCCTGACCTCAGGTGATCCGCCCGCCTGTGCCTCTCAAAGTGTTGGGATTACAGGCGTGAGCCACCACGCCCGGCTGGAAGAACCGCTTTTTATTAATAACCCCAAACCATTTTTTTTTTTTTGGAGTGGGCCTTGGAATTGTTTACCTTTTTGGTCTGTATTTGTTTCTAATTGTGTTTACATTTTCATACGGATGGAATTAATCCAGATATCTGAAGTTAGTATTGGGGGTCTGGGGGGCTATTGTAAATATTTACTTTGAAAACAAGTTTTTTCCATAGTTTTAATTTTTATTTGCTTTGTTTTATGGTATTTTTTGGGAAAGGTTCTAGCACCCCAAGGAAACAACCTCGGAAGAGCCCTTTGGTGCCCCGGAGTTTGGAACCTCCGGTGCTGGAGTTGTCACCTGGAGCTAAGGCACAACTGGAAGAACTTATGATGGTTGGAGACCTCCTAGAAGTATCTCTGGACGAGACTCAACACATATGGCGGATTTTGCAGGCCACACACCCACCATCTGAAGACAGATTCTTGCATATCATGGAGGTGTGGATTTAATACTTATTTAAGCAGTGGTTATAAAACTAGAATGCCTGGGTTCCTTAGAGGTATCATAAATGTTGGCAGAGGGATGGCTGAGGGCAGTAATCTGGCTGGCCTACTTTCCCACTTCAGTCAAAGAAATTGGGCTTTATGGCTTGCCGGCTTGCCTGCCTGCCTGCCTGCCTTCCCGCCTTCCCCCCTTCCTTCCTCTTTCTCTCTCTCTCTCTCTCTTTCTCTTTCTCTCTTTTCTTTTTCTTTTCTCCTTTCCTTTCCTTTTTTTTCTTTTCTTCTCTTTTCTCCTTTCCCTTTTCCTTTCCCCTTTCCCCCTTTTCTCCTTTTCTCCTTTCCTTTCCTTTCCTTTCCTTTCTCCTTTCCTTTCCTTTTTCTCCTTTCCTTTCCTTTTCTTTCTCCTTTCCTTTCCTTTCTTCCCTTTCCTTTTTCTCCTTTCATTTCTCCTTTCCTTTTTCTCGTTTCCTTTCTCCTTTCCTTTCCTTTCTCCTTTCCTTTTTCTCCGTTCTCCTTTCCTTTCCTTTTCCTTTTCCTTTTCCCTTTCCCTTTCCCTTTCCTTTCCTTTCTCCTTTCCTTTCTCCTTTCCTTTCCTTTCCTTCTCTTCTCTTTTCTCCTTTCCTTACCTTTCCTTTCCCTTTCTCCTTTCCTTTCCTTTCCTTTTCTTCTTGTAGGACACCAGAGATTTGACTTAGGGTTTTCTTTATTAAGCTTTTGGGTAGTATCTAAGTTGAAAAAAACGGCCATTTTTGCTAAAAAGAAGTGGGCAAGGGTGTGATTGATAACCATCTAGTTTAGAACAACCTCTTTAGCCCAGACTGTCATTATTGGAGGGCCCAGAGATAGGAGAGAATATATAGTAGCTATAAAAAAGAGGCACAGGGATGGTTAAATAGAAGTAGATTGAGTGGGAGAGAAGGTCCACATTCATATATCACACTTACGTAGCAATTCCATGAGCTCATTTGATGAGACAGTGATACCATATCCATGAGCTCATTTGGTCCTTACCACCGTCTTGAAGAGGAATGGGTAGGGGAGTGAGAGGGCAAGTATTTTACCCATTCTGCATATGAAGAAAGTAAGTATGAGAGGTGGAAAATTAAGGTCACACATCCAGTAAAAAATAAAGAGACCTGGATTCGAATTCTGCCATTTGACTCGTATTCTTTTCATTAGTTTCCTTGTTTCCATGTAATGGAACGGTACCATGCCACCCGGAGTTGACGCAGATGTATTTAGCATATACTATAGTTTGTTTTTGTTTTGAAAGTCAGGTCTAGGTAACCTAATTTAGATAGTGTTTTCCAGTCTGCAAAGCATTTTCTTCACATTCATTGTCTTACCCAATCTTCTTTATTTTACAGATAAGGAAGCACAAAGTATTAAGAGGTTAAATATCTTATTTAAGATGTAATAGACTTAAGGCACTTATAATCCAGTGTTCTTTTGGATTCTGCTGATTCTTAGGTTCCTGTCAAAGATTTTCAAGTGTCAAATCTATAGAAAAATGAATTCTCAAGGGAATTGTTAGGTTTATGTTATATTTCTTCAGTATTTCTTTCTCTGATGCCCCCTCCCATTCTTTCTGTTACTAGATACACTTTTACCATTAAAATTTTAAATGTTTATTACATTGGCACATACTAGCTATAGTATTAAAAAGCCAAAAACAATAATGACGATTTTTTTTTGCTTTGTCACGCGAACTGTTTTCTACCCGTTGGCAAAGTCACTATATATTCTGTGTAATGAGATCATGAACACGATTTTATGTTTTTCTGACTTTTTAAAAATAACTACCAATGCTTTTATTATTTGGGTTAAGAAAGAACTTTACTAGTAATAAATGAAGACCCCAGAAGTTATTACATAAGTTAGTACAGTTTGCTTTTTGTGTATGTTTTCGTCTCTAACAGAGACGCTACAGACTGTGTTAATACGCTGGCACTGAATTGTTGTGTGTGCCCTTTTTCTCCTAGTAAGCTAATACAAGATAAATATTTCATTTCAGACTTGTGATTTTCTACTGTTATCTTCATTGAATAGTACACTTGCCTTCTTAAAATGTCTTTTAAATATCTTTAGAATAACATAAATCCTTTTTGTGTTTTTTGAGATGGAGTCTTGCTCTGTGGCCTAGGCTGGAGTGCAGTGGATTGATCGCGGCTCACTGCAACCCCCGCTTCCTGGGATCAAGCCATTCTCCTGCCTCAGCCTCCCAAGTAGCTGGGACTACAGGCATGCACCACCATGCCTGGCTAATTTTTGTATTTTTAGTAGAGTCGGGGTTTCACCGTGTTGGCCAGGCTGCTCTCGAACTCCTGACCTCAAGTGATCCACCCGCCTTGGCCTCCCAAAGTGCTGGGATTACAGGCATGAGCCACCGCGCCTGGCCCATAAATGTTTTTTTTATTGTAGCATAATATACATAACATAAAATTTACCATTTAACTCTTTTTAGGTAGACAATTCAGTTACATTAGGTAGATTGACAGTGTTACGCAACTGTCACCACTATTCATTTCCTGAATTTTTTAGTTAGTCCCAACAGAAACTGTACTCACTAAACAAATCTTCATTTCTTCTTCCCTACAGCCTCTGGTAATCTCTGTTCAGCTTTCTGTCTCTTTGAATGTGTTTATTCTAGGTACCTCATATAAGAGAGTAATACTAAGTAGTTTTTTTAACTGTCTTGCTTTAAAATTGTTCCCAATTTTATATTTTTGAAGGATGACAGCATGGAAGAGAAACCACTAAAAGTGAAAGGAAAGGACTCTTCAGAGAAGAAACGGAAACGGAAGCTAGAAAAGGTAGAGCAACTTTTTGGAGAAGGAAAACAGAAGTCCAAGGAGTTAAAGAAAATGGACAAACCTAAAAAGAAGAAATTAAAATTAAGTGCAGACAAATCAAAGGAGCTGAATAAACTGGCCAAGAAACTAGCAAAAGAAGAAGAGAGAAAGAAAAAGAAGGAGAAGGCTGCTGCAGCCAAAGTTGAACTTGTGAAAGAGAGCACTGAAAAGAAAAGAGAGAAGAAAGTGCTGGACATTCCCTCAAAGTATGACTGGTCAGGAGCAGAGGAGTCTGACGATGAGAATGCTGTGTGCGCAGCACAGAACTGCCAAAGGCCCTGCAAGGACAAGGTGAGTTCCAACTGTTTATGGTCAAGCATGAGAGGTCAAGGAACAACAGTTGTGGAGACACATGTTTGATATCAATATATAGTATGTTTTTGATTCTAGGATTTGGACTTCCAACATAATATCTTTTGTACAATTTCTATAAACTGTTTTGAAAAGTGAGGCTGTTAATGTGCCTAGTAGAAGTGTTGTATTTTAGAAATCATATACTTAGTGAACATAATGAGACAGGAGCAGAGAGATGTGACATTCCCTGGCAAATGGTGCATTTCATATGCAGTGGGCATAACAAGTTTCAGAATAATCTTGTGCCTTCCCTGTAAGGTGACTCAGAGAACGAAATACCTTGTCAAATAGTCCCAGTGGCCTGAAGAAAATCCTGGGCCAGTATTGTAAGAGCTGTGGCCAATTGCATTAAGATTGTATTCCAAAGACTTGAAACTTTTAGTCCATATCTTACTCACACTCAGACCTGTAAGCACTCTCCTAAATGGAATATAATTTTCTTCCAATCTTTGGGAACAAATAATTCAAACCTATAAATGCATTATTTTAGGCTGCGCACGGTGGCTCATGTCTGTAACCCCAGCACTTTGGGAGGCCGAGGCGGGTGGATCACCTAAGGTCAGGAGTTTGAGACCAGCCTAGCCAACATGGTGAAAACCCATCTCTACTAAAAATACAAAAAATGAGCCGGGTGTGGTGACGTGCACCTGTAATCTCAGCTATTCGGGAGGCTGAGGCAGGGGAATCACTTGAACCCAGCAGGCAGAGGTTGGAGTGAGCCGAGATCGCTCCATTGTGCTCCAGCTTATGCAAAAAGAGTGAAACTCCATCTCAAAAAAAAAAAAAACAAAACGTTATTTTAAAATTTCCAACCCTAAAATTTAAGTGTAGTAATTCTGTTTTGGCCGTTCTTTAGATACGAACTTTTGAGAGTAATAGACTTAATGAAAAATTCCAGTTGTTTAAATGATTGGAGGCCCCTGTTACAGTTCTTATCAAGAATATTGATAAATCTGTAGTTTTAATTTTATTATACTCATTATACTATTTGATGTTTAGAATTCTCATAGTGCCTCAGTTTGAAAATATAAACAAATAAAACTGCATCTCTATTCCCTATAGGTTATGCCCTCACTTTTTCAATGAAATACTTAAACATTTTTAGAGCTTGAAGGGACCAAGAGTTTACCTTGTTCAGGCTGCTCATTTTACAGCTGGTGCAACCAGGACTCAGGGAAGGTAATTACGTGACCAAAGTTACAGAGCTGATCAGCAGCAAAACCAAAAGTAGATCCCTAGATCCCGGCTCTCAGACCAGGCTCTCTCCACTAACACCTCTGCCCCGTCGGTAACTGAGGTGTACGTACAAAAACACATTCCAAAACTAAATGACACATATTTAAATGAGATGTATTAGGGGCATTCTGTTCATTTTTTGGAAAATGAATGCTGCGTATAGTAAAATACATATCCTGTAGTCGAATCTTCCAAGGCAGACAGCTGTAAATATTTTAGTGTTTCCTTCCCAGTTTTTTTCTATGGCATTTGTTTTATGTCATTGTCAGACTGTTCACTGACTTGCATCTATTCATTGTATAAGCATTCTATGTTATAAACATTTTAAAGCATTTTAGTACATATATATGTGCATATTATTTTTATCTTTAATTTTGCGTTTATTTCCATCTGAGTTTGTTTATTAAAGAGGCTGAGGAAGAGTTAACTTTCTCTTTGGGCACCAGAGTGCAGCGGCTCAGCACTGGCAGAGCCTTCTCCCTTTTCTTTCTCCCTTAATTTTATGGTAGTTTAAAGATGAGCAGCAAGGTAGGATGTTTCCATTTTAAACTTTCCTGTCATTCTTTCTATCATGTTTGTATCTATCATGAGCCTTTGTCTTATTTTTGTACTTTTTCTCCTTATCACTTAATCTTTCCCCTCCCTTCTGCTCAGCATTTAAATAGGATTCAGTTCATCTATTATTATTGTTGTCTTCTTTTTTTTTTTTTTGAGACGGAGTCTCGCTTTGTCGCCCAGGCTGGAGTGCAGTGGCCGGATCTCAGCTCACTGCAAGCTCCGCCTCCTGGGTTCACGCCATTCTCCTGCCTCAGCCTCCCAAGTAGCTGGAACTACAGGCGCCCACCACCTCACCCGGCGAGTTTTTTTGTATTTTTAGTAGAGACGGGGTTTCACCGTGTTAGCCAGGATGGTCTCGATCTCCTGAGCTCGTGATCCGCCCGCCTCGGCCTCCCAAAGTGCTGGGATTACAGGCGTGAGCCACCGCGCCCAGCTTACTGTTGTCTTCTTATAGCAATATAAACACTTAGGCTGTTTTTTTTTTCATTTGCTTTGAAATTGTCAAATTAACAGGTGCCCTGCCTTATTCAAAGGGTTATGATGATAAGACGAAACAATCTCTATGAAAGCACTTGTTAACCAAAAAATGCAACGTAAGTGCTAAGATGTGATCATTAGTTTTGAAAGAACTGTGAGATTTGCTCCTAATAGTATAGGTGTTTTGTAAACAAAATCTTTAAACAAAATCTAGAGTTATCATCTACATTTTGATGGAGCAAAAGGAGATTTGGCTGAGTGCTCAGAGAAAGTGTCTATTTTGAACTGTTAAAATACATAAAGGTGAGCAATGTGTGCCCCACCCTATGTTGTTAGTTTATATAATGTGTTTCATTTTAAGCAAAAGTTATTACAGATTATAGATATTTTGCCTCTTACTGCTATTTTGCGGTTTTTATGGTTCTACATGTTTGTTCCTGACATTGATTTTACTAAATAACAGTTACAGTTCTATAAAAGTTTCTGTAAAGAATGTTAAAACTTTCTCAGTGTTTAGTATTTCTCTGAGAAAACTTAATATACAACACACATGTTTAGAACAAAATAAGAAAAGAATGCTTTTGCCAGGTGCAGTGGCCCATCCCTGTAGTCCCAGCTACTCAGAAGGTTGAGACAGGAGGATTGCCTGAGCCCAGGAGTTCAAGGCTATAGTTAATGTGCTATGGTTGCACCTGTGATTGCCCCACTGCACTCCAGCCTGGGCGAGACAGGGATACCCTGTCTCAAAAAGAAAAAGATTGGCAAGATGATGTTAAAAAAAAAAAAAAAAAGAAAATCATGCGTTTTAGGGCAGTTTGTTCTTTTATTTTTTATTTTTTTTATTTTTATTTATTTATTTTTTTTTGAGACGGAGTCTCGCTCTGTCGCCCAGCCCAGGCTGGAGTGCAGTGGCGCGATCTCGGCTCACTGCAAGCTCCGCCTCCCGGGTTCACGCCATTCTCCTGCCTCAGCCTCCCGAGTAGCTGGGACTACAGGCGCCCACAACCGTGCCCGGCTAATTTTTTATATTTTTTTAGTAGAGACGGGGTTTCACCGTGGTCTCGATCTCCTGACCTTGTGATCCGCCCGCCTCGGCCTCCCAAAGTGCTGGGATTACAGGCGTGAGCCACCGCGCCCGGCCAGTTTGTTCTTTTAAAATATCATTCTGCAAAAAATAACTTCTAGGGTTCACTTGTTTTTAGGTGAATTCTCTGACCAGTAATTACTATTATTTCTCTAACCAATAATGACTATGACTTTTCCCCCAAAATATGCAGATAGAATTTTTTTTTTTTGGAGACAGGGTCCTACTGTGTTGCCCAGCCTGGAGTGCAGTGTGTGGTCATAGCTCACTGCAGCCTTGATCTCCTGGGCTCCGGCAGTCCTCCTACCTCAGCCTCCTCAATAGCTGGGACTACAGGCACACGCCACCACGCCCAGCTCTCTTTTTGAGAAATACTCTTTTAAAAATTGAAAGATTAAATGAGGCTAGTTTAAATGTGCCTAGCCTCAATTTCAAGGTGTTTTAGAAAAAGAAAGACAATACCAGAATAATATAAAAGGTTTTGAAAAAATAATTTTTCCTTTGATTATTAAATTAATGTCAAGCTGAAATTATTATTAACAAAGAACTAGTTTTAAAAAATTAATTTTAAAGTTCAGAATCTTTTTCTGTCAGAACTCTTTATTCAGTCTTATTGGTACCAAAGATAAAACAAGTTAACTGGAAAAAGACCAAATTCTTTCAGGCTACTAATTTAAGTAGTATTTTTCTTCTGTATTAGAATAAACATTTAATAGTTTTACTTATGAAAATAGTCTTCTTTTTCTCTTCACTTTTTTTAACCCTCTTATTGTCGACCTTTTTCTTTACCCATTCCTACTTACATGAGAAGTTTTGTGTGGTAAATTAAGAGACTAAATTTGTGAACTCTGATTTTTACTATTTATTAGCCACCCTGATTTAAGATTTTCACGGGGGTGTTGCCTCAATCAAGGTATTTGCGTTTTCAATGGCTTTACTAGTTCATACCTACTTTTGGCACAGATAATCAAAGATTAAGTTACCTAAATGTGTGTAATACACACACACACACGCGTGCACACGCGTGCATGATGTTCAGCTAGAGTAACCAACTGTCCCAGTTTCCCTGGGACTTTCCCTGTTTCAGCACTGAAATTCCCACATACTGAGAAATCTGTCATTCCTCGGCAAATTGGGAGGGTTGGTCACTGAATATTGAGAGCACCAAGAAAATAATACACAAGGATTCTGAACGTGTGTTGTAGTTCACTAAATGAATTGTTTTCCTTTTTCAAATCCTGCTTTTACTAGGAATCTTGGGGTGCAAAAGATATTAAATGCCAAAATAACAAAAGCTCAGTTTAATTACTAAGCTAAGAATATCACTAAATTACCAGATTTTCTTCTTTCCCAGTGCAGTACTATTCTTTAAGAAATGAACAAAATATACTATGCCAAGTATTTTTTCTTAAGTATAAATATGAAACCATACAGCAAAACATGAATATTAAACTAATATTTCGTTTTAATGTATTTCTTTTTAAAACAGACATTTCCCCCAGATGTAAACATAGTAACCTATTTGTACTGTGATGTAGAATCTCTTATCATTTAGTATTTGAACAGTTCACAGCTGTGAAGTTTAATAATTCTTTTTGTGATTCACTAAATACATCTCCCTAGAAATAATGAAAAGGGAAATGACAGTTTATACAGTTTTCCAAATTCTGTGTTCTTGAGTTTTCAGGACACTACCTGGTCTGTTGCCCCTGTGTCAGAATCATCTGTGGCTTCGGTTGGCATCCCAAACTTTAGTTTGCTTTATGATGCTGTGGACCTTTCACACAAGAGTAGGACTCACATTTGATTGTTAGTAGATGAGCATGATAAAAAAGATATTGGTAAAGAGAAGGACTATTTTTACTTGTTCTATTATCAGGCTAAATTGTTACATAACCTGTAGTCTAGGTTAGAATTTGTGTACCAATATCTCAAGAAAGGTTATAGATCTTTTGAAATGGGAGATCTAGGCTTAGGAAGGGACCTTGAGTGAAAATCACAAAAGGGAAAGTCTTGTCTTATTTGCGAGAGAATTTTGGGAAATTGTAAGCCAGTGAGTATAGTGCAAACACTAGGTTTCAAAAGACCTGGGACACTTCTTTATAGCAAATACTGATACATTGATAATGTTCTTATCCAATGGATTAGCATGAATGGGGACTAGACTGGATTAAGAGGGTTGGAGGTAAGGGTAAAGGTATCTGTTGGTTCACGGGTACCATCATAAACAGCATAGTATCTCAAACCTGGGCAGCACAGAGAACCACAATTTATCCAGTTCCCTTTATGTGTCCCAAACAGCCAAAACACTTGAGTGCACCTACTCTAACAAACAGCCAGCATTTTGTGAGTCTTGACTGCTTGCAGTACTTTAATTTTTACATTTTGCACAGATGCCATTATTTCCCTTTTTATTTTTTGGTCTCTGATTAGTTTGCTACAATAGGAACATTTTGGTGAGTTTTTTTATTGCACAGACTTCAGAAGCTAAACAAACAATTACAGAACAAAAACAAATCTGTTTAGGAAGGTATTGTTAAGTTGCTCTGAATTTACAGGAAGTGATGTCACAGAGGGCCAGCAGCAATCGGATTTAGAATATATGAGAATCACTTGAGAGCTGATTAAAAATGTAAGCTTCTGGCTTGTACTCCCCAGACATTCTGAGTTCATAGGCTGATAGGTCCCAGCTGCATGTTTAACAAAACACAATAGATGATTCTGATGCCAGTGGTCTACACACTTTGAAAAGCAGTGCTGCAGACAGTTATATCAAGGTGCAAAACGTTTTGTGTAGTGTAGGATAATGAGTAGAGCCACGAGACCATGACTGAAAAGTGCCTCCAGTATCCTAGGCAGTGAATTAGGTGTTTTGCCATACATTATTTCATTGGATCCTCTCGGTAATCTAGTAATTAATGTCATCTGCATTTTTCAGATGAGGAAATTGAGCCACTCAATGAGGTTAAGTGACTTGCTTGAAATTACACACTGAAACTCAGAACTTCTGAGTTGAGTAATCTTTATGTTAAACAGTATTGTTTCTTAAGATCTAGAACTTTAGAATAAGAACAATACAAGTAGAATATCATTTTGACAAATTATTTTTCCCACCCCTTATTACAAGCCTAAAACTACTAACATGACTACTGTGGTTTGACAATTGTTTTATAGGACATGGAAACGAATTTTGAAAACCACTCACTTTCTGTGAATGAAACTCATTTACCTAGCCAAAACCTCCTTCATCTGTTCTTTCTTATAAGTTGTATAGAGTTACTTCTTTGATCCCTTTCTGTTCCTTCCTTTGATATCTGGTAAAGCTCACGGTTTTAAGTGGCTTCTTATGTTGCCAATGAAATGACCAACCTTTGTATTGAGGTGAGGGAGAGTGGCTCTTTTCAACAAATGTTCTTGTCTGCCATGACATTAGCTGTAAAAACTACCACAATCAGCCTTCAAATACAAAAGCCAAAAGTCACTTTATTGTTAACTCTTAAGTCCAAGGCTTAAAGTCACCAAACTACAATCCCTTCCTAGCCTCCTGTAATCAGAGTATTGTCAGAAGGGTCAAAGTCTGACACCTGCCGCTGACCTGTCAGGTTTTCAGATTTGAATTTTAAGCCCCAGAGTGATCTATTGACCTGTGTCTTTGACTGTTATAATTGGTTAATTTGTAAGATTTGACATCTGATATTTGCTAACTTTTTATAGGGAGTTGTATTTGTAACGGAAGAAGAGAAGAATAAAAAATATTAGTTTTAAAAGTGGCCTATGTGACTGCTTTTCTAAAAAGGTATTTAATGCTCTTAGTACTTTGGCTTATCTCTTTGAAATAAAGCTAATACACAGGATTGCCTTCACATTGTTGTACTCTTCCTTTCTTGATTGATAATTGCATTGTCTTAGAGCCTAGAAATTGTTAATATTAGCTAAAACTACTTGGCTGCTCTATTAGAAGTTCCCTTTTTGTCAAATTTTTCTCAAACATGTTTCTGCCTCACAAGGAGCCCCAGGTATTCATGAGGTAATGGAGTACCTAAGAGGCCTAATTTTGTGGACACACTATGGTAAAATATAATTTTGGGGTATTAACTTCTCAGCTTCTGTCTTTAAAAAATAACCCCATAAGAAGTCATTGCCTATCTCTAGACATCCCAGTTGTTTGCTATCATTTAAGCCAAGAAAGCTCTTTGGTTTGCTTTTATTCTAGGCTTAATGTTTATGTAACCTTAACATTCCCCAATCTTGTTTCCTACAGGTAGACTGGGTACAATGTGATGGTGGCTGTGATGAGTGGTTTCATCAAGTTTGTGTGGGTGTATCTCCAGAAATGGCTGAAAATGAAGATTACATCTGTGTAAACTGTGCAAAGAAGCAGGGGCCAGTTAGCCCAGGTCCAGCACCACCTCCTTCCTTCATAATGAGCTACAAACTACCAGTGGAGGATCTGAAAGAGACCAGTTAGCAGATGCGTGGTTAGTTTGGGACATGGGGGAAATGGACCACATTGAGACCTTAGCCATCAAGTAGAGTGGTTTCTATCCACTTGGAATGTTGCTTCCAAAGATGAATGGCCTTCAGAGAAAGTCCTCCTAGTGCTGGCTTCCTCTGCATGGACTCTGGGGGTTACACTCTGTCAACGTGTCTATGCAGAGGGTGTCTTCTTTGGCACAGCAGCCAATAGTTCATGTCTTCTTTGAGTGTGGTTTACTGCATTAAGGCCAGATGCCTGACTGAGCTCTAGGGTGGCTGGTTAGTATTAATGCATTGGTGTGCTCACAGGGCGTGTAGGGTGTGGCTTTTGTCCAGCTAATAGTAGTTAGAGACTTACAGCTTAGGAGCAGCACCAACTGAAGGTGCTAATTGCTTGGATCACCTTCACTGGGATAGTTGGAGAGGGATTGGAGCACCACTTTCCTTCCACTGTTACCTGGTGCTTAATGCCCTGAAGATACAACTAGGAGTAACAGGGCCAAAGTTATTTCTGTTAGACGTCAAGGAATGGTATCAGTCTATTGACATCAGCTATTTGTGCTTGTTTGTGCTAGAAGAACACCCCAAATAGGAGAACCTCTCAGCTGGGGCAGGTCACCTTATCTTTGTAAGGATGAGGATGTCATCTAGATCAGAAATCGGACTAGATTGGATTCTGGGGAGAAGAACCTACTACAAGGCAAGGAGCCGTTTTTTGGCATTGAAAAGTCTTGCTGTCTTGGGTCTACATTTTAGGGAAGAGCAGGTACATGGATTCAGGCCTCTGCCACAAAAAAAAGAGAAGAAGATGACGACGATGACCAGTCATACTATCTTACTGAGCCACAGTGATGCATGCTTTTCGGGGAAAACTTCATTCACAGTATTCCAGACACCAGGCTTCAGGCATGGCCATGAGCAAGACCAGCAAATAACAGCTTTTTGCCTTGCAGCCCTGACCCCAATGTCTGCTGTTTCCAACACTGGCAATTTCTAACTACGGCCCGCAGCAGATGCTGTTGAATAACGCCATGGCTTCATCAGAGGATGCGGGGTTGTAGTACCTCTGGGTGATGAAGTTATTTTAGTAAATCCATTTTTAAAAAGAAAAAAAAAGGACTTGTTTTTACTTTTTTCTAAATGTCTCTGACTACTGACTGTTCTATAAATAGATTATTTTTCCTTTTTTAATATACATATATGAATATATAAATATATATATTTACTGTTACCAGCAGCATATGACAGAGTTTCAACATCAAAAATCCATTTGGGGGCTTGCTTTTTCTTTTTTGCTTTAAAAAAAAAAATCCCATTCCTTCCTTGTAGTACAAGGAGTTAGCACTCCCTCCTCCATCCCAGCCTGACCAGATCTTCCATTTTGCTTTTGTTCATATAGATAATTATATGTCCTTTGTATGTTGGGACTTGTTCCTGTCTGTTGGGAAACTTGGTCTCACTCTAGTCTGTGCTGGCTGTTTTTTCTTTTGTGTGTGAATGTTTGAAACTATGGTGCTGTGTCCTCTTCCCTCCTGTTGTGTTCTCTGTTCTTAAAATTTTAGGTAAGCTGTATGTAAACTCTTAGTAGAAGGGGACTAATTTTTTTTAAAGGACAAAAAAAAAAAAAGACTAAAAATAGTGTTTTGTCATCACTGTCTGTCTGGTGTGTTTATTTTGGTTTAAAAAAATCTGTGGTTTGACTTAAATTCATCAGTTTTCCTTTTAAAGGGGGGATTGGGGTGGACCTAGCAACGGCTTATAGTCTCCTTTTCCCTTTTTGCCCCAGTCTCTTTTAAAGAACTGTCTTCTAGTAACTAGAAGTGAAATGTACTGTCCAGTTACAGTTTGAGTGGGTATGAGATTTAACTCAAAAGGCATCTTACAAAAAAAAAAGAAACATGTTTTCTTATAAAATCCAATTTATGTAAATGTTTTCTCTGTAGTTCATACTACCTACTTTTTATTCATTCTTTCCTTAATACTGTATAACCTTTTAAGTGTTTTGACTTGTCCAGAGGTTTGTTAGTGTTGCTGTGCATGTGTCTTGAGGTCTCATCTCAAGTAAGTTTGTGTATGATCCAAGATTTCAGTGGATATTGCAAGGCAACTAATGAACCGATTTCATAAGTTTTCCTTTTGCCAAACTAACGATTATCAATTAAGAATTTCCTCTGGTTGATGTTATACAGGAAAGCACAATATTTTTTGCCTTTTGGTCTTCTTTGTAAAAGTCTTCAGATACTTGTGGGTTAAAAATTGAATGTAATGTTAAGTGACAGATGCCTGGAATACATTTACAATTTTTATTTTTCCTTCCTAATCATCCATTAACTAGTCCGCCATCAGTGGAGAGTCATGAGGATGCTGAAAAAGTATGACTAGCTTCCTGTTACCTTCTGACGTTTTGAAACTTAAATATGTCTTTTCATTGATACTGTGGGATTTTCTTTATTTACTTGAAAGTCATGGAGGATTTGGTATGACTTGACCACAGGTTTAGACCAAGGCTGAGAAGAACAGAAGGGAGAAATTAATGGCAAAACAAAAAAATACACAAATCTGCAGTTTTGGAATTAATGAAACAAGATTGATCTATTTAAAGAAATGTTGGTGTTCTAATACAAAGCATTATTTTCACTTAGAGAAAATTATTTACAACGTGCTCTCTTCTGTATTGTAATATTTTGTATTAAGACATGATTTAAAATGTCTTTCTACCCTTCTTATCTCCTCTGAACTGCAACTGAAGTTGCAATTCTTCATCATTAGTATTTTAACCTTGGCAAAGGTTATAGAAAGAAAAATGGGAAAATGGTAGGCCTTTGGTATTCTTAAAAGCTAAGTCATTAGAACTATGCAGATCCCCAAGTTTAGAAGTACAAATGTAGCACTAGTAGTTAGCTTTCTAGCTGGGGGAGAAGACAGGAGATTTTCCTTCCACAGATGTTTATTTTGCTTCCTGATACGTACCGCAGCAAAGCCATGTTGATGTGTAGATGCGGGACTTCCTCACTAAGCTGCTGCACACCAGCTTTGCCTGCATGATTCAAATTTGTGCCTCAGTAAAATTATAAATTATTGCATGTCATACTCTGAATAATTGAAAAGGCAAACATTAAACCTGTGATTGCCCACAGTGTACTTTAATAATAAAAAACATGGCAGCCAGGTGTACTCCAGTGCAGTGTAGTCAGGAGGCTGAAGTGGGAAGATTGCTTGAACCTAGGAGTTTGAGTCCTGCCTGGTCAACGGTGAGACCACGTCTCTCTCTCTCTCTCTCTCCCTCTCCCTCCTTTTTTTTTTTTTTTTTAAAGAAAGGACAAAGGCTGACCTGTAAGATTAGCATGATTTTACCTGTGCTTTACTTCTGTTCTTCTCTACTTTTGTCTTTAGTAGGTGTCCAAAAAATGTCTTTTTGTGCTGCTTAATTTTTGGATTCTGGATGCAATTCAGTGCATGTAAAGAAACTACTTGCTTGTCAGTATTTTAATTCTGTAGTACATTTGTGTGAATATCAACCAGCACTTACAGTAGGAGAATGAAAAGAAAAACTGAGAAAGCCTCTCTTTCAAAGGATGGGATAATCCACTTTTTGAGGGAGAAAGTGACAGTTTGGAGTGGGATTTGAAAAGTGTAAATGGTGGAAAAATTTGAGCTGTTGAAGTCCCACATATAACCAGATTTGATAAAGTTTCACATGTGGATTAGCGTCGTGTGTGTAGAAGGTGCTTTTATAGCAGGTCCTTAAATACTGCTTTTGAAATTCCTTTTTTTAAAAAATCATACCATTACTTCTTTGGATATGAATGTCCCAAGTGGTATCTCATACTGTAGTATGAGGAAGAATGGATGTTAATGTATTGTTTTGAATTTTGGTCTTCTCTTGTCCTGGATCATATCCAGTCACCACTATGCAACAAATGATGTGCACTGGGCAAGGATATGATGGGTTATTCAAACTGTATCTTGCTTGTTTTTTCTTTTGCAGTACTCCAAGTGGTCTAAACAGTAATGTCTTGTAAACCTCAAGACTCCCTATTGATTATTCCCTACATATTTATTTACAATTTATCAGGGTAATTGGTGGTGCCTTATGAAAAGCATAACTTGATTTCTTGATCTTTGAGCATGTTTTGTGTTTCTTCTGTTTTCTGAAAGAATATTAGATATGGTTGATTGCATTACATCTAAAAGATTTAAAAATTATGTGTATGCTCAGGTTCCCCACACCCACACCCACCCCTACCCCCTGTCATTTACATTGGTGGCAACTTTAAATGGTAACTAAGTAAAAGTACATTTTGGTAAGGAGTATTGATAATCCTGAGGAAAACTAGTGAGTACATGGGAGCCACCTTTAACCTGTGCCAAAGCAGTTTCTAATTTCATTTGCTCTCTAACTGCAAAATAAAGAACTGAGCTGAAATAATTTGATCAGTGGTGTGATTAGCCTATTATCATTGCTGAGAATAGTGTTTTTGGAGTGTGAAGTGATTCCTGAAGATTTCACCTGCCTTCTGTTTCCAGCAAGAATCCAGTGATGACCAACACATTTCCTCACCTTTGGTTCTTGAGAAGTTTATCCCTTTGCAACAAACCATTAATAGGGAAGACAAGGAAATGCTTTCCTTTTCTCTTTGGCTTCTTAACCAATTCAGACCCCAAGTTACTTCAGAGAAGCAAATGGCACCTTTTCCCCATTGCCAAGGATCCTAGCTTATGCAGATATGAAGGACAGATCATTTCTGAAAATGTTAAGACTCTGCTTGCTGTGAACTTGGCCTCAAAACAGTTTCATGAAATGTGTAACTCTCTATGTGTATGTTAGGAGGAGGGTTGGTGGAAAGAGCAGGGGCGGGGAGGGAAATCTGATTACCTCCTGGGAAATAATTTTCTTGCCAACAAAAAGATACACTTGAAGTTTCTGAAGGTGGCAAATCCATTAAAAAAAAAATTGTGTTGGACTCTCCCAGTTTAGATCAAGTATTTCTTGGGGGTCTTGACATTGTGGTTGATACCAGTAAATGAAAGATCCAGAACATTTTCATTTAAAGCTCTACCATTAATTGGAACATGGTGAAACATTTTACACATTATAAAAGTAGGGAACAGTACAAAAGAATGCAATCAAATACTATATTATGTAAATAAACTAGAGTGATTTTGGAATTTCACTCTTCACTCCTTCTCACTTGTTTGTTCTTTGAAGTGTATTTCTACCTTGGTAGGAAGAAAGACTTGATTTAATCTTTCCTTAAAGATCCATGAAATTTCTTTATTAGGCAGAACTTCTCCCTAGCCTTATCTCTGGAGCTAGGTTGTGTATCTTGTCCGTGGGGGGAAGAAGGCACCACCAGAAGCAGCTTTAGAAATGGCTTGGTGGTCCCACCTTGTGTTAAGGAGCCTTTTTGAAGGTGTCAGGGACATAGGAATTTTCTTTAGTTTCAAAAAAGGTTTTCAGAAGCCCAGATGAGAACCTTAGAATTACAGAATGTAAAGAACACTGGATTTGGGAATAAAATAATCTGGGTTTTAGCTCTATGTTTGGCCCCTTATGTGAGTTGCTTATCTATTGTGGCCCTTGGTTTCCTACCATATGCAAGTTAGTCACAAAGAAACAAGTTATAGCCCCTCCCCTTGACAGGGTAAGACGTAGATGATTTCTAAGGATGTTTCTTCCTTAAAAAGGTTATAGAATTTAAAGATGACAACAGAGGCTGTATAGTCCAAATCCCCATTTAATGAGAGAAAAATTGATTGGGCACTCCTGAGGACAGAACATACAGTGTCTGTCCTATCTTGGAAAAATCTAAGTATTGGTCACTAACATGTATCGGAGCTTGCCTATAGTCTTCCCTCTGCTGGGGTCTGAATTTTGCGGCATTTTCGAGCACTTTCCCTTTTGCCGTGGGACTAGCATATCTGCATCTCTCTATTCCATTCAGTGCTGAACTCCTGGGAGGTAAGGCGAGAGTGTTAGACACATTTTGACAAACCTAGCCTAACCGTTCCATCATCTGTGGGCCCCTTCCCTCTGCAAATTCTGCTGCTCTGTTGAGACCAGCAGCTTTAGTCTTTCTGACCTAGCCCTGCCATGTCTAACTGGGGCTAAACTTCACTGAGACACAAAACAGCATATCATTCGTGTTCTCTTTCGTACCTTGAGTAACAATTCAAACTCATGTCACCTTGGTCACTTCCCAGGACTTGTTTTGTCATAGAAGCATCTCGTTCCAGAGTTCAGTTGAAACACTGAGAGACTGGTTTGATTCCCTTTGCTTCTCATCCGGATAATGCATTGCTGCCATCTGAAATAAGCCCATCCAGTCATCAGGCCTCAAATTGCTACCTGTTTTCCTCAATTCGTTTTACCGTTGCTGCCGTCCTTGCCAGTTCTTTGCATTATAGAGATTTTCATTCCCTATTCCTTTGTAAATATGCTTTTCTGCTTTTTCATTAACTGGAAACGGACTCTCCCTCAGCCGTACTTGCCTTAGGACTCTTTCAAGTGGAGAGTGTTCGTCTTCTCACTTTTCTGCCGGTGAATGGATGGACTACAGGGTCTGCTGCCCCTGTGTTCTTGATTCCACTGCTACACCGTTGTTCTTCTGTCCCGAGGCTTCTGCTGTTCAGCTGCACCGTCTGTCCTCCTCACCGCCATCTCTGGTCACTCCCCTTCATTTATGGAAGGGACTTTGATGATTGATGGGCATCTCTTTCCCCAGTGCTGCCATCATTCTGGGCAGTTTCATTAGTCATGGATGACCTTAATTTCTGGACCTCCATCTCCACTAGTCATTTTCACTCCATTTAGCAAACCAGTTTTAAGTCAACACTTTGGACTCATCAGAAATTTATTTTCTGAAATGTAGAATCGATAATTCTATGATTTTAGTGTCCTTTAATTTCTTCCTCTCAGTATACAGTATACTTATTCTTTGACCTCAAGAAGCCTCCAGTTCCTTAACCAACCTTCCCCACCCCCCCCCCACCCCCGTTTGTCAGTTTACTCTGGCTTTACCGCTTCCCCGTTTAGCATCGACTGTGGCCTGTCGCTCTGGCTCTGCAGAAACTTATCGCTGGATCAGTTTGGCTGTCTGACTTCTTTGCTTTCATGGGCTGCTGCGTACTACTGAGTATGTACCAGTGGTTGGTGGCACCACAGATTCTGACTTCTTTGCTTTCATGGGCGGCTGCGTACTACTGAGTGTGTACCAGTGGTTGGTGGCACCACAGATGGACTCGAGTAGGCAGGTGCTTGAAGCAGTTCAGCAGCCCTGGCCGTCCAGCAACCTCTTCCATTCTTAAAGACTATTTCAGATTTTCACCTCTTGTCAAATAGCCTGTCACCTCTGCTGCCTCTGCAGAGGCCTACCCTCCTAATGGGTAAATTGAAGCTAACAGGAGAGCTGCTAAGCTTCTTCCTCAGTTATCTATATCATCATCCTCATCTGTCCCAGAGGAGGGGTCTGTCCTGTGGTCAACACTATGAAAGTATAGGTGAATGAGCTAATCAGTGAATCCTATCCCATTGTAACTCCTTAGAGACCTTGTTCTGTCAGTCAGCCCTTTATCTTCCGCATCTTTCATTTAGCATATAATTTCAAGCTCTGTATTGAACAGGAGAGCTCAACTCCTATATGTTTTCCCTTGAACCTGTCTCTTTTCCTGTTCTCTTCTTCTTATTGAAATGCTACCTCTTCAGAGGCCCCCATGTTTTCTCTTGCAATGGCCTGTTCTATTCCGTTAGGGGACTTTGCCATATATGGCATATTTGTGTAAAAGTTCCACGAGAGCCTAGGTTTTGTTTCCTTTCTCCATATGCAGCAACTAGAACAATACTATGCATAAACATTCAACAGATAACTTGAAGGAATGCTGTTTCATGCCTTCGTTCCTTCCTGTACATTATTGCTCCCCTGTTGTTCTCTGTTTGGACTGCCATAACCTCATCTGCCTTTTCTCCTTACTACTTTCTCATTCTTCAAAATTCAGCTTATCCCCAAATTCCTCTGAGAAGTTCTTCAGGTTACTCCTCTCCATCTAATCTGACTTAGATGTCCTTTCTTGGAGCTCTAATAGCGTTTAGACTAGACACCGGTCCTCAGAGTGAGGCTTCTGCATGGACAGCATCACCGTCATCTGGGAATTCATTAGAAATGCAAACTATGAGGCCCTACCCTAGACTTTCTAAATCAGAAACTCTGGGAATGGGGCCAGCAACCTGCATTTTAACAAGCCCTGAAGGTGACTGTGATGCATGCAAAGTTTGAGGACCACTAGAACATAGTCCCTGTAGAATATATCTCCAGGATCTGACACAACACACAGAACAGGATTATTGTGAAGATCTTCCTTATAAAGACCTGAAGTCTATCTTCCTGTAGCCTCATCCATCCTAGTTGAGCATATGAAAAACTAGTTCAGTTGCATCTCTGTTCGGCAGCCTTATAGCATTTGAGGATAGCGGTCATCTCTGCTTCTGCACCTCTCGTCCCCAACTCCTCTGGTTTAATATCTTTTTTTTTTCTCATGTGCTCTAACTTTGAATCCCTTCACTTTCCTCATTGGGCTTCTCTGGACAATTCCAACTTACTTCATATCCATCTTAAATACATATTCAAAATACCCTTTTAGCTTTTAACCTACAGCTCTGAAAGGTGGAACTATACATGTCTATAATCACCCCAGCAAGACAGAGTTCACAATGAACATAGAATTCCACTTGTACAGTTGGAGGTGTTCCCAGGTGGGCGGATTGCTTGAGGTCAGGAGTTCAAGACCAGCCTGGCCAACATGGCGAAACCTCGTCTCTACTAAAAATACAAAATTTAGCCGGGCGTGGTAGCGCCTGCCTGTAATCCTAGCTACTCGGGAGGCTGAGGCACAAGAATCAATTGAACCCAATAGAGGCGGAGGTTACAATGAGCCGAGGTCACGCCACTGCACTCCAGCCTAGGTTTCGGAGGGAGACTCTGCCTCAAAAACAAACCGAACCTGTCGCTCCCATCCTAGACCAATCTAATTGCAAGTATCTCACAGGGAGCCCAAGTATCAATGTTTTTTTGTACAGCTTTATGGAGGCATAATCTACATACCATAAAATCCACTTATTTTAATACATGATTTTAGCAAATTTAAAAGAATTGTGCAACCCTTACCACGTCATAGAAACTTCAGAATGTTTCCATCACCCACAAAGAAACTTCATGTCTCTTTGGTCAATCCCTGTTTCTACTCCCAGCCCTAGGTGACCATTAATCTGAGTCTCTCTAGAGTTGCCTTTTCTAGACCTAAACATCAGGATTTTGTTTTCTGCAGCCAGAATTGAGAACCATAGTTCTAAATGCATTATGAGAGACAATGATTTTTAAGGATTATGTATAATAAGTATGTTTTACATATTTTCATATTTATGACTCCCATCCATACAGTGAATGCATCTATCACCAGTAAGACAAAGATCATTAATTTGATAATGGAACTTAATAGACGATTCTATTATTTTCCTTTTCTACATTTTAGTATCATATTCAAAACGGCCTCCCATTCTCTCCCCAGGTTATTTTAAAACATCTCCAGTCTGCTTTTTTCCCCTTTAGCTCATAAATGAATAGTGCTGGATGATATCTTAGGAGCATTTTCCCTGAGATAATGTCTTCGGTAATGATTGCACGTATTGGTGTTGATTCCATCCTTGAAGTTATTTTCCTTTATCTTTCTCATTGGTGTTTCTTCACTAGAGGTTTTGCTGTCTGATTAACTTATCTGCCAAATAAATGGATTTTTGCTTCATAGATACACAAACATTTCTAAAACTTTTTTTGGAAAATATATTTCTTTTTTTAAAAAACAAATAACGCATGCACATTTAAAAAAAAAAAATATCCCAAAATGACCAGTTAAGATTTACTTTCAGACAACTCCGTGCATATTTACATATGCTTCTATACAACCATGTACACCTTTGCGTAAATGAGACCACACTCTACGTACTGCTTTGTAATTTGCTTCTTTCACTTAATACTGAGAACATTTGTACGTGACCATAGATATAGATTTGTATTGTTTTTAATGGCTGTATAGTTTTGCATTATACTGAATCTTAATGATGTTTAAGAGCTATGTATATTGAGGACATTATTTCTTTGTTTTGTGTTGCAAATTTTTGACCATGTTGTTATTAGTCTTTTAACCTTATTTATAGTTTTTTTTTGTTATAAAAGTTAAGTTTTATGATGTAAACTTAATCTTTTTGATTTTATAATTCCTGGTTTTCCTGATGTGCTTAGAATGACCTTCCCTACTACAAGATAATAAAAATACCTCCATGATTTTGCTTAAAACTTTTATTCTTTATATTAAATCTTTGTTACATCTTGAATTGATTGGTGTGAAGAATGCCAAGTTTCTTTATTGCTCTGTTGACTACATTTCTTAAGTTTCTTAAATGGTTTGCGTGTCTATGCATGTGTACATATAGTCATTCCAAAACCTCTAATATGCAAACACACTTTACAAATGTGTATACGTTCAGTATTTTCTCTATTTGTTATCTACTGCTGCATAACAGTATTACCACAGACTTAGCAGCTGAAAGCAACACACATGTATTGCCTCACAATTGCTGTGTCAGAAGTCAGGGCACAACTTTGCTGGTACCCTGCTTCAGGGTCTCACGAGGCTGTCATCACAGTGGTGGTCAAGGCTGTGTCATATCTGAAGTGTGAGGAAGAATCTACTTCTAAGCTCATGTGGTTGTTGGCAGCCTTTAGTTCCTTTTGGGTCATCGGAATAAGGGCCTTAGATTTTGGTTGGCCACTGGCCAGAGGTCAGCTTCAGTCCCTCGGCCTCTGCGCTTTCCCAACATGGCCACTTGCTTTCTCGAAGCTAGCAAGATCAGCTTATAATCTTACGTAACGTAAACGTGTATGTATAATCACATACATCCTGCCACCATTGCCCTATTCCATTGGCGAGAAGCAAGTCCCAGGTCCTTCCCATGCCAAGAGACAATCAGAAGGATGTGAGCACCTGGGGAGGCAGGGATCGCGGAGGCCACCTCTGATTGTGTCTGCTGTCCTCACACAGAATGTGCTGCGTCATACAAAGACTGAAGTGCCTGAGAGCATAAGCGAACTTCCTTAGGCTTAATATAGGCTGGTGCAAAAGTAATCGCAGTCAATCGCAAAGACCACAGTTAGTTTTGCATCAACCTATAAAAGTCGCTCTATCCATACTTTCCTATTCAAGTTAGATCAAAAAAGGTAAGTGTAATGTCTTTCTTTTTTAATGCTCATGAGAAGAAATGCAGTAACTTTTTACACTTGGGCTAACATTTTATAAGACTGCTGCAGTTTGAAGTATTTATAACTGCCCTTTGGCCAATATCCTGCATTCAGTAGAACAAATTTACTTCTTAGGAAAATAGAAATCTCCAAATCTTGTCAACCATGTTCTGGGTTCCTTAACTACTGATTCTCCTCTGAACACCCTCCAAATGGTTCATATCCCTTTTAATATCTATGCAAAGCATTCTCTTAGTCTTCAAATTACAATTCTGTCTGAAAGAATCAGATCTTGAATTTTAAAATTTATAGTATCCACAGTGTTAAGTATCTTTATGAATTTGTTTCCTCTCCATACATTTTTCTTCTACAGCCTGTGCTCTTGGAAGCTGTCAGCAAAAATTGGTGTAATTTCCATCCAGAAATGGAAACGTGAGGATTTCCTCATCATTGAAATTTGTCTTTTCCTGTGCATCACAAGAATCTCCGTTTTGTTCCTAGGGATGGATGCATTGGGGTTTTGTAAATTGGTAGTACGTGTGGTATGACAACATAGGAGCCAAGAGAAGAAACTGAAAGCGGAATTCAGAGTTTTAAAGTATTTCATCCCAAGTTTGTCAACTAGGAAGCAATGATTTCTTTCCAAGGTAATGATATTGCCATCGCTGCTATTGACAGGTGACTCTTCAGACTCGTTTACAACGTGGGAAGGGCGTGGATCCGTGCTGGTTCTGTGTGTTTGTTTCGCAGTTCTTGTTTGGAAGATGTTTAATATTCTAATTGCTGTAGGTTCTGTGGATTAATACATACACATCTTAAGTCATGTCTAGAATTACATAGCCCTAAGATTCTCAGGTATCCTAACGTCAACTTTTCTGTGCTTCTGTTACCACTAGGATAGTGTCTACACATTTCTAAAAGATGGCCTGCACACACACACAAAAATGTATTTTGGAAATATGTATAGATTGCCTAGTTCTATCCTGGTTTTTCTAATATTATGAATTCAGTTACCATTGTATGGCAAATTGTGACTGAGTAAAGATTTTTCTCATTTTTCAGATGGTTATAGCAGGAGGTATTAAAGCTCTAGGAGATGACAAGTGGACAGGACAGAGCGAGAAAGAAATGGTGTGCTGAGTTCACCTGAAAGCCTCAGTTCCCAAGCTATTTCTTTACTAAACTGTGTTTTTCCAAAGTTGTATCTGCACCCTCTCTGGTTTGCAAAGAGGGGACAAAAGAGGGAAATTTTATACATATAAAGTCTAAAGAAGAGAGATCTGATACCTAAGGTCAAGGTATAGGGAAGGAATAGTATATAGTGTTAGAATATTTTGATGGGTAAATATGAGAGGTTATAGAAGTTGGAATGAAATGTGAATGTCAGTGTTAGAGCCTGCCTAACAGAAATTGAAGTAGACAACAATCCCCTTTCTTCCCCCCTTTTCAAGTCACAACAGCCCTGCTTTTTTGGCTACAGAAAGCAGCTGAGGCTCAATCCCAAAGCAGCAGTAGGTTCTGGTCCAAAGTGCAAACCAAAAGAAGCAGCAGGAGGGGTGGAACAGAGTCATTACCAAAGATTGAGTACAGAATAAAGTGATCTACGAAAACGAGCATGGAAGGGCATGCTACAGGCTAAAGCCAGACTCAGGAAGGCCTGCTGTGAGGGAGAGGAAATCTACAGCCCGGCGTGGGAGAAGAGAACCATGGGGGCAGAGTAAGTGGGAAGACGGAACAGTGAGTGACCCCGGCCACATGACTCAAGGCAAAGCCATACTTTACCATTTCTTTAAAGAACCAGCGTAGGTTCCTAGCGCAGAAGCTGGCAAGGATTCCTCTTGAATTCGTGTTTGAAAAATACCCTCAGATTGAAATTACTAAACAAGATGGTAGTGTTTCTGGTTACATGGAAAGCTGAGTTCAGGGACGGATCTAGATTTTTGTAGGTACTGAAGCTTAGACAATTCGCGGAGGGTCCTCTTTATGGAAAATGGCACAAAATTAATAATTCAAAACTAGGTACAGGGGATTGGAAGGCACCCATGCAAGGGAG
Source organism: Macaca mulatta (assembly GCF_049350105.2). NCBI lineage: Eukaryota > Metazoa > Chordata > Mammalia > Primates > Cercopithecidae > Macaca > Macaca mulatta. Next base: position 1,059,887 of record NC_133416.1, on the reverse strand, counting down.
GGGCCCCAAAGCTTATGTTGTATTAACTGCAAGGTAAATCTGCTTGAGTGGAACAGAAGGAGGCCGGGCAGACAGATGTCCAGATCCTACGTGTGTCACTTCGTAGCTTTGGAATCTTGGGCAATTTAGTTTTCCTGTCTGTGAAACTCAATTTCTTACCTATAAAATAGGGATAATGCCAGTCTTTCTGGCTTGTCAATAAAGACTAAATGAGAGATGTATGTGAAGGTGCCTAGGGTGTGCCATAACTGCTAATATGGATGACTTCATGTGGTGCTAAGTTTTGGAAGGATGATTGTTGATGAAAAGTGAGTATTGGCCGGGCGTGGTGGTTCACACCTGTAATCCCAACACTTTGGGAGGCTGAGGCGGGTGGATCACCAGGTCAGGAGTTCGAGACCAACCTGGCCAACATGGTGAAACCTCGTCTCTACTAAAAATACAAAAATTAGCCGAGTGTGGTGGTAGGCTCCTGTAATGCCAGCTACTTGGGAAGCTGAGGCAGGAGAATCACTTGAACCCGGGAGGCAGACATTGCAGTGAGCCAAGATCGTGCCACTGCACTCCAGCCTGGGCAACAAAGAGCGAAACTTCATCTCAAAAAAAAAAAAAAAAAAGGAAAAAGAAAAGTGAATATCGGTTATTCTGGTCATTATTGTTTGGAACTCTGATTCCTGGAGGTTAAGGAAATGTTTAAAGTATCTGCTGAGAGAGCTAAGCACTCCTAGGCTTTTATCTGTATTCAGGAGATGGCAGATGGCACTCTACTGTCTTCAAGAAGCTTACAGACTAGAGGTGCGAGTCTGGGCTATCCTTATTGGCTGTTGGAATCGGGAATATAAGAACTCTTGGAATAACTGGAGTTGCTGAAGAAAGAGCTGTGGCCAGAGCAGTTAGAAGAGGGGTGATCAGACCAGCAGTCTCTTTCCTTCCAAGCCTGAGATCAGCTGTGGAAGACTCAGAGCTGACGTGAGGCCTGGGGATGGCCCAGTCTTACTCTCTTGTTTTATGCATGAAAAACAGAGTCCTAGAAAGGCAACATGGATTGCCCCAGATTATGTGGCTGATTCAGGTCATATCCAGGACTAGAATTTTGGAGTTCTTCCTACCAGGTGATACATTTTTTTCATCACACTGAACTTGGCTCTAACTCATTCTCCTTTTATGCCCCTTCTTTAGTTTTCCTTCTGCATTGTCCATGTAGCAGAACTCTATGGAAGGCCACCCTGGTCCAACAGTCAGGCTGTGGGACCTTCTTCAGGCTGCTTCTGCCTCTTAGTCTGACATGTAGGTAGAGCTCTCTCTGTTGCTGATTTCTCCATTGGTGGAAACTGCAGAGCTGAAGCGAGCGGTACTAGCAGCCAGCAGGCAGGCAGCAGAAAGGGCCCGCGAGGGAGCTTTGGACACCAGTGCTTGACAGGGATGTTTAGAACCTGGAGAGCTTCCAAAGGAGAGCAATGAAAACAGTGGGTGGGGGTGAGAAGGAAGAACTCTTAGGAAAGATAAAAGGGTTTCAGATTATTTATCTTGGAGAAGAGAAGGCTGAGAGTGGCTTTGAAAAGGAGTTTCAGAGATAAGACCAGCTGTACTACATCTTCCCTGAGGATAGACTAAGAAATTAGCTAACAGCAGCAATTAGGCTACAGAGCTTTTCAAATTTAGCTGCCTCTTAGAGACTTCCAGAGAGCTTTTTAAAAAATCTCGATGTTCCAGCTTCACCTCAGAACAATTAGAATCTTCTCTTCAGGAGTGGGCATTAAACATCGGTAATTTCTTTAATGTTTCCCGGGGTAGCCAACATGTATTTCTGATTCAGAAAATTTTAAATTTTAATCTTATGGAATAATTGGGAGGAAAATTGCCCAATGATGTCAAACTATGCTAGGAAAAAAATGCATTTTTTTTTTTTTAATGGAGGGAATAGGGGTAAGATATAACAAGAGTGGGAAAAGTTGGGATTGGGCTTAGTGTGAAGGAGGAGAATATAGGTGAGAGGTGGTGAAAACCCACGGCCAAGGCCTTGAGAACAGGTACAGGTGCCTTCCGCCCACTACAGTCACCACTTTCTGTTATGTCAGTTCACTTCTCTGAGTGTGTGTGGCTATCATGGCTGAGAAAGAGAAAAGAAGCCCCTGACAGCTGGGAATCGGACTGACATTGTCGATTAGGCTTTGTATTGCTAGGAGCTGCCCTGGTGTTCGTTCTCACATACCAGTGTCAGGCAGGGCCACTCTGTGATCATGGTGGATCCAGACACAAATAAGATCACTCTATGATGATATCTGAACAAAGACAACAACGTGAACATCGTCCAACCCACACAAATGATCAAACATCCGATGCTGGCTAACACAAGTGACTGCTCCTTCCTTAACAATCACAGCTTTTCGCTTCACTTCGTTTTTCCTGCTTTCTAGATAAAATCCATTAAGAAACCCAATTATAAAATTACTCCTACTTCCGCACAGCATCCGATCCAAAGCAAAGCCTGGCTTCCTGAAGCCTCCTCAAAATCACCTAATACGAATTCATCCAATAACAAGTCCTCAGTGACACCCTGTGACTGAGACACCTCACAGTTTACATTGTGTGCACGCTCCCTTGTTGCCATGAGTAACGAACCCAGCTTGTTTAACTGTAGGTGTGTTCCTCATGGTCTTTGGCTCACAGGCATTGACGCCACACAGTTTGAGCAGGCCCTGTCTGTTGTTTGGGGAAACCAGGACGGATGAGAGCTGTCATGTTTCTCACTCATGGGAAACAGTCGCGTTTTCCTTCTGGGTTCCCTCCCTCTCTCTGGGCTGAGACAGAGATGAGATTCCGGCCACACTTTGCATTCCACATCAGTCAGTCGCATGACCAGTGCATCAGTAGATTTTGCTCATCACAAATAACGTCCTGCAGTGGTGTTTAAAAATGTTTAGGATAAAAGACTGTCCAGAGATTGAAGTTGCTTTTTTTAAATGTTGCCACTCTGCCCTCACCCCTCACCACAGCTTGATGGTGTCAGGGCGTCTCCGTTCCCTCAGAACCCCTGCTCAGTAACTGTTCATCAGGAACTTCCCACTGAGACTAGTTACATAAGGGTTGCAAACTCTGTGTACTCTGAGAGTCGGACAAGAAATCAGGGAAACAGGGATTGGAAGAAACTGGATAAAATTGGAAAATAACTGCAACTACTTTTTGTAGAGTTAAAGACAAAAGGTATGATTTTCCTTAATAGGGAGGGCAGACTAGTAGAATTGTGGAACACATTGGGATGGGAAGAGAGCCTTCTGATTAGATTTTTTAAGTATTCTTCAGGTCTGATGAGATTTTCAGTGAAAGCAACCTTTTTCTTGTCATTTTCATTGTTCACCTCTTTCCTGAGAAAGTTATATTTAATCCCACGGGCCAACAATAGCCAAAATAAACAGTACTAGAGTTGTGCTTTTTAGTGTTTCTCTTGTCTTTTTTCCTCTACCTCTAGACTTAAAGTATAGATAGCATGGTAGCTATAAGTAAATAATGGACTTTAGAATTCTACAAACCTGAGTTCAAATCCTGGGTCTACCATTTACTAGTTATGTGGCCTAGCAAGTAATTTAATTATCTTTAAGGCTTTGTTTTCCTATCTTTAAAATGATCTTGTCAGTAATACTTGTATCATAGGTTTGTTCTGAGGATAAAATGAAATGGTGCCTGTATAGCACTTAGCGCCATGCCTGGCACGTTTGAAATGCGCAGCAAACGTTAGTAATGGTAATGGTTGGTGTTATTAATATTCTTTGTCGTAAGTCTTGTTTCTTTCGGACGTTGGGTCTGATGTGGTGGCTCACGCCTCTAATCCCAGTGCTTTGGGAGGCTGAGGCAGGATTGCTTGAGGCTAGGAGTTTAAGACCAGCCTGGGCAACATAGCAAGACCCTATCCCTATAAAAGATTAAAAAATAATTAGCTGGGCATGGTGGTAGTCCACGCTACTGGGGAGACTGAGTTGAGCGGATCCTTTGAGCCTGGGAGGTTGAGGCTGCAGTGACCTATGATTGTGCCGTTGCTCTCCAGCTTGGGCAATAGAGTGAGACCCTCATCTCAAAAACAACGAAAAAAGAAAACAAATTGGAGCTTATAGAATTTAGGTAAATTATCCCATCTGGGATCAAACAGAAAGGTCTTCAGAGTTTTTAGTGACCTCTCTGGTTTCTGCATGTAACATCCGAGAACTTTTCACAGCAGGGTCAAGTACTTGGGCTGTAATAGAGTATAAACAAAACAAAACAAAACAAAAAAAGAAAAAACTTTATTTTAGACTTACAGAAAAATTGCAAAAATAGTACAGAGAGCTTCCATCTTTCACTCAGCTTCCTCTAATGTTAGCATCTTTCACAACCATGGCACAGTTGTTGGAACGAGGGAATTAACGTTGGTAGGGTACTAGTAAACTAAAGACCTTATGCAACTTTCACCAGTTTTTACATTCATGTCCTTTTCTATTCCAGGATCCTATCTAGGATCCCATTCAGGACCCCACATTGCATTTGGTGGTTGTCATTTTCCCTTAGTCTCCTGCAGCCTAAAACACTTCCTCAGTCTTTCTTGTCTGTCTTGTCTTTGGTGACACTTTTGACACTTTTGAAGAGTAGTGATCAGTAATTTTGTCAAATGCCCCTCACTTTGGGTTTGCCTTATGATTCTTGTGATTGAACCACACTTTTGGCAAAAGAATATCACAAAAATGTTGTGTCCCGCTTAGTACATCATATCCATGCTTCATGATACAGATAGATATTGATGTCTTATTACTGGTGGTGTTGACCTTGGTCATTTGGTTAAGGTGGTTTCTGCCTGGCTTCTCTACTTCAAAATTACTATTTTTCCCTTTGTAATTAATGCATATCTTGGGGGAGACACTTTGGAATTGTAAAAATTCTGTTCCTCCTTGAACTTTCACCACCAATGTTAGCGTTCATTGGTAGATCTTGTCTGCAACAATTACTATAGTGGTGTTTGTCTAGTGGTGATTTCCTAGTTTTCTCTTTCCTTCTACATTTATTAAGATTTCTTTTTCTTTTTTTTTTGAGATGGAGTCTTGTTCTGTCGCCCAGGCTGGAGTGCAGTGGCCGGATCTCAGCTCACTGCAAGCTCCGCCTCCCAGGTTTACGCCATTCTCCTGCCTCAGCCTCCCGAGTAGCTGGGACTACAGGCGCCCGACACCTCGCCCGGCTAGTTTTTTTGTATTTTTTAGTAGAGATGGGGTTTCACCGTGTTAGCCAGGATGGTCTCGATCTCCTGACCTTGTGATCCACCCGTCTCGGCCTCCCAAAGTGCTGGGATTACAGGCTTGAGCCACCGCGCCCGGCCAAGATTTTTTCTTTCTTTTTTTTTTTTTTTTTGAGACGGAGTCTCGCTCTGTCGCCCAGGCTGGAGTGCAGTGGCCGGATCTCAGCTCACTGCAAGCTCCGCCTCCCGGGTTCACGCCATTCTCCGGCCTCAGCCTCCCGAGTAGCTGGGACTACAGGCGCCCGACACCTCGCCCGGCTAGTTTTTTTGTATTTTTTAGTAGAGATGGGGTTTCACCGTGTTAGCCAGGATGGTCTCGATCTCCTGACCTCGTGATCCACCCTTCTCGGCCTCCCAAAGTGCTGGGATTACAGGCTTGAGCCACCGCGCCCGGCCTTCTTTTTCTTTGAGTTGGGGTCTTGCTGTGTTGCCTCAAACTCCTGAGCTTAGGTAATCCTCCCACCTCAGCCTCCCTGAGTAGCTGAGATTACAGGTGCACGCCACCATGCTCGGCATCCTTCTATATTTATTTATTGGAATTCAACTGCAAGGAAGAATGATCCTTTCATTCCTACTTACTAACGCATTGGTTATATGTATCAGCATGAACTTCTTAATGAATTTTGTTCTTTGGGCTACAATACCGTACTATCATTATTCATTTTGTTGTTCAAATGATTTCAGTTATAGCAAGCCATAATTTGTTTAGTCTGTTCTACTTGCTGTTTTCTTTTCTTTCAGTGTGATATTCGAAAAGGGATCCAAAAGGTCAGCAGGTTCCTGGCTCCTGCAGTTAAACAGAACTACATCTCTTAATTTCAAAGTCTGCAGAGGAGAACCCACCACTTCCTTTGCCACCTTGATGTTGCTCAGAAATGTTTATTCCACTCCTTGTAGAGTCAAACAATTTTTGGGAGAGCATATCATGGCGTACTGTCATTTAAACATACCTGGGATGAACTTGGTACGAACCAGACCTCCTAGGCCTGCTTTTTGCGTGGCTCACTTCATTTTACACAGTCCTGTTGTGGGAAGTGCAGCCTTCAGTATCCTCACTAACAATCTCTAGTGAGTCTTAAAACTTATGCAGTCTCTTGAGTAAGAACTCTTGAATACTAATTCTGGTGTTACTTGTTTTCAGGTTTCTTGACTTTGCACCCAGCAGACCAAAGGATGATGGCAACGTGAGGTAGATGCAAGGCTAGTCACGCCTGTTTTGTGTGGAACCCCAGCCAGGAAGTTGTGAGGGACTGTCACCAACATTTATCTACCAGTGGTTCTCAAGCTTTTTGTTGTTGTTGTTTAACTTTTGTCAACCTAAGCAGGACAAAAAACCTACCATAGCCATTCCCACTTTATAAGGGAAAAAGAAATTGGGGATAACAAAGATTTGGAGAGGAATAAAATAGGAGTCAATATGTGGTAACATGGCAGCAGTTATGTAAAAACAAAAGAGTTGGTAAGTAAAGCCAACATTCCTTAATACAAGAGCAGCAACTTACAGCCAACTCAGGATAAGCCTGATGATGTCCTTATCACTGACAGTCTTTCCTGGAAACTGGAAATTGCAACCGTTTGCATATATGAGGACACAGAAGGGGCTGTGCAACATGGCCAAAGGCCGAATGGTATCTGAGAAAAACCGAGTTATCTGGTAATTTTAGATTACAGATGCCAAAGTTTATGATGCGTAGTAGGCCATTGGCAAGTACCACTCAAGGATGAGTCAAAATGGAAGTCAAGAGCCCTGCTTTGAAGATGGTCTTTTTTTACGCGAGTTTGTAGGCTGTCTCAGGACCCTTTTGGTTTATGGCTTTAGATGGCTCAATCTAACAGATGAAAGCTTGAAAGGGGAGAGGAACAGGGTAGCTGAAACATAAGAAGAATAATTTCCAAGAAGCTTCTGGGAGGCTCTCCAGGTATTGCCACGCAGTGTTTCCTGCCCCTGCCCCATGCCCTTAAGTCAGATGAGGGATGCAGGAAATGGAAACTACCTTAGACTCTTCGATTCATCTTTCTTTCCACACCTCTCTGTCATCTCAAGATGTCTGTGTCACCTCACTCACCCATTGCCCCATCCCCCCCTAACTCATTCTCACCGTCTGGCCAGAGCCCAGCTTAGCTCAGGGGTTCCCCAGTCCTGTCTCCCTCAAGAAGACTTCCCTGCTCACTGTGAATAATCCCTTAAGGATGAATAACAGCTACCATTTACAGTGAGTCACCGTCTCCTGAAATCTCAAGCTGGACAGTCACCTATGTAGGACTCAGACCCCACACTCTCCGGTGTCAAAGTCTAAGCAGGTTCCCTGCATCATGCACTGTGCTTCAGCACGTGGCTGAGGTGGGACTCTGCCCTGTCCTAGACTCCAGGCTGAAGGAACTGCTCTCACAGCCGCCTCTGTGGGCTGTTCCTGCAGAAGAACGAAGCTCCCTGGATGACCTGTGCCTCGTGCTCACTGCCAGCTCCTTCACTGATGACAGCTTTAGGGCTTTGCTTTATTTTAAACGTTGGCACTTCCTTTTCTCTACTGATTTAAAAAATATTTTAAAATTATAGCATATTATTTAAAAATCCAAACAATATTGATAAAGTGGGGGAAAAAACTCCCTTACTGCCATCTCCTGATGTCAGTTCCACTCTACAAAAGTAACTACTATTAACCATTTAGTGAAAATTTTTTCAGACGACTTCTGTGTGTATAAATGTCTGTGTATGTTTGGGAAGTTTTTCTGACATCTCCAAGTTCTTTATCTATGTATCTTTGTTCTAAATCATCGTCCATTCCACATTGCAAGCTGCAAAACGGTAAGATAAATGTATTTTTAAATTAATCTACACAGCACCTGACCAAAGGAACCCCTATTCTTGATGGATTTATAGGAGCACTTGTGTTGGAGACAGGGGTGGGAGGCAGGATCCCTCCAGAGAGACCCTGAGCTCACCAGGTGGGAAGGCGCACATGAGCTCTGGGGAAGAGACCATGCTTCATAAGCTCACCAGCAACTGGCCCGACCTGCCAGGGTGTGCACACTCCCCAGACTGCGGAATCACTCGTGTGCGGGTTGCCCGGTGGCCGAGGGAGGGGAGGGGAGAAAAGTGGAGGGGGAGGCACAAGGGTGGAATGTGGGCTGGGCCAAGTTTAGAATTACGAGTGCCACAGAGGCTCCTGGAACCACACTTTAAATAGCCGGCACCTTCCCCTTCCCCCTCAGATAATTCTCCTCCCCGACTGGACCTCTGGCGGCAACTTCAGTAAGGTTCGAAATGTTTTCTCTTTTTTTTTTCTGTTTCTGGGTCTGAGTCTGCAGGTTGGTGGGATCCATGGGACTTACAACCAAAGGACTTTTTTCTTACCCTCTCCTAGAAAATATGCTTCTGACATTTATGTGTGCAAATGCCAAGATTATATGCTACTTTCTTGACTTTCTGCAACTTGGGTGGCTGTTGACTTAAGTGACAATGTGATTTGGAAATAGAGCGCCCTAGATTGAGAGGAAAGACAGTTGGATTTAGCTCCAAGAAAAATCAGATTTAACTCTGAGAAAAGAGAACAATGATCAACTCTTTGACAGGACTGAAAGAAGACAAAAATTTGAGTACCTGTTATTCTATTAAGTGCGTATATATATGTATATTTCCTCTTTTAATTCTTATAGCTAAGTATATCCTATCAATCATCCCCAATTTTACAGATGAACAAACTAAGACTCAGAGTCATTCATTAACTTCTCTGAAGTCAGACACTGGTATGAGAAAAAATGAACCTGGTCTCATCTGACTCTACAGCTCATGGCCTTTCAGACACAACACGCTACGTCTGAGAAGCAGCTCTAATGGGGCTAAGGGAGCCAGGAAAGTGCTACTGTTTCCCCCAGAGTCTGGGAGGTGGAGAAGGGAAGGTTTTCCATCACCAGGAGGGATCCATCCGCTGGTAAAGGGAGGGGAGGCCTCCAGCAGAGTCAGTACCTTGACAACCTTCCCAAAAGGACCCGGGAGCCCTCTTGGGACCAGTTACTTGGGTTTCTCCTTTGTAGAAAGGAGCTCATTCCCTAATTTATCAAATAAAAATAGATACCTGCTGTTCCCTGACTTTCTTTTTTCTTTTCTTTTCTTTTCTTTCTTTTCTTTTTTTTTTTTTCGAGACGGAGTCTCGCTTTGTTGCCCAGGCTGGAGTGCAGTGGCGCGATCCCGGCTCACTGCACCTGGTTTCATCCACCTCCTGGTTTCAAGCGATTCTCCTGCCTCAGCCTCCTGAGTAGCTTGGGTTACAGGTGCCAGCCACCACACCTGGCTAATTTTTGTGCTTTTAGTAGAGACGGGGTTTCACCATGTTGGCCAGGCTGGTCTCAAACTCCTGACCTCAGGTGATCCGCCTGCCTCAGCCTCCCAAGTGCTGGGATTACAGGCGTGAGCCACTGTGCCCGACTGTTCCCTCACTTTCTGACTTCCTGGGTCAGAGCCAAAGGAGAGTCTGTGGCCAGAAGAGGTTACTGCTGAGAAAGTTCTGTTAACATGAACTTTGCTTGAGGGTTAGAAAAAAGTCCGTCTGCCTACTTCTCCAGAAAAGAAGCCACTCTGCAAAATCAAGGCAGAGTCACTAGAAGATGCTTTTAGTAGACATGCCAGTGAACCCAGGCAGCCATTGTAATCAAAGGGCTGGGACTGAAAGAGCAGGGGCAGATGGGTTGAAGTCCTGGCTGTGCAGTTTACTAGCTACATGGCAGCAGCAGTCACATCATTGAACCTCTCTGAGCTGCAACTTCCTTATTTATAAAGTGGAGGTAGTAATGCTTACATCTCAGGGTTGCTGTGAGAACTAAATGAAATGAATGCATATGAAGTGCCTAGTCTGTAGTAGTTGCTGACTAAATGGGAGCCACACCCAGTCATCCTCAATCCCAGTAGTCTGGAATGGGCCACTTCTGACAGTGAATGGTTAAAACTGTGGCTTTTTAGTTTATGTCATCTTCTCTACTGTCACAGACTCCACTTGTCACCAGAAAAGAAAAAGCACATAGCTCATCTCTCCCTTCTGCTGATTTCAGAGAGACACACAATTCCTGGTCCCCTCAACTCTCCCCGTCCTTTGACAGGATTTTTTTTTAAACTGGCTTTTATTTTTATATTACAAAAGTAAAACATTTTTTGTTGTAAATGTAGAAAATATAGATAAGGAAATATTCCTATAACCCAGCTGCTGAAAGAAAAACATTTTGGGCCGGGCGCGGTGGCTCATGCCTGTAATCCCAGCACTTTGGGAGGCCGAGGCGGGTGGATCACAAGGTCAGGAGATCGAGACCATCCTGGCTAACACGGTGAAAGCCCGTCTCTACTAAAAATACAAAAAATTAGCCGGGCGCGTGGCGGGCGCCTGTAGTCCCAGCTACTTGGGAGGCTGAGGCAGGAGAATGGCAGGAACCTGGGAGGCGGAGCTTGCAGTGAGCCGAGATAGCACCACTGCACTCCAGCCTGGGGGACAGAGCGAGACTCCGTCTCAAAAAAAAAAAAACAAAAAACATTTTGGTGGCTATCCTAATCTTTCAATGCCTATAAATACTTTCTAAGATATTTGTCAAGCATGATCATATTGTACGTACTGGGTTTTACTATATATCGTGAGCATCCTTTTGTGCCGATACACTTGTTTCTGTAACACAGGTTTTAATGATTATATATAGTAATTCATTATGTGAATGTGCCATAATTTATCAACATATCTAGCATTTTTGACAATTTATGTACTTTCTGATTTTTCGCTGTTATAAACAATAAATATCCTATGCTACACCTTTCACTCACAATCACAATTATTTCCTCAGGGTAAATTCCTGCAAGGGCAATTGGTGGCTTTGAGGACATGTGAAATCCCATCCTTTCCACGTGTCCCAGCATAGAGAGTAAAGAGATGGAAGCACGTGCTAATCCCGGCGAGGCTGACTGTAGGGCGGCAGGGAGAATTTAGACAGCACAGCGGCCCGTGAACTCCTCCATGTCTACAAGCCTCAACCCAAGAGGGCCTTATAGTGGAAGCAAAGGCCGTCCTTCAGCACCAGCACTTTCCTCCTGAAACAGGAAAGGGATATATACGCTCAGTAGCTGTCACCCAGCTTCCACCACTGAGAAGTGCTAAGGAGGACACGGTCTGCAGGGAAGGGCATAGCATTCGCCTCTTCCAGGGCACTCATCCCCTTATGGATTTGTTGGAAAAGGAGGAGGAGGAGGGGTTTCCTTCTGGGGTTCCCAACAGTAACAGGGCATCCCACTTGTTTTCCAGGTGGGATGGATAGCAGGGCCTCAGGCACAGCCAGTAATGGAGAGACAAAGCCAGTGTATCCAGTCATGGAAAAGGAGGAGGAAGAAGGCACCCTGGAGCGGGGGCACTGGAACAACAAGATGGAGTTTGTGCTGTCAGTGGCCGGGGAGATCATCGGGCTGGGCAACGTCTGGAGGTTTCCCTATCTCTGCTACAAAAATGGGGGAGGTGAGAGCCCTTGTGCCGCCCCACCCACTCCTGGAAGGACGATGCTTCCATCTCCTGCGCTTACGGCCCCTCCGGGGAGTCCCATAGATACATAGGATTCTGGAGTTGGAAGGACGCTTAGAGGTCATCCAGGACTCTCTGTAAGAAACTAAGACCTAGAAAGATGCGTGACTATCCCGTGACTATCCCAGGGCTTTTTCTATTGTAATGTGGCATCGTAGAAATGTGAGCACAAGCTGGAACCAGGTGGAGGAGAGTTTGGATCCTGGCCCCGCTGCTCACCCTCTGTGTGATCTTGGACAAGTTACTTAAGCTCTCAGAGCATCAGTTACCGCTCCTGCAAATCGAGATAATAATGCCTGCCTTTCAAGGTCGTTGTAAGGATTAGAGATAATGTGTGTAAAGAACTTAATAAATAGTAGCTTTGTTGATGATGATGGCAATACCAAACTGTTCTGTGGTCTTGAGATTCCCCAGCCTTGGCCTGGTGTCTTTTTCTGACTCTGCTGGCAGGGGGAGGTTCCCTAAGCCATCCCTTACCCAACCCCTTCTAGTATAGGCTCTCTTTTTAAAAATTTCCCAGTACAAATGTGTGTGTGTTGTAGGGAGAGCATTACCTCCAGCTCTTCACTGTGTCATCACTGGCTTCTCATTCACCTCTCTTCCAGCTGCCTGGGGTAATTCTGCTATCCCCGCAGCAGTGACAGAAATTTTGCAACCACTAACCCACATTCAGGGAATTTTGTATTTCTGTGGGAAGCCCCAGAGGGATTTTCCCAAGTACTGGAGCGTTCTGGGTGACCAGTGGGCTAGGAATAGCTCCTTGCTTATGGGTAAAGCTGATAGGGCTGGGGTTCCCAGGTCTGATTTGGTAGTGAGACTGCAGCCAGGCCTGGAGGAACGTGGAATACAGAGGTGGGCCATCAGGGAAAATGATGAGAGGAGTGTCAAGTTCATGGGCCACAGGATTTGAGGTTCTTTAAAGCAATACCTACCCTTTTGCAGGTGAGTAAGAGCTGCCAAAGGCATCCAGCTTGAGTCTCACAAGGATTTTAGAGAAAGAAAGCCTTCAATACAGAGTGGAGGTGTGGGAACTGGAGGAGAACACGAGAGATGCTCTGGGCCCATGGAGTCTGGTTCCCAGGTCTGCGGCAACTGGGGATTGTCCCTGGGTTGGAGGTTAACTTGTGTTTCCAGAGGGATGAAAATGGGCTGGTGTGTCCCTTCTTCCTGGGAATTTCTGGCCAGTGGCCTGAAATCCTAGGAATTTGCTCAGTTTGCGCTGTGAGGGAAGAGGGAAGGTCTACCCACTTTTTACCTGGTGCTGAGTGCTCCACGTGCTTGTCCAGGAATTTAGGCCTGAGTACCCTCCCTCTGGAGAATCAGGGGAGACGGAGCTGGCCCAGGGCGAAAGCTGGAGGCTTGGGGACTAAGCTGGCGTTGGGACTCTGGGTCTGGAACCTGGTAACCAGCTCAGCTCCTCACATGGCAGAGATTAGGAGGTGAGCAGCTTTCCGCAAGCCTCTCTGGAATTGGGTAAAGGTTGGCCTGGGAATTAGCAGGAATGGCACGAAGAGGTAGGAGAGATTGCCTTCCAGGTCTAATGCAAACCACTGGGCTGACAGGGGCAAGTGGAGGGGAGCAGTGACAGGAACGCGGGGGATGAGGGGCTCTCCCTGGTCCTTTCTCTGGCAATGTTTGGGTCCCAGGGCTCTGTGGTGAGTCTGTGTGGGCCTGGGAATGTGTTGACTGTGTCTTGTGTGGGAACAGAGGCCTGAGGCGAAAAGAGCACCCACAGCCCTTGGTTGGTCACGTGGCTCCTGTGTGGGGAGGTGGAGGCAGCAGGGCGGCGGCTGTGGTCTCCTTCTCCCTGGATAGAGCCTGCCTTCCAGCACGCTGATTCCCTGGAGAGTCCTGACATGTGTGGGAATCCTGCCATCCAGTCGAGTTCTCTGTTTAACCCTTACACTGCCTACCCATAACTTCTTCCCTTCCCAAGCGCGGGGCCTGAGCACTCCTCTTCCCCGTTCGCTGGTGGATGGCTTCAGCTGGAGGGGAGTGTTCTGAGGGACTGGGGAGCTGCAGGCAGGGCCCAGGTTTGCTCTGGAGGGCATGAGTCACCCAGGGCCTCGGGCTGGGTTAGTGAAATGGCTCCTTTACCACGGTAAGCGGGCTGATCAAGGATGTGTGTGGTCAGTAGAGGAACCTGGACCTGCCTATTTTTCTGTTGTTTTGGTGTTCTCAGCAGTTTAACCTTTCTGTCATCAGTTAACTCCTCTCGCCTCCCAGGCAAAGCAAACTCCTACAGAGAACGGGCCCTTAAGCTTCATCTCGTCATCTCCCTGTCCCTTTGCCGAAGAAGAGACTGCTGTCGCTTCCCGAAAGGACCCTTTGCTGCTGCTGTGGGCAGGAGGCTGGGAGATGGAGACCCTTAGATTGGTTTGACCCCTTTCCTCCTGGTTTAGTGCTTTTATCAGAGCTCACCATTCTCAGATTGGGGCCTGGGCTCCTGGCATGGGAAGAGTGTTCTGAGCAAGCCCTGGAGAGGATGCTGGGGTACTCCAGGGTGTGCCATCCTCCCGTAATGCACCCTATCAGCCTGCTTCTGGGCCCTTTCTTGAAATTCACAGCTCCAAGTAGCCACTCTTGTGCTTGGCGGGAGGGGAGGGCAATCAAGGAGTTTGATTCGTTGTAGTATTTGTTTAGTGAGAAGCTCAGGGATGAAGACGTCCTCAAAGCATAATTTTACTTCCAAACTAAAAATATAAGTGACATCTTTGGTTTCTTCCAGCGTCAACATTTGGTAGATCTAATTTGAAATGAGTTCCAGAGCAGGGAAAGGTCTGAGGCAAGGCTATGATAGAACACAAGGCAAACAGCTGAAAACTGTAGTCAAAAGGCAGGCAAGCTGAGAAAGTGATACAAAGAAGCCCATCAGAAGTCAGAAGCAACAGGGAGGCTTTTAGGGAGGCGAGTGAGAGGGATGTCCACCTCCACCGTCTCCTAGGTAAATAATCTCCCTGCTGTCCAGGACCTATGGCTGATCCACCCCCAAGCACCTGCTTCATCCTAATGGCTTTAGAATTTCCAGGCTCTGTCCGTTGCCTCGGCGCACACCCAGCTAAGCCCTGAGCCTGACTGTGTCATTCACCAGCAAGTACTTACCGAGCACGTGGCATAAGCCAGGAATTGTTCTAGGTGGTTGGGATACATCTATAAACAAAACGGACCAATTCCCTGTCCTCACAGGGCACACATTCTAGAGGAGGGAGACAGACAATGCACAATAAATGGGATAAATGTGTAAATTAAATAGCATTCCCGAATGAATGAGTGCTATAGGAAAAGAACGAGGGGAGCTGGGTAAAGGGGATCAGGAGTGTGGGTGTGGGTGGTGGCAATTTTTAAAACGGTGGTCATTGAGAGCATTTGAGCAAAGTCTTGCTAGGAGTGACAGAATTGGCCTTGTGGATATTATGGGGTGGGGTGAAAGTGCTTTGCTCCAGGCACAGGAAACAAAGGTTGAAACAAAGCAAGAGCCTGGCTGGCTTGTTTGAGGGGGACTTGAGCCTGGAGCTGGGCAAGTGAATAGAAGGTAAGGTCAGGGAAGAAAATGGGCTGGGACAGGGAGGCGGGCAGATGAGGTATGCCAGGTTGGCCACTCTCAGACTTCAGCGTTTGCTCTAGTGACATTCAGATGCAGGCAGGGTTTTGAGCAGCAGTAATCTTACATTATTTCCCCCCCGCTCCTCGAGATGGAGTCTCGCTCTGTCACCCAGGCTGGAGTGCAGTGGTGTGATCTCAGCTCACTCAGCCCACCTCCTGGGTTCAAGTGATTCTCCTGCCTCAGCCTCCCCAGTAGCTGGGACTACAGGTGCGCACCACCATGCCCGGCCAATTTTTGTATTTTTAGTAGAGACGAGGTTTCTCCATGTTGGCCAGGCTGGTCTCGAACTCCTGACTTCAGGTGATCCACCCACCTTGGCCTCCCAAAGTGCTGGGATTACCGGCGTGAGCCACTGTGTCTGGCCAGTCATCTTACATTTTAAAATAATCTCTAGCTGCTATGTTAGAACTGAGTATAGGGGAGTGAGGGCAGAAGCTGACCAGTTATAAGGCAAAAATCTTGGAGTCATCCTTAATTCTCTCATAACTGTTGACTGTACCCAATCACGCGGGTCCTGGGAGCTTCAGGACCTCTCCGGCTCCCTGGACCCTGGTTGCTGGCAGAATGAGTAACTCAGCATCCAGAATGCCTGGGACTGGATCCCCCCCACCCATGAGATGTGCAGGACCAGACCACTTCTCATCCCCTCCACTGCTAGCACCCATCTAAGCAATCCAAGAGTTTTCACCTGAGTGACTGGAAGGAAGGAGCTGCCGTTCACTGAGATGTGGAAGGCCATGAAGGGAGCAAGGTTTTGTTGTGGGTTTTTGTTTTGTTTTGTTTTTTAATAGAGATGGGGTTTTGCCATGTTGGCCAGGCTGGTCTCAAACTCCTGGCCTCAAGTGATCCGCCTACCTCGGCCTCCCAAAGTGCTGGGATTACAGGCATGAGCCACTGTGCCTCACCCCAGAGGAGCAGGTTTTGAAGGGAAAGTAAGGGGGTGAATTTTGGGAAAGTTGAGTTGAGGTATCTATTGGATGTGCAAGTGGAAATGGCAACTGGGCAATAGAATGTGAGTTTGGAGTTGGTGAGAGAGATCTGGCTGGAGGTGTGTATTTGGGGACCATTAGCATTTTGATGGTATAAGAAAAGAAAGTAAGGACCTTTAGTGGGTCTGGGAGAAGATGAGAAACCAGCAGAGGAGACAGAAAATGAGAAACTGGTAAAGCAGGATGAAAACCGAGAGAATGAAGTGTTTTGGAAAGCCAAGTGAAGGAATCCCATCAGGGAGGAGGGAGAGATTAACTGTAGCAAAGGCTGCGGATAGGTTTAAAAAATGAGGAGAGGAAATTGATTGTTGGTTTTAGCAGCTGGGAAGTTACTGATGACCTTGGTAAGAGCGGTTACAGTGGAGGGCTGGGGGCAATGACTGATTGAAATGGATTTAAGATAATGGGGGAGATGGGGAGAAAATAATTGGAGATAGTAAGTGTGGGTTATTGGGGCAAAATGTGGGAGCAGGTAAAATCCACCCTTCGTTGTATATTTCCCTTCTGGGCAGAAGGAGGCCGTGTGAGTCCTGCGTAGCAGCCACAGTGTGCCAGTGACCAGGCAGCCTTAGTGATGGGGCCCTGAGCTGGCGAGGCGGCTGAGGAAGCTGTACATCTGAACTATTCCTCCAACCCTCCACCCTCAGCTGCCAGGAGGGAAAGCAAATATGATTTTCTACTAGGGCCTGCCCAGCCAAAGTTCCAGTCATGGGACGAGGAGATGCTGGATAACGCAGGAGGCGTGATGCGGGAAGAAGGCAGCGGGAGAGGGTTCTGGTAACAGGACTGTCCATAGCCAGCAGGGAATTTAAACCACCTTCCTGCCTATCTCAGCCCAGATGAAAAAACCGTCTGCCAACATTTTCACTTAATTTCTAAGTCCAGGTTGCTGAAATTTCACTAGGGGCAGAAGTTACCCATGCCAAGAACCTTTAATTTTTCCACTGGTCTCAGGACACCAGCTGGAGACGACCTTTTGTGAGGACTTCCTCCCTGTCCCCTCCAGCTCCTCTTCAGAGCCTCAGTCTTCCAGTACCCAGGTCCTGGGTGCTTCAGAACACGGGCCTTCAGCTGAGACCTCTCCAGCTGCCTGGACCCTGGCCGAGTTGCTCAACACCCAGAATTAACTTGGGACTGGAGTCCCCATGTGAGGCCACGGCAGCAGGACCTCTCGGAAGGGCCTGGAGGGGAAAGACCCCGCAGCTCCAGCCTGTAAAGAAGGTGCACGGGGATGGCCACACACAGAGGATTCCCTTGGCAGGAAGGAAAACCATTAGCCCTTTGCTGTTTCTAGATAGCGGAGAATAAAGAGAAATAAGAAGCGTTTTTCGTATGTTCCTATAAAAGTAATGGTTATCTAGCAGTGCGTGACAGTGTGTTATCAAGTGCAGTTAATGACTCAGGGCCCGCTGTTGGTCAGGCTCAGGCCGAGGACAGCACATAATGCCTCTTGGAAGCTCCTCACTCTTCTGTTGCTCGAGTGGACGATCGTCCGTTTATGCCTTAAGAAATCAGCTGGTGACACCACAGAGCTGCTGCTTTTGAGAAGGGGGGCCAAGAGAGTGATTCCTTTCTGGGATGGTATGTAGCCTCTCCCATCTCACGGAGACAATGCCAGCACGTTTTAGAATTTTTGAGGAGACTAGTACACATGATACGGGGTGCAGGGAACTGTGAACTCCGCCCGCCATCCCCAGGACTAACTTCATCTTGTGACGGTGGTGCCTGCGGAGGGGAAGAGGCGGAATGCCCTTCAGGACTCCTCAGTCTGCACCTGGCCCCCCTTGGCCTCCTCCTGCCCCGACCCCTCTCACACTTCTAGGGCCTGTAGCTCCCCCCTGCAGCTATGGACTTTGTCCCTCTTGGCAGGCTGCCAAGCAGCAGAGGTGGGAGCAGCTGACCACGGGGCCCAGTGCAGTTAAACGTTGGCTTGGTTTGTAGAGAAAGAGCAGGCAACGTGAATATGGGGAGGGGCTTGGGCTGGGCCCATCGCTGTTGCTTTCTGGACTGGGCTCTCCACAGTGACTGTTCCTGTCAGCTGCTGGGTTCTCTCTTTCCTGTTTTCCCTCCTGCTCAGCAAACCTTGGATTGATTTATGGACTTCTCAGGCTGAATTATTTGCTGCCTTTCTTTCTTTGTCCTCATCATCAAGTCTCCCTTAGTGCCTGAATTATGGTTGTGTAGATTACAACCTTGAGAAGTGGAAGGTGAAGACCTGGAGAACTGGGTTCCTCATTAACTTACAATAAACCACACATATTTAAAGTGTACAATCTGATAAATTTTGAGATACGTATATACCCATGAAACCACTGCCACAATTGAGATAATAAACATGTCCATCACCTCCAAAACAGTTTCTTCTGTCTCTAATTCCTTCCTCCCAACTTCACTCCTGCCATCGTATCCCAGTGCAATCAGTAATTATGCTAAATGCAAACTAAACGAGTTTGCTTTTCTTAGAATATTATATAGATGGAATCATACAGTGTGTTGATAATTATGATAATTTGATACCACCATATGTTAGTTTGCATTTCTTAGAACATTATATAAATGGAATCATACATATTTTGATAATTATGATACAACATAATTATTTTGAGATTCATTTACAGTTTTCACATATCAGTAGTTTATCCTTTGTTATTGAGGTGTCTTCATATATTCTAACACACAAGTCCTTTAACAGAAATGCATTTTACGAATACTTTTTTTTTCATTCTGTGTTTTGTAATTTTCCTTTTCTTTTTTTGAGATGGATCTCACTGTCGCCCAGGCTGAAGTTCAGTGGTGCAGTCACAGCTCACTGCATCCTTGACCTTCTGAGCTCAAATGATCTTCCCACCACAGCCTCCCAAGAAGTAGCTGCAACTATAGGCGTGTTTCACCATGCCCAGAAAATTAAAAACTTTTTTTTTTTTTTTTTTTTTTTGTAGAGACGAGGTCTCACTATGTTGCCTAGTCTGATCTCAAACTCCTGGGCTCAAGAGATCCTCCTGCCTTGGCCTCCCAAAGTGCTGGGATTACAGGCATGAGCCACTGCACCTGGACTGTTTTCCTTTTCCTAACAGTGTCTTTTGAAGAGAAGGCATTTTAAATAAATAAATAAATAAAGATGAGGTCTGGTTTATCACTTAGTTATTTTACAAACCATACTTTTGATGTCATATAAAGAGATCTTTGCCTAACCCAAGGCCTCATGTTTTCTTCTAGAAGATTTATAGTTTCAGGTTTTACATTTAGGTCTATGTTTCATTCTGGGTTAATTTTTGTATGCAGTGAAGGGATGGGTTGAAGTTCATTTCTCAGAGGTTGTGTAGGTATTCACTTATGCAACACCATTTGTGGAAAAGACTATCCTATTTCCAGTGAACGGCCTTTATTCCTTCATCAAAAATTAGTTGTTTGTGTGTATGTGGGTCTGTTGATGAATTCTACTCTGTTCCATTGATCTGTTTATTTTGACACCAGTACTGTCTTCATTACTGTGCTTGAGGATAATATAAATACCAGGTGGAATTAAGCCTACAATTTTACTTCAGTTCTTCTTTTTCAAAGGTAGGTTTGTTTGTTTGTTTGTTTGTTTGTTTTGTTCTGTTTTGTTTTTGAGACGGAGTCTTGCTCTGTTGCCCAGGCTGGAGTGCAGTGGCGTGGTCTCGGCTCACTGCAAGCCCCACCTCCCGGGTTTATGCCATTCTCCTGCCTCAGCCTCCCGAGTAGCTGGGTCTACAGGCGTCCGCCACTTCGCCCGGCTAATTTTTTTTTTGTATTTTTAGTAGAGACGGGGTTTTACCGTGTTAGCCAGGATGGTCTCGATCTCCTGACCTTGTGATCCGCTCACTTCGGCCTCCCAAAGTGCTGGGATTACAGGCGTGAGCCACCGCGCCCAGCCCTTTTCTTTGTTTTTTTGTTTTTGTTTTTGTTTTTGTTTTGGCTATTTTGGGTCCTTAGCATTTTCAGATGAATTTTAGAAATAATTTGTGAATTTCTACAAGAAAGTCTGTTGTGCTTTTGATTAGGATTGTATTAAATCTATAGATCAATTTGGAAAGAATTGAGATTTTAATGATATTAAGTCTTCTGATCCTGAATATGGTATGACTCTCCATTTATTTAGCTCTTTGTTAATTTCCCTCAGCAATGTTTTGTAGTTGTGAGTGTATATATATCTTTCACAACTTTTGTCAGATTTATTCCTAAGTATTTCATATTTTTGATGCTATTGTAAATGGTATTATTTCCTACATTTTATTTATGGTTGTTTGTTCCTAATACATATACAATTGATTTGTATATGCCCATCCTGTATCCTGCAAACTTACTAAACTCACTGATTGGTTCTAGTAGGGTTTTTTTGTGTGTGTATTCCAAAGGATTTTCTATGTAGAATATCATGTCTTCTGAGAATAAAACAGTGTTATTATTTTCCTTTTAAATTGGAATAACCTTTAATTCCTTATCTTGCCTTATTGCTTTGGCTAGAATCTCCAGTACAATGTTGAATAGAAGTAGTAAGAATAGACACTTGTTTTATTCTCAGTCTTAGCAGTCTTTCACTATTAAGTATGATGTTAGCTGCAGGGTTTTTTGTAGATGCCCTCTATCAAGTTGAGGAAGTTCTCTTCTCATCATCATTGCTGGCAGTTTTCATTAGGAATGATTGTTGGATTCAGTCAAATACTTTACCTATGAAATGATCATATAGCTTTTCTTTTGTTAACAGGATGAGTCACATTATTTATTTGTTTATCCATTTATTTTAGGAGCTGGAGACTACAGCACTATGTTGATTTTTAAAACTGCTAAACCCACTTTGTATCCCTGGGATAAACATTGCTATATAATATGTTGTCCTATTAACATATTGTTAGGTTTGATTTCCTAAAATTGTTTAGAATTTTGGCATTTATGTTCATGACATATATTGATCTTTAACTTTCTTTTCTTATAATGTATTTGTCTGCTTTTATTATCAGGGTAATGCTCACTTTATAAAATTGGTTGGGTAAGCATTCCATCTTTTCAATTTTTTGGAAGAGTTTGTGTAGAATTGTTGTTATTTCTTCCTTAAATATTTGGAGGATTCACTACTGAAGTCATTTGAGCCTGGAAATTTTTGTGGGATGGGTTTAAACCAAAAACGAATTTTCCTTAGTAGTTATAGGGCTATTCAGACTATTTCTTTTTGAGTGGGCTTTGGTAGTTGTGTTTTTTGAGAAAATTTTTTATTTTACCTATATATATGTTGCACTTACTGGCATAAAGTTCTTCATATATTTTCTTATTATTGTTTTAATATATATATAGAACCTTTACTGATGATACCTCTCATTCGTCATGCTGATAATTTGTATCTTCTAAAATTTTATCAATTTTATTATCTCAAAGAACCAGCTTTTGGTTCATGGATTTTCTCTATTTTCCTGTTTTCCATTTTATTGATTTCCACTTTGATTTTTATTTCCTTTGACTTACTTTGGCTTTCATTTGCTCTTATCCTTCTCCTTCCTTCCTTCCTTCCTTCCTCCCTCCCTCCCTCCCTCCCTCCCTCCTCTCTCCCTCCTCCCTCCCTTCCTTCCTTCCCTCCCTACACCCTCATTTCAGCAATAATTTCTCATTTCTTAAGGTGGAAGCTGAGGTAATTGATTTGAAACTTTTCTTCTTTTATCATTTAGTAAATCTCCTAAGTACTGCTTTAGCAGCATGCCACACATTTTGATACTGGATTTCATTTCATTCCATTCAAGATACTTTCTAGGCCGGGCGCGGTGGCTCAAGCCTATAATCCCAGCACTTTGGGAGGCCGAGGCGGGCGGATCACGAGGTCAGGAGATCGAGACCATCCTGGCGAACACGGTGAAACCCCGTCTCTACTAAAAAAAATAGAAAAAAACTAGCCGGGCGCGGTGGCGGCGCCTGTAGTCCCAGCTACTGGGGAGGCTGAGGCAGGAGAATGGCATGAACCCGGGAGGCGGAGCTTGCAGTGAGCTGAGATCCGGCCACTGCACTCCAGCCTGGGCAACAGAGCGAGACTCCGTCTCAAAAAAAAAAAAAAAAAAAAAAAAGATACTTTATAATTTCTCTTTTGATTACTTCAATAGAGCCATAGGCTATTTAGAAATGTGTTACCTAATTTCCAAATAGGTGGAAATTTTCCAAATGTCTTTCTCTGATAGATTTCTAATTTAGTCAGAGAACCGATTTTATGTTACTTGGATCCTTTTACACTTACTGAGATTTGTTCTCTGGTCTAGGATATGGGCCTATCTTGTTAGAATATTTCGTGCTCACTTGAAACTAATGTATATTCTGCTGTTGGACTGCTGGATAGAATATTCAATAAATGTCAACTAAGTTGAGTTGGTTGACATAATTTTCAAATCTTTTATGTCTGTACTGATTTTCTGTATACTTATTCTATAAATTATTGAGAGAGGGCTATTAAAATTTTTAACATTTATCAGGAATTAGTTTATATATTTCTCTTGGTAGTTCTGTCAGTTTTTGCTTCATGTATTTTAAAGCTCTGTTATTAGGTGAATATGCACTTGAAATACTGATTGGTTAATGGACCCTCGAGTAATTGACCCTTTAGTCATTATGAAATGACCTTCTTCACCCTTGGTCATATTCTTTGCTCTGAAATTTACTTTGTGTAACATTAAGATAAACTTTACAGATTTATTTTGAGTAGTATTAGCATGGTATATCTTTCTATCCTTTTACTTTTCACCTCTTCGTGTCTTTTTTATTCAAAGTCATTTTTTTTAAGGCAGCATATAGTTGAGTCTTGTCAGTTTTTTAAAAGCCAATCTAACAATCTCTGTCTTTTATTTGGGATACCTAGACCATTTGCATTTAATACAATTATCCATATAATTAGGTTTAACTCTATCATCTTATTATTTGTTTTCTATTTGTACTATCAGTTATTTGTTTCCCCTTTCCCTCTCCTCCTGCTTTCTTTTGGAATAATTGAATATTTTTTATTATTCCATTGTTAGCTTTCTTGTTTTTGTTAGCTTATTAGCTGTAACTTTGTTGTGTTATTTTAGTGGTTGTTTTAAACTTTGTGGTATACATCTTTAACTTATCACAGTTTATCTTCAAGTGATAACGTACCACTTTGTATATATAAGAACCTTAAAATGTTACAGTTTCATTTCTTTCCTCCTGATCTTTGTGCTATTGTTATACATTTTTATATGTTACAAAATCCATATTACATTGTTTTTATTTTTGTTTACCAATTATCATTTAAAAATATTTGAATAACAAGAAAAACATTCTATGTGTTTATCTATGTAATTACTATTTCTAAAGTTCTTTATTACTTTGTGTAGATTCATATTTCTATCTGGTGATATCATTTCACTCTCCCTGAAGGAGTTTCTTCAACATTTCTTATAGTTCAGTTCTGCTTGTGATAGATCGTTTCAGGTTCTGCATGTCTTAAGGAACAGTTATTTCACTTTCATTTTTGAACAGTATTATTGCGGGGTATAGAATTCCAGGTTGACAGCTTTTTTTTCCCGCCCCCCTCCTTTATTACTTTAACAAATGTGCCTCGTCATCACTGTCTTCTCTTTTGCATTGTTTTAAATGAGAAATTTGATGTTATCTTTGTCTGTACATATGTGTCCTTTATCTCTGGTGACTTTTAAGGTTTTCCCTTAAAAGCTCCATATTCTGGTTTAAGTAATGTGATTATGATGCACCTTGGACTAGTTTAAAAAAAATTTTTTTTTTGTCTTGGTGTTTGTTGAACTTTTTGGATCTATAGGTTTATAGTTTTCATAAAATTTGTAAAAATTTCAGTTATTATTTCTGTAAGCTTTTTCTCACCCTTTTATTTCTTTCATTGACTCCCATTACATTAAGCTGTTTGAAACTGTCTCAGCACTTAGGCACACCTGTTCTTTTTAAAAATTTTCTTTATTTTTTTTTTCTGAGATGGAGTCTCGCTCTGTCACCCAGGCTGGAGTGCGGTGGCACAATCTCGGCTCACTGCAAGCTCTGCTTCCCAGGTTCAAGAATTATCCTGCCTCAGCCTCCCAAGTAGCCACTATGCCAGGCTAATTTTTGTATTTTTAGTAGACACAGGGTTTCACTGTGTTGGCCAGGCTGGTCTTGAACTCCTGACCTCATGATCTGCCTGCCTTGGCCTCCCAAAGTGCTAGGATTACAGGCGTGAGCCACTGCGCCTGGCCAATTTCGTATTTCTATAAATATTCTTGAGCTCTGTTCTGGGACCAGTGAAGTTACTTGCTCTTTTTACGTCTTGCTTTTAAGATTTGTTAGGTAGGACTAGAAGTGTGCTCAGTCTAGGGATAAATATTCCCCATTACTGAGGAAATGTCCTTGTGCATACTCTGCCTAATGCCTGGTGAATCTTGAGATGATCTACTCTGGCAGCATGTGAGCACCATTACCTTTAATCATTTTGAATGGTTCTTTCCCTCACCTCAGTTTTCTCACACGTATGCACTGACTAGTACTCAGTTGAAAGCTTGAGGGGACCCTCTGCCGATAAGCAGCTTTTCCTCTCTGTGCAGCTGTCTCTTCTCTGGTATTCTGTGTCCCATGAATTCTCCCGTCCACTTTGCCAGCAGATGACAGGTCCACGGTAGAGGAAATATCAGTATATCTGGCACCAGTAGTCTTGTCTCCGCCAATGCTCATAGAAGCAGAAGGAGACAGATTACTAGCTTAGTTCATTTCATGTTGCTACAACAGAACACCTGAGATGGGTCATTTATAAGGAACAGATATTTATTTCTTATCGTTTTGGAGGTTGGGAAGTCCAGGGCAGGAGTCCACCTCTGGTGAGGGCCTTCTTTTTCGTGTCATCCCATGGCAGAAGGCAGAAAGGCAAGAGAATATTCATGCAAAAGACAGAGAGCCAAATAAACCTTTTTTTTTTCTTTGACAGGGTCTTGCTCTGTCACCCAAGCTGGAGGGAGGGCAGTGGCACACTCACAGCTCGCTGCAGCCTCGAACTCCCAGGTTTAATCAGTCCTCCCACCGCAGCCTCCCGAGTAGCTGGGATTGCAGGCACAGACAGCCATGCCCAGATAATTTTTTTGTATTTCTTTTAGAGACAGAGTTTTCCCATGTTGCCCAGGCTGGTCTTGAACTCCTGGGCTCAAGTGATCCTCCTACCTCAGCCCCCCAAAGTGCTGGGATTACAGGTGTGAACCACCATGCCTGGCCCAAACTCACTTTTATAACAAACACATTCTCACAGTAATAACATTAATCCATTCATGAGGGCAGAGCCCTCATGACTTACATCTTACTAGGCTCCACGTCCCAACACTGTTGCAGAGGGAATTAGGTTTCCAACACACACACTTTAGGGGATACATTCAAACCACAACAATGACTGAAAGGGCTTCTGATTTCAACCTACTAAAAGACTACCTGACATTAAGAGCAATGATTTCTTTGAAAAGAATTATAGACTGTGGGCTTTGCCAATGCTCCTAGACATCTGTTTTTTAATAAGCTCCTTGTTATTGCCAAAAGTTATGTGTTAGGCAGTAATTGTTCAGTGGGAAACAAACTTTAATTTTTTTTTTTTTTTTTTTTTTTTGAGACGGAGTCTCGCTCTGTCGCCCAGGCTGAAGTGTAGTGGCCGGATCTCGGCTCACTGCAAGCTCCGCCTCCCGGGTTCACGCCATTCTCCAGCCTCAGCCTCCTGAGTAGCTGGGACCACAGGCGCCCGCCACCTCGCCCGGCTAGTTTTTTGTATTTTTTAGTAGAGACGGGGTTTCACCGTGTTAGCCAGGATGGTCTCGATCTCCTGACCTCGTGATCCGCCCGTCTCGGCCTCCCAAAGTGCTGGGATTACAGGCTTGAGCCACCGCGCCCGGCCTGGGAACAAACTTTAATAGGTATAGACTGAAACTTTGCAGTGAAAAAAGGCAAGAGACCGTGTAGTAACACAGTGACTCTTGATCTCTGCTGTGGTTCCAAACATCTAGGCAGCTGTCTCCTGCGGCTTAGCATGTTCCCTACCTCCGAGATTCTGACTGGCAGTATGGGTTGGTCATGGGAGGAGCTGAGTGCAGACCAGGAGGAGAACAGACCCAGGAAATGAACAGCCTGTTTTCTAACCACAGGTGCCTTCTTCATCCCCTACCTCGTCTTCCTCTTTACCTGTGGCGTTCCTGTCTTCCTTCTGGAGACAGCACTAGGCCAGTACACCAGTCAGGGAGGCGTTACAGCCTGGAGGAAGATCTGCCCCATCTTTGAGGGTGAGTAGCTCTGTACCTGATTCCAAAGCATTTTCATTCATGGTTATGAGCCTTATTTGGAATGACTTGAGTGATTAGTAGCAGTTCTGAGGTTAAGACTGCGAGTCTCTAGGCTAAACCCTTGGTTTGTGGGCTGCATGCTAAGCTAGTCAGCTGATCCATCAGAGAATGGGCGAGAAACAGCAGCGAGGATGGGGCTAAGGTTTTAGGTTAAGTAAGTAGAGTGCAAAGCTACTTTAGCTATATGTTTTAAATACATAGCTATGTTGTTGTATTTTAAGACATATTTAAATCAATTATAAAAATTTTAAAAGAGAACTTTAAATGAGAAAAAATTATTTCATTAATAGTTCTATCTTGGCTGGGCGTGGTGGCTCATGCCTGTAATCCCAGCACTTTGGGAGGCCGAGGCGGGTGGATCACCTGAGGTCAGGAGTTTGAGACCAGCCCGGCCAACATGGTGAAATTAAAATACAAAAATACAAAAAATACAAAAAATTAGCTGGGTGTGGTGGTGGGCACCTGTAATCCTAGCTACTCAGGAGGCTGAGGCAGGAGAATCTCTTGAACCTGGGAGGCGGAGGTTGCAGTGAGCTGAGATTGCACCACTGCACTCCAGCCTGGGTGACAAGAGCGAAACTCTGCCTCTTAAAAAAAAAAAAAATTCTATCTTGACACAAGTATTTAAAATTTACAGTATTTAATTTCATTATTTCTCCATATATAGGATTTTCTTTAAGTTTTTATTTTGAAATAATTATAGATTGACAGAGAGTTACAAAAATAGCAGTTTTGCTCAATGATAAATTGAACTCCCAGCCTCAGATAATCCTCTCACCTCAGCGTCCCGCATAGCTGAGATGACAGGTGCATGCCACCACCGTCCACCTTCCCTAGCCCAATTCTGCAGTTTCCCCGCAGGCATTGGCTACGCCTCCCAGATGATCGTCATCCTCCTCAACGTCTACTACATCATTGTGTTGGCCTGGGCCCTGTTCTACCTCTTCAGCAGCTTCACCATCGACCTGCCCTGGGGCGGCTGCCACCATGAGTGGAACACAGGTACGGTCATCTCCCGAGGTTCTGCTTCCTCCTCCCGTTCTGCCACGTTCACCGGAAGTGGGATTGTCCCTGTATCCCAGCTTAACACGGACACACCAGAAATCACCCAAGCAGATCATGGAGAGCTTATGTCAAGAATAAGATCGACAATTCACCAGCCTCACAGGCAAAATGTCAGGAACTTTTTAAAGAAAAAATTAACATCTTCAATGAGAACTGACCACTTTTATGTTGTTTAGCCATTTACTTAAATCAACTTGGAATATAGTTAGTTTGATATATGGATACGTGTCTTGTTCCTTCATTTGTTTCTCATATCTTCTTTCTGATACATTTTGGGTCTTTCAAACTTGCAATTCATCCGGACTTGCCTGTCGGGGTGGCAGAGGCGGGAGAAAATCCGCATACAAGTGGACCCGCACAGTTCGGATCCATGTTGTTCAAGGGTCCGCCGTGATTTATAATAGCAATTGCAGTCGTGTGTCACTGAATGACAGGGGTACACTCTGAGAAATGCACTGTTGGCATTTTGTCCTGTATGAACATCACAGAGTGCACACACACACCCCTACATGGCACAGCCCATCACACACCTGGGCTGCGTGCTGTAATACTGTACTGAACACTGTAGGCATGTGTAGCACAGTGGTAGGTGTTTGTGTATCTAAACATAGTGAAACCTAGAAAAGGTACAGTGAAGATGCAGTATTTTATAATCACATGGGAACACTGTCATATAGGTGATCCGCTGTTGACTGAAATGTTGCTGTGTGCTGCATATCTGTAATTTCTCCTGTGCTTGTAAGACTACCTGAGCCACCCGTGGTAATAGAACTACTGACTCTAATGTGTAGAAAGTAACGACAACAGGCTGGGCGCGGTGGCTCACGCCTGTAATCCCAGCACTTTGGGAGGCCAAGGCAGGAGGATCACGAGGTCAGGAGATCAAGGCCATCCTGGCTAACACGTGAAACCCCGTCTCTACTAAAAATACAAAAAACTAGCCAGGCGTGGTGGCGGGTGCCTGTGGTCCCAGCTACTCGGGAGGCTGAGGCAGGAGAATGGCGTGAACCCGGGAGGCGGAGCTTGCAGTGAGCTGAGATCCGGCCACTGCACTCCAGCCTGGGCGACAGAGCGAGACTGTGTCTCAAAAAAAAAAAAAAAAAAAGAAAGTAACAACAACAACAAAAATATCTAGAGCAATGCTGTCCAAAAGAACTGTCTGTAATGATGAAAATGTTCTTTGCACTGTCCAATACGGTAGCTATTAATACCAGCTACATGTGGTTATCTATTGATTTACCTTTTCTGGGCAGTCGCAGTGAACCAGTGTAGGTTTGGCGTGACTCCTACATGTGGTTATTGAGCATCTGAAATGTGGCAAGTGGTCGGAGGAACAGAACTTTGACATGTGCATTGAATGTTAACTTAAACAGCCACAGGTGGCTCGTGGCTGCCCCAGTGGACAGCGTGGCTGGAGAGCACAGGGGACACTCTTCAGCTTGGATTCTTGGCACATCCCTCCTTGTCCAAGTATCTTCCAGTGCCAGTCAGCGAGGCCCTACCCCTTTGAAGTGAGCTAGCCGTGATTAACTCTTTCTTTCTTTTTTATCTTTTTGTTTGTTCGAGATGGAGTCTTGCTCTGTCGCCCAGGCTGGAGTGCAGTGGTGTGATCTCGGCTCACTGCAAGCTCCACCTCCCGGGTTTAAGCAGTTCTCTGCTTCAGCCTCCTGAGTAGCTGGGATTACAGGTGCCCACCACCACGCCCAGCTAATTTTTTGTATTTTTAGTAGAGATGGGGTTTCACCATTTTGGTCAGGCTGGTCTTGAACTCCTGACCTTGTGATCCCCCTGCCTAAGCCTCCCAAAGTGCTGGGATTGCAGGTGTGAGCCACCGCACCTGGCCCAATTCTTTCTTGCTCAGATAAGTTACTCAATTCTGAACTGGAGTTTGAATCCTTTACTTACCCAGAAAAGCATTTTGCGTGGTTAGCATGATATTCTTTATCCCTTCATGACCTGACGCCTGTCTATGTCACCACCTCACCGTTACCTCCCTCGCCTTGTACTTGCTGCTCCCCTTCCAGGCACGTCTTTGTGCATCACTACCACCGCCTCCATTCCACCCTGATTTTTCAAAGGGAAAGTAAACCTTGGGGGTACCTCCTCTGATACCCCAAGACCGCATGAGGCTCTTCTTAAATGTGTCTGGTGGCACCTGCACTGGCCCCGGCCCTACTGCTGCACTTCCCTCACTTTTCTTCTGCTTGTTGACTTGATTTTCCCACTAGTCATCAGATCGTGAGAGCAGAAAAGGTGTCTTTATCTCCACAGCTTCTCTGCCTAGCACGGTGCTGGCTCTATCATAAGCACTCAAAACTATTGACTGAATGAATCGAGGTTTGAAGATCTGTTTTGTTATAATTAGTCTGGGGGCAGTGGCTCACGCCTGTAATCCCAGCACTTTGGGAGGCTGAAGCCAGTGGATCCCTTCAGCTCAGGGGTTTGAGACCAGCCTGGGCAAGATGCTGAAACCCCATCTCTACTAAAAATACACAAATTGTGCCGGGGTGGTGGCTCACACCCATGGCCCTCGCTACGTGGGAGGCTGAAACAGGACCGCTTGAGCCTGGGAGGTGGAGGTTGCAGTGAGCCGAGACTGTGCCACTGCGCTCCAGCCTGGGTAGTAGAGAGAGACTTGGTCTCCAAAAAAAATCTGTTTTATTGTAATTCTTTAGCTTTATGTATATATTTCTTTTCTTCGTTTTTATTTTATTTTTAAAAATATCTTTGTGTACTGAAACTAGCCTTGACAACCAGCTCGTCAGAGAGTAAAGATTTTATCCAGATCTCAGTGGAGGCCGTCTTAAAACGATTTTGTCAATTTTTGGTGGCCTAGAGTGTTTGCTTCAGGGCATCGTTAGGCCTATCTTCCTTTGGATCGACTGGCGGTCTCTGGGACAATTCTGAGGCAAATTGAATACCTGAGTGTTATTTTTTGACATTGTTGACATCTCTCCCGGTGAGCCTGGTTTTACTCAGAGCCCAGCATTTGAACAGCACAAGACACGCCGTCCTGCCAAGATGAAATAATGCTTTTCTGGGTGTGCTGCGGTGTCAAGGAAGTGAATGGTTTAGTGGACAGAGCTCCCAGCTAGCCTTGTTGAGCTCCTGCTATATGATACCAGGCTCTGTTCTGAGCACTGGGAACATGGTAATAAACAAAAACAAAGACCTCATCCTCCTGGCCACCCTCATTCTAGCGGCGGGAGGTAGAGACGTAAACAAAACAAGTGGACGAGACGCGTCCGGGAGGTAGAGACGTAAACAAAACAAGTGGACGAGACGCGTCCGGGAGGTAGAGACGTAAACAAAACAAGTGGGTGAGACGCGTCCGGGAGGTAGAGACGTAAACAAAACAAGTGGGTGAGACGCGTCCGGGAGGTAGAGACGTAAACAAAACAAGTGGACGAGACGCGTCCGGGAGGTAGAGACGTAAACAAAACAAGTGGACGAGACGCGTCCGGGAGGTAGAGACGTAAACAAAACAAGTGGACGAGACGCGTCCGGGAGGTAGAGACGTAAACAAAACAAGTGGACGAGACGCGTCCGGGAGGTAGAGACGTAAACAAAACAAGTGGACGAGACGCGTGCGGGAGGTAGAGACGTAAACGAAACAAGTGGACGAGACGTGTCCGGGAGGTAGAGACGTAAACGAAACAAGTGGGCGAGACGCGTGCGGGAGGTAGAGACGTAAACAAAACAAGTGGGTGAGACGCGTCCGGGAGGTAGAGACGTAAACAAAACAAGTGGACGAGCCGCGTCCGGGAGGTAGAGACGTAAACAAAACAAGTGGGTGAGACGTGTCCGGGAGGTAGAGACGTAGACAAAACAAGTGGACGAGACGTGTCCGGGAGGTAGAGACGTAAACAAAACAAGTGGACGAGACGTGTCCGGGAGGTAGAGACGTAAACAAAACAAGTGGACGAGACGCGTCCGGGAGGTAGAGACGTAAACAAAACAAGTGGCTGAGACGCGTCCGGGAGGTAGAGATGTAAACAAAACAAGTGGACGAGACGTGTCCGGGAGGTAGAGACGTAAACAAAACAAGTGGACGAGACGCGTGCGGGAGGTAGAGACGTAAACGAAACAAGTGGACGAGACGTGTCCGGGAGGTAGAGACGTAAACGAAACAAGTGGGCGAGACGCGTGCGGGAGGTAGAGACGTAAACAAAACAAGTGGGTGAGACGCGTCCGGGAGGTAGAGACGTAAACAAAACAAGTGGGTGAGACGTGTCCGGGAGGTAGAGACGTAAACAAAACAAGTGGGTGAGATGTGTCCGGGAGGTAGAGACGTAAACAAAACAAGTGGGTGAGACGTGTCCGGTTAGAAAGCAGCAGGACATGTCATGTTAGAAGACGGGCTATGGAGGAAAATAAGACAGAGACTGTGAGTTTTATGGGTGGGGCTGCAATTTTCAGTGGCATGGTCAGGAATGGCCTTACTGAGATGCCCCTTCAGCACTGGTCTCAAGGAGGAGGGGAACGAGGCATTGAGCTGGGGGACAAGAACTCTAGGAGGAAGGAGCTGGGGCGGCACCTAACACGCCCCGTGTGCGCAGGGAACAGGGTGGATGTGGGAAGGCAGGTGGCTGAGGGAACGGTGCGGGAATGGATCCAGTAGGGCCTTGAAGGCAACTAAAGGGGTTGCGGCTTCTTCCTTTGAGTGGGATGGGAAACCGATTGGAGGCCTTGACCTGGGGTGTGACATAGAGTGATCTAAGGTTTAACAAAATGGAGATTTCACGAGGGGAGCAAGGGTGAAAACTGAAGGCCAAGTAGGAGCCGGGAGCGGATGGTGCCTACCCTCTACCAGGGTGGTGGTAGTAGAGGTGACAAGAAGGATCCGTCTAGGTATTTTGAAGGTGGAACCCAGACAACTTGCTGACCTGGGTTCCGGCCTGCGCTTGCTCATTCATGAGCAGATACAGGCCATTTCTAAGGCGATCCACTGTCTTCATGGGCACAATGGGGAAAACAGTATCTGTTTTAATATTTCCCAGGATTAGGATTATTGTATTTATCAAACATAAAAAAGTCAATACTCTTTGTAAAACTCCAAAGTCACATACAAATAATGAGACCATTTATTGAGCACTCTACATCCATGTTTTCATTTAATTTCTTATCAATCCTACGTAATGGATCTCACTATCTGCATTTTAGAGACGAGGGAAGCCAAACACAGAGAACTGAGTTATAACTTACGCCCAGATGCACAGTTCATACCCGGGGGGTCAGCATTCAGGCCAGAGCCTTCCAGCCTGTGCTCTTGGCCATTCTGACACGTCACTTCCCCAGAAACCGTTCTTATTATTCCTCAAAGGCGGTGACTTTGCACAGCGTGCCTACCTAGAAATGTTAGTGTGCTTTGAAGCAGCTGGTCTGGAGAGCATCTTTCCTGTTGCCATCTGATCATGCTTAAGGAGAATATATACCCAAGCATCTATGTACCCACATGTCCAAGTGTGCAGTAGAGAGTCAGCTGCGTTTGTTGAGGTTACCGTGTGTGGGAGGATGTTTTGTGCAGATAACCTTAGCCTGGCTTCTGCCAAACACCTTCCTTCCCATTCTCCTAGAATTTCACCCCGCTCTCTAGTTGTGTCATATGCTGGCTGGTGATTTTTCTCTTTTTTCCCTCCTCGTGACCCATGGCTAGAACACTGTGTGGAGTTCCAGAAGACCAACGGCTCCCTGAATGGCACCTCTGAGAACGCCACCTCTCCCGTCATCGAGTTCTGGGAGTAAGTGAGACCCTTCCCCACCCAGTGTGGGCCATGTGTTCAGAAGAAGGGTATGGGGAGGAGGTCACACCAAGGTCACTCTCAATAGACAGCAAGGGAAGAATTTCCACTAAGTGGCTTTTTTCTGTGGTGCCCGTGTTTGTGGTTATTGCAGGACTCGTTTCAGAGATAAGACTCTTGCAGTTCTCCTTGGGCTGTGCCTGGCCTTCCTTGCCTGCACCCCTGCCCCTCGTCAGAGTGTGTGTGTACATATGTGCTCTCACTCCGCACTTCCTCCTCCCTGTGGCTGCAAGTGTGTGGACTGTGACCCACCCCTCCCCCCAGTATTGATATTCACCCAGGGCAAGAGTCCTGCTGTCAAAAAGTCCTGAAACCTTGGTTGGGAACATAGGTGCCTGCACCTCCTTCCCCTGGCTGGGGAGAAAGCACTTGGAGCAAACTTACCTGGGACAGTCTCCATTCTCCACCTTTCTGCAGTCTCCGTTCTCCACCTTTATGTCCACCTCCAGCTCTGCAGTCTCCGTTCTCCACCTTTATGTCCACCTCCAGCTCTGCAGTCTCCGTTCTCCACCTTTATGTCCACCTCCAGCTCTGCAGACTCCGTTCTCCACCTTTATGTCCACCTCCAGCTCTGCAGTCTCCGTTCTCCACCTTTATGTCCACCTCCAGCTCTGCAGACTCCGTTCTCCACCTTTACGTCCACCTCCAGCTCTGCAGTCTCCGTTCTCCACCTTTATGTCCACCTCCAGCTCTGCAGTCTCCATTCTCCACTTTTATGTCCACCTCCAGCTCTGGGCTAAGGATGGCCTCATGTAAAGAGAGCAGAGAAGCCTTTGGACAAGAGCCGGGAGGCACAGCTCGGCTCCACTGTCCCAGGAACGGGGCCACAAAACTGAGCAGAAAAAGTAAGCCAGGTTCAACCCTTCTTTCCCCAGGCGGCGGGTCTTGAAGATCTCTGATGGGATCCAGCACCTGGGGGCCCTGCGCTGGGAGCTGGCTCTGTGCCTCCTGCTGGCCTGGGTCATCTGCTACTTCTGCATCTGGAAGGGGGTCAAGTCCACAGGCAAGGTTCGTGTGGGGAGCTCCTGCCCCTCCCATCCCCGGACTCCCTGTCCTCACTAGGGGCTGTCACCCAGGAGTTCTCGAAGCTGTGGCCCCGTCGAGGATGGGAGGTGATGACCCAGCAAGGATTTGATGCAGCTTCCGTCCTTGCTTCTGTGCCTCTCCTGGATTCACGTGCTTCTGGATTTTGGGACTGGAAGAGAGCAAGAAGGACAGGAAGGACACTTCCAGGGTAATCTGATCTTGGAATTGATGATGTGTGGGCACATTGCAAATTGAACACGAGTCATGGTTCCCTAATTCATACAACAGTTCTTTGGAAAAAGAATTCCATGAAGACACTTCATCTCAAAATGACTCTTAACCCACTCAAGAATTCCAGGGGACTCTTTGCCCTGGAGCAAAGAGGGCATTCTGAATTCTTCCGAACTCTTGCCCTGGGGGCCTCTCCTAATCTGGCTGCCTGGTTGTGCTAAGCTATGTGAGGACAGGGGTCATGTGTCACAAATCTTTTCATATCTGACAATCCTTGCCATGAATGCCAAGCACACTTGTTGGGAGAATGCCAAATGTCATTCAGTCACTCAACAAATATTTATTGAATATGTGTCAGGGGAGGCGGGAGCTTTTAGCTGGAGGGAGGAAGGGAAGAGGGGAGGCTGTGGCTCAAGGGATAGGGGAGATGGAACTATATCAGGGAACCGGCCCCTAGTATTTCAATGTAGGTTCTTTCTATTTTTCATAAGTGTCAGCCAACTGAGAAATAAAGAGAGACAGTACAAAGAGAGGAATTTTATAGCTGGGCTGCCGGGGGCGACATCACATATCAGTAGGACCGTGATGCCCACCTGAGCCTCAAAACCAGCAAGTTTTTATTAAGGGTTTCAAAAGGGGAGGGGGTGTAAGAACAGGGAGTAGGTACAAAGATCACATGCTTCAAAGGGCAAAAAGCAGAACCACTAATAAGGGTCTAACAAAGATCACATGCTTCTGAGGGAACAGGACAAGGGGCAAAAGTAGAGCTACTAATAAGGGTCCAACAAAGATCACAGGGCAAAGGGCAGAAGCAGAACTACTGATAAGGGTCTATGTTCAGTGGTGCATGTATTGTCTTGATAAACATCTTAAACAACAGAAAACAGGGTTCGAGAGCAGAGAACCAGTCTGACCACAAATTTACCAGGGCGGAGTTTTCCCCCACCCTAGTAAGCCTGAGTGTACTGCAGGAGACCAGGGCGTATCTCAGTCCTTATCTCAACTGCATAAGGCAGACAATCCCAGAGCAGCCGTTTATAGACCTCCCCCGAGGAACGCATTCCTTTCCCAGGGTATTAATATTATATTCCTTGCTAGAAAAAGAATTTAGTGATATCTCTCCTACTTGCACGTCCACTTACAGGCTCTCTGCAAGAAGAAAACTATGGCTCTTTTTGCCCGACTCCACAGGCAGTCAGACCTTATGGTTGTCTTCCCTTGTTCCTCAAAAATCGCTGTTATTCTGTTCTTTTTCAAGGTGCACTGATTTCATATTGTTCAAACACATGTGTTTTACAATCAATTTGTACAGTTAACACATTTATCACAGTGGTCCTGAGGTGATGTACATCCTCAGCTTACAAAGACCACAGGATTAAGAGATTAAAGTAAAAACAGGCATAAGAAATTATAAAAGTATTATTTGGAAACTGATAAATGTCCATGAAATCTTCACAATTTATGTTCCTCTGCCGTGGCTCCCAGCCGGTCCCTCCATTCGGGGGGTCCCTGACTTCCCGCAACAGAACTAAACAGCTGCGGGCGAGCTGGGAGCAGGAGGAACACTCCCTTGACCTTTTCTGAGGAGCTCCTGCCCCTGCCTCCTGCCCCTGCCACTTCCTCACTCACAAGCTCCTTGTCTCTCATTTGCCCATGACTAGGTGGTGTACTTCACGGCCACATTTCCTTACCTCATGCTGGTGGTCCTGTTAATTCGAGGGGTGACGTTGCCTGGGGCAGCCCAAGGAATTCAGTTTTACCTGTACCCAAACCTCACGCGTCTGTGGGATCCCCAGGTAAGAAACCACAGACAGGAGCCCTCACGTGACTCCCAGGGCACCTGAGCTCCAGGCTTTCCCTGCACTCTGGCAGGGAACCCCTGCACCTAGCACTACCCTAGGATGTCCACAGTGGTAACAGGGGTGCACCCTTCCTTCTCTAGATATCTGTTTGTTGCTGGAAAGGGGTCCCAATCCAGACCCCAAGAGAAGGTTCTTGGACCTTGCACAAGAAAGAATTTGGGGGGAGTAGAATAAAGCAAAAGCAAGCTTATTAGGAAAGTAAAGGAGGCCAGGTGCGCTGGCTCACGCCTGTAATCTCAGCACTTTGGGAGGCCGAGGTGGGTGGATCATTTGATGTTAGGAGTTCAAGACCAGCCTGGCCAACATAGTGAAACCTCCCCCTCTACTAAAAAATACAAAAATTAGCCGGGCGTGGTGGTGGGAGCCTGTAATGCCAGCTACTCGGGAGGCTGAGGCAGGAGAATCACTTGAACCCGGGAGGCGAATGTTGCAGTGAGCTGAGATGGTGCCACTGCACTCCAGCCTGGCCAACAGAGTGAGACTCTCTCTAAAATAAAATAAAATAAAATAAAATAAAATAAAATAAAATAAAATAAAGGAATAAAGAATGGCTGCTCCATAGGTAGGATGCCCCAGGGCTACTGGTTGCCCGTTTTTATGGTTATTTCTTGATTATATGCTAAACAAGGGGTGGGTTATTCATCAGTTTTCCGGAAAGGTGTGGGCAATTCCCAAAACTGAAGGTTCTCCCCCGATTTCAGACCATAGAGGTTAACTCCCTTCGCATTTGTAAACTGTCATGGCACTGGTGGGAGGGTCTTTCAGGCATGCTAACGCATACTAATTTGCATGTAAAGAATGGTGAGGAAGACCAGAGGTCACTTCTGTCGCCATCTTGGTTTTCGCGGGTTTTGGCTGTCTCCTTTACTGAAACCTGTTTTATCAGCAAGGTCTTTATGACCTGTGTCTGGGGACGTGACGACCTACTGTCTCATCCCGTGACTGAGAATGCCTCACCTCCTGGGAACGCAGCCCAGTAGGTCTCAGCTTTATTTCACCCAGCCCCTGTTCAAGCTGGAGTTGCTCTGGTTCAAATGCCTCTGACGTGTTAGCAGCTGTTTGTGGTCAAAAGGTGTCGGACACTGTCCCTTCTTGGGTTCACAGCTGCCGGGGAACCCAGGCAAATATTACTAGGGTAATATTTCTAATAATGTTTCTCAAGGGCCCCAAGTGTCACTCACAGTCCTTACTTGGGTATCCTTCTCCCATCCTCTCCCCACCCACTTCATACATTTATCTCTTAGGGGCTTGTCTCCTACTGAGCTTCCTCTTTAATTCTTACCCCTCAATCTGCCTCCTGGTTCCCTCCCTCTGCCCATGTGACCCACGTCTAGGTCTCAGCTCCCTGGCCCTGCCCTCAGCCAGCTGGGCTAGTGTTAAGTTTCCCTGTCAGATGTCCAGAGACTCCGGGTCTCCTCCCCACCCTGCCTTCATGGTCTGCACTCCCTCTGCTACAGCTTTTTCACCGTCCGGGTAGGGAGAGCTGGTGTTGCCTGCTGCCTGAAGGGGGAATGGGCCGCCCCTGCCTCTGACAGGTCTCTTGCCTTCCCCTCTTTGGCAGCCGGTTGAAAGCTGGCAAAGCTAGGAGGTGTTGAGGGCCGGAGGGGAGCGTGGGTAATCTCTGCCCCAGAGGCCCTGAAATGTTACCCGGTTATGCCTCCTGGGCGCAGAGGCCACCCTGCCGGGGGAGTGAGTGTGCGACCTGGAGACCCTCCTCTTGTTGCTGGAGGATCTCTCTGTGTCTGTGAAAGAAGCCCCAAGGAGACATAAGGGCGAGTGGCTCCCAGCACATAGAAGACACTGGGATGGCTCCAAACGTTTTAAAATAGTCGGGCACCAGCATATTCACGACGTTGCTGACAGGGAGCAAGAGAAAGGGGACAGGCACACCGAGGCTGGGAGCTCCGTGCGCACAGGGGCGACAGCTCCCCCTGGTGCGGAACGTCAGGCGATCCGGAAGCCACGCCGTTCTCCGTCTCCTGGCCGCTGCGGCCCGGTTTTGATTCTTTCATCCTGAGCTCTACTGGGACGCTGTGGCTTCTGGAAGCAGCCAGACCACTGCTCTTCAGAAACCTCCCTGCAGAGTCGAGTAGCCCTGGTCCTGAGTGTTTCTCAATAACCCTCTGGTGGGATAGAGGCTTATCTTTCCCTTCTCCCATTTCTCAGACAGCACAGAGATAAGATTGCTACTGCCGCATGTCCACGCAGGGTACTAGGGCTGCAGTCAGACTTTGGAGCCAAACTGTCGAAGCACAACTGGGATCCTTCTAGGACCCCAGTGCATGTTCCTCATTGTAAGATGAGCCCACCGTGGCCTAAGTTTGTGCAGCCAGTAATTATGGCAATTACCAGGCAAAGGATATCTTTGTTTTGTGAATCATAAGTCCTTTGACTTACCTAGAACCAAAGGGCTGTGGTGGACAGTAGGCGGCGAGCAGGAGTTGTGGGGGAAGCTGAGAGGAGGGGAGGCTTTGAAGGCCGGGTGAAGAGTTTGGCTTGGACTCCCCGCACACGAGAAAGCCACGGGGGTTCTGGAGCGGCAGAGTTGAGAACCAGTGGCTAAGCTACGAAGATCACTGACCACCTTTGTCCGCAGGTAGGCCAGAGAGGATGCAGGCAGGACCAGGAAAGGTGACAGGCAGGGAGGAAGGACAGAGGGGCTCAGTATTTCCACAACAGATTCACGGCTTTGTCCTGATCAGCTATTTACAGCTAACTACTAGGGCGTGCTTCCTCTGTCCCTGACATCGTTCAGAGGCTTACATGCCTTATTTCAGCAAACGCTCACAGCAGGTCAACCAGGCAACCCCATTTTATAGATTAGGACATTAAGGCCTAGAGAGCTTCACGCATATTTTCACCCTCATACCTGCAGCTGGGACTGGGTCCGAAGGGTGACAAATGCCGTGCACTTTATGGTCCACTCTTGGAGACGAGGTCCCTGGCTGCTCACCTTTGTTTCTCTCACAGCTTATCAGAAAAAACCTGAATGAATCTACTACGAGTATCTACTACGTGCCGAACCTGTTCCAGTGCCATGTTTGGTACATAATAGCTTCCAGAAAACATAAAGAAGGTGGACCGGGTGGCTTTCAAGTTCTGAGCATTAATGAGGCCCTAAGTCTGTGTCTGGGTGACTGCAGGGACAAAGACCTCTTTCAGCCTGTGGTCCGGGATACCGTTCTTTCCATTCCAGCCAGCTTTGGGCCGTGCAGGCAGCGTCTGTCTTCCAAGTGCTTTGGGGCGGTGGGGAGGGGGCTGGGCCAAGTGCCAGGACGGGTCCTGAGCGGCCGCCTTCTCTGCCTGGTCCAAGTCTCATGCTGAAGCTGGGCCTTTGTTGTCAGTGAACACAGCAGCACCTGCGGGGCGTGGGGGCTCTGCCAGAGCCCTAATTGAATCTCGTTGGCACTCCCCGGGAAGTGTGATTATTCTCACTGGCATTTGCCTGGCACTCGAGAAAGGTGCAAAATTTCTTCTCCGCGACACAGAGACCAAAGGCGGATCTCTCTGCCAAGCACTGAGGCTGGTGGTTGGGGGCCAGGCAGAGACCACGCTGTGCTCCCCTCTTGTTTGCTCCCCTTTTCCTGCCAGGCTCGCTGTGTGGGGGGCAGGTTGCTGCCTTTCCCGGTGTTCCCAGGCCTTGTCTCGTCCCCCTGGAGAGTGGCCACTGGAGACCCAGGGCTCTGCTGGAGCCCTGCGCTTTGTTCAGGCCACTCGTTTCTTTCCTGGGTCCTGGCCCTGTGCCCGTTCTGCTGCACTTTAGGAGATTGCCAAAGGCGGGGGACGGGAGGAGGGCACCAAAGAGCCCTCCTGGAACCTTTTAAATCCCTACGTGAAGCAAGTCTAAGGAAAGGTTTGTTTAGGGAGGAAGTTGAAATCACCGATTAGAACTAGTCTTTATTTTAGCATTGAAATCCAATCTATGCCACCTCATTACCAATGAAAGATGAGTTGCTTTTTAAAATAATAGCAGTAAACAGTGGCCAAAGCTAACCTTATTGCGTCCTCCTTATTTGCCAGGCCCTTTGCCGAGTGCTTGACACAGTCCAACCCTGTGAGTGTGGGGTCAGCCTCATCTTACAGAGGGAGAAACAGAAGCTTAGGGAACCCAAGAAACTTGCCCAGAATCACAAAACTAGCACGCGGGGGAGCTTGGGTTGATCTCAAGTAGTTTTTCAAAGACTACTGTCTTATTCACCGTGATCGATATTTCCAAAGAATATGAATTATTTGAGAGTTTTAAGAGCTGCTTTTTATCATTCTAGAAGGTGAGATAGGAAACGAATATTTATTTATGTGTTAGGCATTTCACATACATTATTTGTTATTATACCCATTTTCCTCATGAGAAAAGGGAGGTTCAGGGAGGTTAAGTGAGTTGCCTAAGGTCACACAGCCAGCAATTAATAAAGTCAGGAATTGAGCCCAGATTAACGTAACTTCAGAGCCCGTGCTTTTCCGTCACACCACATTGCCTTCCTAAAAACAGTAGAGAGAGATGGATAATTCTGGGGGTTGGACTTGAGGCTGAAAACATTTCTCCCAGATCCCCTCTCTTCCTCTTTCCCCCCAAGACCTCTTTTTACCTGCGTTCCACCGAGCATTTTTCACACTTGTTTTTCCCTCGGTCGGCCTTCTGCCCTAGCCAAAGACATGTCAGAGCTTTCTTCCAGAAACCAGAGCTCCTGGCGTGGGCAGGGGGTGGGCGCCTGTGGTGGGAATGGAACAGCTTGCTCTGCGTGTCCCTCAGCCCTGCTTCTGACCCTGTTCTTTTCCCCATCCCAGCAGGCTTGTCGGGCAGCAGCTGTGTGGGGAGCTGCGGCTTGCCAAGCTCCCAGCGAGGGGGCTGTAGTCAAAGGCTTTGGTCAAAGAGTGCATTGACCCTTGTGCTCTGGGTTTCCAGCCCTCCTGCTGCATTTTCCTTGGTTCTCATTAATGTCTCCCCCAACTCAGTCTCCACATGACCCCACTCTGACCTCCCGCCCCTGCCGAGGCGAGGTGAATGGCCAAGTCACGATTTCTCTTATTATTCCTTCCCAAGCACAAGTTCACAAAGCTGCCCATCTCAGGCTTGTGCTTCTGCCTGTGTGTGGGCAGCTACAGTGTGCTTCCTTGGGAACTCATGGCCCGGTGTGCACCCAGTGCACTGCCAGGCCCGGGAGCAAACGTCCAAGGCGTGAGGCCTCCAGGCTCCTGAGCCACATCCTGAATGACCTTTGTGGGAGGAGGTGCCTGACCTCATGAAGGGGCAGTACCCAGGAGACACGCACTGGTCCTGAGCCCCTCCACCTCTCACCCTGGGGAAACGCTTTCTCTATAAGCTCAGGGCCTTTCGCCAGAAGGTCCTGCTCTTGAAGCTGCCAATAACGTAGCCGGTGAAGCAGGAATAAGATAGAACCAAATGACTTTCATGCCAAAGTCAGTGAGTTTTCCTGAGATGACTATCTGTGCACGATCTGTGTGGTAGAGTTTTAGAAGAGAAAAGGATTTGGAACATCTCAAAGGAGGAAACAGACTGGCCAAGGCATCTCAAAACTGGTGTGGCATCACACTGAAACTTTTTTTTTTTTAACTGGGAGAAGCGAGACGCTGAAATTTGCAAGCACTCCCCTTGCCTGTCCTCAGGGTTTGTTTCCTTCTCTAGCATTCCCACCGTTTCCTTCTCTAGCATTTCATTCCTACCACTTCCTTCTCTGTGTGATTTCCTCACTGGCTCCAGCCCCTCCAAATCCTCCTCTGTGCTTCTTGCTGCTGACCCCTTGTTCCTGGTGGCGCCTCCTGCCTCACAGACCATCTCAGGACGGGATTCCCAGTGAACTCAAGAATGGGAGGCTGGAGACATTCTCCCCTTCCCCCTACCGTCTTCCCTACTCTGTCCCTGGCCCTGCAGAATGGAAACATGATAAGAGGATGGGTGCCCTGGGTGCACCCCGATAGGGGCATCCCATACCTGGTGACCATTAGGATCACCCAGGAAGCTCTGAAAAGGATACGAGTTCTGGGTTCTCCTTCAGGCCTAGGGATTTAGCGTCTCGACTGGGGATGCTGACTGAGGAATCGGCGTGATTCTGAGGCGGTCAGCCTGCTGATGGATCCCTCGGGCCCCTACACTGCTGAGGAATGTGGCCGCTTTGGTAGGGGTGAGCGTGAAAGGAGGGAGCAAGGGGTAGGGGCTGAGGGTGGTGACCATGCCTAGGCAGGCAGGCAAAGACCAGGAAGGGACTGAGGAATTGGAGGCCTGATATTAGCGGAAGGGAGTGATGAAAGCAATAGAGGGTTTTGTGGAAAGTAGGGGCCTGCTTGGGGGTACCGGAATGAGGCTGAGCAAAAGACACAGACAGGTCATCCGGTACCCTTTCCGTTAGGAACACAGACATGTGAGGAACACCTGCTTGGATGTCTGCGTCCATAGCAGGGTGCTCCCTGGCTGTGCGCACGTCGCCGGGGCAGGAGCGCCTGGGGAGGGTCCTGCAGATCTGCGGGGTCACTCGGTCCTGTTGCCTTGATGTTCTTTCTGTCTGGGATGTTATTCTAGCTGTTAGATCTAAATCACAACATGCACAGGCTGGGCGAGCCAGCTGAGATAATAACAATAACAGCCAACTCTATGTTTAGCTGGACTGTGATTTTTCCCCTCCCAAGCACTACAAAGCCCTTTTCAAGGTGTTTCTGTTCGTCCTTTTGCCTTTTTGCGGGCCGCGAATTACTCTCCCTGTCTGCAGACAGAGGTGGCTGAGATGTGAGGGGCAAAGCTATGTACTGGTGGGAGCCCTGATGTTAGGGAGAGTGTTCCGGAGACCCTGTGCCTGGATTCCTCCACACTGGTCACAGGAGAAAGTGGGGGCAGAACCTAGGATCCAAACCTTGACAGGAGACCTAACTTTGTTCTAGAGCCCTGTCCCACCCTCCTACACACTTCCACCACGGGTCTTTTAGTCTTTTTCGTTTTCTTTGAATGCTTAATGCCTGTCCTATCCTAGTAGTGCCCAAGAAACTTCATCCAGGAGCCCAGGGAGTAGAGCCCACTGGGGTGACAGAGGTCGCAGGATGCCAGTGTTGGCTGAGAACAGGTTTCTCACCATCCCTAGCCAGTGTCTGGCTCAGCCACGTGCCTATGTCCTTCCATGGCTTGAATGGCCCGGCTTTCCTAGGAGTTCACCTTTCTTGCCCTTTCCCTTTGTAGGTGTGGATGGATGCGGGCACCCAGATCTTCTTCTCCTTCGCC
Source organism: Macaca mulatta (assembly GCF_049350105.2). Lineage (NCBI taxonomy): Eukaryota > Metazoa > Chordata > Mammalia > Primates > Cercopithecidae > Macaca > Macaca mulatta. The sequence continues at coordinate 1,015,960 of NC_133416.1, read as the reverse complement.
ATCTGTCTTGGGTGCCTGACAGCCCTGGGCAGCTACAACAAGTACCACAACAACTGCTACAGGTGATTGGGGGCGTGGGGCCTGAGCCACACACCTGCATCTCTCTACTGTCCCTCCAGCCACGCTAGACGAGGGTGAGTCGGAGGGTGTATCAGCTCCTGGATCTGCCCCCCTGTCTACACTTCCATATCCAACACCCCAGGGCTACCAGGAGCTGCAAGGAGCCAACTGCAAGGTGGACAGAGAATTGCATCTGAAAGGGTGGGATAGTTGTGATTGGCTGGGGGACCACAGCAGGAGGATCTGGCCTCCTGGCTGATGTAGAGGTTGGTGGGCTCAGGAGTGCTAGGTAAGCAAGCCTGAGAAGCACAACAGGTCTTTGAATAATGTCGTTTCCTTATAACTTTGATGAGGAAAAAAAAACTGGTTTCATTATAGGTTGTTTTGCATAAAGTTGCAATTTGCAAGAATGTATCGATGAGAAGTGAGGTCCTACTGTGATTAGCAATGTCATGCATTGCACCCCAGTCTTGCCTGCTTGGTAACTCTGCCCCCAAAACTTTGAATCCTTACCCATTTTTCACACCATCTCCCTCACTTCACGTCCTGTCCCCATTGTTCTCTCCTTGCCTGCCTGGTTTGTGCTCAGAAAATTTAAGCCAATTTTAATACCAGCTGAAGCATAGCTGAAATGAAATCATTCTTGTTCATCTCAACATTGAATTTAGGTGACTAAGAGTTACTTCTTGTTTGGGATCACCATGTGTCTATCCCTGTGTTGGCATGCCAAATGGGATCATGGCCGAGTGGTAGTGTCCCACGAGGAGTGGACCAGGATGGCAGAGAGGGGCGGCTGTGTGGCAGTTTGACACATCTAGATTCATGTTTTACTTCCCTGGAGCCTCATTCTTTCAGGACTACCTTGATTTATTCCATGCCTGGGCTGGGGGGGCCAGGGAGTGTCGGAGGAGAGCCCATGCTATGCGTGGTCCTCTGAATTCTGCCAGGTAGCCCTGCTCCGGCTTCCGTGAAGGGGCCAGGACAGTGTCCGTCAGGAGGGGCTGTGCTCCCAGACAGGAAGCGGGAGAGGCCGCAGCCCTGTTCTGATCCTGCCATTCCGCCCTCTCCTCACCCCTGCCCCACAGGGACTGCCTCGCCCTCTGCTTCCTCAACAGCGGCACCAGCTTTGTGGCTGGCTTCGCCATCTTCTCCATCCTGGGCTTCATGTCCCAGGAGCAGGGGGTGCCCATTTCTGAGGTGGCCGAGTCAGGTGAGTGTTTCTGGGGCGGCCCGGAGGCGGGGAGCCTGGCTCAGACCTCTGGCAGCGAGGGTCGAGAGACGTTTCTGCATGTCGCCTCCACTCGGGGTGAGCTACGGCCACCATTCAGTGGATGCATTCCGGGATGGCTTGGGGGAGAAGTAATTCCAGCTTCAAAGAGGAGGCATGTACTGAACATTTTTCTTCCCATCCTTGGCTTCCAGTTCATTACCCTGGAGGCAGCCAATGTTGTCTGCTTCGTGTTTATCCTTCCAGAAATAGTTTAGACATATATGAGAAAAAATATATACACAGACATATACATGTGATACATATTACTATTTCTATTTCTTGCCTCCTTCTTAAAAAACCAAATGATAACACACTATATACACTGTTCTGTACCTTGCCTCATTTTGTTCATTTTAAAATGAATCTCAAGGGCAAGTTTCTATCAGCATATAGAGCTTCCCCCGTTTGTGAGTGACTGCCTTTCCGCCATGCAGTGCTGTTGTTGCTGCTTTCAAATAACATCAAGGCCCAGGCTCTGATCTGAATAAGCCGTAAAATGTTGCTCTTGCTCACCTACTTTTGCCCTGTAACAAGATGATTTTTTTTTTTTTGAGACGGAGTCTCGCTCTGTCGCCGAGGCTGGAGTGCAGTGGAGCGATCTCAGTTCACTGCAAGCTCCGCCTCCCGGGTTTACGCCATTCTGCTGCCTCAGCCTCCCGAGTAGCTGGGACTACAGACGCCCGCCACCTCACCTGGCCAGTTTTTTGTGTTTTTTAGTAGAGACGGGGTTTCACCGTGTTCGCCAGGATGGTCTCGATCTCCTGACCTCGTGATCCGCCCGTCTCGGCCTCCCAAAGTGCTGGGATTACAGGCTTGAGCCACTGCGCCTGGCACAAGATGATTTTTTACCATGGCATTCAGAAGCACGCCTGGGCCACACAGGATGCCAAGCCCTGGGCAGGGGAGGTCTGGGATTCTCATTAAGGATAGTCTCTCTCGCTTTTTTTTTTTTTTTTTTAACTTTTTGAGAGGGAGTCTTGCTCTGTCACCCAGGCTGGAATGTGGTGACATGATCTTGGCTCACTGCAACCTCCGCTTCTCAGGCTGAAGTGATTCTCGTGCCTCAGCTTCCTGAGTAGCTGAGATTACAGGCATGTGCCACCATGCCCGGCTAATTTTTGTATTTTTAGTAGAGACGGGTTTTCACCATGTTGGCCAGGCTGGTCTTGACCCCCTGGCCTCAAGTGATTCACCCTCCCCAACCTCCCAAACTGCTGGGATTATAGGCATGAGCCACCGTGCCTGGCCCATGTCTCACTTTCTAAGTGTGGACTGTATGCCAGGTGCTGGGCGAGGCGCTCTGCTTGTACCATGCAACGGAAACCTGTGGGGCAGGCCCTGCACAATCCCCACCTCACCAGTGTGGGAGCTGGGACGGGCAGAAGCAAAAGACCTCCAAGGTCACAGTGATGCCCTTCACTTTTCAGAGGAACTTCCCATGGGGAGACCCAGGCTCTGTTATGTGCATTTTTTCCTGCCACACGAGTCAGTTGAGAGAAGCGTTCACGAACCGTGAGGATGTGGGTCAGCAGCACTCTGCACTCGGTGCCAGCGTCGTCGTAGGGTGACAGAAAGGGCTCCAGGCACAGAGGTGGTAAACTGGAGGCCCCAGGCCAAACCTGGCCTTGGGGCAATTTTCTTTGGTACCATCTACATTCCTTACAAATACAAGAAATCATCGCTAGCAGCTGGGGCCTGATCGCTCCGCTTCTCACCAGGCCCTGCCACCTCCTTGTGTTTTGCACCGGGTCTGCTTCACACATGTCTATGGCCTGCTGGCTTCTGAGCTCATTCTAGGCTTGAAACCTCAGGTCTGTACAATAGATCTGGAGATCTGGAGTCCCTTTAGGCCCACAGCCCTTTACACCTACCATCTCTAAATTTTGTTCTTGCCAATGAGAATGCAGTGAGAGGTACCTTGGAAATCCGAGAAACGGGTGGAGGTTGGGGTGGCTTCTCCTGGGTGAGGATGGTGGTGGCGATAGTAACTTTGGGGTGAAGTCTCCTCTAGCTCCTGGTATTCCATGGTCCCACACTGGGAAGCCATGGGTCACACACGGCCTGGAGCTGGCCCAGGCACTGGCCCGTGTTCCTCTGCTCCTTGTCGTAGGCCCTGGCCTGGCTTTCATCGCTTACCCGCGGGCCGTGGTGATGCTGCCCTTCTCTCCTCTCTGGGCCTGCTGTTTCTTCTTCATGGTCGTTCTCCTGGGACTGGATAGTCAGGTATCAAGAGGCAGCCACTCAGGGGCTGAGAGATGAGTGGGGGTGTGTGTGCTGGGAGGAGGAGCAGCGGGCATGTGGTTGAACTGTATGCCCCGAGGGCCCGTAAACTAGCTGGGGGCTGGGTGAATGTCAGACGAGGATGCCCTTTCGGGGGCGCAGGGGAGCTTGAGGGTGAGTCCTGACCTCACCAGGCAAGGACAATGGCTCTGGGGACCTGAGAGAGTGAGGCTGGCAGGGCTGATCCTGGGAGCGAGAAGCCAGCGCTCAGGGACAGGGCATCTCGGGAGCTCTCCTTGCCTGCAATCCCTTTGCCCTCTCATCCAGTTTGTGTGTGTAGAAAGCCTGGTGACAGCGCTGGTGGACATGTACCCTCGCGTGTTCCGCAAGAAGAACCGGCGGGAAGTCCTTATCCTTGGAGTATCCGTCGTCTCCTTCCTTGTAGGGCTGGTCATGCTCACGGAGGTGAGGGCCGGGGAGGCGGGGGACGACGGGGAGGAGGAGCCGAGTGACAGCTGCTACCTGTCAGTGAGGCAGATGCCCTGGCTTCGGGTCAGGGCAGGTCTTCCGGGCTTCCGGACACTAGGACTCCCTCTTTTCCCCATCCCAGGAAGGACAAAGTAGGCAGGTCCCTCCTCTGGCCTTTGGGCACAGACCACCCACCTCCAGGGATGGGTGAGGAGCCATTTGGCTCCCCAGTAAGTGAAGAGGTATGTGGAGCGCTGGATTGGGAGAAGCTGCATCTCCAGCAAGATCTGGTGATTTCCCAGGCAGCTGAACCGAGTTCTGTGTACAAACTTCAAAGCGAGAAAGGGAGCCCTGGGGCTGGGGAGCGTTCCGTGTGCCGTCTGGAGGGAGAAGGAGGGAGACGCAGCTTGTCAGCTTGACAATATCAATGACAGCCCTTATCCTAATCCTTTCCCCAGAGAGGACACGCTATGTCTTGGGCTTCGGGGCCAGTCCCTAAGTGTTCTCAGACATACTCTAACAATCGCTGTCTTATTTCATCTATCTTCTGTCTCAAAACAATAATAAAAATAATTAGCGTCTCATATCTGCCTCGTGCTTTACGCCTTACAAATGACTTCTCTTTTGTGATCCGTCTCCTGTGATCCTCACCAGCTCTGCTCGGTGCCTCCACCGTGTGACGCTCAAGGGCGTAGGAGGGAATCTGTCTGTTCCCACTGGATGAAGTTCTTTTTACAGCTCTCTCCTCCCGTGCAGGGCGGCATGTACGTGTTCCAGCTCTTCGACTACTACGCCGCCAGTGGCATGTGTCTCCTGTTCGTGGCCATCTTTGAGTCCCTCTGTGTGGCTTGGGTTTACGGTGAGTGACTCCTCCCCTAGGTCCCCGCATCCTCCTCTTGTCTAAGGATCTCGGGGCCCTTAGACACGAAACAGGCATCCACTGCTCACACTTACCTTTTCCTGGGGCGCCTCCCTACCCAACCTCAAAAATCGGGCAAATCCTAAATTGCTGCCTTTGGAAGGCCCCCCGGACGCTGCCTTGCCCACAGTCTTGGTTATAGCTGTACCTAGACCACCTCAGGTGGGCCCGTATCCCGCCCTGTCCAAACATTTTCAGCTTTTGACAACCTCGATAACCAGGAAGTGACTGCCCGTCCCCAGGCCAAGGCCTGCTTGCTGCTGTTTCTGCCTGTGAGAGCCAGGCAAGAGCTTTCTCCCAGCAGCGATTTGAACAGATAGCTGTGATGCCATCTCTTCATGGGTCCCCGCCCGTTCTGGTCTGTTTGTGGCCCCCTCCTGATGTTCTGGGTGCCGAAGAATGACTCTCCCGCTTCCTTCTTCTTTTCTGCATGGTAGGAGCCAGACGTTTCTACGACAACATCGAAGACATGATTGGGTACAGGCCGTGGCCTCTTATCAAATACTGTTGGCTGTTCCTCACGCCAGCTGTGTGCACAGTAAGATCATTTCAGGGATACAGTCAGATGAAGGGAGGGAGAGACGGTGGCTAGCAGGGTAGAGAAGCCGTTAGCCCTGCCATGGACTTCTCCCTAGGAACTGAAAATCATCTTAGGCTTTCACTCATCCTGCTTTTGGATTCTAGAAAACTACAGCAAGATAGATTCTTCCTTTCCATGTCACAGAAGGATAAACTGAGGTCCAGAGCTGTCAGACGGTTTGACCAACACCACAGTGTGAGTCTAACGTCACAGGCCAGGACTGAACCCGGGTGCACTGGACGGCTCATAATATTCTAATCACCACAGCAATGGTAAAAGCGGCCAGTACAGAGCACTGACTGGATGCTGGGCCCGAGGTGCTTGAACACGTATTAACTCATTTCATCTTCACAAGAGCCCCATAAAGGAAGTGCTGCTGTTACACTGGTGTTACAGATGAAGCTGAGGTTGAAGAGGTGGTTAAGCCACTGGCCCGAGCTAGAAAGTTGCAGAGAACTTTGGACATATCTCTTTGTGTCAGCCGTTCCCAGGCCCCCACTGTGTGCAGGATAAAACTGAGGGGCAGCGGGAGAACGAGGCATGGCCTCTACCCTCGATGCACTCATACCCCAAACTCACGATGCAGGAGGGGAGGGAAATACCTCACAGCACGCAGTGGGCACACGATCATGTCCTAACTGGGAGTCAGCTGCACGTAGAGGTGCCCAGGGGCACAGGGGCCCTGGTGTGGCAGAGTCTACTGCTGGGGGGTGTGAGTTTCGGGCAGAGTGTGGATGGAGAAGATTGGAGGCCGATTGGCCCAGAAGAGCCTAAAAGGAATTCAGGCTCGGAGGATGATTTCTTCCAGGCTGCTGGGGGTGGGGGAGCTGAGGGCACAGGCCCCGCCCCCAACCCCTTTCTCTTCCGTTCCCCCCCAGGCCACCTTCCTCTTCTCCCTGATCAAGTACACTCCGCTGACCTACAACAAGAAATACACGTACCCGTGGTGGGGCGATGCCCTGGGCTGGCTCCTGGCTCTCTCCTCCATGGTCTGCATTCCTGCCTGGAGCCTCTACAGACTTGGCACCCTCAAGGGCCCCTTCAGAGAGGTAGAGCCTTTGTGGGCAAGAAAGCAGCCCGGGGGGCTGGGAGGCTTCGCAGGTGCTGGCAGGTGGATGGCCAGCCGGGGTGCACACAGTTGTACGGAGGGGCCCGCGGGCCTAGCCTGGGTGTCAGGGAGCGACAGAGGGGCTGCTGAGAAGTCTCAGGAAGAGACAGGGTGACTCCCAGACAGGAGCTGTGATGACAGGAGGGCAGGTGTGTGTGTGGGGAGGCAGGCAGATGTTGGTGATGAGGGAAGCTGGCAGACCTGCCCCCACTCTGCCCCCTGACAGCCGCCTCCGCGCTCCCTGCAGAGAATCCGTCAGCTCATGTGCCCAGCCGAGGACCTGCCCCAGCGGAACCCAGCAGGATCCTCGGCTCCCGCCACCCCCAGGACCTCCCTGCTCAGACTCACAGAGCTAGAGTCTCACTGTTAGGGGCCGGCCCTGGGATGGTGCCTGTGAGCCTGGCCGTGGGGATGGCTGCAGAGGGGACAGGGCAGAAGCAGCCGCATGTGCTTCCCTGCCCCGCACCTGGAGTGGATAAGACAAAAGGGGTGTTTTGGAATCCACCTGCCGAGCTGGAGGCCTCCCACTCCGACTTTTCAGCTCGGGAGTTGCTGAACAGATGTGCAAGGCCAGTGCCAAGAGTGGCCCTCTGAGACCCTTGGGAAGCTGGGTGGGGGCTGGTGGGTGGGGCGAGACTGTTGCTGGCTTCGGGCCCCCTCACCCTTCATTCCATTAAATCCACATTCTTCCCGCTGACTGCTAGTGGTTCTGTCTGATTTCTGCCCCTCTGCCTGGCTGCCTTGACCCTTCCCCATGCTACAGTTGTGACTTTAGGACCTTGCCCCTCCCCATCATAGCTTCCCCCACTGAGTTCTCCCTGGGGCCCACTCAGCACGGTGATGGGGGGCTGGTGGTGGGGCCAGGCTGAGGGCCTCCATCATCAGGCATCTGGACCAGAGGGGGCTGCCCCGCCTCTCGCCACACGTCCTCAGCTTCCTTCCTCCTCCTTTGCGCTGTGGAATAAGAAAGGAAATTGAGGGACGCGTGAAGGAGACCCGAGTCCTAGCCAAAGGAACGGCGAAGGCTGGTGGCAGCTTCCTCCTCCCCACGTTCCCTGCTGTGTCCTCGCCTACCCCCAGCGGCCAAAACTGTGCCCGTGTGCCCACCGAGGCCGGGCGCGGGGGACGTGGGAGAGGGCTGGCTGTGACCACGCCCAGTGCAGCAGGTTCGGGAGCCTTGGCAGAGGAGGGCACTGCCCGGCCCGTCCAGCAGAGGAATGCCACTTCCTTGGGACCGCCTCGCTCTTCTGAGGATTGGAGACACCGGATGCCGGGGCACCGCCAGATGTGGCCACGAGGGGGTGGTGCTGCCGTGGCCACAGCTCTGCTGTCAGGGCCTGAGCTGCAGGGAGGAGCGAGGAGCTCTTTCGGGTGAGGCTGCAAAGAGGATCCAGGTGGAAGGAAGTCCACCCCCGCTCGGGGACAGTGGGCATGGCGGAGGGGGTGCCCAGAGGGTGCCACAGATGTGTCTCTGCAGCCTTACCTCTGGATATGGGCATGGAGCCAGGGCCCACATATTTCTGGCTGTTGCTTTTTTTTTTTTTTTTTTTGAGACGGAGTCTCGCTCTGTTGCCCAGGCTGGAGTGCAGTGGCGCTATCTCCGCTCACTGCAAGCTCCACCGCCTCCCGGGTTCACGCCATTCTCCTGCCTCAGCCTCCCGAGTAGCTGGGACTACAGGCGCCGCCACCATGCCCAGCTAATTTTTTTTTGTATTTTCAGTAGAGACGGGGTTTCACCGTGTTAGCCAGGATGGTCTCGATCTCCTGACCTCGTGATCTGCCCGCCTCGGCCTCCCAAAGTGCTGGGATTACAGGCGTGAGACACCACGTCCGGCCACGGGCTGTTGCTTTGTGTGTGGTTTTGGAAGTGGTTGCGCACACGGCTACATCTCTCCTGGCCTATGCACGGGCTTGGGGGTCTGCCCTTGTGCCCACCTTTGTTCTGATGGGTCTTCTGATGCTGCCCTTGGTGTGTCCCGTGATTCTTAGATCTGCAGTCTGAGGGTGCACAGGCTTCCCTGGGTGATCTCAGTTCTTCACATGTCCATTAGTGGACAAAAATGCACTGAAATATTTGCTAGTCTTCAATTTTTGACTTTTTGTCGTTGGAAGAGTTGGTGAAGATTAATGACAGCTGTCCTACTGTATGTCAGCCTTGGCTGCCCTTCCCTGGAGAATGACTGCTCGGGCATTCCCCCAGGGTGCTGGGCTCAATCTCAGTCTCACCGGGGGAGAAATACGTTTGCTGGAGAGGCAGGCCGGAACTCGAGACGCTGCAAGACCCGCAGCTCCATCCATCGGACACTATTGACAGAACACCTCCCGTGTGGTGCGGTGCTGGGCTCGCGGTGCCATGCTGGGCTCGTGGTGCGGTGCTGGGCTCGTGGTGCGGTGCTGGGCTCGTGGTGCCGTGCTGGGCTCGTGGTGCGGTGCTGGGCTCGTGGTGCGGTGTTGGGTTCGTGGTGCGGTGCTGGGCTCGCGGTGCCGTGCTGGGCTCGTGGTGCGGTGCTAGGCTCGCGGTGCCCTGCTGGGCTCGTGGTCCGGTGCCGGGCTCGCGGTGCCCTGCTGGGCTCGTGGTGCCGTGCTGGGCTCGTGGTGCGGTGTTGGGTTCGTGGTGTGGTGCTGGGTTCATGGTGCTGTGCTGGGCTCGTGACACACCAGGAGCAAAAACAGACACAATTTCCTAAACAATGAGTGACAGAACCATGACAGAAAAGAGCAAAGAGCTGTGGAAAAGGATAACTGGGGTGGGGCAGGACCTCATGGTGCAGGTTGGGTTCTAAGGGTACCTGTCTGTATCCATCCATCTGACCAAAGTTGCCAGAACTGCCAGCCTCGGCGGAATGTGAGACTCAGATGTGATCTGAGTCGCATCTAGGAGCGTCCTGATGGTGTAACATGGTGTGAGAGTCACCTGTTGGTGTAAGAATCAGGAGATGTGGTTCCAGAACTTGCTGGGTGTCTTTGGGCAGCCGCTTGGAATTCAGGTTCTTTGCTCTGCAGTTGAAGATGATGCCAGGCGCTCCTTCTCCAAGCAGGCTTGTTGTGGGGCTCAAAGGCGGTCATGGGTGTGAGGGTCCTTTCAGTCACTTGGTGACACACGGTGTGAGGTCATCGAACTCGAAGGAGGTGGCCGAGGGGATGAGGCTGTAACCGCAGGCGGGGCTGGCAGGCAGTGTGTGAGAATGCTGCTGGCTTGGGTCAGGGGTCAGGGTTGAGGGAAGGAAGCAGGAGTACCTTGGCCTTAGCCAGTAGGGCTGAAGAGATGGGGGTGGGGTGGGGGTGGGGGTGTAGGGCAGCCGAGTCAGTGACACCTGCTTCCCCAGCCTGGAAGGGTGGGCCCTGTATCGTGGAGTTCCCAGAGAAGACCCAAAAGGAAGGGGCCCTCTCTTGTCTGGAGGCCACACCTGTTAGAGAAGGAAGGCAAGCAGTGAGAGCCCGGGGCACGCTGAACAGGGAGAGCAGAAGCAGAGGTACAGGAGAGTTACAGACTATGCCCAGGGCTGTGGGGAAGCAGCTTGTTAGACACTGAGCCCACCAGGCTGCGTGGGGCCTCAGACCTTGCCCACATGGACACCCGGGTCTCAGATCCATACACAGCCATGCAGGCACCAGCCCCTCCTCATCCTCAGAGACAGGTGCACATGTGCACCAACTCAGAGACGCCACAGCCAGCTGGGCGTACTCCTTTAGAGGGGCTTGCAGGCCTGGCTTGGATCCTGGCCCTTTTACATACTAACTGTGTGACCTTGGGCAAGTGTAACCTCTCTGATCCTTAGTCTTCTCTTCCATAAAACAGGAATACCACTACTCACATCAGTGTTGTTAGAGTCCAACAGATGCTATAGGGACAGCTGCCCTGGGGAGCATTCGGGCAAACCCATCCTATTTCCCATAGCTCCAGCCCCACCACTTCGGGCTGCCAGCATCACAGGAGAGCTCAGGAAGAGTTTAGAGATACCCTTGCTGTCCCCAGTCTCAGACTAGGTTGCACTGGAGGGAGAGGTAGTCCTAAAATAATTCTGCCTCCGGTGGCCTGAGAGTGCTACTCCGCACAGCAGCATCGTCCAAGATAAGCAGGACCTGAGTCATCTAAGCCCTCTGATTCTGGGGAAACAATGTCCTCCCAGAAAAGGGAAAACTGTGATCATTTTTCCCCCTTCAAGTTCCATCCGTCCGTCCATCCATCCGTCCATCCATCCATCCGTCCGTCCATCCGTGCGTCCATCCATGCGTTCGTCCATCCATCCATCCGTCCATCCGTCCGTCCGTCCGTCCATCCATCCGTCCGTCCGTCCGTCCATGCATCCGTCCATGCGTCCGTCCATCCATCCCTCCATCCGTCCGTCCGTCCATCCATCCGTCTGTCCATCCATCCATCCATCCATCCGTCTGTCCGTCCGTCCGTCCATCCATCCATCCATCCATCCATCCATCCATCCATCCATCCATCTGTCCATCTGTGCGTCCATCCATCCTCCATCCAGTAAACACCGAGTGCCTTTTCTGAGGCAGAATTGTATTACCTGTGAGAGGCAGAAATAACGAATTATGAAATGAGACCCCTGCCCTATCGATATCCATGGTCAGGGGGACAGTATGCTACAGTGGAACAAGCATAGATTTTTGGAGCCAAGAGGCCCAGGTTCAAATCCCAGCACCATCACTCACTCGTGTGTGGCCTTCGGACAAACCACGTAGCTTCTATTTACTCACCCCAGTTTCCCATCTGTAAAACGGGGCTGATGATTTTTACATTTCAAAGTTCTTAAGGGGATGAAATGAAGTAACATGTGAAACTCCTCGTCTGAGTTAGATGCTCAGGAGTAAGTCCTATTCCAGGCCCTCCGAAAGTACGCACGGGGTTAGAAGATGAGGGTGGTGAGAACGTTCTGTGGTGGCCAGTGGTTCCTACCTCAGCCAAGGTAATAGATTCATTTAGCTACACGTCATCTTCACTCTGCACACTCCTCAGTGTGGAAACAGCCCAGGCTCAGCTAGGCATCCCAGGATGCCTACCTTTTGCAAAGGTGAGAGTCTCTGGCCTCCAGGAGTTTACTAACTGGTCTGAATACTAAGTGGGTGTTGGAGGCTAGGAGAACTTGAGTAAGGAAGGACTCAACATTAAGATGGTGGGACTAAGGCCAGAGGTAGTCAGATAAAAACAGGGAGGAACTAGGTAGCTGTTTCGGGGGCAAGTCAAACTGCACTCCCCGGGCCAGGTCAACCAGGCAGCTGTTCTCTGACAAGGTGAAGGAGAGGAGACAGGACTGCTGGGCTGTTGCTGTTCGTCCTCGCAGAAAGCATGTCACACCGTAGGCGCTAAATGTAATTTTTGAGGAAAACTCACCCTCGTGGGTTGCCAGATCCTCTCCCCTCTTTCTCATTTTTATGCAGAGGCTCGTGTTTTGTTCTGCAGTAGCTACAGCTAGGTGATCGCACGGACTTTGATGTCCCCTCTGCAATAGCTCTATGGTCAATCCACGGTGGACCTGACACTCAGGGACAGGCCACACCTGAGCACCGGGGTGGCTCAAGTATGGATTCTTGCTGGGCCACGTCCTACTGTGCCACGGCTGACCCCCAGCCCGGCTGCTGGTTTCGTAGAGGCAATGGGTCTGAGAGCTGAGACCTGCTCTGCCTTCCTCATCATGTGAAACCCCACAGGAGATGCTGAGAGGGGACCGAGAGACACACAGTGGGGGTGCTTGATGGAAAACTACAGACTGAGATTCTCACTTCACACCCCACCCCTGCTGAGAAGTTCTAAAGTACAAAGAGGAAGCACATGTAAAAGGAATTTTCCCTTTCTCCCCACAACTTCCTCTCCCTTCATGCCACCTAGAGCTGAAGAAGCATCTCCTTTGCTTGAAGGAGGCACCGGCTATTCTGAATGAAGGGCGGTGGGATGGTGCCGTACCCAGCACCAGGTGGACGTGCTCAGGGACAGTGACGAGGACACTGTTCTGGAGGAACTCACTGGGCGCACGGCATAGGGCACATGTATTCAAAAATACCCTTCCCCACTGATAGCTGCCAGGCCACTCCAGACAACTTCTAGGTAGGTGCCTGGTGCTGTGCAGCGACCAGAGGTGCCTGGGAGCAGATACCCCACTGTCCCAGCCTCTGCTTCCAGAGGACCCACACCCCCCGAAGCACCTATGATATCCCAGCACTTCACAGCAGCCCCGCAAAGTCGATACTGTATTGTTACCTATGTTTGACAGACTGGGAAACCGAGGCTGACCCTTGTCTAGCTGTCGTGACTGATACATGATAGAGGAGAAGAAACTCAGGTCTGTCTGGTCCCAAGCCTGGGTCCTGTCTACGTTGCTTCTTGAGATATGCTCTGGGTGCTTTCTCTAGGAAAATCCCAAGGAGAGGGGTAGTGGTTGTGAGGGTCCAGGGCCTTGCCTGGAAGCCACAGAGGGCAGGTACTTGGTGGAAAACTCCAGGGTGTGATTCACCCTCCTCCCTTGCCCTCATCAGTGAGGTCACCTCCCCTCCCAAGGTTCTCAGTTTCCAGCCTGGAGTCTCTGGTAAGAGAGGGCTGTCCCCTGTGCTGCACATCCCATCTCCTCGTCCCTGGGAAGGAGATGGTTCTGGAGGGGGATAGAGGAAAAGGGGGAAGGGGGAGGGGAAAGGAGGAAGGGCAAGGAGCAGGAGGAGGGGAGATGAGGTCAGGGTGTGAGCCTCTGAGCCCCTTCCCCTGCCCAAGGGAGCAGCTCAGCCCAGCTCTGGAGGGGTCATCATGGGACCATGCCCACTGGGAGGGCACCGGTCTGGAGACAGTGGGTTCACAGTGGGAGTGGGATGGGGGTGGGAACACTGGGGACAGAGGACTTGACTTCCTGAGGTTGGATGTTGTAATCTTGGTTCACAAACTTTTGGCCTCAGTCCCTCCTGTTGCTCCTGGTATTTCTCTGTCCCTTCACTTCCCAACACACACACACACACACACACACACACACACACACACACACACACACACACACACACACACAGCTTCTTTCTGTCTGGGAGTCCCTGGACAAGTCCCATGGGATCTTGCACTGGGAGGAACAGCATAAGGCGTGAACGTGGAGGACAGTTTCCCTTTCAGGTCCCGGCTCTCTTGACTTTCCTGTAAGCGGCCACCCTGGAACTCTCCTGGAGACCTGATGCCCGCAGCTGAGCTGCCCGCAGGAGCCGGTGCTGGGGACTGAGGTGAGCGGGAAGTGGAGGGGCTGGCTCTGGTTTTGCAGTCTCCACCTGCTGCCCAGAGGGGCTGGAGGGATAGAGCCCAGGGAAGTGAGACTGTGGAACTGTGCGTGTCTGTGGTGGAAGGCAGGACCTGCAGTAACCTCGGGCCAGAGGGCAAGTCTGATGCCCACGACCGACTCTCAGGACAAGGGGTGCCCCCTAGCTCCGCCCCGTCCAGCGTGGGAGCGGCTCAGAGATCAGCCTGTGGAGCAGGAAAGTCCACCGATGGGGAGCTGGTCACGGCAGTGGGTGAAAGCAGGGGTGGTCATCCGGCGAGGGGAGGGGAAGCAGATGGTGTCCATCGAGGTGGAAGGAACAGTGGAGAGGAGAAACCTCGGGGCATTCCTGAGGGCCCAGGAACTGCAATAAATGATCACAGGTGAGGGGCTCCTGTCGTCTGCCTCCTGGCTGAGCATAACGAGCTGGGTGCCCGGCGTCTCCCAGGAGGAAGCTGTCTTGGCTTTGGGCGGTGGGTGGCATGGGTGTGCTTGTGCCCGAGGGGAGCACTCAGGGGAGCTGCGGGCAGCCACCGACTGAGACAAGCAGCTCACGGGGTGTGAAGGACTGCAGAGGGAGCCAGGTTTTGGTCATGCACACAGGTATGTGTGTGCAAAGGGACGTGACGGGAAATGGCACCAGTGTGTGTACGCAAATGGGTGTTGGTATGTGGGTGTAGGCTGAAGCAGGGGTGGGTCCCATCCCCCATGTGCAAGCGCTGAGCTGTTCCTGTGCTGGACTGGGGAGCAAAGGGGACAGAGCTGGGACGCCAGCGGTACCTGGGCAGCAGCATTTCTGGTCTTGTCTGCTCCTCTGCGAGCCCCAGCTGGCCTCTGGCTACACGCCCAGCTCCTGAAAACAGAGTTAACTTTGGACTTTCTAGTCTCTTGAAGATTTCCTCTCTGGGCAGCACCAAGCCCGGGGTGGAAATTGTGTTTGCTTCTGAAGGGCACTGAAGTATGATGAGGTCCGTCGGCCGTCCCTCACCCCTGCCGCAGCTTAGCAAAGCAGGTGGGCGGCCTTGGGAGGAGACGCGAGGGGCTGGGGAGGCGGCCAGCTGAAGCTGGAGGTGGAACGCACAGCGGGGGTGGGGTTCACCTTTTAAAAGCAGACAGAAAGGAGAACTCAGTACAGCTTGTTTTGGTGTCCAACATCCTCTGGGCCATTTCTTCCCTGAGTCTGACTTAAATCCGTCTTGCTGCAGTTCAAGCCTATTTCCCCCTAAGTTACCGTGGCTCGGGGCCGGTTTTCCTTTTCACTTGCTCTTGCTTTCATTCTGCCATTCTGGATTTTCATTCTTAACCACAAGTTATGCTTCTCCCAATTACATTTTTATTTTTTAAAAAATCATGTGTCAGTGTCAGTGTCAGTTCATCAGCTCCTGTTCTCTTTTCTCTCTTCCCCTATTTCTGATAAAACTCAAACCCTGGGCCCACACGGGATTCTGTGATTTGCTTCCCTGCCCCTGCTCCCCTCCGGCTTTTCCTTCATTTACTCCTTTTCCCCAACAAGACTCCACTCCCCCAACTCTGGAGACCACCTTGGTCCTGCGATCGCTGCCTCTGGTCTGGGAACAGTCAGGCTCAGTTCTGACCACCGCCCCAGGGGTCCTTGTGTTTGGAGCTCACCCTATGGCGGGCGAGCACAGACCGTCGGTTCTCCTTCTCTTTACTGAGTCTTGTTTTTATCCCTTCGCCCTCCGAAAACCCCTGCTGAGCAGCGGTCGTTCTCTCTTTCAGGGAGACTTAGGGTTCAGAGAGGAGGTGTGATTGGCCTGAGGTCACACAGCAAGTTAGAGACCCAGCTCCACGACTCACTGTCTTGGTAAGTTTCTTCTAGCATTCGAGAATGGTGTCCCCGAGGCCCCCCGAGGCCCCCCGAGGCCCCGCAGGCACCGGGCACTGTTCCTTAATCTCTCGGAGCTTCACTTTCTCACACACGAAGTGGAGCTAATAGTAATGCCTAACTTCAAAGATTCTTACGAGGACGCACTTCAGTCACACAGAGAAAGAGTGCCTGTTGTGAACACGGGGCTCACTCAGGTGTTAGCCTGCTATTGTTATTAACAGCTAGATCTGGATTAGAACTTGGGTTTCCCGTCCGGTGCTTTTTCATGAATGTTTTCAAGCTCGTTCGCTAGTTTGTTCATTTGTTTGGGGATGAGTCCAGGGTCATTTCTCAGGGTGCCTCGGTCCTAATTCTGTAGTAACATCGACATTTGGGTTCAGATGGTACCAACTTCTCCCCCGGGCCTAACTCCCCATTTGTTCTCCCAAGGCTCCAGTGCTCAAAGCCCCCATGGGTCTGATCACATACTCCGGACGGACCCAGAAGCTCTCTTCCCCCACCCTGCCCCGCCTTCTCCCTTATATCAGAGACTCAGGACCTTTGATTTCCACTGGGTGTCTCTCCTCATCCTCCCTCCTGGGCTGCAGGGGAAGCCTCCAAGTAGGTCCCAAACCAGAATTTCACTCTGACACGCTTTCCCGTTCCTGGCACCCTCCAAGTCACCTTCAAAAATTTCCATAGCCTCAAATGGCTCCTGCCCACACCTTTCTAACTGACTTGGGCTTGGGCTGTTGCCTGGGTTAAAAGGACCAACAAATAAACACAGACTCTTCCTTAATAAAAAGAATCCCTGTGTTTCTCTAGAGCCTTGGAGGAACGCAGAGCACTCGGTAGACCTGGTCACTTGATTCCCTCAATACCCCTCTGAGGTGAGGGGCTGTGGGATGGGTGCCCCCCTCTACAGTCTGGGGCACCTCCTCTTGGCAATTCCCTGGGCATAAAGGCAGAGGTGGCCTCAGGGTAATTGTTTGTGTGTATGAGAGGGAGGAGAAGGTAAACACAGACTGGAGATACACCCTGACAGAACTGGATTTATCTCCTGGCAGTTGACAAGCAGGCCAAGGGCCAGAGAGTAGAACTGAGAATGGCCCACGTCATTTTTTCTGGAGGTCTAGGGCGCTTTGGGCTCTCTAGGAGGGCAGGGAGAAGGAAGGGCAGTGACTCGCCGCGATGGCAGCCACTGCTGGGCCTCCCTCTTGAAGAGCCAGTCATTTGGTCACCTTGGGGGTCATGTGGAGATGATTGCCAGCCGAGCGAGAACTGGTCTGCTGATCCCTTCTGGTACCAGGGTCCCCCGGTTTTTCTCAGGACAGAGATGCAACAGAGAGAAGAGGAGCTGGGGCTCCCTCGAAGGCTTACACTTGCCCCTGGTGCCAATCCTTGTTGTCTTCTGGCCTTGTTCAGAGGCCCCACCTTCTCTTTTCCTCCCAATCAGCTGCCCAGAGCTGCTGGCTCCCCTGTTTACTCCACGTTGATCGATCACCTTCGCACACAGCTGGCTAGGAGAGAACCATGCAGTCACTCCGGCCACACCTGCCCTTTGACCCTTGCTACCTCGGCAGCCTTGATCCCTTCTGGCCTGGAGGCCAGAGGCTAGGCTGAGGTCACTCAGCAGACATCAAGGACCTGGGCAGATGGGCCGGCTGGGATGGTGGCGAGCTGTGCCAATAAAAAGGGACATGAAAATGAAAAGCTCAAGCCTGGGTTTTCGTCACAGTTCTACTCCTGAGTGGTCTTGGGCAAATCACTTCGTCTGTCAAGGCCTGGATTTCCGCATCTGCAAACTCAGAAAACTAAGATTTGCTCTTTATTTGCTCTGAGAGTGATGAGAACGAAGCGTAACCTTAGGTGTGAATGCCATGAGCACTTGGGAAGAGCAGCGATACGCTGACAGCAGAGATCAGGATGGCAAAGCAGGGCTGGCGGGAGCATGTCGGGTTTTACAGCTGATTTCTTCTCTTCCCACCAGGCTTTGGCCCTCATCATCCTGCCCACCCAGCAGGGCCTCCCAATCCGCCACACGGCCATGGATGGGAAAGTGGCAGTGCAGGAGCACGGGCCTCCTGCGGTCTCCTGGGTCCCCGAGGAGGGAGAGAAGTTGGATCAGGAAGACGAGGACCAGGTGAAGGATCGGGGCCAATGGAACAGCAAGATGGAGTTTGTGCTGTCAGTGGCCGGGGAGATCATTGGGCTGGGCAATGTCTGGAGGTTTCCCTATCTCTGCTACAAAAACGGAGGTGGTGAGTTCACTTTGAGGTAGGCATGGTGGGGAGAGCTGTGCCCTGGCAGCTGGGCAGTACCTACCTGGGCCCTCCTTCCTGGGCAGTGTGGTTTATAAAAAGAGGGCTATTTTGGAATCGGAGGACTTGAGTTTGAGTTCCAGCTCCACCATTAGCCTCAGCGTCCCCTCCGTGAAATGGGGACAGTACCTCCCAGGGCGATGGTGAAGATGAAATTAGGCCACGGGCAGGACCAAGAAATTCTAGTTTTTAGCAAGCTCCTTCGTAACTATGTAAAGGTCAGTTGTTGATAGAATTCAGCCATTCATTCAGCGAACATGACTGCAGGCCTGTCACGTGCCAGACCTGGCGCTGGGTGCGAAACAACACATTCCATGTGCCACACTCCGTGGAGGGATTCTGGGGGGTGGTGCTGTGTCCGCGGCAGGTTGCGGACAAACAGTGCAGCACGGTCCACGTCAAATGGTGACGCGTGGAGGGGTGAGGCGTGACGCAGGGAAGAGGGATAGGGAATGCTAGGCGTGCAGAGGGGACGGTTCAGCAGACTTGAAGGAAGTGAAGGTGTGAGTGTCGTGGGTGTATCCTGGATGGAGAACACGCCCGACACAGGTCCTGGGACTGGAAGCAGCAGGCCTGTCTGAGGAGCAGTGAGGAGGCAGGTGTGGCTGGGGCGGAATGAGAGAGGGAGAGAAGAATGGGGTGAGGTCTGAGAGGTAACAGGGTCACTCAGGCTCTGTTCTGAGTGAGATAGGAGCCTCCGAAGCAATTTGGTTGGAGAAATACCTTGCCTTTGAGTTTGTTTTTCAAATTAGAGACACATGATTTTATTGTTTTTCAGCCCTGGATGTAAAAATTAGCAGTGGTGGGGAGGGGCCCGATTCCTTTTTCTAAGTGTACAGTTCAGTGGTTTTTAGTCACAGGATTGTGCAACCGTCGCCACAATCACTTTTAGAACATTTTCATCATCCCCAAAAGAAATCCTATATTCATCAGCCGTCGCTCCTCATTCCCTCTCCCGGCCAGCCCTTGGCAACCGCTCGCGTGCTGCCGATCTCTGTGGATCGCTGTTAGGGCTATTTCATAGGAATAGAGTCGTTCAATGGGCAGTCCTTTGTGAGTGGTCAGAGTCGTTTTATTTTTGCCTCTTGAAATCACTTTTATTCTTCTTGTGGAAAAGGTATATGTTTATTGCAAACATTAGAAACATTTCAGGAAGGTAGAAAGAATACTCACATTAGAGATAACCGTTGTTGAGAAAATCCTCCTAACCACTATTTATATTAAATCTGACCAATATTTACGGAGTGTCTACTACGTATCTTGCTATGTATTTTAAAGCTTATATGTATTTTTAAAGCTTATAGTTATGATCACAAGCTGCTTGAATTGACAACTCCTAAGAAAAAGCAGTAGGATTTCTCAGACTGGCTTGGTCTCTAGCGCTGAGGCTGAGAGGGCAGGCTGACCCTGGGCCAGAAAGTCAGGGGAAGGAGGATGAAGGGGCAGGGTGCTGGTTTCCTTCTTCATCCAGGGCCACCATCTCATGGCATATAGGATGTCAGGGTTGGAGGTGGAGGTGGCCCAGGCTAAGCCCTCCTTTGGTGGAGGAGGATTTGCCCAGGACCTCAGAGGGCCCTGGAACCAGGCTGGCTGCTTCCTGCGTCACGGCACACTCCTCACCCAGCTATCCGGGAGGGAGAGAGCACTAGGGCCTGGGAAGCAGGGCCACGGCGTCGGGCGCTCACCCTGCCTCTGTCCTGCCACTGGCTTCTGCTGTGGCTGCAGCCTCTGTCCTGGCCGTGGGGCGGGGTGCATACAGAGAGAGATAAGTACCCCCAGTAACATCACGGAATGTCGGATCCGGGTGACCCTCGTCCCAGCCTAACTCTTGGGAAAGGCACCCTTTCTTTCATCTTTAAGACGAGGGGGCCAGGAATTCATTTTCTCATTTCCAACAACCTAATGATGGATGGATGTGGAAACAGGACGTCTCAGAGTAGTTCAAATGTCCTTTAGTTTTTGCTGTAGACTGAACTGTACTAACTCATAGTGATAATAAACTTTATCTCAAGCTGGCCACAAGGCCTGATTGGCAGTTAAATATGATTTTTACTAATATATGCAGGGAAATTTATTGATTATTAATTAGCAAACATAGTTCTGTAGAGAAAAATCTTTCAAAAGAAACAAAAAGAGTAATAAAACTATCGGTCTAATGAGGTCTTTGGTTATGAAAAAGAGGGGGGCCCCTGAATTAGATCATCCTTAAGAAATCATTCACCTCAAAAGAGGACGTTAGGAAACTCCCATTATCTGGGTTGTGAGTGGTTCGGGAACGAGCACGCAGCGGGGGTGAGGCACACCTTAGAGGTGTTTAAACCAACCACGGGCTTCCGGACACCCTGTCCGTAAAGGTTCCCGTGGGACATCATTGGACTGCCTGTGCCCACAGCCTCGGCTGACACCAAGGAGACACGAACCAGGGTAACCTTCCAAAGCAAGGCACTGATCAGATAATTTGAGGGGAGGGTGTTGGCAGCGTTAGCGTTCTAGAAACCCAAGGGTAGAGGACGCCCTAGACGCGATCCAGAACCAACCTTTCATCTGCCCCCGAAGGTCCAGACTTGGTGCCGCCCTTTCAGGGAGGACCCAGTCTGAGGGGGTCCAGCTCCAGGCCTCCTGAGGTCACCCCGTCTTCTGTGGGGCAGAAGTCCACACTCCCAGGCGAGAACTGAAGCCACCTCTTTTATCAGACAGAAGGAGTCCCATGGGCCACACGCCCTGACAGGCATCCTGTAAAGCGCCTTCTGGGGAGGCCTCAGGCCATGTCCCTCTACTGCACGCTACCCCTCAGCCTAGGTCCTGGGACTTCCCAAGCCACTGAAACCTGGGTCAGTGGTGTTACTGGCACTGTGTTGACCAACACTCTAGTATTCGTAGGGTTGGAAAGGCAAACATGGGGTTCAAAGGGACTTTGGAACTCAGTGGAGAGTTACTGGCTTGTGGCTCTCCAGGATCCAGAAGACACAACCTTTTCCTCCTCTCACATAGTGCTATCCAGAATCTGACAGATCCTCCTCTCACATAGTGCTATCCGGAATCTGACAGATCCTCCTCTCACATAGTGCTATCCGGAATCTGACAGATCCTCCTCTCACATAGTGCTATCCGGAATCTGACAGATCCTCTCACATAGTGCTATCCGGAATCTGACAGATCCTCCTCTCACATAGTGCTACCAGGAATCTGACAGATCCTCCTCTCACATATTGCTATCCAGAATCTGACAGATCCTCCTCTCACATAGTGCTATCCGGAATCTGACAGATCCTCCTCTCACATAGTGCTATCCGGAATCTGACAGATCCTCCTCTCACATAGTGCTATCCGGAATCTGACAGATCCTCCTCTCACATAGTGCTATCCGGAATCTGACAGATCCTCCTCTCACATAGTGCTATCGGGAATCTGACAGATCCTTCTCTCACATAGTGCTATCGGGAATCTGACAGATCCTTCTCTCACATAGTGCTATCCGGAATCTGACAGATCCTCCTCTCACATAGTGCTATCAGGAATCTGACAGATCCTCCTCTCACATAGTGCTACCGGGAATCTGACAGATGGGTGCAAGAGTTTTGGAGAACAATTTGGAAATGCATGTTTAAAAAAACGTGCGTCCCCCAAAGGTGTGGAAACAACCCAAATATCCACGAACAGATGAATGGATAAACAGAATGTGGTAGGTTCCTGCAAGTGAATATTACGTAGCCTTCAAAAAGAGGGGAATTCATGCTATGACCTGGATGAATCTTGGAGGCATGCATGCTGAGTGAAATAAGCCAGGCACGAAGAGATAAGCACTGTATGATTACACGTTCATGAGGTACCTAGAATAGGCAAATGCATAGAAACAGAAAGTAGAATCACGGTTGCCAGGGGCTGGGGAGAGAGGGGAATGGGGAGTTCGGGTTTAATGTGTACAGAGTCTCAGTCCGGGATGATGAAAAAGCTCTGGAGATGGATGGTGGTGATGGTTGCACAACATTGCGAATATACTTAATGCCACTGAACTGTACACTAAAGAACAGTTAAAGTGACTTATATTATGTATATTTTATCATACACACACGCAAAGCAAAAAAAAAAAAAAGTGCATACCTTTTGACTCAGGAGTTCCTCTACTGGTAATTTGTACTAAGGAGTGAATTAGACAAGTACACGAGGATGTGGACAGCAGTCTTCATTATGACAACGTTTCGGATGAAATGACCAAAAGTCCAATGACAACATACTGGCAAAGTGCACTAGGATAGATACACAGAGTGGAACACTATGCAGCAATCAAAATGATGAGATAGATACGTATTTATTGCCATGAAGAGGTTTATGGTAAAAATTTAAAAAGTGGTTATCAAATAATGTATTTGATACATGATTACTTCTCATTTTTGCAAAAAAGAAATACGTGTGTGTGCTTTTAAGAAATCTAAGGATATACAATGCTTTTGCCTTTCTTTCCCTCTGTACTTTCTGTGTTTTCTACATAATAATATGGATATGAAGTATCAGAGGTATATAGTGTAGTGAGTAAGAGCTCAGCCTCAGGACTAGACCGCCTGGGTTTGTGCCTCAGTTTCCTCATTCGTGCTTCGGTTTTTCCATCTTTAAAGTGACCTCAGTTTTATTATCTGCAAAATGGGGATAACAGTAGGGCCTGCCCCATGGGAGGTTGTTTTGCAAGGACTGTGATGTTGATGAAGCACGTACAAGAGTCAACACCAAGTAAGCACTCAGTGTTCTCATGGTGTAACAAACAATAATCCATTCATCCTGAGATGAACTTCTGACGCGAGGTTTATGCCTTAGTGACTCCTACCGAGGTGGGTCTCCTGGGCTTGCTGTTGTCTTCAGATTCCAGTCCTGTGTAACCTGCTGGATGTCTGTTAGGCCTGGCCTCCCTCTGGCACCTGCAGGTTGGCACCTAATCACATCATGGCCTTCTCTGCTGGGAGCCCCGTTCAGATCAGAACTGGGTGGAGGCAACAAACACCCTGAAAATTATCAGTGGGAAAACAATGCTTCCCAGGTGTTTTTCTGTAAAATGTACCAAAAGTTTAATAAGCATAACAAGTTATACAGAAGCCATGTGTTTATTCCAAAAATAATCTATTGACTAGATTTGTAAAGTACACTAAGAAAATAAATAGTATATATATTAGAATTTCCACCTAAGTTTTCGTTAGTTCTCCTTCCAAGGTCTTTCTCATTCTGTGTAGGGTTCAGATCAGAACATTCCCACCTGCACCTGCCTAACACTCAGGACGGCAGGCAGACAGGAGGAAGCCGACTTGGGTCCCTGGGAGGTGTCAGGAGGGAGATTAAGAACAGGATGGTGGAGGGTGGGTTTGTTCGGGGGAGGGGAGGTCTGAAAGGATCCAGGCTGAGGAAGAGCCTGGGTGTGGTTCAGCCCTGCCTCTCTCTTTTCTGCAGGAGCCTTCTTCATCCCCTACTTCATCTTCTTCTTTGTCTGCGGCATCCCCGTGTTCTTTCTGGAGGTAGCGCTGGGCCAGTACACCAGCCAAGGGAGTGTCACAGCCTGGAGGAAGATCTGCCCCCTCTTCCAGGGTATGTATCCTCCCCCACCTTCCTATTCATGGGCCCTCCACCTTGCCTGCATCCCCCCATTGTCTCTCCCTTCCTACCCACCCACTGCCTCACTCATCCGCTCACTCCCATCCTGCGCCAAGTGCAGAAGCAGGATCAGGCTTCACGGGCGGGTTGGAGAGAGGTGAGCCTGGTGGGGAAACACTGGCTCCCCAGCAAGCTGGGACTCTTACCACTGATTAGGGGGAGGTGGGGGAGGCCAGTTTGGTGCTGATGCCTTTCGGGGCAACCATGGGACTCCTGCAGGGGCAGAAGTGAGGGGCTGGAACCGAGTGAAGCTTGGCTTACTGTGGTTCTACTCACAGGTGCTGGGTGCTCCAGGGGTGCTGGGCCTCAGCCAGAACAGGTTCCCCCCTGTTCTCCCTCCATCCCAGCAGCGGTAAATGTCCCGCTCAGCCGGGTCCTGTGCCTAGGTCTAAGCACGCTCAGGGACAGCACACGCAGGGCTGGCCTCTCCGGAACAAACAGAGCTTATGCGGGTGCCATGGTCAGGGTGAGCAAACGGAGCACTGGAATGCGAGAGAAGCAGATATCTTGGCTCTTTCCTTCTTTTCCAAGTCAGAGAGGCGCCAAGGCCGGGATCTCAGCGGGAGGTGTGTGCGCCGCGCTCTGCTGGTGGGAGGTCCGGGCTGCGCCACCCGCCCTCTGCCGGCCGCAGCGCCCGCCGCACTCCCCCTCCCCGGAGACGGCGCGTTCAGGCTCGGGGCTCGCCCTGCGCTCACCCGCCCCGCCACGGGCCGCACGGGGGCCGCTTCTCCCACTCGCCTCTCCCGGGTTCAGGCTCGGGGCTCGCCCTGCGCTCACCCGCCCCTGGGCCGCACGGGGGGCGCTTCTCCCACTCCCCTCTCCCGGGTTCAGGCTCGGGGCTCGCCCTGCGCTCACCCGCCCCGCCACGGGCCGCACGGGGGCCGCTTCTCCCACTCCCCTCTCCCGGGTTCAGGCTCGGGGCTCGCCCTGCGCTCACCCGCCCCGCCCCCGGGCCGCACGGGGGCCGCTTCTCCTCCCAGCGTCACTCCTGCTCTCTCGGAGATGGGGGCCGCCCTGCCCCTCTCCAGCTGGCCCCAGCAGAATCGCCGACCCCCGGGTCCGCTGAGTTCACGGGGCTGACCCAGGGCTGCGGGATGGGCCGGACGGCCGCGAGCACAGCGCGTTCCGCCTCGGCACAGTGGCCGCTTGTTTGTGTGTCTGTGTGTTTGTGTGTTTGGTGTCTGTGTGCGCGCTCTCAACGCCCCGCCCGCTCCCCGGAGACCCTCTGCCATCGGCGGGTCCCCTCCTGCGCAACGCCACGCCCACCCCCGCGGGGCCGCCCGGGCCGCCCCAGAACCCGTCCTTGCCACGGTGGGCTCGCCTGGCCCCAGAGGAGCGGTTTTGTTCATAGTCAGCATTGATTTTTCAGCCAGGCTGTTCTGAAAGGTCCACAGTCCTTCATTAAGTAGTGAGCACTTCGGGAGGCTGAGGCAGGAGGATGGCCTGAGCCCAGGAGTTCGAGACCAGCCTGGGCAGCATAGTGAGACCCACCCCTTCTCTCGTCTCTACACAAAAATTTAAAAATTAGCCGGGTCTGTCTGTGGTCTCAGCTACACCGGAGGCTCAGATGGGAGGATCGCTTGAACCCAGGAGTTGGAGGCTGCAGTGAGCTGAGATCACACCACTGAGCTCTAGCCTGGACCCCCCACCCTCTCTCTCTCTCTCTCTCTCTCCCTCTCTCTCTCTCTCTCTCTCTCTCTCACACACACACACACACACACACACACACACAGAGTTACTGAGCATCGACTAAAGACTAAGAGAGAGCTAACCCAGCAGGAAACAGGCAGGGGTTCTCTCACAGGGGAAACCGGGCTCCAGCCCTTCTCCGCAGGACTCCCGAGCCACCTGGCAACATGTTGCTTTTAAAATGACTGTGGAAAAGATTCCACTTTGCAGACGGGGGTGCTGGGGAGGTGTGTGTAAGCCCTCCCTCTCTGCCCCCTCCCTCCCCAAGTATGCTGCCAGGAGACCAAGTGCATCCAGCTAACCACGAGGCTTCAGGACAAGTGTTAAAATAGCAGCGAGGTCTCCACCGTTGCTGGCGGTCTTGCTGCTGGCTGAGACGGCGCTCGGTGCTGACTCAGGCTCCTAAGTTCCTGACACAGACCATTTCTCCCTTCCTCTCTGGTTTCTTTCTTTTGCTCTTATCCTGAGACCCCTCTGTCACCCAGGCTGGAGTGCAGTGGCATCATCTCGGCTCACTGCAACCTCTGCCTCCCGGGGTCAAGGGATTCTTGTGGCTCAGCTACCCAAGTAGCTGGGATTACAGGCATGTGCCTCCACACCTGGCTAATTTTTGTATTTTTAGCAGAGGTTGGGTTTCACCATGTTGGCCAGGCTGGTCTCAAACTCCTGACCTCAAGTGACTCACCCGCCTTGGCCTCCCAAAGTGCTAGGATTATAGGTGCGAGACACATTCTTACCAAATTTTCCTACTTACTCCTTCCTTCTTCTGGCCCCTTTTCATTTTCCAACCAATACATGGTTGTTGTAGAAAAACTAGAAAATGCAGATAGCCGAAAAAAAAACAAAAACCCAGAAACTTGAAAATGTTATCTGAAATCCTACCACCTAGAGAATCACTTGTTAACTTTTGGGTGAAGATCCTTCCAGAGCTTTTCCCATGAAAAAAAAATATATACGTTCAAATACATATCACAAAAATGGGAAAATGCGTAGGGTAATGTCCTGTAACCTGCATTTCTTCCTTAGAAAAATACGCTGTGGGCCGGGTGCGGTGGCTCACGCCTGTAGTCTGAGGGACCAGGACTCCCAACCATTACCATCTGCTGTCCCTTGCATCACACCCACGGGCTCCTGCCCAAAGTTCCGTCCCCTGCCCAAAGTTCTTACTTCCTCTGCTAGGGCACAGGTTATGCGCCTGTAATCCCAGCACTTTGGGAGGTCAGGAGTTCAAGACCAGCCTGGCCAACATGGTGAAACCCCGTCTCTACTAAAAATACAAAAACTAGTTGGGTGTGGTGGCACATGCCTGTAATCCCAGCTACTCAGGAGGCTGGGGCAGGAGAATTGCTTGAACCCGGGAGGTGGAGGTTCCAGTGAGCTGAGACCATGTCACTGAACTCTAGCCTGGGCAACAGAACAAGACTCCATCTCAAGAAAAAAAAAAAAAAAAGAAAAAAAGAAAAAAGAAAGAAAACTGTGCTGTGAATGGCTTCTCATGCCACTGGATAAACCCAGTGGTTCTCTTTGTGTAGCACCCAATACCCTTGTAACCTCAACTGGCAGCTTCTGTGTGACTTTTTTGCTAACATTGATCTCTCTTGTCCCTCCCCACCTCTCCCCCACTCTGGAAGGCATTGGTCTGGCGTCTGTGGTCATTGAGTCATATTTGAATATCTACTACATCATCATCCTTGCCTGGGCTCTCTTCTACCTGTTCAGCTCCTTCACCTCTGAGCTGCCCTGGACGACCTGCAGCAACGTTTGGAACACAGGTATCCATCATTTCAGCCCCTGGGATGTTGCCTGATAGGGGCTGGGCTGCGGCAGCTGGTGATGTCCAAGCAGCGATGGGGTGTATAGCGGAACTTGCCTCATAGCCAAGCCATGTGGGCTCCGGGGCCAGCTCTGCTCCTTGGCTCTCCTGGAGCCCTCAGGCCAGCCACTAGGACAAGTCAGTGTGGTTGGGAGAACCCAAAGGGAGTGTATTAAACAACTGCAAGGGTTATCACCACTTACTCACTTGTGCACTTAGCAAGCACTTACTGGACACCTACTGTGTGCTAAACATGGTGCCAAGGGCTGGAGATGGGTACAAGGCTGAGCAAAAGCAACAGGGACCCAGCCTTCACTGTGTTTACAGTCTGGTGGTGGAAACAGACAAATAAACACAACCACTACGAATTGTGATAGGTGAACGAAACTGCAGAAACCATAGAACAAGGGGAGGGAGACGTGTCATCTGAGGCCTGAAGTGAGAAAGAGCCCAGCATGTGAACAGCATTCCAAGCAGGGGGAAGAGCAGGCACAGGGCCTCAGTCCCTTGGTCTGTCAAGTGGAGAGACAGGAAGTCGGAACGGGCCAGTGGGGAGAATGCGTTCCATACCAGCTGGCCGTGAGAGGTCTGAGTAGATCTGAAGTCTGGACAGTGTCTGAGGTTGGCAGGGCAGCCAGGTAAGCAGCCAGATTCAGAGGGAACAAGAGCAGGGGGAGGAAGAGCTGGCTCTATGAGACTCCTTATGCTCTGGAGAGGGTGGGCTCCAAAAGAAGCTCTTGGGGCTAGGAGTGGTGAGGACCACTAGGCTGCAAGGCCAGAGGGCCAGGGGGACTAGGGTATGAGGGCCTCTCTCTCCATCTTGTCCCTAACCTTGTCCCCAACAGAGCACTGCGTGGACTTTCTGAACCACTCGGGAGCCGGCACAGTGACCCCATCTGAGAATTTTACCTCACCTGTCATGGAATTCTGGGAGTAGGTGCTGGGCCCATATGCCACATGTGAAGAGGCTCCAAGCAGAAGAAATTTGGATGTCTGAGCTGTGCAAGTCTGAATGTCTGGGGTGCAAGTTTAAGATTCTCTGTGTGCTTTCCAGCGCTTCCTCCCCCGCCCCACTCCAACCCCACACGTCGCTGAGGCAGGGGAGAACGCTCTCACATCTACCCACCTGGGTCCGCGTAGACTCACGTTTCTCCATCGTGTCCACCTTCACCCCCACATCCCTACCTCCACGCATATGTCTGCCCATACATGTCCGGTGGGGTGCTGGACACAGCCTTCACAGCCTTAGGCGAGCTGGGTGTGCATGTCTCTTCCCAGTGCCATGCTTGGTGGCATCATGCTGGTAGCTTGAAATCGCCCAAGGCGGGAGTGAGCACATCAAGACCTGGGCATACCCTCCGCTCACATACTCACCCTCTCACATGACAACTTACACCTTCACATTACCCGTGCCCACACTCGTCCACCTACATTCCCACGCAAGGCTGCCTGTACTCACACTGAGCTCACCCCCACGTGGGCACCACTGCCCTCACACATGAATGCCCTCACAGTGCCGAACCCTCACACCCATGCACACAGTTCCAGCACCCCATCGCATGTTTAGACACTCACACACATTCAGCCCCTCCATGGGATACCCATGCCACTGGCCCATCAACCTGCATGCATAAATATTTACTCGCTAAACGCTCATGTGTACATTCCTCATCTCTCTCTCTCTCTCTCCATCTTTCTGTACAAGAAAAAAAAATCCAGATGAGTTAGAAAGACAAAGATACGTATGGGATGATGGTAGAAGTTTGGTCTACCAAACTTCCCCCAGGGGGTCAGGGAAGCCCTGGAATATGAGATCCATGGGGTCAGCTCTGAGAATCTGAGCATCAGGAGACTTGCTGACAGTTGAAAACTGCCCCCTTTAGCCTTTCCCCTCGTTACTTATTTTTCCCAATCCTCCAGGAGACGAGTTCTGAGCATCACCTCGGGTATCCATGACCTGGGCGCCCTGCGCTGGGAGCTGGCCCTGTGCCTCCTGCTCGCCTGGGTCATCTGCTATTTCTGCATCTGGAAGGGCGTCAAGTCCACAGGCAAGGTGAGGTGGTCTGCCTCCTGGGAAGCTCCCTGTGGCCCCCAGAGCTTTCGGGGACACTTGAGGGGGACCCTCTGGAGAACTGATTTCTTTCTCTTAAGAAACGAAGCTTCCTGCGCAGTGCAGGGGAGATGCGTAGTGAGAACAGGGGAAGTCACAGGAAGGCGGATCTTAGCTCTATGCAAGGAAAATCTTTCTTTTTCAATATGGCTTTAAAAATCCGGTTTCCATAAGAATATTCAGGGCAAATTTGAAACAGAAAAGTCCCGTTGTTTGAGCTAATCACTGCGCTGCCAGGTTGGCACTGAGAACCTCTGTTCACTTCTGCGGTGTTGCCTTCTGGTTTCTCTCATGCGTGTGTGTGTGTGTGTGTGTGTGTGTGTGTATCCATTATGTGTGGCTATGACATCATGAGGGTCACACGCTCTTGTGACTCACTTGTTGTTGTATTTAACACATAGCAAGATAATTTTGAGTTTGAATTAGCAAACAGAACTGTCTTTGAGGTGGGGAGTTTCCAGTCATCGAAGGGGTTCCCACCAAGGATGGGCAACGGTGAGCTTGTCACGTAGAGAGAATTCAGATTTGAGCATTATTTACAACCCAGAGAGCCGGAGACTATGCTTCGTGCCTTTTTAAAGCCAGGAATGGTTGGTAAACAGACTTCTCTGCTTGGCCGTACACTTAGTCTGTTCCCTCAGCAGCCTTTCCCCTCCCTGAATTGTGACAGGTTGGTCATAGTGATGATGAAAGTGGTCATCGAAAGCCGGGCGCGGTGGCTCACGCCTGTAATCCCAGCACTTTGGGAGGCTGAGACGGGCGGATCACGAGGTCAGGAGATCGAGACCATCCTGGCGAACACGGTGAAACCCTGTCTCTACTAAAAATACAAAAAATTAGCCGGGCGCGGTGGCAGCGCCTGTAGTCCCAGCTACTCAGGAGGCTGAGGCAGGAGAATGGCGTGAACCTGGGAGGCGGAGCTTGCCGTGAGCTGAGATCCGGCCACTGCACTCCAGCCTGGGGCACAGAGCGAGACTCTGTCTCAAAAAAAAAAAAGTGGTCACCGTAGTGAGAACAGCGCAGACAGTGCCACTGCTGCCGCCCAGGGAAGGAAGGAGTTGCGTTTGCTGAGTGGCAGCATAGAACGCCCCGGAGCTCCGGCCACCACTGCTCCCCCAACCATTAGCCGGGAAAAGTGCAGTCTAACTTTCCCCACAGATCACTGTACAAATCTGGTCACCGTTCCCCTGGGTCGCCAGGGGGCAAGGAGAGAACAGCCAGGATAAGGGATTAAGAAAGACCCGATTCTGGACTTTAAATTAGTCTTTGCCTTGATTTTATCATTACACATTATATACATGTATGGAACTACCACTCTTTTTCATAAATATGTACAGATTATGTACATACGTACACGTTGACTAAAAATAAGAGGAAAAAAATGGTCTGGGAAGGTTATGGGCTGGAAGCCTGTACCTGCCTCCCTCCCTGTCTTCCTCCTCCCCTCCCCGCCCTTCCCGTTGCCGACGTGCGTCTCACAGGATGTGTATCCCCACATCTGTGGGGAGCACGGACCCGTTGGAATGTGTAAAGGGAGGTGTGGAAAGTTTCCCGTGCTTAGCCCCTCTTAGCGGTCTCTGAGGCTGGGACTGAGCTCCATGTGACTCGCACTGCCTGTGGGGCGTGGCTGGAGGGCCACTGCGTCCCCACCAGGAGTGACCTTGGCCTGCCCCCCACCTCCAGGTGGTTTATTTCACAGCCACGTTTCCCTACCTGATGCTTGTCATTCTGCTGGTCCGAGGTGTTACCCTTCCCGGGGCCTACCAGGGCATCATCTATTACTTGAAGCCAGATTTGTTCCGCCTCAAGGACCCTCAGGTATGTACTGTGCCGGGACCACTTCCCCAGATGCCCTCCCCACCCAACCCGGTCTGTATTTTTGAAAGTCTTGTATTGCTTTTTCATTGGTTTAAAAGCAGTAGATGCCCACTGGAGAAAAATTAGAAAATATGGAAGAAAGCTATAAAAAAGAAACTAACAATCTCTTGTAATTCCACCACTCAAATATAACTTTTTTTCTTAAAAAAATTTTTTTTTCTTTCTTAGAGACAGGGTCTGGCTCTGTCCCCCAGGCTGGAGTGCAGTGGTGCCATCATAGCTCACTGCAGCCTCAACCTCTTGGGTTCAAGGCATCCTCTCGCCTCAGCCTCCCGAGCAGCTGGGACTACAGGCGTGAGCCATAGTTCCTGGGCATTTTATCTTGATATTTTGATGAAGCAGCCGCTTTGTCCCCAGGTCACAGCTGCTTAAGACACTATATATAGAGATCTTAGTTGAATGAGACAAGTGACTCCCAGCTGTGCCCTGCAGAGAGGCCTTGGGTGCAGCCATGGTTTGTAGATTCCCCTGAAGAAATTCAAGCAACACACATGTATTTGGTACTCACTAAGTGCCTACAGAACCAAACCGAAACTGGGCCCCACTGGGGAGGAGATCACCATGGAGACAGGAGGGCGTGCTCATGGAGACTTGGGATGCAGGAGGGAAGCGCTCAGGGAGCCCTGAAGGGCCAGGCTGGTGCTGCAGGGGATGGGTCTGGATCTCGGGTCACCCTGGCTCTGGGCCCTGGGGGCTTCCTCTGCCTCTTTCTTGGGGTTTTGTGTAGGTGTGGATGGATGCGGGCACCCAGATCTTCTTCTCCTTCGCCATCTGCCAGGGGTGCCTGACAGCCCTGGGCAGCTACAACAAGTACCACAACAACTGCTACAAGTGAGAACAGCGTGGGCCGGGGTGGGCGAAGGAGGGCTAGGGGCCTGGGGGTGGGCTCTGGACAAAGACCCATCATCTCTGGGCTCATTGTAAGTTGTGTCAAACTGACCTGGTGGGTTCAGTTCCCAGACTAAGTGTCTTTCTTATTCTTTTTCTCTCTCACTTCTCTCTTTGTTGTCTGCCACCCAATTTTTGTCTTTTTCTTCCACTATCTTCTTCCCATCCTCTCTTCCCTTCCTCCCCTCCTCTGTGCCTCCCTTGCCTTCCCCTTCTCTCTCCTCGGTCCCCTCTCGCTGTCTTTTGCTCTCTCCTCCTCTCTTTTCCTCGTCGTTCCTATCCGCCCTTGCCCCACTCCCACAGGGACTGCGTCGCTCTCTGCTTCCTGAACAGTGCCACCAGCTTTGTGGCTGGGTTTGTTGTCTTCTCCATCCTGGGCTTCATGTCGCAAGAGCAGGGGGTGCCCATTTCTGAAGTGGCCGAGTCAGGTAGGTGCCACTTTGCTGTCTGGGGCCTGAGGGGAAAGAGAGTCAGAGAACACACTTCCCTCCTGTTGAAAGGCGTGAGTCCCAGAAGATGAGCAATATGATTTATTTATGGGTAATAGGATTTAATTTTAGCATCTGGGGCAGTGCTTAGCACAAAGCAGGGCTTCCATTACCATAGGAAAGAGGAGGGGGAGGATGATGGATGCTAGATGGACCAACACTGGATGGATGGAGGGAGGGATGGAGGGATGGATGGATGGATGGATGGATGGATGGATGGATGGATGGATAGATAGATAGAGGGATGGTTGGATGAACGGTGTGCTTCCCAGGCCTGGAAAGAGAAGAATAGTGGATGGAATCACCCTATCCTCTTAAAGTGCGTGCACAGGTACACACAGGTACACACAGGTACACACAGGTACACACAGGTACACACGCACACAGTGCTTAGAGAGGCGCCTCTTTCCCGAGGGCAGCGCATGCCCTGGAGCCCCCCCTGACTGTGCTGTGTGCCTGGCAGGTCCTGGGCTGGCCTTCATCGCCTTCCCCAAGGCTGTGACTATGATGCCCTTATCCCAGCTGTGGTCCTGCCTGTTCTTCATCATGCTCATATTCCTAGGGCTGGACAGCCAGGTACGTCACTGCTGCCCGGCCTGCCCTGCCATGGTCACCCTCTTGCCAGCCTCTGCCTGTCCTGGCACTACTTTCCCCTCACTCCCACTCCCCTGACCATAAACTTGAGGCCCCCTCTGCTGTCCAGGGCTTTTCCTTGGGGCTGGGGGTGTGGCCTCAAGCCTGGAGACCCTCTGGTGTGAAGGGGCCATGGGGCTGGGGGTGTGGCCCCAAGCCTGGAGACCCTCTGGTGTGAAGGGGCCATGGGGCTGGGGGTGTGGCCCCAAGCCTGGAGACCCTCTGGTGTGAAGGGGCCATGGGGCTGGGGGTGTGGCCCCAAGCCTGGAGACCCTCTGGTGTGCAGGGGCCATGGGGCTGGGGGTGTGGCCTCAAGCCTGGAGACCCTCTGGTGTGAAGGGGCCATGGGGCTGGGGGTGTGGCCTCAAGCCTGGAGACCCTCTGGTGTGAAGGGGCCATGGGGCTGGGGGTGTGGCCTCAAGCCTGGAGACCCTCTGGTGTGAAGGGGCCATGGGGCTGGGGGTGTGGCCCCAAGCCTGGAGACCCTCTGGTGTGAAGGGGCCACTGGTTCTGTGCTCCCAGGCATGGGCCTCGGCATGCATGGATGCCTCCTCCCAGATATTCCTTCAGCTTGAGCTGCCCAGCCCCAGCCCCCGAGCCCTGGGGACAGAACATATCCCCCCTCTAACCCTCACTGCTGAGACTCTGTCATGGAGTTGTAGTCAAGGGCAGGGCTGGCTCACCCCCGGGCACCCCCATTTCTTCCCTTTGTGCCGCTCCCTGCACCCCTGTGCATCAATGTGGATGAGCCAGGGGAAGCGGAGGCCAGGGCCGGTGGCCACCAGCTTGCCCCACACCCTCTCATCCAGTTCCCCTGCTGGCCCACAGTTTGTCTGTGTGGAGTGCCTGGTGACAGCCTCCGTAGACATGTTCCCCAGGCAGCTCCGGAAGAGCGGGCGGCGGGAGCTCCTCATCCTCACCATCGCCGTCACGTGCTACCTGATAGGGCTCTTCATGGTCACCGAGGTGAGCTGGGGCCGGTGGCCTGCAGGCCAGGCTCCTGGGGAGGGAGCCATGGGGGACACCGCTGACCCTTCTTAGAGCCTCACTTTTCTTATCTGCTGATGCGGGGTGCGGACGCCTGCCCTGCCTCTCCACAGTGAGGTTGTACGGACCACACGACCTGCATTTGTGAGGTCTTTTGGTTGCAGGTGACAGAAACCAATACAGCTTAAGCAGAAAGGGGAACGTGTTGGGTCAGGTTGCTGAAAACCCTAGAGATATTTGGGTTTCGGCGTGGTCGGATCCAGCTGCTCTTGTGACACTGTCAGGAGTGCTCCTTGCTCTCCTGGGACTTCACTCAGAGGCAGGTTTTCCTCCGGGGGCGTTAGGGACAGATGCTGGGCTTCAGGCTTACCTGTCGGTGTCAGCCAACCCAGGGGGAAGGAGAGGCCCTTTCCTGAGAGTGTGGCAAGTGTCCAGGCTGTGACTCTTATTCAAGCCTGAGTGGGGAGAGAGGGACACCCCACTCTAAAAGGAACACAGAATGAGGGGGTGTCACTTTCCAGAAGCAGAGATGCTGGGCAGACGAAATGATGTGCGTCCACCACAGTCTCCCAGTGCCCTTGCAGATGTCAGAGGTTATTGTCCTGATGTTGATTGGGAGGCCTGAAGGCGGGGCAGGCAGGGCAAACTCCTTTTAGAGGCAAGGAATGGCGTCCCACGGGCCGGGCAGGAGGGCGCCCCACAGGGGCATTTCCCATCTCACCGATGGGCGGCGTGTGTCCCATCCCTGCACTGGCCATGCCCCAGCTCCACGCTCTCCCCACAGGGCGGGATGTACATCTTCCAGCTGTTTGACTACTATGCTTCCAGTGGCATATGCCTGCTGTTCCTCTCAGTGTTTGAAGTGGTCTGCATCAGCTGGGTGTACGGTGAGTGGGGTGGAGTGGGGTGGGCAAGCGGGGCGGGAGAAAGACCACCGAGGCCAGCCAGGGGCAGGCTCTGCCTGGGGGAGGCGGTTCTCTGGCCCTCTGGTTTCTGTCTTTGCGCTGTTGCCCTGCCTCTTGCTGGGACATTTACCTGTGGCTGGGAAGCCTGGCATTTTCATGGCAGCAGGCAGAGCTGTAATGATGACAAAATGGATTTCCTTCAACAGTGAGAGAATGATCAGTAACAGTGCACAGGGCACCGTGTCCTCGATATGGAGGTGGCCAGAGGCCCTTTGCCACTGGAAATCTTAGTCAGAAGGGATGTTTATCGCCACTTAGCCCAATCCTCCACAAACTCCCACACTGCCCTTCCAACAACTAGGGGATCACCCAGACTTTGTCTGAGTGCTTCCACGGACAGGGAGCTCATCCCTGTCTTTTCGAGAGGGTCTTTTCCGTTTACGCATTTCTTTCCTACACTGAGGTGAATTCTGCCTTTCACTGGCCCCCGCCGGCAGCCTGGCCCCTCAGACTGAGATCACTGCAACAGCCAGGTGGTGACTCTGTCCTACAACAGGAAGGGGAGGAAACCCGATTTACTGAGCCAATGCGCGACTGCGTGCCAAGCACTCTGCTGGCTGGTCTCACGCACTTATAATCTGTGCAGGGGGAGAGTGAGGCTCAGAGGGTTCAGCCTCTTGCCTAAGCTCACATAGCAAGCAGAGAAGCCGTCGTCATACCCCAGGTCCCTCTGGCTCCACTGCACCACGCTGGGGGAACACAGTGCCAGTGTCACAAGGCTCAGGGTAGAGGTCAAGTGGGGGCCACACAGTCGGGCCTCAGGAAAAGCCATGAGTAGTAAAGACTTTATTTTGCTACCCTAAGCCTTCCCACTTGGGTCCTTTCCTCCGCGTGGAGATGTTCCTTCCTTCTCACCCCAGGCATCTGATGCCTTCCGATCTTCCCCAACTCCTTTTCAAAACTTCTTCTCCGAGAGGACCTGCTAAACTTGATCACAGCGGCTGTGAACGGCTGATAAGCCTTAACATGGTTCGCTCACCCGGCAATATCTGGCTTTCAACTTTGGCTTTTCACAGTCAAAGGAATGACTCTTTCATGGTGTGATTTCATGCATCAGGGATCAGTGGGAAGGTATTTTGGGTGGGAAGGTAGAGAGGCCCTCCAAGTATCTTTACCAATCAGTGATTCTTTACTTAGAAGATTGGCTCTGCCCAGAACTTACAGCAAATGTGGAAACCTCAGGAATTAAACAGAACAAAATAAGGCCAGTCAATGTTTTCACTAAACACAAATTAACCTTCTTTTTTTTTTTTTTTTTTTTTTTGAGATGGAGTCTCGCTCTGTCGCCCAGCCCAGGCTGGAGTGCAGTGGCTGGATCTCAGCTCACTACAAGCTCCGCCTCCCGGGTTCACGCCATTCTCCTGCCTCAGCCTCCCGAGTAGCTGGGACTACAGGCGCCCGCCGCCTTGCCCGGCTGGTTTTTTTTTTTTTGTACTTTTTAGTAGAGACGGGGTTTCACCGGGTTAGCCAGGATGGTCTCGATCTCCTGACCTCGTGATCCGCCCGTCTCAGCCTCCCAAAGTGCTGGGATTATAGGCTTGAGCCACCGCGCCCGGCCAAATTAACCTTCTTACCATGCGTTTTTGGGAACTCAGAGGTGGTTCCTCCGGAGTCTGGAATCCAGACCACCGCTCTGTTCCCAGCAGCCCTCCAGCCCTCTGTGAGTTTTCTGTGACACGCTTGAACGGGGGAGCCTTGTCGTTTCGCTGTTTTGACTTGAACCAGTTTCATCTCTGCTACCCACGTAAACAGGCGTTTGTGTAAAACACCCCTCTCCTTTGTGGTTAGGGCAGTGGGGTCTCCGTCGTGAGACGGAGGCAAGAGACGGCACTGGCAAGAGACGGCAGCAGCAGTGCTGGGGGCAGCCCCCGTCTGCGCCGCGCTCCCTGCCTCGTGACTGGAGTGCATCTCCGCAGGGATGCAGGGTGTCAGGGAGACGCGTCTCACTCATGTGCCTTGTTCCAGTTTCCCTGCACAGGGCGGGGGTGAGGGAAGAGCACAGAGCCAAGTGGGTCTCTCCCAAACACCGGGCAGCTGTTCTCACCCTCTGGCTCACACTCTCCCACACCACGTCTGCTCAGGGGCGGACCGTTTCTACGACAACATTGAGGACATGATTGGCTACCGGCCATGGCCCCTGGTGAAGATCTCCTGGCTCTTCCTCACCCCTGGACTTTGCCTGGTATGTGCCCACCCAGCTGCCGCTCTATTCCTTCCTGCCCCCGGAAGACTCCAGAGATGATGGAAAGGATGGCTCCTTCCCCACCTGTCCCATCTACCGTGGGGCCTGGTCCATTTCCCGTTCTCTGTTGGCTTCCCTGCTCTTCTTTCCGGGCCATTTCATCCATCCATGAGTAGAACCTTATCCTACTTCCTGCTCCATCCCTTCCTCACAGTGCCTCCCCCTTCTACCTGATTTCTCAGTGGTTGGTCTCCTGTCTGTCTGTGCTTCTCTTCTGAGCCCCTCCCCGCTTTGTATCACCTCCTGTCTCCGTCTGTGACGTGAATGATGGGTTGGTCTGGGATTTGCAGGGGCTTTTGCTCCTCCAGCTTACAGACGTGCTGCGGTGCACTTGACTTGTCCTCTGTCCTCGGCTGTGCGTAGCTGCAGGGGAGGGTTTCAGTCTCTATGTCACCCATGGCTGCGCCTTCCTCCTCCCAGGCCACCTTCTTCTTCTCCTTGAGCAAGTACACCCCCCTCAAGTACAACAACGTCTACGTGTACCCGCCCTGGGGATACTCCATTGGCTGGTTCCTGGCTCTGTCCTCCATGGTCTGTGTCCCACTCTTCACCGTCATCACCCTCCTGAAGACTCAGGGTTCTTTCAAGAAGGTAGGTGGTGCGGGGGAGAGTGACCTCTTAAGGGAGGGCACTGGGAGAGGCTGGACGTGGGGCAGGACACACGGCTGGGGCCAGGGAGCAGACACATACTCTGTGGGGCAGCCCTTCAGTCTCACAGAATCTTAACGAGACAAACTTTGAAGGCCAGTCCGGTGGCTTTTCAGAAATGTTCTGAAAAGTTCTAGAGTCCTAGACCTGCAGAATCTGACCTCCTGTGGATGACCTGGGCAGGCTAACCAAGGGCAAACTGCTGAGAGGTTCAGGAGAAAACTAAGTCACAAACATGAATAGGAAAGTGCCCAGACACAGAAGGTTTACAGACTATAGGTTTCTTGCCCTCGGAAAACTGGTAACCAGCAAGCACAGTTCACTCCACACACAGGCTCCTGGCTGCTTTTCTTCCTGGGGACACACCCAAGAGGCTCCCTGTTTAGAGTTTGGGACATGTCCTCCTGGAAGGAGCTATAGCCAGTGACCCACAAAGGCAGAAATCTATCTTGCCTATAAATAATAGAAAAGCCAATCTACAACAGTTTTAGCAAATAGGCTTATTTGTTTTTTACATTTCAAGAAGGTCAGAGATTAGGGCTGCCAGTATTTGGTTTGGCTGCTTAAAGAAGCCCGTAGGGACCAGACTTTTCCTGTATTTCTACACTTCCATCCTGAGCATGCTGTTTTTTCATCACCATGTTGATCACCTCATGGTCACAAGAAGGTTGTCATGATTCCGTGATCACATCTGCATTCGAGGCAAGAAGAAGGAGGTACCACTGATAAGAAGAAAAATAATAGATACTTATTGAGCACATAACAAAAGTAACAATCGGAAAACAAAAACAGATATTTATCAATCACCTACTCTGTGCCAAGCACTGTTCTGTGAGATGTGTTCTACTATTATTCCCAATTTACAGGTGAGAATATTGAGGGGATTAAATTAACAGAGGGGTTCCGTGAGTGACCTTAGACGGCACAGGTCGGTAGCAGGGCCAGAGCTGGAACCCAGGCAGTGCACACTCGTTTGCAGTCACGGTATTATTGCCTCCCCTCTCACCTCACATGGTTCATTCATTTACTCACGCACACGGTGCGGTGCTGGCCATGTGCTCCGCTCTGGGCTGGGCCCTGGGGATGCTCACACGAGGAACCTTGTGTGCCTCCCTCACCAACGGCTCCAATCCCTGCCTCTTCTCTCCACAGCGCCTATGTCAGCTCATCACCCCTGACTCCAGTCTGCCACAGCCCAAGCAACACCTCTACTTGGATGGCAGCGATGGCCGGGACTTTGGGCCCTCCCCAGCAAAGGAAGGACTGATAGCCGGGGAGAAGGAGACCCATTTGTAGGGTGTAGCCAGAGGTCACGCGGCTCCTAAGCCGGGAACCTAGGTCAGGGCCACCCTCCATTCTCAGCGGACAGTCTCTGCCTCTGTCTCCTGCCACAGTCCTGCTGGGAACCTCTGGAGAGCCACAGGCACCCCCAGCTGGAGGCCAGACTCCTCTCCTGTGCTAGCTGGAGCAGCTCCTTCCCCTGTGCTGACAGCACTACCACTGGGACGTGCCATGTTGGGAGGCCATCCCTGTGGGACGGCACCATCGTTTTTATAAAGGGGGGTCTTTTTGGAGGCCACCATCTGATTGTAACGAGTTCTGAGGAGTCCGCTGTGGGGGTGGCTCTTGTTGGAGCTTACTGCATTTGTACACGGGGAGAGGAGCTCTAACTGGAATGCGCACTGCCGTCCGACGTGGAGAGCCTGATGGGACATACCCTGTTGGAAGTGACACTGAGCAACTGCGCTGGATCGGAGGTTCCCTTAGGGTTCTTCCTTAGGCTTAACCACAGAGGCAAGCCTTCACACCCCGTCAGGCTGGAGCCTCCTCCGAGTCTCTCATGGCATCTCCAGCCCCCGCCCTAGTTCCACACTGTTCTTGCGGTGTTTCATCAGCTCCTGGAGCATTGGAATGGAGGGGGCTTAGGAGAGGATTCCTAGGCTTCACAAACACATGGCACGCCTCCCGTACTGTGCATTCCACTGCCCAAGGCCGACATTGCTAACTGATCACAGACTCTTTCCCACCTCACAATCCTTCCGCATGCGCTCCAGGCAGCACCGTTTGGCATCCTGCTTCTAATGCAAACCGCTGACTTCATGGATGAGGAACCTGGAGACCAAAGCGACAAAGAGACGTTTTCAAGTTCACATGGCTTCTTGGGGGCCAGAGATATGACTAAAACCTTATCTCCTTTGCTCAGGCCAGTGTCTACCCATTAATCCCCCTGCCGTAGTTAACAAGTGTGTATGGATTGCCTGCCATGTGTGCTGGTCTCCTTCGCTCCATTGCTGTTGAGCTTTGCCTCTTGGGGTGGGGGAAGAGAGGCCCCTCTGTTGGAGGTGGTGAGGAGCTCTCCCCAGACTACTGCCCCTCCCCCTTGGTAATCCCGCCATCAGCCCATCATCACCTGGCCCGATGTCCTCCCAGATCCTTTTGTTCTTGTCCTTGCCACCTCTTCTTCCCCCACGGAATGCATGGAGTCTGCGAGAGTCTCCCAGTGAGCGGGTGTGGGGGTGCTCTCCTTAGTTGCCACACGTGGTTCCACCCCTTTCTCACCCACTCTCTTCCCACACCCCTACCAAATCCCATATACCTCTTCTCTGGCTGGAAGGCTGCCTGGAGGAGGAAGGCAGGGTTTGGAGAAGTTCAATGCTCTTGTGTTCGGAAGGGAAGGGAGGAGAGGGACTGGGGCTGGGGAGGGAATTTCGGGGCAGTTTCCGGGGACAAGGGAGCCCTCCAGGGTGAGGGGGATGATTGGTATATAGATGCCACCTGGAGCCCCCGCCCGGTGGCTGCAGGAAAATTCAGGTCTGGCTGGGGTGAGTCCCGTCCTCGACGGCCCTGTGCCATCTCAGGCACTCTTAGCTTCCGACCTGTTTCCCTCTGGACTGCTCTGCGCACCTGTGCTCTCGCTCCCTGGACCGGCTAGCGGGGAGACAACGAGGCCCAGGGCACAGAGGTGGCGGCACCGGCTTCGGCCAGATGCTGTCAGTGATGAGGCCGCGTCTGGCGGAAAACGAGAGGCGAGGCCGGCGCAGCGCTGTCTGCGGCCGCGCGGGGGCAGAGGAGAGCCGCGCCCGTCCCCGCCGCCCGCCCCGCCGCCCGCCCCGCCGCCCGCCCCGGGCCCACAGCGCGCGCTCGCTCGTCCGGTCCTTCCCGCCGCCGCCTCCCCGCCTCCAAACGCCCTGGGGGGCTCGCCTGGGCTCCGGCTCCCGAGCCTCGCTCTCCGCGGACCACGCCGCCCTCTTGCAGATGCCCTCGCCCTGCGCCACTCGCCACCCTCTCGGCTGCCCCAGAACCCTGGCTGCAGCGTCCACCGCGCCTCCCTCCGTCGCTCCCTTCTCTGGATGAGTCCGAAGGGATCTGGACGGGGGTGGACGGAGGGAACAGGGGAGTGCGGGAAGGGACTTCGGGCCGACCTCGCGGTTCACAGGGATCCAGCCTAATGGCTCCACAACCTGGGCAAGGGGCGACTGGTTCGCTCTCCAGCCTGCCCGGAGCACCGGTACAGGTGTGTGTGTGTGTGTGTGTGTGTGCACCTGTGTGTGTGTGTGTGTGTGTGTGTGTGTGCACCTGTGTGTGTGTGTGTGTGTGTGGGTGTGTGTGTGGGGTGTGTGTGTGTGTGTGTGTGTGTGTGCGCGCCTGTGTGGGTGTGTGGGTGTGTGGGGGTGTGTGTGTGTGTGTGTGTGTGGGGGGGTGTGTGTGTGTGTGTGTGCGCGCCTGTGTGTGTGTGTGTGTGTGTGTGTGGGTGTGGGTGTGGGGGTGTGTGTGTGTGCGCGCCTGTGTGTGTGTGGGTGTGTGCGTGCGTGTGGGTGTGTGTGTGTGTGTGGGGGGGGGTGTGTGTGTGTGTGTGCGCCTGTGTGTGTGTGTGTGGTTGTGTGTAAGGGGCAGCTGTGGGGTCGTGATTTGGCTTTGCTTTCATCTCATCCCCTACGGTGTTTGAGTTGCAGACGGGTGGACAGAGGCCAAATCTGGCAGCTACCATTTGCTTGGCCAGTATCTGCAGCATAAGCCCTCAGGCACTCTCTAGTTTGCCACAGGCTCCCCAGTTCCTGTCACACCTGACTTTTTCACATATTCGCTTTTGCAGGCATTTGAATTCATAACCTGTGCCCTCGCGGAGGAAGTGAGAACCTTGGGCAGGGGAGGGAACAGGAGCCCTTGGCTGCGATGCAAGGGACCGCAGAGGGCAGTGGTCGGGAGTCCTGGTGCCTCACAAGGGGTGGTAGCAGGATGGCCACAGGCTCCAGCCTGCTCCTGTGTGGACCTCACACTCTTTGATGCTATTCATTAATCCTGGATCAAGTCCCTCTCCCGCATGGACTCTCCCGAAGAAGGGTAGTGGCTACCTCGAATTTCAGAGCCGCATCTCAAGTGGCAGGCCACGGCAGCGCCCACATGGCAGAGACACACCAAAGCTCAACTGTCTGGGGGCACAGTTGACCCAAATCCCCAGCAGAGAGGCCCATGTGGAACCAAGGCCTCCCACCAACGGTCAACAGCAGCAGCTCGTTGCAAGGCGAAGACGCTGCCTAGAAGTGTATCCTCCCAGCTGGCCAAGGCTTCTAGTGGCAGCAGCCCTGGCTGAGATAGGGACTGCGGCCTCACCGAGGGCCTGAGCCAGAAATGCCCAGCCAAGTGGGTCCCGAATGCCTGACCCCAGTGGGAGGTGAGAAATGCATATGGTTGTTTTAAGTCGTGAGTTTTGGGGTGAGTTTTTTACATAGCAGTAGGTAACTAATACCCATCCTTGGGTCCAGCTGCTCGCAGTTCCTTGGCCTGGCTGACAGCGGCTGGTGGCTGCTGGTGGAAGGTCTCGGCTCCTCCCATGTGGGCTCTGTTGGGTCGAGTGTGCCCCTGGACAGTCGAGCTTCAGCGTGCACTCTAGCCTGTGGGTGCTGTTGCGGCCACTTCCCAGAGCGCAAGAGTCACCCTCTTTGAGGGTCAGGCGTGACCCCTGTTCAGAGGCGTCCCTCAGCCCCCCGGTTCCCTTCTGCCTGAGCCCCTGCCTCTCTCCCACAGCCTCACCTCCTTTGATCCCTCCAGAGCTCTCCCCTGACCCTGGGCTTACCCTCTCCTTGGCATGAGGAGGTGAAGACTGGCTGTCTCTGTCCCTGCCACCTCCGTGCTCGCATGCCCAGCTTCCTGGCAACCCAGCCCACACAGCTTCCCTGCGGGTTCTGCTGCTCAGTGAAGTAACAAGGGCTGATTGGATCTGACAGGGATGAGAAGCTTGTTAACCACCCACTGATGCAGTGGCCATGGGAGGATGTGTTTGCCAGAGAGGATGGGGAGAGATGAGAGCCAAGCCTGGCAGGTGGCACAGGGTTGAGGTGGGTCAGTGCCCTGGGCCTTAGCGACCTGCATTCCAGTGCCCTCTGCTTCCAGTCTGGCCACAGCAGGGCAGATCGCCTGTCAGGTCTGAGGAGCCTGCTGGCCTGTGACTGGGAAGACGAGCACGAGTTGCCAGATGATGCCACAGAGAGGAGAGCTTGCTTCCTGCCAAGGCTGAGCCCTTGCAGGCCCGTGTTCCTCCACAGGGTCAGTGCCCAACCCATGGCTGTAACAAGAGTCTAGCGGAAACTTCTGGTGCAGTCACATTCTGAGGCTTTTTCTGCCCAAGCACATCTCACTCAGACACAGAGGGGGGCTGTCGCATCCACAAGGCCCTGGCCCCGAGGCCAGAACTCTGACGCTGCACCTCAGCATGCGGGACTCGAAGTGGGCAAATCCTCTCCCCAAGCAGGACTCAGTCCCCGTCTCACTAAGACCCCCAGCACAGGGAGCAAGCAAAGGTAGCCAGGGTGGGTCTTCAACAAGTGCAGTTGGAATTTGGGTCTGTCATTGAGAGGGGGGTCCCGGGGGAGCAGGACAGAGAGCAGCCATGACGGCGGGTGGGG
Source organism: Macaca mulatta (assembly GCF_049350105.2). Taxonomy (NCBI): domain Eukaryota; kingdom Metazoa; phylum Chordata; class Mammalia; order Primates; family Cercopithecidae; genus Macaca; species Macaca mulatta. The sequence continues at coordinate 972,070 of NC_133416.1, read as the reverse complement.
CGTGGGGACCCGCCTTAGCCGGCCAGCTGTCCGGAGACCTGGGCTCCCTGTCCAGCCTCAGCCTTTTCCTCTGGGTTAATTGTAATCGTTTTTTTCCTCTTGGTTCTTTAGGGTGTTTTACATAGACAATCAGACTGTCTGGAAATAACGACAGTTTTATTTCTCCTATCATGACTCTTTTTCTTTTTCTTGTCTTCCTTCATTTGGTAACTAGAAGTGGTGGCAGCAGCATCCTTGCTTCCTTTCTGGTTTTGACAGGAACCCTAACATTTCATTAGTGTGACGGCTGCTTTTTTTTTTTTTTTTTTTTTTTGAGAGACAGTTTCATTCTGTCACCCGGGCTGGAGTGCAACTGCGTGATCTCAGCCCACTACAAACTCTGCCTCCCGGGTTCAAGCGATTCTCCTGCCTCAGCCTCCCCAGTAGCAGGATTACAGGCATAAGCCACCATGCCTGGTTAATTTTTGTGTTTTTAGTAGAGACGGGATTTCACCACGTTGGCCAGGCTGGTCTCAGGCTCCTGACCTCAAGTGATCCACTCACCTCAGCCTCCCAAAGTGCTGGGATTACAGGTGTGGGCCACCATGCCTGGCCGGCTGATGACTTTTGATAGATACCATTTACTTAGGCTATGAGGTTTTCCTCTGTTCCAAGTTCTGTAGGTTTTTTTCAAATCAATAGTAAGGGTTGAATTTTATGGATTGCTTTTTCTTCATCTATTGAGATGATCATATTGTTTTTCTCCTTTGTTACTGTAACGCAGTATTATATTTTTCTAGTACTTAATCATCTTTTCATTCCTGGGGCAAACCCTACTTGGTTATGGCATATCTTTTTTTGTCATTCAATACTGGGTTTGGTAGGCTAATATTGTGTTTAGAATTTCTGAATTTATGCCCATAGCAAGATTGGTTGGTAGTCTTGTCTCATGTCGTCCTTGTCTGCTTTAGTTTTTGTTTTTAAGATTACACTAGGCTCATGAAAAGGAGTTTGCAGATGTTCTTTCTCTTTCTCTTTTCTGAAAGAGTTAATAGGCTGTTGGGATTATCTGTTCCTTGAAGTGTACTAGATTTTGTAAATCGTCTGGCCTGGTGTTGTATGATTTTTCTGGGGGGTGGGGGGTGGGCAGTGGTGAATACTTTCCTTCTTTTTTATTTTTTTTTGAGACAGAGTCTCATTCTGTCGCCCAGGCTGGAGTGACGTTAATTTTTTGTATTTTTGGTAGAGACGAGGGTTCACGATGTTGCTCAGGCTGGTCTCGAACCCCTGAACTCAAGTGATCTGCCCACCTCCACCTCCCAAAGTGCTGGGATTACAGGCTTGAACCACCATACCTGGCCCTCTCTTTTTTTTTTTTTTTTTGAAAAAGGGTCTCGCTGTATTGCCCAGGTTGGAGTTCAGTGGTGCAGTCCTGGTTCACTGCAGCCTCAACCTCCTGGGCTCAAGTGATCTTCCCACTTCAGCCTTCCAGTGGCTGGGACTACAGTTGCATACCACCATGCCTGGGTTATTTTTAAAATCTGTGTATAGAGGGGGTCTCACTATGTTGCCCAGGCTGGTCTTGAACTCCTGGCTTCAAGTGATCCTCCTGCCTTGGCCTCCCGAACTGCTGAGATTCCTGGCCCTAAGGCTTGTAATTACCTATTCCACTTTAATTTAATGGTTATACATCCCAAATTTTCTGTTTGTTCTTGAGCAAGATTTGGTAAGATATTTTTCTAGGACAGCGTTCATCTTGTGGAGGGTTTCAAAATTCTTGCCATAGGTTTATAGTTGATTTGAAGTATTTTATTTTGAAAATCTCTGCAGCATTCATAGTTATGTTCTCTTTGTTGGTCCTCAGGTTATTTATTTGTGCCGTCTCTCTTTTTCGTGATCAGTCTTATCAGAGGTTTGTCAACTTTATTAGTCATTTCTCAGAACTAACTTTTGGTTTTGTTCGTATTTTCTATTGTATATCTATTTTCTATTTTGTTACTTCTGCGTTTGCCTTTATTATGTCTTTCCTTTGGGCTTTTTCTGTTCTTCTTTTTGAACCTCTTAAGTGAAGTCGTCCCGTTAGCCATAGAAGCATGACTGGCCTGTGACTCAGCCTGCAGGCCTGGCACTGCAGGCTCCGTGACTCCCTGGCCTTCCATTCCCTCTGAGGACTCAGGGAGGGAGGTTGGTGCCTAGCCCGGATGTCTCAGAAGGAAAGGGGATTCGGGTTTCTTGAGGAAAGGAGGGCAAGGCGGGTCTGTCTAGGCAGTTGGAAACGTGGGAGTCACAGCCCGGTCGTCTTCCCAGCGGCCGGTTCCCACAGTTTTCCCAGAGCCAGGCTTGAGATCACTTAATCCTTAGGGTCATGGGAGCAGGAAGTGCTGAGGTGCTAGGGGCCGGCTGGTGGGTGAGGCGGCCTGGTTCCCCAGGGAGGGAACCCATGCAGACCTGCAGGGGCATGGGAGGGAGGGCGCAGGGGAGGAGAGCGCTCCCATCCACCCACCCGCTGAGCTCCAGCTCCCTCTCCTCCAGCCCCTCCGGAAGGGAATTCTGGCAGAACCACTTCTGGACCTGTCCCCTCTGCACCCCTCATTCCTGTGCCCTCATTTAACCTCCCTGACTCTGACCTGGGCATGGGTCTATCTTGGGGCCTGGCTGCTGTCCTGGGAAGGGAAGGGGAGCAGATCCGAACTCAGCCTGTGGCTCCAGGCCACCTGGCTCTGGCTGGGCCTCATGTTCTCCTGGAAGGAGCGCCTCCCCTGCCTCCACAGGGTCTGCTGTAGCTCCAAAGGCTCTGCCCTGGACGGAGCGTCCTTCTTGCCTGGGCATCTTCAGACCTTCATCTGTGGCCCTGGTGGCCATGTGGCTCACCCTGAGGAAGGTGAGTGAGGGGACCCGGTGCACAGGGTAGTTGACAGGTTGCAGAGTAGTGAGGAGTCCTGGCAGGAAGCAGCCCTGAGTCCCTGAGGGGCAGAGCTCAGGAGCCAAAGCCAGCACCCCAGAGCTGCTGTCCATGAGTGACCTGAGAGCAGTGGCACTAGGAGGGCCACACCTCCAGCCTGCTGCCCCCTGCTCTAAGCCACCTCCCGTCAAAATGCCTTCCTTGCAGGTATCTCCATGAAGACACCATGGGGCGGTTGGCAGGTTCATTTCAGCCTGGAGTCAGCACATGTGATTGACGGTGACTCCCAGAAAGCAATGATCAATTGGCCACATCTATTGGAGCTGGGGTGGGAGGAGGCGTGCCAAGGGCCACAGCCATGTAGCATCAACCCCTTGAAGGAGAAATCAATCTCTCTTCAGTTCTGTGGGGTTCACGGTGAGATGTGAAAGGCTGTTACCCCTGGACTCCCTGGGACTGCTGGGCAATAGGCCATGGAGTCCATTCCATTATTTAAAAATGGCAAGCCTAGGCCGAGGTGGGTGGATACCTTGAGGCCAGGAGTTCGAGACCAGCCTGGGCAACATAGTGAGACTCCGTCTCTACCAAAACATACAAAAATTAGCCAGGCATAGTGGTGCGCGCCTGTAGTCTCAGTTTACTCACGAGACAGAAGTGACAGGATCCCTTGAGCCCAGGAGTTCAAGACTAACCTGGGCAATAGAGATCTCCCATCTTTATTTTTTTATTTTATTATTTTGAGACAGAGTCTCGCTCTGTCGCCCAGGCTGGAGTGCAGTGTCATGATTTCAGTTCACTGCAACCTTCGCCTCCCGGATTCAAGCGATTCTCGTGCCTCAGCCTCCTGAGTAGCTGTGATTATAGGCTCACGCCACCATGCCTGGATAATTTTTGTATTTTTAGTAGAGACGGGGTTTTACTGTGTTGGCTAGGCTGGAGAGAGACCCCCATCTCTACAAAAATAATAATAACAGTAACGTAAAAATCAGCAGGGCATGGTGGCACGCACCTGTAGTCTAGGCTACTTGGGAGGCTGAGGCGGGCAGGGTCCTTTCAGCCCAGGAGTTGCAGGCTGCAGTGAGCTGTGATCGTACCAGTGCACTCCAGCCTGGACGACAGACCAAGGCCCCTTCTTTGAAACATAAATACAGGAAAAATTTAAAAATGGGAAACCTGAGCCCTCTTGGTTTGAGGCGACAGAGGAGGAGGTGGACAGCAGGCTGCCTTGACCTGGAGTGTGCTGCTCCCCATCCATACACAGGGTCGCACAAGCACGTGCTTGCTCTGGGCAGCAGCTGCCTCGGCTCAGGGGAGCTTGACTTCACTGTTGCTGGTGTGTGCTTTCTGTGGTCTACTTTGGTGGCCTGGTCTTCCTGCGGTGACGGCTGCTCACATGGCCTTAGCTCTGTCCCACCCCTGGCCTCATCCTTGCCCGGCTGGAGCGCCTGACGGCCCACTGTCAAGCACTTCTTCTCCTGGTCTGTGACTATGGTGACCGTCTGCCCTGGATTTGCTAGAAGACCAATTTTGCTTTCCTCAGTAAAGATGTTTTGAAATTCGTGTTTACACTTTCATAAGATTTTTTCATGTAAGTAAATGCATATATCAGGAAACCATTTTTTGACAAATTGTGGTCATTTGACCTGAAGTGATGGTCTCTGAACTGTTCACCTGCCCTCAGACCGGACCTTGACCTTGTTGAATTCTCCTCCTTGGAGAGGCCTTCCTTGAATATTTACCCTAAAACAGGCTCTCCCCATCACTCCAGTTGGGTCACCATCCTCTATGTGAAGGCAGCTGCTCCATTTCTTGTTGATGGCACCGCCCAGTGTGAACCTTCCCTGTCCCCTTCACTGCATAGCCCCCAGCACCTAGAACAGTGCTCAGCAGGTGGTCACAAACTTATCGTTCAGTTCATCCCGATTTCCAGCACGAGCTCTGGGCCACTGCTCTCAGCCAGAAACCAGTACGTCCCGGGACCCCTTACTAGGAGCATTCTAAGTCAATGACTGATGAGTCTGACATTCTCCCATCTGCAAAGGGTCATTATGGAGGGAGATGCACGGACCGTAGCTCTCCATCCCTACGGCAGATGGGCACAGAGGGGCCTGGACCACCAGACGGGCCCTGTCAGAACAGGATGGTCTTCCTCTCACCGGAGGGACAAGTATTCATCCTAGATGAGCTGAGGGAACCGAGATTTGGAGAATGGTGCCATAGGCCTGCATCCAGCACAGAGAGCAGCAGGGCCGTCTTGGCCCTTGGCTCTCTCCCAGGCCCGGGCTGAGCTGGTTCCCCGCAGAGTGCTCTCAAGGGGTCAGTCCTCAGCTTCTCAGGTCAGAGATTTCCCAGGATGGGACAGGTCATAGCTGGCTTCCAGCTTACTCTGGAATTTCCCATTTCCTGGGAAGAGGGTGAGGTCAAGCTTCCTTTCCCTTTAGCTGGGAATGACAGGAGCCAGCCTGGGGAAGGTCCTGAAGCTGTTGGGATTTCTAGGTGTTCAGAATTCTGGTCACCAGGAGAGCTGGGTGCCCTCGGGTGTCCTGGGGAAGCCAATTGCTCTCCTCTGATGACTCAGTGTTGCTGGAAGGCGCTCTCCTCTCTCCCCGACCAGGAGAACCACCCATCTCAAGCCCCATGGAGCTGAGCTGAGCATTGCACCTGGCTGTGAGCACCTGGCTGGGCCCCTGCACCTCTCCCAATCCTCATTCCAGCCTTCCCTGCTTCCTCACAGCCACTTGGTTACTGTCACATCCATATCCTTCCCAGAACCTTGGCATCCCTTCTGGCTCCCAGGACCTGGCACACTGTGGGGCTCAGCATATGTTTGCTGAATTGCTCTCTGCGGCTTTGTGCACTGTCCCCGACCGTCTTCCTCCAGTCCTTTCATGGGCCCCATTGCTCCTGTATTTCAGGAAGACTGGACCCCGGGGCTGGACAAACCAGACCCTGCCACTGAAGTCAGGCTTTGGGAGCCGACGTCTGGCATGGCCAGTGGGATGGCCTCCCCCGCACCCTGATAAACCCTCACTCTTCACTGCAGAAAGCCAAGCAGGCCAGAGGTGGTCCTCCTCTGCCCCCCGGAGGTGTACTGACTGCCGTGGGGCCTCCTCCCTCCAAAGCTGCCTTTGGTCTCCACTGTAGCCTGCTTTCTGGACCGGCTGGAAGCTGTGTGTGTGTGTGGTCGGGGAGGTGGAGTGAGGGGTGTATGCATGTGTTAGCGGGGTCAGGCCCACACACACGGTGGTCAGTTTCCTAGCCCTATCCCCAGCTCTGCCAGTGCCCACCCATAGGAAGACTTACCTTATCTTCCCACACCCAAGTCTCCTTTATGGAAGACGGGGGTTCCTAACCATGGGACATGAGTGCATTGCCCTGGGGTAAAGGAATAGTACTGCTGTGGCCAGGGGAGAGCAGCCTGAGAGGCTGAGGGCATCCGTGTCCTTCTCAAATCCTCCCCGAAGAGATGCTCTGATTTAAGGCGGGCCCTCCCTGCTGGGAGAGCAAAAGAAGCTGCACCGACACAGTTTGCTCAAGTGACATCTTTCAATATAATCTCTAAAACTCTATGAATTGAACAGATAAAATACCTCTGGGCTATTTTGTTACAAAATATTTGCCATTTGGATTAGTTGCTGGGTGGAGCCACCCTGCCTTTCCCTAGAGAGGTTTCTCTCTTATGGGCGACGGGTGTGTGGGGAGAGGGTGCAGCAGGAGGGACGTACAGCAGACACAGGGACGGACAGATAGATGGTCATCAGGGAAGCCTAGTGGGTACAGAGACTCCTGGCGGGCCGTGGGGACCGGTGGCGCAGGGGCCCGAAGACGCAGGGCTGATCAGTGTGTGCTGGATCGAGACACCCGTGGAGACAGGCAGGCAGGCTTCCAGGACAAGCTGTCAGCAGGGCTTGCTAGAGACCTAGGAGTGGGATTTCCCCAAAAGTGGGTGGAAAACTAGTTTCATCTCCCATTCCAGGCTCTGGAGTTGGGGCCAAATGGATCAAATCAGGAGAGGGACCCAGATTTCCCAAAGGTCTGGAGTGGATAGAGTGGGGCCATCTTTGGGTGATTGAGTCTGGGGCTCAGTCAGCACTCTACTGTCCCTGCAACCTTGGGAGAGCAGGAAGGCCTAAGAGCACCCCCACTGGTCCTCTGGGGGGCTGGAGGCCCTGCTCTGTCTGCTGCCCTCGGGAGGGAGCAGGAGGCTTTTCCCAGGTCCCCGAGGTCTAGGCTCTGGGGACAGCGACGGGGACGGAGAGGAGGCCCAACCTTGGCCTGGGGACTGAGCAGGGAAGGGTTACAGATGTTGGGCACTTGCTTCCCCTGACAGTGAGGAGGGCAGCTGTGTCCTGCCCCAGGCCCTCAGGGGTTGAATGCCCCTCCCAGCTCTGGACTGGCTCCATGGGAAGCTGACCCCAGGCCGGGCTGCTTCCTGGAGACTCCCTGTGCTGCCAGTGGGGCCCAGGGCAGCCACTGCACCAACCCAAGGGGTGGGCCTCTGCCCTGGGCAGGGGCCCTGAGAGTCCAGTTTCTCAGATGGAGGCCCACATGCGCGCCAGCCCTGACTTTTGCTGGTTCCAATTTGGAAGATCTGGGCTTCAGCTGAGGTGGGAGGGAGGGCCTGGGGTTACTGTGCCCCTCAACAGGGGAGAGGGTACTTTGTAAGCTTGAAGAGCTATGTGAGCAGGGGACAGGGTCCTGCCTGTCGTGCTAGGGCTGTCTGGGACAGTGTCCCCGGCCCCCACCCCCTAAGTATATTTAGCTCATAGTTCCTATTCCCCCATACCTAGCACTCCTGCCTCTTAGTCATCGTTTTCATTTTATTTTCAGCTTCCCTCATTTTAAGATTCCTCCACTCCCATCCCCAGGACTCCTCCCAAGTCCCTGACACCTCCTGTCCAGGCCTTCACTTTAAGGGCGATCCCTGCCTTGGCTAAGGGCATCAGAGGTGTCTGAATTTGTGCACCCCATCTGTTGTCTGCTCCACTCTGAAATGCAATGGCTGGAGCATCTGTTACCGAAAACAGAGGAGGGCCACGGCAGCAAGGACACGGAGGGGCAGACAGGCTGGCAGCCACAGGGGAGAGGGCAAATTGGCTGCAAGTTACGGAAACTGGGCCGACAAAGACAGGGCCAGAAATAGACTCACTGGGTGATATCACAGTGACGTCTGAGTGACCACACACACACATACACACACACACGAAATGAAACTAGGTCATCTGGAACCTCTGAGAGCCGGGAATGATCCTTGCTTCCTACCTGGCCTAGCTACTGCAGGTGGGGCAGGGCAGGGGAAGGGTGGGGAGATTCAAGTCCATGTCACACTTGACTCATGTTCACTTCCTCTCCCAGGAGGCCTTAACCACAGGCTCCAAGTGTGGGGGGACCTGCACACAGGACAGCAATGAGCTGCTGGCACGGAACTGGAGCCTGGCCAGGCTTGGGACAGACATGTCCTGATAGGGCCTGACTGGGCAGGCCATGGTACGGCTCCTATAGTCTCTGGGGTGGCTGCCTTTCATCTTCCCCAGGCTTGAGCTCGTGGGGCCACCTAAGGCTGGCTATCCCATCTTGCTGGGCCCTGGGAGGTCAGTGAGCCACGCTTGGGCCTCCTTTGCAATTTTGAGGGTCCAGGGACTCTTGGGCACCCCTGCTGGAAGGGGAGGTCTAGAACCTTCTAGGAGGGGGAAATATTTAAAGGCTGAGGGGTGCAGGGGAAATGCATATGTCTCTGGAGCCCATTTTTCTTGCTTACCTCTGCACCCAAGTCCCTCCTGGAGGCCACAGACTCACACAAGAGGGAGCCCTGCCTCGCGCCGAGCCCCATCTCTGCTGGGCAGATCACTGCCCCGTCTCCACTTCCGCTTGCACAACGGAAGGAACGGCCTGGTTCTCATGCATGTTTACGTGCACATGCCTGTGCGCACACGGCACTGGCTGGGTATTAGCTGGGGCTGGGGAACTAAGAAACTCTTTAAAAAGGTGCATTTTGCAGATCCATGACCTCACAATCCTATGACCCTGCTGAACTGACCCGCAGAGCGCTAGTGCTCCTCTTCCTGCCTCCCTTTCTCCAAGCTTTTCTGGAGTCTGGGCAGCTCCTGAGGAAGCAGAGGCCCCGGGAGGAGGGGAAGGACATGGTCAGGGCAGCCAACGTCCCTGGGGACCAAGGAGTAGCCTCCTGAGAGCGCCAGGCTTGGGGGTGGGGGCAGCAGAAAAAGCCCCCACCCTCACTTCTCCCACCTGTCCCTCCAGGGAGCGGGACCAACCCTCCTCCCCTCAGCACAGCCACGGAGGCACTAGTTCTGGGCTGCGAGCCAGCCACCTTCAGTCTAGTGCTCCACTGCCGGCCGGCCCAGCCTCATGCTGCTGCCCCATGGCCCGAGGCCCCCAGGCACTAACAGACTCAAAGCCTGCAAGCTAGTTAGAGCCTCAGCTCCAGTTTCTTCAGTCCATGGTCCAGGGGGAACGTGGTGGCCAGGGGAAGAGGAGGCCTCGCCGGGTCTGGCTGCGTAGGGCCCCAGGAGAGCGAGGTGTGTCTTCAGAACTAGAGTCGGGGTGCAGCTGAGAAAGGGAAGGATGTTGGATGAGGCAAACCCAGGTGCCAGGATTGGGATTCTCTTCCCAAAATGATGGTGATCAGTGACCAGGAACGCATCGTGCCAGGGTGTGGGGAGCAGTGGAGGGGCAGCCCAGGCCCCCCAGTGGCCAGCCCTCCCGGGGCAGGAGGGGAGTGGGGCAGAGTCTACACCAGGCTCCTTGAGCCACTGGAGTAGCGGCGCCGGTGCAGCAGGGAGCCTGGTGGACAGAACTGGTGAGGGTGGTTGTAGGGGGGCGGGGGCGGGGGCAGCGGCGGCTGGTGGATGACCTTGACCGGAGAGCCGGGGCCGCCCAGGGGTGTGGAGCCGCAGGAGTCTGAGGAGGACGAGGTGTAGCAGGAGAGAGCCTGGCTCAGCAGGGGCTCCATGCGGGCCAGGCAGGGCTTGTCCAGGACAATGACCTTGACAATTTGCTGGCACTGCACCAGGGTGCCCGGGGGTGTGGGTGGCGGCGGCGGCAGCGGCGGGGGCTGCTGTCTCAGGGGGCTAGGCGGCAGGTCTGGCGGCGGCACCGGCGCTCCCCTCTCGGCCCCCAGCCCGGAGTTGTGCTGGGACGTTTGAAGCCTGTTGTGAATTGACACCTAGTTTAGAAACAGCCAGAGAAGCATGAAATGTTACAAGACTAATTCCCAGCTGTGAGGACAGGCTGCCCTGAGCTTCCCCTGGCCTCCCTCCCACTCTCAGCCCTCACTCTGACCCTCTCTCCATCTCTCTACCCGCAAGAAGACTGGGTTCTGACTCTGGCTTTTGCCCAGGAGGGAGAGAGGAGTCGAGAGGCTGGCATGTCCTGCCACTGACTGTGAGCGGCGTCGCACTGTGGCCTCAGTCTCTCCATCTGTAAGACGGGCTCTGCATTCCTCTGCCGCCTGACTTCACGGAGCTGTTGGGTGTCCCTAGGCCATGGGAAAACTCCTCCTCACCTCCTTTTCCACCACACTCTGAGCTTGAAAGCAGGGGCCATAGTCTTTGCCCCTCCCCACCTCCTAGGAGTGTGTTGAGGCAAAGGAGGGCAGACCCAGGGACAGGGCCAAGCATTTTTGAGCCTTTCGTGTTTCTCTGTTCCCTCCAGCCCTGTTACAGAGAAAGAATCACTGGTACCGTTGACGTCATAGAGGCTTAAACCCCAGAATGCCACAGGGTGATCTGGACCTACCTGTCCTCCCAGACTCCCCAAGGCCGTGACCCTGCATTCGAGAGCAGCCCAAACAGCCGAGGCAGAGTCAGCTCCCCAGCTGTCATTCTGGCCCAAGCCGGGTCCTGGTTAACTTGCCTGGCTGCAGGAGGGGATCCCCAGAGAGGGCTCCAACCTTGATCCCCAAGGCGGGGCATGAGCCTCCGCCCTCAGACATGGAGGTCACTGTGAACTAGCCTGGCCTCCCCTTGCTAGCAGCGGGAGGTGGAGGAGATGGGTGGAAGGGAGGCTAGAGGATTCTGGAAGGAGAAGGATTTAACTCCTCACACCGTTCCACCCCCAAGCTCCCCTGCCCATCGCTATGACACCCCACAATCCCCTCCAAACACCTGGGTCCTCTGGGGGAGGCTGGGACCCTCCTCCTCTCTGAGGATCTTCCTATTGGGCTGAGGATCTTCCTATTGGGCTGCCATCTGTCCTCGGGCAGCACCACCTGGGGCCGCTGCTCAGCGCGCCGAGGGGGAGACGGAAGCTGCAGGGGAGGTACCTCATCCCAGGCCTAGACCCAGCTGGCCCAGCCCAAAACGACCCCGGAACCCTAAACCAGCATTTCCTCACCCTGTGTTTTGGCTGCAGGTGCAGTTCAGGGACACCCGTTCCCGGACCTGTGTACTCCCAGCGGGCAACTTCCCTCCTGAGGCTCCCCAGGCCTTTGTCTGCCCCTCAATATTCACGAGCCCAACTGCCACACTCGGCATGTCGCAGGCTTTATTCTTCCTTCTCAGCCTCCAACCTCAGCACATTTTCCAGGCCTGAGGTCCTCCCCCTAAACAAACCAAGGTTCCCTGAGCCCCTCACTGTCCTTCCAAGACACGGCAGGTACAGAGCATGGCTGGGGCCCACCTGCCTCTGGGGATCCCTCCAGGGTCCTCACTCAGGCAGAAGCCGCTGGGGGGCACGCGCTCCTCCCCCTCCTGCTTGTGTTCTGAATTCCTCCCCAGGAGACACGGGGCCTGAGACAGCCAGGACAGGCTGTGCTCATCTGCCTCCCTCCACCTGGACGTGGCAGCAGCCCTCCCCAGCCGAATGTCTGGCTGTCCCAGTCCAGATCCCCTGAGCAGTCCTTCTTCTCCCTGAGGCTCCCCACGCAGCGCCCGCTCTGGGCCACAGCCTGCGCCTCCCGTTTACCTCCCCTGCTCTGGTCCCTCCACTGCACCCCCGGCCCCATCCCAGTCTGGATCCTTTCTCTTTAGTGGTCAGTGAGTGTAAAGCAGGAAGTGACAGCAAAATGTCCTCTCCTCTGACCCCCTTCTCACCTCCCTGCTCATGAAAGAATGAATGTGGGGAAGGGGGAGACAGAGGATGGAACATGGGCAGCAGGTCAGAACAGCTCAGAGAAGATGGAGAAGCACCTGCCAGAGGGGCTTGGCCAGCAACGGCAGAGAGAGGGCAGAGGAGAGAGAGCTTGGGGTCCAGCTGAGGCCATGGGAGGCGAGGCTGCCCTCTGCGCAGGAGAGCAGAGGCTGGCGGGGCCCTGGAGCTAGCTGAGGGTGGCAGCCTTGCAGATAGCCATATGCCATTAGGCAGGGCAGAAGGGAGGAGAGCGTGGGGTTGGTTGTCCTCCCTGGGTAGCTCAGGCTAGGGCAGGGCAGGGCTGGCAGAACAGAACAGAGGGCTGGGCACGGGTGTGCTTATCTGCAAGGCTCAAGAACGGGCAGCTGCGGAGGATGGGGAGTGGAGGGGGCGGGGAATAGAATACCCACCCTGGGGGCTTGTCAGCTGCTGGGGCAGGAAGCTCCTCCTTGTAAAGGTGCCTCCTCCAGACACGGGTGTGTGGGGGGTGGAGGGCCGTGGGAGAGAGAGAAGACACTGAGCTCCCCTGGGGTGTCCTGCTTCTTCCCAGGGCTTAGTCAGACTGGTGGGTAGGGCACCTTAATAAGACACCTAATGGGGCTCCCTCCGGCTCGAAGTAGGGGCTGGGAAGGGAGGTGACTATATGAGCAGCTGGTGGCTCCGGGAGGCCTGGCAGGAAAGGAGTGGAGCTGGGACTCACTGGGGTGCAGGAGGACCCAGTGGGAGAGGGCTGGGACTCACGAGGCTTGTAGGGGCATCTGCACGCTCCTCCCATAGGTGGCACTGTGGGGGTTTGGCAGGGACCAGCTGCTGCTGGGTCTTCTGCAGTCCCTCGCTATGTGACGTGGAGATGGGCAGCCTCCCCTCCACCACAGACAGTCTTCAGGTTTATCGCTCTTACCCCAGGAAAGCCCCCAAGACAGCCCCACCCTACTCTGTCTCATTTTCTTTTGCACACATCCCCACGCCATGGCCAGCTTTCCAGATGGACCAGCTGTTCCAGGGAGGAGCCCCCCTCCCTCCGGCCCCCAAGTCTCAGTTCTCCAACCTGGCCCCAGGTGTCCAAGAGGGCAGGGTCTGCCCCAGAGGTGATCGTTTGGGGCCTGGCCTGAGGGGTGACTCTCCGGGGGAGCCCAGGCTCCCCGCTATGGAGGGTGGGAGGACTTGGGGAAGGGGATGTGAGGTTCTCTGATACAGCAAGTACTGGGGGAGCAGTGAGCAGTGAGCATTTCCTGGGGAGGTGGATTTGGGGGCACACAGGAAGGATGGCCCTAGGGTGTCATGAGCTCCGTCTCCACTGTGTTAGTCTGGGAGCTCAGCCTCGGAGGGCAGCAGGCTGGGGAAAGGGGAGAAAGAGCTCGAGGCTTAATTAGGTGCTGGAACAGTGGCATTACCCATGCTAGCAGTAACTTTTAATTGTATCTCTTGAAATTGGTAAAATGGTGAGTCGGGCTGGGGAGGCATTGATTAATACCTGAGAAGAGAAACAACAGAGACGGTGAGAAGAAGGACAAGGGGGCAGGGAGTCACTCACCTGGGCAACCAGGGCTCCACTTACCTCCACCGTGCTCTCCGCCGGCTTCTCCCTGAGCGCGGCCTCCCTTTTGGCTTTGAATGCAAAGAGCACAGGGCTCATTCTCTACTGGCTGAGAATGAGCTACCTGCCCCTCCCCTGCGCCCCTCAAGCATCTCTGCAGCTAAGACTTGGGGTCACGCTGCTCCTCACTGGGGCGGAGATTGGGAGTCCCACTCTGCCACTTAGAAGCTGTGTGACCTGGGCGAGATGCTACATCTCTCTGGGCTGCCACAGACTAGAAGATCTCTGGCGCTCTTTCTCATGTTGGCATTGTGGAATCTGATTTACCCACAGTCAAAGCCTCCCCAGTACGAACTGTGAAAGCTGGCTTGGAGGAGGCCTGGGTTGTGGGCGCCACGTTCATCAGCCTCCGTGGATCACAGGCTCCTTGAGTGTGAGCCACACTTCTTTGCTCCCAGCCCTGCAGACTGGCTGAGGGGGGAGGACCAAATGGGCTGAGGCCTGCACAGCACTCACCGCAGTGCCTGGCACAGTAAAAGCCGATAATGGCTCTGTAATTACTCTGAGGGCCTTCTGGCTGGCCTGGCACAGCAGCAGGGACCCTGCGGACCTCCATGGATAGCTCATTGGCTCTTTCTGGCTGAGTCACTCCCAGCTTCCACCCCTACCCCCACAGGAGCCCCTCTCATTTCCCAACCCCTGGGGGTGCCAGCTTCCCCCTGCTCTGCTCAGTCCTCTGCTTCCTGCAGCAGTAGAGGGAGCTGCACCATTGTCTGGGGATGAGACAGACCCAGCTGTGGAAGCGACTAAGGGACACGTCCCTGGGGACAGGCATCTGGCAGGGAATAATAGGCAGCTGAGGGCTAGCTCTGGGGTTTCACAGCTGAGAAAACAAGCAGCGACCCGTGCCCTATGACCTTATAGAAATGAAGAGGCCAACTGAAATCAGGCCGCGTGGAGAATTATGGACGCACGATGGCAGGTCAAACCCATATAGGGAAGATTCCATCCCAGTGAGAACCTCTACAGAGCAAAAACAGCCCCATGTCCTGCTCGGAAAGCGAATCTCATGTCCTCGCTGCCGTAACCAGTCCCCGTGCTGCTGCCTGTTCCAAGTCAGGAGTCAGGGCCAACTGTGGTGGGTCATGGACCGCGTGGAGGCCACTGGAGTTTCTCGCTATGATCCTGGCTTTCCAGTGCTCTGCACAGGGCAGCAGCCATTCGAGAAGTGTTTGTTGAGTGTAAGAGTAAGTGACTGAGTTAACTAATTGGTGGACAGTCGTGGATGGCTTGCTGGGATGTCACTGGAATGAGACTGAATTCTCATGCATCTCTCCTCGTTCTCTTTATTTGGGGCTGGTGGAGGGGAGGTGGTGGAAACTTTTCCTGATCCCCTGCAGGTGGGGGTAAGGTTGGGGTAGGAGGTGGAAGGTAGGGGCCCTTGGGGGCAGAGGACGCAGGTCTAGGGAACCTGGCTGAAGGAGGTGCCACCTCTGGAGCCAACTTGACTTGGCTGGAGTGAGCAATTCAACTGGAGAAACCATTAGAGAAGTGGAGTTTGAGGGTCTCTCTGGATTTGGGGTGGGCTGACCTGAGCCAGGGATTAGGGAGTGCTTTTGCCTCATTAGTGAAGGGACTGTACAGAGAAGAGCAAGATCCAGATCCTCCTGGTCACCCTGCCCTCTTATACTGCCTGGTTGGAGAGTGCTCCTCATGGGGTTTCTCTTGACCTCGTCTCGTCAAGACAGCCTGGCTGCAGGAGGGAAGGCCTCCCTGCTGGGCCCGGGATGCCAGGACTCTTGCCTGACTCCTCCAGGGCAGACAGTGACATCTCACATAGACTCCAGAACTCCGGTGCAGTTTGCAAAATGGACAGACACATTTCTCTCTTGCCTTCCTCCTTACTCCCACCACTAAAGCCCATGAGATTAAAGAAGGCAAGCCTGGCACTCCTCAGCAGAAAGAAACATGCCATGGGAACGGGCAACTCTCCCTGCAGATTGCCCAGGACCCACACCCAGGGTCCCTGAGTGGCCTCCATGGGGGCTGGCGCCCTGGGCAGAGCCGAGGCTCACCTGTCGGCGATCCTTGCTTTGACTGTGGGTCCCCCTGGGCTCCACTGGGCTTGAAGGAGAGTGTCTTTGTTCCCTGCTGCTTCTCCAGCTCCCCTAAGGAATGGAGAGGCCCGTGAGCAAGAGAAATCATAACCTCAAACACACAGAAGTAAGGGAGGAAATGAGGGGCAGGCAGGAAGGGGAGGAAGAAGCCGAGAGGTCCCAGCACATGCTGTGAAACATGGACCTCGGGTCTGGCCCCGCCACTGAATAGCAAGTAAAATACCCCCTCGGAACCACGGTCTCCTCATCTGTACATGGGGATGATCATATCTGCTTGAACATCAGAGAGGCAGAGAAGAGGCTGATGTGAGGGAGGTGAACTGCCTGGGTTTGAATCCTGGTTCTGACACTCCCTGGCTGTGTGGCTTTAGGCAAGTTACCCAACCTCTCCATGCCTCACTTGAGAGGACAGCTGTGCCCGCTTCAAGGTGTCATTAAGAGGACTGCGTGGAGAAATACACATAAAGCACTGAGGACAAGGCCTGGCTAGTGACCCGTACTCCATAAGTATTAAGGTGCGTGTGAAAGTAATGGCAAAAACCGCAATTACTTTTGCTCCAACCTGTATCAGTTTTGTTACATTGTGTGAGAAGCACCTGGCACAGCAGAGTTTGCTGACAGGGGTGACACCTCACCTCTCCGCCCAGCACCTGGGAGGATGGAGCCTGCCTGGCTGGCTGAGCCTCCACAAGGTGTTCAAAGCTCTCCCAAGGAGGAAAGTCCATACCAGGGGTGTGGAGGTTGCAAGCCTGCGGGGCCAGGACATCTGTCTAGGTACTCAACTTTAATTCCTCTCACCGGATTGGAAACCTGTTCCTTCTTGTTCTTCTCTCAGTGGAGCTACAGAACTGCCGGCTGCCATCCTTGGAGATTTGACAGGATTATTAAATCACTCCTCCTGCTTCTCTTTTCCAGGAGACATAACTCAAGTTCCTTTTATTACAGCTACTCTCCTGGGCTCCATTTTCAGTCTCTCTGGTTGTCTAGAAACCAGGGACACTGAACTGTAGGCCCCCAAACCAGAACAATTTGTCCTGATTGCCTAAATCACACCATCGATCAATGCTAAATATTTTTACTGCACTGAGAGTTGTTTCTCTCCCCCAGAGGGGCTCTCTTGGCTTTGGAGAAATTAGCATCATAATTACAAGTGAGGAGTCCTGGGCCACTGGATGCAAACCTTGTTTTGTCACTGACTGCGAACTTGGACAACTTCCCTAAGTGCTTTTAACCTATTTCCTTATTGTAAAATGAGGAAAATAATGCCCACTATGGAAAGCTGTCGTGAGAATTAGTCCAGTGCCTGACATATAATAAGTCCTCAATAAATGGTAGCTGATACTGTTTTCCGTTTTCTTTTCTTTTTTGTAGAGACGAGGACTTGCTGTGTTGCCCAGGCTGTTCTTGAGCTCCTGGGCTCAAGCAATCCTCCCTCCCGAGCTTCCCAGAGTGCTAGGATTACAGGTGTGAGCCACTGAGTCCAGCCCATTTTATTTTATTTTATTTTTCCTGGCTTCCTTTCCTCCCTGTCTCCCTGGCCTGCCCTTCCTCTTCCCTCAGCTGTTCCTTCCCTTTCTCTCCAGTGAAGACTAAGAGCCAGCATGAGCCTTTCTTCCTGCTCTTTTACCCTTGAGGCAGCAGGAGAGGATATTCACCTCCTGACATGACAGATTCTGACACTGTCTGCTC
Source organism: Macaca mulatta (assembly GCF_049350105.2). Taxonomy (NCBI): domain Eukaryota; kingdom Metazoa; phylum Chordata; class Mammalia; order Primates; family Cercopithecidae; genus Macaca; species Macaca mulatta. Next base: position 954,759 of record NC_133416.1, on the reverse strand, counting down.
CTCTGTGACTTTGGGAAGTGGGGTAAATGCTGTTCCTGCGCTGACGGAGGAAGGTGCCTCTCTCACCTATGCTGGTGCCACTTGGTGTGCTATGGCCCCCCAGGGCAGTGCGGAGCCATCTGGGACAGTCAGACAATGAGAGAGGTGAAGCCATTTCAAGGTGCTTTCTTGAAAATGCTCCAGAACAACAGCAGGGGTGGCCTCTCTGGGGATCCAGTGCAGCCCTTGAAAAGAATCTGTTTGTTTCAGCACTGAACTCAAATAAGCCAACAGATTGAAGGAAGGGAGTTTATATGCACCCCCCCCCACCAAGCAGTTACCTGAGTTCTAGAGCCCAGTCTGATGGATCTCATTTTACCCCAATTTAGATTGTTTCCTTAGAAAAAATAAACAGAACCTCTTCTCTCACTCCTGAGTGAAAGTATAGAATCAAACGTAAATGAAAATGACAGCTCCTCCACTTCTAACATGCACAACCTGGACACATGGCTGAACTCCTCTGAGCCTCAGCTGTAGAGTGGGGTCAATGCACCTACCTTGCAGTATCACTATGATAATCCACAAAATAGAAATAAACTGCTTAGCGTGTAGTAGGAACCTCAAAAATGATTCAAAAGCACCAGCCTGTCACATTGATCCCCTGCTCAAAATCTCCCCCTGCCTTTCCTAGCGCCTAATGGGCAGATATTAATTTAGAAACACTTTTTAACTAAGTGGCCATACAGGCAGTCCTGAAGCCTATTTTCATTTTCTGTTTTCGTTTCTGAATCTGTTATTTAGTCCTCCCTTAAAGGCTATCTGGAGCCTCTGTGATGCTTAATCAGTACAAGCTTGTCGGTGGGTACAGGCTGCAGGCCCTTGCTGCTCTTCCCTTAACCCCAAAGCGGACAGTAAACCACCTGGACATACAAGGAGACCCACATATTCTCTAAAATGCCTGAATGGAATAATCTAGAATCTAAGCCTTCCTTAGAGGAACAGAGACTACTGTAAGATGAGGGATAGTAAGAAAGCAGCCTAGGCTCTTCAAAAGGACAATGTTTTAAAGAAAATAAAGTGGAGGGATGATTCAAGATTAAAAGAGAGTGAAGAAATGAGGCCAACCAGATGCAATGTACAGACTTGGGCCACAGCGGGGGAGGTAACAGCAGACGGTTTGGTGGGAAGAAAAGCACCAGAGCCCCATGGGCCTGCCTGGCCAGCTCGCTTGGTCATCCTGGTAAAACATAGCAGAGCTCTCTGTTCCAAGAGGCCCACATGCAACCCCACGTGCCGGCTGATCTGTGTACACATGTGTGTGCACTCTAGCAAGCCTCACTTTAATTGTGAAGAAACATGGAAACTGGTGCTCCCACCCGGGCTGTGGGAGTGTGGTGTGGTGGGGCCTGGAGATGGGGAGGGTCCGAAGTGGGGCCAGGGCAGGGCTGCGCTGCTCCCTGGAGTCAGGCATGTCTGTCTCAAGCTACCCCTGTCCCTTGCTGAATGGGAACCCCCACCAGCTGCCTCGGGAAGCCTGTGTCCTTACACTCTATCCGGATCTGCTCCAGCTCTGTCACCTCAGCAATGGACTCCTTCAGGTCCTCCACGAACTTTTGCATCTCGTCCGAGCCCAGGGCACAGAAATGCAGCACCTGCTTCCTCTCGGAGCCCGAGAGCGGTGTCACCAGTGTGATGCCATGAGAGTAATCTGGAAAGCAGACCCCAGGCCCCCAGTGGGCTGTGAGCAGCAGCAGCTGAGGGCTGGAGCCAGCCAGACATGAGGAGGGCACCGGGTCTTGGGGGCACTCATGCCTCTATCCACTCTGCTGTCCAGCACTTCTCCCTCAACTCGCCCCAGCCATTTCATTCATCCATTCTTTCTCAAAGACTTACATTGGCTGTCAAAGACTTACACTCGTTCTCAAAGAGGTGGAACTGCATGCCCAGCAGGCCAACTGACTTGCAGAAGGTGTATGTGGAGGAGCTCTTCTTCTTCGGGCAAAGTTTGAGAATCTGTTCAGGAGAGGGAGATAGACATGTGCTGATGAGCAGACAGTCATGGAAACATGGATGCACAAACACCCAGGGGGATGCATAATCACAGAAGTAAACACATGCAGTGATGAATGTGCACATACAGATACAGATACATACATATATGTACACACACTATACCAAAATGTGCATCTTCACTGCACAAAACCCTACAGTCATTATTCTCTCTGCACTTAGAAGCCAAGCCACGGAGCCTGAGCTGGTCAGTAAAACCCACCTGATGTGATCCTTGCCTTACTCTGGACTTCTCCCCAAGCCACGGTGTCCTCCCTTCTGTAGCTTGAGAAGGGCAAGCTCGGTTCCACTGTGGGCCCCTCGCATACGCTGTTCCCATTTCACAGCTCTCCCGGCAGCTTTTTGCACAGCTGCATTACTCTCATTACTTAAGTCTCAAATGCTACCTCCTTAGAGATGCCTTCCTGGACCCCCTCTAGAAAACAAACCACAGCAAACCCAAATCCGGCCCTTAACCCCAGTCACTCTCCGTACTATCACCTGGTTGCAGCCTTCATAGTGCCTTCCCCCAATCTGATATTATCTTGTTTGTCTGTTTCTTAATTATTTTCTATCTCCCTCCCCTACTGAAATGAAAGCTTATTTTAGTAAAGTCATCTGGTTGCTTAATAAACAAATTTCTATTCGGAGACTTCTGTGAGCTGAGCCCTGGAGATACAGGAGAACTCAGAACAGAGCCCTTGCCCTCAAAGTGCTTATGGAATGTGGAGTGTCACAGTGTCCATCAGGTGATCAAATAATAAAGCATAACAGCAAAAAAAAAAAAAAAACTTGGCCGGGCGCGGTGGCTCAAGCCTGTAATCCCAGCACTTTGGGAGGCCGAGGCGGGTGGATCACGAGGTCAGGAGATCGAGACTATCCTGGCTAACACGGTGAAACCCCGTCTCTACTAAAAATACAAAAAATTAGCCGGGCGTGGTAGCGGGCGCCTGTAGTCCCAGCTACTTGGGAGGCTGAGGCGGGAGAATGGCGTGAACCAAGGGGGCGGAGCTTGCAGTGAGCCGAGATCGCGCCACTGCACTCCAGCCTGGGAGACACAGCGAGACTCCGTCTCAAAAAAAAAAAAAAACAAAAAAAAAACAAAAAAAAACAAAACCAAGGTGCTAAGTGTTTTGAAGAAAATGAAATAGGGTAAGGAATCAAAAGTGATTTGAGACTTGAATGAAAAGAAGGAGGCCAGGAAGGCAAGAGGAGAGTGCAAGGTCTGGAGGAGCTTCGCAAGAAGGAGCAGCAAGTACAAAGGCCTGGCCCACAGAAGGGAGGCGGCTCACAGGGCTGAGGAGAGGGCAGGGAGGCAGATTAGGGGAAGGGACACGTGCCCTAATGTGCACTCCAGAGAGATCACGCTGCTGCTCTCAGGGGGTGAACCCTAGAGGTGGGGAGAGCCGTGTGGAGGCTGATGTGGTTCACTGAATGTACCAGGCGCACGCTAAGACCGTAGTAGTGGAGGTGGTGAGAGGTCGTTCAGGCTTGTGATCATTTTAGAGGCAGGGCCCGTGCATGGGAGAGGCAAGCCCTGTTCCAGTCCTGCTCACCAGTTTTCCAGACCTACAATAATGCCTGGCACAGGGTCAACACTGATTAAATATTTGTTGAATGGATATTTGTTTTCAAAGAGCAAGGAACGAGTGTCTGTGGATACAGATGTACGCATGTGTGCATGCATGTGCACGCACGCGCACACACACACAGATAAACCAGCCTCGCCTAGGCCCAGGGACAGAGCATGCTCCACCTAGGTAGGCCCTGTTCCTCCCAGGCCCTGGGGTGTGAGGCACAGCCCTGTGTGCTCCCTGCCCTGTGCGCTCCCTGCCCTGTGCGCTCCCTGCCCTGGGCTTCCTGTAACGTGGAGAGGCCAATGGTCTGGGATCTTGTTTGTTAACAGTTTGTGCAACCACGAGCAGATCATTTGATGTCTCGGTGTCACGACTTATTAAGTAGGAATTAGCATGTTTGCCTGAGCCCCCTCACGCCCACGGTGTGAGAGCACCATGAAGACAGATCCGTCCCACGGAACACGCATTCCGTCTGAAACCTCTGGGCGTCCTTTCCTGCCCACTTCAGGGACCCTGCCCAGGCTGCTCAGGGCAGCGGGTAGCCCCAGCCCAGCCCAGTCCCGGAGCGGGGGACCACTCACCACCAACAGGTCATTGAAGAGGAACACCTCCCTCTGATGAGCCGCCTGCTTCTGCAGCTTGTTCACATCCGTCACCTCAAAGAGCCGGCTGCAGCACACCAGGCGGCGGTGGGGCACCGACAGCACCTGCACGCGGGCGTGGCGCTCAGCGGGAGAAACCAGAGGCCTCGAGGCCTCCCCAACCACAGCGCCCATTTTCCAGAAGAGGAGACGGGGGCCCAGGGAAAGGGGAGGGGCGCTCCGGTTCTGTGGAGGGAGAGGGGAGGGGTTCCGGCTCTGTGGAGGGAGAGGGGAGGGGTTCCGCTTCTGTGGCGGGAGAAGTGCGGGGCTCTCCGGTTCTGTGGAGGGAGAGGGAAGGGGCTCCGGTTCTGTGGCGGGAGAGGGGAGGGGCTCCGGTTCTGTAGAGACGGGAGGGGACGGGTTCCGGCTCTGTGGAGGGAGAGGGGAGGGGCTCCGCTTCTGTGGCGGGAGAGGGGAGGGGCTCTCCGGTTCTGTGGCGGGAGAGGGGAGGGGGCTCCAGTTCTGTAGAGACGGGAGGGGAGAGGTTCCGGCTCTGTGGAGGGAGAGGGGAGGGGCTCCGCTTCTGTGGCGGGAGAGGGGAGGGGCTCCGCTTCTGTGGCGGGAGAAGTGCGGGGCTCTCCGGTTCTGTGGAGGGAGAGGGGAGGGGCTCCGGCTCTGTGGAGGGAGAGGGGAGGGGTTCCGCTTCTGTGGAGGGAGAGCGGAGGGGCTCCGCTTCTGTGGCGGGAGAAGTGCGGGGCTCTCCGGTTCTGTGGCGGGAGAGGGGAGGGGCTCTCTGGTTCTGTGGAGGGAGAGGGGAGGCTCTCCGGTTCTGTGGCGGGAGAGGGGAGGGGTTCCAGTTCTGTAGAGACGGGAGGGGAGGGGTTCCGGCTCTGTGGAGGGAGAGGGGAGGCTCTCCGGTTCTGTGGCGGGAGAGGGGAGGGGCTCTCCGGTTCTGTGGCGGGAGAGGGGAGGGGCTCTCCGGTTCTGTGGCGGGAGAGGGGAGGCTCTCCGGTTCTGTGGCGGGAGAGGGGAGGGGTTCCAGTTCTGTAGAGACGGGAGGGGAGGGGTTCCGGCTCTGTGGAGGGAGAGGGGAGGGGTTCCGGCTCTGTGGAGGGAGAGGGGAGGGGTTCCGGCTCTGTGGAGGGAGAGGGGAGGGGCTCCGCTTCTGTGGCGGGAGAGGGGAGGGGCTCCGGTTCTGTGGAGGGAGAAGTGCGGGGCTCTCTGGTTCTGTGGAGGGAGAGGGGAGGGGCTCCAGTTCTGTAGAGACGGGAGGGGAGGGGTTCCGGCTCTGTGGAGGGAGAGGGGAGGGGCTCCGCTTCTGTGGCGGGAGAGGGGAGGGGCTCTCCGGTTCTGTGGCGGGAGAGGGGAGGGGCTCCAGTTCTGTAGAGACGGGAGGGGAGAGGTTCCGGCTCTGTGGAGGGAGAGGGGAGGGGCTCCGCTTCTGTGGCGGGAGAGGGGAGGGGCTCCGCTTCTGTGGCGGGAGAAGTGCGGGGCTCTCCGGTTCTGTGGAGGGAGAGGGGAGGGGCTCCGGCTCTGTGGAGGGAGAGGGGAGGGGTTCCGCTTCTGTGGAGGGAGAGCGGAGGGGCTCCGCTTCTGTGGCGGGAGAAGTGCGGGGCTCTCCGGTTCTGTGGCGGGAGAGGGGAGGGGCTCTCTGGTTCTGTGGAGGGAGAGGGGAGGCTCTCCGGTTCTGTGGCGGGAGAGGGGAGGGGTTCCAGTTCTGTAGAGACGGGAGGGGAGGGGTTCCGGCTCTGTGGAGGGAGAGGGGAGGCTCTCCGGTTCTGTGGCGGGAGAGGGGAGGGGCTCTCCGGTTCTGTGGCGGGAGAGGGGAGGCTCTCCGGTTCTGTGGCGGGAGAGGGGAGGGGTTCCAGTTCTGTAGAGACGGGAGGGGAGGGGTTCCGGCTCTGTGGAGGGAGAGGGGAGGGGTTCCGGCTCTGTGGAGGGAGAGGGGAGGGGCTCCGCTTCTGTGGCGGGAGAGGGGAGGGGCTCCGGTTCTGTGGAGGGAGAAGTGCGGGGCTCTCTGGTTCTGTGGAGGGAGAGGGGAGGGGCTCCGGTTCTGTGGAGGGAGAGGGGAGGGGCTCCGGTTCTGTGGAAGGAGAAGTGCGGGGCTCTCTGGTTCTGTGGAGGGAGAGGGGAGGGGCTCCGGCTCTGTGGCAGGAGAGGGGAGGGGCTCCGGCTCTGTGGCGGGAGAAGGGCGGGGCTCTCTGGCTCTGTGGAGGGAGAGGGGAGGGGCTCCGGTTCTGTGGCGGGAGAGGGGAGGGGCTCTCCGGTTCTGTGGCGGGAGAGGGGCGGGGCTCTCCGGTTCTGTGGAGGGAGAGGGGAGGGGTTCCGGCTCTGTGGAGGGAGAGGGGAGGCTCTCCGGTTCTGTGGCGGGAGAGGGGAGGGGCTCTCCGGTTCTGTGGCGGGAGAGGGGAGGCTCTCTGGTTCTGTGGCGGGAGAGGGGAGGGGTTCCAGTTCTGTAGAGACGGGAGGGGAGAGGTTCCGGCTCTGTGGAGGGAGAGGGGAGGGGTTCCGGCTCTGTGGAGGGAGAGGGGAGGGGTTCCGGCTCTGTGGAGGGAGAGGGGAGGGGCTCCGCTTCTGTGGCGGGAGAGGGGAGGGGCTCCGGTTCTGTGGAGGGAGAAGTGCGGGGCTCTCTGGTTCTGTGGCGGGAGAGGGGAGGGGCTCCGGTTCTGTGGAGGGAGAAGTGCGGGGCTCTCTGGTTCTGTGGCGGGAGAGGGGAGGGGCTCCGGTTCTGTGGAGGGAGAAGTGCGGGGCTCTCTGGTTCTGTGGAGGGAGAGGGGAGGGGCTCCGGTTCTGTGGAGGGAGAGGGGAGGGGCTCCGGTTCTGTGGAGGGAGAAGTGCGGGGCTCTCTGGTTCTGTGGAGGGAGAGGGGAGGGGCTCCGGCTCTGTGGCGGGAGAGGGGAGGGGCTCCGGCTCTGTGGCGGGAGAAGGGCGGGGCTCTCCGGCTCTGTGGAGGGAGAGGGGAGGGGCTCCCCGGCTCTGTGGAGGGAGAGGGGAGGGGCTCCCCGGCTCTGTGGAGGGAGAGGGGAGGGGCCCTCCGGTTCTGTGGCGGGAGAGGGGAGGGGCCCTCCGGTTCTGTGGCGGGAGAGGGCGGGGCCCTCCGGTTCTGTGGCGGGAGAGGGGAGGGGCTCTCCGGCTCTGTGGAGGGAGAGGGGAGGGGCTCCGGCTCTGTGGAGGGAGAGGGGCGGGGCTCTCCGGCTCTGTGGCGGGAGAAGGGCGGGGCTCTCCGGTTCTGTGGCGGGAGAGGGGAGGGACTCCGGCTCTGTGGAGGGAGATGGGAGGGGCTCCGGCTCTGTGGAGGGAGAGGGGAGGGGCTCCGGTTCTGTGGTGGGGCCTGGACTTGACTCTCATCCTTCTCTTTCCTCTTCTGAGGCTCTTTCCCTCACATACTCACCCCATGTCCCCAGGGCTCATCCCTGTCATGCCTCTTGGGGAGCACAGCCAAGGAGAAGGGGTCCACTAAGCCACAGTAAATGAGGTGATAGAGGGACAGGAAAAGGACATTGAGAAGAGCTTTCAGGCTGTTCCAATCCAGCCACTGTCAACCTGCTTCCCTCTATAACCTTGAGGGCATCCCCTGTCCCAGGCAGCAGCCTGCAGATATGACACCTCCACTCTTTCTCTATTGCACAGATGCAAGTGTGCAAGCGCGAAGGGATCACAGAGACACCTGGTGTCTACTCCAGCGTGTAAGACAAACCAGTTGCTTGCAACCAGACAGATGCTAAGACCTCAGCAATAAAGGCTCTCAAAGCAGAAAACGCTGTCCCTGCACAGACTGGGTGGAGGGAGCCTAGTGCAGAGCCTCAGAAGAGGTCTCCAAACTCTCCCAAACTGTCCCCTGAGCCAACAATATGAGGAGGAGGAACTGGAACCCCCATGACATCCTTTATAGTATAAAGTGTAGCCTACAGAGAAGGCCCACTTTAAAAATCATTGCAGGCTTGGAACATGCTGCCTGGGACACAGGTCACTACCAGTAAGGCACCTCTATGGTGATGCCACAGCGTAGAGCCTATTGAGTCCATTTCCTGCCTTCTACTCATCAGGACCATCCAGGAATGCCTAGTAGTCATGCTGTCCTAGGACAGGGATACTAAATCTCATCTGACCACCCAGATGCTTCCACCCTAGACCACCAGGCCATGCTTCTTGACATCTCATCTCAGATTGTCCTGCTGCAGTATCGGGTGGCAAGAGGCAATGAGGAAATTAGGCAAGAAAAAAGAGATGCAGTGTCTGGCATACAGTAGCTACTCCATAACTATTATGTGAATGAATACGAAGAAAGAGTTTCGGAAAGGTAAGGAGGAGAATGGGAAGAGATGCCAGGAAGGAAGGAAGGAAAGGAGACAGAAGATAGGTGGCTTGTGGACACTCACTGTCTTCATGCCCACGATGGACTTCTCCACCTTGGTGACGTACGTGACGTGGTCCTCATTGGACTTGAGCTCCTTCTGCTGTATCCTCTCATAGATGCCTACCACCAGCTCCCTGGGGATGTCAGCGCCATCGTCCACACCTAACAATGTGGAGTGGGCAGGGGTGGTGGTGGGGTTGGGAGGGAGGGTGTCAGAGCGCTGGAGCCAGACAGAAGAGACCCCCATCCAGCCTGGAGCTCCCTGCGGGTGGTCTTGATTTTTGCCATGCCTTCAATGCCTGGTGCCTCATACCCATTCAATTAAGAACAAGTTCCTTAGCCAGGCACCAAAACTAATGATATGATATGGCCCCAACACCCATTTCCTGCCTCACCTCCTGATGTTCCTCAAGTGGAGTCTTTGCGCCCCCCTCCCAGGCCTCTTTCCCAATGGCCAAATACCACCTCCATGTTCCTGCCAACCCTCTGTGCCTCCGCAGTTCTATCATCTTCCTTGTGCTTGTCTCACCCCCCAGCTCCGCCCTACCACTCTAGCATCACAAGGAGGTTCTGTTTCATTCTCTTTTTGGATCTTCCTCCTCCTGGGTTCTCCCCTCCCCTCCAGTGGGAAGCATGGAGTTGAGAGCTTAGTCTTTGAAGGGATTCCTCCCTCACTGGGAGCAGTGGGGGAGCAGGCAGACCCAATGGCAATGCAGGCGAGGACACCCCGTTCCACCTCCTGCTTCATAGTAATGATAAAACTCTGGCAACAAAAAAACACTGGCAGGAAATATGCCAAAAAGCAAACACATTTCTTTTGGAGAAACAGGCAATTAAAATATCTTCTTTCTACTATTTCCAAATCTTTCTTTAATGACTATATGCTGCTTTTATGATGGAAAAATTAAAAATAAAGCAACTTTGGCAAGCATCTCTCAAAGGAGTGTTCCCAGCTACTGAAAGGACACCATGCCTTCTCTGAACAGCTCCCTGCCTGTTCTGGCTTCTTCCACATCTGATCTTGGTTCTTAAAGTCAGGCAAATGAGCCATGCAGCAGTCAAGGAGGCTGAAGGAAATCAGGCTGTGGGTAAGAAAAAGCAAGGAGAAAGGCTGAGTATATGGATGCCTCCAGTTCAAGGTGGCAGGCTGCATGCCTCTGCTGCTTCTGAATACTCGGGAGAAAGGAATCTTGTAGAAAAGCATAAACCCACAAAGACAGAACAGGAACAAAGGCACAGGCATCCCAGGACCTGGAAAGTGGATAACTAAGTGGATGGATTTAGCAAACCTGAGAAAGCTGAAACCTATACCAGCAGAGAGGCTAGAAGCCGCTCGAACACCACACAGCCACCAAACGGCTTAGAGCTGGTGTAACAGCAACCCCTAAAAGCGAACGTGAAGGTGGGCTGGAAATAGGAAAACAGGTTGAAAATGGGTTAGAAAGCTGCTGCGCTTCCCTGTTCCCTCCTCACTCCAGCAGAAGACTGGGAGTCCATTCTCTAGAACTCTGGGCTGAGGGACCCTACACACAGCCAAGGGTGGGACTCTGCTGAAAAGTGGGGGATGAAGTTGATATCTATATATTAACCCTCAACCCCACTTCCCACTTAAAGATCTCAGAACTCTGGCAGCCAGAATTATACATTCTGGGCAACAGATTGGACATTTATCTTCTGGGTATCAGGCAGAACAAGAAAAAAAATGTCTTCAGATACTGCAGTGGGGATCTCCCAATGAAATGGCTTAACTAAATCACCCTACAAGAAAGTCCACCAGCCAGCAGCCCCCACCTGTGTTCACAGAGTTATTCACCAGCTTTCTGGTGTCTCACTTTAAATAAGAATGAACAACCAGATTTCATCAACTGCATTTGGAAAGTCTATACCAGGAAAGAGAAAGGAATATGGGGAAAAACAGAAAAAGAACTCCAGAAGAAATAGAGGCAAGCAGGGAGAAACTCAAACAAACAAACCAATATTAATATCTTCACAGAGATGGGAGAAGATATTGGATCTACAAAGTGAGAATAAAATGCTATAAAAGAGGAACATTGAGAGGACAAAAGAGAGCTATTGAGAATGAAAAATATGACAGCAGGAATGAACAACTTGGTAGGAGACATGAAAGATGACACTGAGGGACATTTTCCAGAAAGTCAAGGAAGTAAACAAAGATGGCAGGTATAAAACTATAAAAGTTAGAGGATCAGACTAGGAGATCTACCAACAGAATAACAGGAGTTCAAGAAAGAGAGTCCAGAGAAATTGGAGGGCAGAAATGATCAAATACAACATTTAAGAAAACTTTCCATGACTGGAGGACATGAGTTTCTAGATGGAAAGGACCAATGCAGCCCTGGGCATGAGGGATGAAAGAAGAACTGTAGCAAGGCACATCATCGTGAAAATCCAGAACATGAAGGGCAGACAGAAGAACCTGCAAGCTTTCAGAGACAGAGAAAGAGTAACAGACAAAAGGCCAGCAGCTGGGAGGGCAGAACAGCACTGGCAGCTAAAAGACAATGAAGCAATGCCTTTGAAATCCCGATTGGTGTGTTTTGAGGCTGGAATTCTATCCCCAGCCAAACTCCCAACCAAGGTCAAAGACAGAAAAACATACATTCAGAAATGCAAGTTCTCAAAAATGGCCTTTTCTCTGGAAGTAAAGTAAAAATGAGGAAGCTCTGACATGCAGGAACCAGGCATCTACCATGAGAGCAAGGGAAGGAGGGCCCAGGATGCCGGCTGTGCCCTGGCCCGGCCACTGTCCAGACTGTAGCAGGACCAGAGGCTCCCGAAGATGATGCTCCTGCACCACCTCCCAGGTCTGGATGTATGGAGAGGAGCTTGACACGTAGGGTGGGAAGCTGGGGCTGAATCAGGGGAGGTCCTCAGAGAGTTAAGCAAATGGAAAGAGAAGCATTAACTCCAAGGGAAGTAGAGATAGGAGGGAGTTGCAATCATTCTGCACTTGCAGACTCAGCTTTGGAGTGTGTGTGCAGAACCTTAACAACATGACCGCTGATGTGAGTGGGATGGGTCGGGGAAGGTGGATGAAAGAGGGCTAAATCCTTACATTCTATAATGGAGAATTAATAGATAATGCTTAAAATAAAAATAATTAACAAGGGCCAGGCGTGGTGGCTCATGTCTGTAATCCCAGCACTTTGGGAGGCTGAGGCAGGTGGATCACCTGAGGTAGGGAGTTCAAAAAAAGCCTGGTCAACATGGTGAAACCTCGTCTATTCTAAAAATATAAAAATTAGCTGGGTGTGGTGGTGCATGCCTGTAATCCAAGCTACTTGGGAGGCTGAGGGACAAGAATTGCTTGAACCTGGGAGGTGGAGGTTGCAGTGAGCTGAGATTGCAGTGAGCTGAGATTGCACCACTGCACTCCAGCCTGGGTGACAGAAGTAATAATTAACAAGGAGCAGTGTATAAAAGAGACGAGATACCAAAGTATAAATACTGTATAGCCCTATTTAGATGAAGTTCAAGGACTGGCAAGACTCGTCAATGGTGATAAAAGGCAGAATAGTTGTTACTCTTGGGCAAAGGTATTGACTGGGATGGGACAGGAGAGAACATTCTGGGCAGGTGAAAATGATCCAGATCAGGATCCGGGTGTGATGGCATAAATGCACACGAACATACACATTCATCGAATTTCAGGCACACACACTCACAGTCTGGGCTTTATGCCAGTTAAAAAAAGGGATAGAAAAAAACAGAGAAGCATAAGCATGCGGTTTATCGATACAGAAGAAACACAAATAGCTAAAAATGTCAAAAGTGGTTGCCTCTGGAGAAGGTGAGTGGTGAGAGGGGCAGGGACTAATTTTTTTCTGTGATAAGCCTTTATTATAAGGATTATAATAAGGATTATTTGACTTTATTAAATTATGTGGATGTATAACTTTGATTCTTTTAAAGGCTAAAAAAAAAAAAAAATCAATTGAGCACACATCACAGTCTGCCAGTCCTGGTTTGCTCCCTGCCAGACAGCGCACTGCATCGATGAGAGACTTGAATCAGGGGATTCTTTATGGCTGGTGCCATAAAGTTATCTGCAAGGCTGACTTGAATGGACCCAGGACCTGAAGGCCCTGTTCCTGGCTCCTTCCTCATAAGTTGTGGAGGGGAAGGGCTGGCACCACTTGAGCCAGCAACTCTGGTGTCACGGGCCTAGAGGCCAACCACGTTCCATGGAGGGCAAGAGGCACTGCCCAAGGGTGCTTGCTGCTCTGCAGTGGCGGTGGCTCTTGGAAATGCCCCAGCCACCTGGCACACAACTAATGTTCCCAGCTTGCTGTGGGTGACCAGGCCCAGAGAGCAGGTGATGATCTGTGATAGGGGCTCAGACTCACAGAATGCACGCTGCACAGACTGGGCCTGAGCCATGGTCTTGCCCCTCCTGCCCCAGTGCCCACCTCCTCACCTCGAAGGTTTCGGATAAAGTCCTCCAGCATCATCTTCCGGTCAGGCTTGATGTTGGGGCTATACATGTCGGTGTTGAGGAGGATGATGGCGAAGGCGAGGATGAAGATGGTGTCGGGGTTGTGGAACTGCTGCACCACTTCGGGATTGCACATGCAGTAGCGCTGGCTGTGGGCGGGTCAGATGCAGAGCGGACACTGAGCCCCCGCTCACCCTCCCCCAGGCCCAACAAAGGAGGGTGTATCCAGGGGATATCCCAACTCTCCAAAGGCTTTAGGTCCAGGGAGACCACCATCTGTCCCATACCCTGGTCTTCTTCCCCACACCCCCAAATGCCCCACCTTTCTAGCCTGGGGAGCTCAAGGGGTCAGTCCCTTTTCTTTCCTTCACTTCTTTCTCCCCAGCCTATCCTGCCCACACCAGAAGGGGTGTTTCTGGCCCAATGTCCAACCCTCCTGATAACATCTCCTATCTCCCAGGCTCACAGCGGCTGGGCTTCCCCAACCTGGGGTCTGTTGGGGAGTGGAGCTGGGAAGTGGCCTTACCTGAAGGCCTCAATGAGCCGCTCCACCTTCTGGGCCTCTCCTTGCACACGGATGTGTGCCTGGAACTTGCGCAGGGCCTCGTCCAGCTCCATGCTGGAGAAGTCCATCTCGTCCACCACGCAGCTGAGGGCAGGCAGGGAGGGTGTGAGGTCAGGCAGCCCCCTAAGCACCCTCCAACACCCATTCCCGCTGGCCTCCGTTCCCAGCCAGGACGGGTGCAGGGCCCCTCAGGCTACTCACCCCCAGGGTTCTCCCTTTAATGCCCCAAGAGGACCATCTCCTCCCATCTCCCACAGTAGCCCTTTCAGAGCCCAAACCCTGAGGCCAGGAGAGGCTTTGGTGGCCTAGGACACAGGGGTGGAGGGAGGCTGAACTCGGATCTTCCGACTCCAAATCCCAATTCCTTCCTTCTTAACCTCAGATTATCCCAAGCAAAGCTTTCAATATAAATAATACAGTAAACACATTTATTCTGTTCTTTCAGAGAACTGCTAGGAGCCTGTGTTTCTCCCAGGTTTAAATTTCACTTTCTCATTTGGGTCTTGAGGTGGCTGAGTCCTCCCTTGGGTCCCTTCTGCTGTAGGCTGAGCAGTAAGGAGCAGAGCCCCTCAAGCCCCTGGGGCTTTCTGCAGCCCAGCTCCTTCCAACTGCCCCAGCCCTCAGGGGAGACTGTGGTGGGAGGCATGGCCTCTTAAGAGTAAATGACAAATGCGCTTAACGTGAGGGGACAGCGTGACACGCAGGCCAGATTCTGGTCCTGGCCCTCCTACGAACTTGGTGTGACTCTGGCTCACCCACTCACTCCTGGGGCCTCCGTGTGCCCTTCTGAAAAAGGAGGAAGCTGGAGTCCCTGCTCCCCAAGGGCCTTGCTACCTCTGAAACGCTGCCTCCAGCCCTGGGGGGTTTGCCTCTGAACATCCCGAGCTTCAGAGTGTGTGTGTGGGCGGTCACATGCCAGTTCTCCCAGCTAAGCAGGCGCCTTCCTCTGGTCTAGCCCGATCCAGGGGACTCTGCACTGCAGGGTCTGAGGCCGAACCCTCCCAGCCCCCTCACCCTGCCTCACCCTCCTTTGGGGTGCTCTGTCCCCAGGGCCATGTGCAGCGAGGCAGGAGTCCAGGCCTGGCAAAGCAGGGGACCCAATGTCCCCTGGGCATTGCTTTCCCTTTGGGAGAAGCAGACCAAGCGTGTTAGATTGGGCTCTTGGAGCTGACGTTTGCCCACTCTACACCCACTCACCCCAGTCTCCTCCCACCGGCTATGGCACAGCCCCTGCACACTGCCCCGACACTGCCCACTGCTGGCAAGCAATCCCTCTCTGCTCCCATGGTCCTCTGGCCTGCCTGCCCAGCACATCAGGGCACAGAAAACGCTTGCTGAGTGGCCATGGGATGGTGACATGAGCTCTGAGCAGGACCCACTTCCTCCATGACCTCAGCTTCCATTCTGTGCCCACTGCCCAGAAGACGTGGAGACCCCAACTCTGCTGTCAGTTTTTAGGAGAAAACGAGGGGAGACGCAAGAGTGGTGGTGGTCAGGACCTGGGGGTCCGTGGACTCTGCCTCTCCCACAGTTTTCTGGGGAGAACAAGGAGGAAAGCGCATCACCGAAGGCCCTTAGAAAGGGCGGGGGTGCCAAGAGGGAGCTGGGAGTCTCTCCTCTTTCCTTTCCCCTCCCTCCCACAGGCAGGGCCCATGGCCATCTTCAGGCTGTGAGTTGTCCTTGGCTTGGTCAAAGCCCGCTCCTCTCAGGCTTGCTGGCCAGGACGGTGGGCAGGTGAGGGTGGGGCTAGGGGTGGAGGCCAGCATCTTGCCCAAGGATGAGAATCAGCAGCACCAGGATCAGGGCATCTGAGGTTGAGGTGCCGGCTGGGGAACAGGGGCCTCAGGGCCAGCCAGGTGAGAGGCTGCTCTGATTTCCCAGTGACCCTCCTCACCTCCACCCTGTACCCTCTGCAGCCGTATGTGAGCACCAAAGGCCCTATGTGGCCACATCCGTGTGTTCCCATAGCCCAGCCCATCAGGAGTCAGCAACTGGGCACAACGGAGCCACACAGTGACACTGTCCAGGGCTGGTGACCAAGAGGCTGTGGTCCGATGGGTACAGAGACAGAGCCTGGAGGAGGTGAACCAGTGTGGTCACGCATCAAGGGAGTCAGAGTGTCTGGGCCAGAGAGATGGAGTGGGGCAGCGAAGGTCAAGGAAAGTCTAATTAGACAGACAGAGAGAGAAAGGAGAGAGAGGGACAGGCAAGGAGGAAAAGGCAGGAGAGAGATCCCAGAAAGGGAGCAAGACCGGAGAGCGAGACGAAGAACAAGTGAAAAACAGACAGAGGGAGGAAGGGGGAAAGACAGAGAGACACGAGGAGAGAAAGGGACAGGAGGGGAAGAGGAAAAGACAGAGAAAGACTGGTAGAGATGAAGATGTGAAGTGCGCCACGGACTGGTGGGGGCGGCATGGAGCAACCACATCCCACCCTCTCAGCCCAGGGCGCTGACTCTTGAGGCCAAGGAAGAGGCCCTTGGTCTCTCTGAGTGGCTCCCCAGGACTTGTCCCCATCTGTCATGTGCCCCGCCCCTTCCCTGTTTCTGAACCCTGAGGTCCTGGCACCCGGCCTCCCGCATCCACGTTCCTCCAAGAGCCTCTCTCTGAGTGCCTTCTGCCCCGGAGCTGTGGACCAGGTCTCACCCTGCAACGGCGGGGGTGCCGGGAGGCCCAGGGCACCGTGGGGGCAGGCTTCCGTAGGAGGCGGTGGGAGCAGCTGGTGAGGGTGGGATCTGCCCAGCCAAGCACGATGGCCTAGTTTCCAGGCCTTCGCTCAGGTGACAAGCAGCTGCTCACTCGCTCAGGGCTGCTGCTAAAAGCCCCAGCAGTGAGCCCAGAGCCTGAGCGCCAAAGACTGGGATGGGAGAAGCAGCCAGGTTGAAAGGTCGGCCCACATAATGGGAGTTGAATACACCCCTTGTGGGCCTCAAAGCAGGGAGGGTTGCAGGGGTGGGCACGTGGGCTGTGGAGCCAGAGGGGCCTCCCATCCAACATCTTCCAGTGTGTGTTCTCAGGACCCCACAGCAGAGTCATAAGAGTTAAAATGCAGCTCGCTGGACCCCACCCCAGACCCAGCAAATTAGGATATTTGGGGGCAAGGCCTGGGAATCAGCATTCTCTGCAAGATCTCCAGGTTGTTCCTAAATTGTGACACCAAAGGCTGAGCTGAGTGCAAGGGTAGGCCTCGTTGCGGCTTTTAAAGTGTGAATCCAGCAACTGACAGGCCACCGGGCAGCAGCCCTCAGGGGCATGTGTCCCCACCTGGATATCGGCTGCTTTTGCAGTGCGGGTGGTGAGGGAGGGGTGGATGGAGGCATGAACAGATTTAGTGCTTCCCCGGCTGTGCGCTGGCCATCCTGCCTTCCTCCCTCCCTGCATTTACCACCACAGGGTATCTGTGTTTCATGAACAGGTGCTATTCTGGGTTTCCCAGACCCTGGGGGAAAAAAATGACATTTTCTGGCTGTGAAAGCCCCCGCTGGAAGGGAGGAAGCTCTGCTGAGGGGTGAGACACTCTACCCTCCTGCCTGAGGAGGCCACTTCCTCACTGGAGAGTTGGGGGTTGGACCAGGTGGCCGCTCAGGACAGGGACCCAGAGGCACCGGCCATCTCTGAAGCAGATGCTCCCAAAGGCAGGTGCTCCCAAAAGCATCCCAAAGACGACCACAGCAGCACTTCCGGCGGGCTGGTGGCTTCGTGCCCGCCGTCCTCCGGGGGAATCACTGGTCACTGTTTGCCTTTCTGATAGGGCCTGTGTCATCCTGGGGAAGGTGGCTGGGGGTGGGACTGTGCTGTCTGCCATAAGCCCTGCTCATTCCAGAGTCCCCGGAAGCACCCATCAGCCTTGGCCCTCTCCAGCATGAGCCTCCTCTTCACTCCCTGAGCCTAAGCTTCTGCCCGCACCGTGCCCTCTTTTTCTCCCTCCCCTTCTCTCACTCTCCGCCCTGTTGCTTCTCTTCTTTTGCAGCGTCTACCAGCACCCCTAATCCCCACTTTCCAGCCTTCCGTGCTGCCCTGGAATCCTCATGGAGAGCTGAGTGTGGGCAGTTGACCAAATCCACCCTGCAGCCTCCACCCAGGGCGGCCCGGAGTCCTCTCTCCTCATCGGTCGTCTTTAAGGTAAAGAGCACCTCACATTCCCGGGTGGTCTTTTCTGGTGTATCATCTCCCCATTTTACAGAAGACAAAACTAAGGCCGCGTAGGGCTTGCCCCATGCTCCCACAGCTGGGAAGAGCGGGCTGTCAGCTTCCTAGTCTTGTGAGGCCTCTCCCTGCCCCACTGGGCTCCCTTCTCTTCACTCCTGTGTGTGCACGGCGTGGCAGGGAGGTCCCTTACTCCAGTGCGGGGAGCTCCCTCCGAGCTTTCTGTACTGAATATGGCTCTAAGTGCTTCATTTGTGTACAATGACTCCGTCTTCTCAAGCTTGGGCAATATGAACCATTATTCCATTTTTAAAAATTACATATGAGATTGAAGTACACGGGAGAGCCAGCCCTGCAGGGGGACTGCACACATCTCATTCCTTGCTGACATCTCCTGGGGCAGGTGGCCCCTGTGCCCTCCTCTCCCCCACCCCTCCCTGGCTCTCTGCTGCTCAGTGGCTGGCACTAATGTATGTCTTCCTAGGGGCTGTGATCTTACCCAAATGGCTTGGTGGGGACCTGTGAGAGGCCGAGGGGAAACATGTGGACACAGTTAACCAGGCGTGCCTATTGGCTCTGTGGTCACCCTGCAGGTTCAGAGCTGGCCTGGGCACAGCAGGGGCCCATATCCCTGACCTTCTGCCTTCCCCTTTCTGGTGCCTTTTGCGCCCTGTGGCAGTGGCTGGCTGACTCTTTCAGCAGCACACACTGAAATGGCTCCTGTGCGCAAGCTGTGTGCAAGGTTGTGCTAAGGAGCTGGTGTAAGTGGCAAGCAACACAGCGTCTGTCTTGGTGGGAGAGACAAGCATTAAACACAGAATCAAAAATAATTTTTTTTTTTTTTTGAGGCGGAGTCTCGCTCTGTCGTCCAGGCTGCAGTGCAGTGGCCGGATCTCAGCTCACTGCAAGCTCCGCCTCCCAGATTCACGCCATTCTCCTGCCTCAGCCTCCTGAGTAGCTGAGACTACAGGCGCCCACCACCGCGCCCGGCTAATTTTTTTTGTATTTTTTAATAGAGACGGGGTTTCACCGTGGTCTCAATCTCCTGACCTTGTGATCCGCCCGCCTCGGCCTCCCAAAGTGCTGGGATTACAGGCGTGAGCCACCGCGCCCGGCAAAAATAATTCTTTACTTATAGTCATGACAAGTTCTACGTAGGGAAACGACAGCGTTCCAGGAGAGGACAAAGGAGATACATTTCATATTGTATGTCTGGAAAGGCCTCTTTGGGGACATGGCATTTAGGCTGAGACCTGAAAGATGAGTAGGAGGCGGCCAAAGGAAGCAGAGAGGGGAGAGCTTTCAGGTGGGCTAAGGGAGGAAGCACACGCAAGGCTCGTGGCAGGGAGAAGCTTTCAAGGACCTAGGCAGGGTCCACAAGGTTGCAATGCAGACAGTAATAGGGAGGATGGTGACTGTGGGGCTAGGCAGGCAGGCAAGGGCTCAGTCCGTCAGCTTTGTGGGTCATGAGAAGGATTTGGGGGTTTATCCTGAATGCACTGGGACACAATAGAGGGTGTGATCAGAGGAGTGACAGGGTCCTGTTTGTTCTAAGAAGACTTCTCTGGCTCTTGGGGAGAAAATGAATGGCAGCGGGGCAGGAAACAAGACAGAAGCAGGGGCCCAGGCAGGACGCTACTGCAGAGGCCCAAGCTGGAGAAAATGGGGCTGGGGCTAAGGCAGGAGCAGGGGAAACAAACTGGATGGACGATCTCGCTGCATCTTAGAGGAAGGACGGATGTGACTCGAGATGCAGGG
Source organism: Macaca mulatta (assembly GCF_049350105.2). Taxonomy (NCBI): domain Eukaryota; kingdom Metazoa; phylum Chordata; class Mammalia; order Primates; family Cercopithecidae; genus Macaca; species Macaca mulatta. The sequence continues at coordinate 935,292 of NC_133416.1, read as the reverse complement.
AATGTGGGAAGTGAGGAAAGGGAGGCATCACTGGTGCGTCCTGGAGCTCTGGCCGGAGCACCCGGGGCCTGGAGGTTCCGTTCTCCAGTGTGAGAGTATCTCGGTGCAGACGCGTGAGGGAGGAGAGGCGCGGTGTCCAGCCTGGGGCACATGAAGTTTGAGGTGTTCTTTCAGATGAGCCACCATGCCTCCCCTCCACTGAATCACGCTCAGGAGCTTGTCTTTTTCGTCTTACAAATTAAAACCCTGCCTTGAGCCCTCACTTTTCTCTAGTCACTGCCTCTTTTCTGTCCTCTTTGCTGCCTCCACCTCCTCATCTCCATTCACTCTTCAACCTGCTCCACTCAAGCATCCAATCCCAGGATCCCATGAACACTTCCCTTGTCACGGCCACTGCTGGCTGCTATGTGGCCAAGTCCAACGGCCTCTCTCTGTCCTCATCCCAGCCTCCTGGCAGCATCAACATGGTTAATTGCTCCCTTCTGGAAACACCGTCTTCCTGGCTTCCATCACCGTCCCTCCCCAGGCGGACTCTTCCCTCCAGAGGTGCCTCTCATCCATTGCAGCTGCCCCTCCTCACTGACCTGAAACTGGGCCCCACCCCCCCCTCAACAACCACTGTCCCGGTGGCTGCCCCCATTCTAGTGGCTGCCTCCATTCCAGTGGCTCTAGATAGCTAACAGTTTAACTTGCTTGAGTAAATATTTGACAATATCTAGTTTGATAGATTCTTCAGATGAAATGTCCCTGAATCCAGCATCTCCCTGCCCCTGAAACTGAAAATCTATACATGTTTATTTGGTAGATGGAGCACCAACACAGGGGGCCTGATGCACATGCATATTCTGAATTCTCATCGCCACTGGCTGTGCGCTGGCCGCCTGGCTCCCTCCCACATTGGCCATGGCCTTGCTGCTTCTCCACGGCCCTGGGCTCTGCCAACTTCTCCCCTCCCCATGCCCACAGCCGCAGTTTAGGGTTCATCCTTTGTCACCATGGCTGTTAACAGCAGTAGCCTCCTCACCAGTCTCCCTGCCTCCCAACTGTCTTCAGAGCCATCCTAGGCTGCTCATTGGTACCGTGGCTCATGCCCCTGCTCACATTTCTTCCGGGGCTTCCCACATCCCTAGTGTGAAACCCAAGCTCCTTAGCAAAGCAAAGAAGGCCCTGTCTGCTTCCAGCTTCTCTCGCCCCTTCCCCAGCGTGGTCCCTCCTGCAGCCTGGCTCTCATGCCCACATTTTTGGCGCATGCTGTTTTTTCTTCCTGCCGCCCAGCCCCACCCCTGCAGGCCTCTGTTTAGCTCTCATCCTCCCTAGGAGTCTTTCCTGACCTCTGTTGTCCCCGTTTATCTGTTCACCATTGCGTTTATCTCCCTGTGTCATAACATTTGCCTGCCTGTCTTCCCCACGAGGCTACAGGCTCCTTCAAGACAGGGCAGTTCTTTCAATCTCTGCCTCCCTGGGGTATGGGCACCCAATCACTGTTTTGTGGGATGAATGAATGAGTGAGTGAGAGATGACCAGGAATGACCTCGAGCATGCTGGCAGCTGGAGAAGGAGCCGCAGTGGCCTGTGCCTTTGGAAGTTCTACCCAACAGCCCAGGATTACTCAGCCTGCTTTGCTGCCAAGATTATCCGGAGCTGACACCGAGACCTGTGATGGACTTGCGAATGGCCCCGAGGATTCCAGACCCCAGACAATGAGGCAGTGTGGCGGGCACAGACCCCCTCTTCTTCCCCCTGCACACGCAAGTGAGTGATGAGAACTAGAGCAACTGGCACTGATTAGACTGCTTCCAGCCAAGCATGACTGGACCTGTCTCAGGAGGTGCCGCTGACTGGCGTGTGGATCACGAGTGGTACCGGTTTTGCTCAGGCTTCCCCCTCCTTCCTGTGAGCTTCTGCAGGGTCTGCAGCAAATACCTCACAAGGGCTGGGGAAAAAGGAGGGATGTTCCCTGCATCTGTAGAAACAGGTACAATCTTGCATAAAACTGCTTGTTAACATCGATCTGTGCGTGGAATCAGTTTGTGTTGTCGGAAAATAAAGCGTCCTACACGCCTGTGATCAAAATGAATTTCATCATCTCCACCTTCTTTTTTTTAGTGATAGCAAGACAGTGTCTGGCAGACAAAGGAACTGGTGGGGAGCTGAAAATAGGTAATGGTAGCAGCAGGGGTTTTTAATTGGCTGGAAGAGACGGCAAAGATCTGGCCTGAGAGGAAGTGTGTGAGCTTGTGCTCCTGGCTGAGACCAAGCCCAGGTTTCAGGATTAGGAAGGAAAAGTAAACCACCTATTGCCACGGAATGTAGAAACCCTGGCTTTATTTGGCAGTTCTTGGCTTCCACAATCCAGTGAAAAAGGCCCCTCATCCAGAGAGTTATTTTGTTCGTCAGAACTCATAACATGCTCAACAAAGGCCAAGGCGTTTTGGAAAAGTGCAACGTGGCTAAGAAAATAGAAGAGGAGGAGACGGATGCAGGACCTGCCAGTGTTCCTGGTGATGTCATGGGGACGAAGAAACTCTCTTTTGAGGGGGCTGGCAGGACTGGCTGCCACTCACACCTTGAGACTCAGGTACCAGAAGAACTAAGTTCAAACTACCCTTACAGTTTAGAATCCCCGAGCTGATTTTTCTCTTGCTGGACTCGGCAGCGTCGTTTGCTGGTGGATCTCAAACTGAGGCATGCATTGGAATTGCCTGGTGGGTTTATTAGTGCACGGAGTGCTGGGCCCCAAGCCCCAGAGTCTGATTCAGTGGGCCTGGAGTGGGAACTGAGAGTGTGCATTGCTAACAAGCTTCCAAGTGAAGCTGATGCTGCTGGCCCAGGGACCACCCTTTTAGAAGCACTGCTCTATGCCAATAGCAGTGGGTGGAATAAGAAAAGGCCACGGAGCTGTTACTTCAAGTCCCGTAGCCTCCTGGTGGCTCATCTCCTCACCTCGAGAATGGAGACGACACTGAGAAGATCTACCAGGCAGGGTTGTTACGAGTGTTAAAAGGGGCAGTGGGTGTGAAGTTCCTGGTATACAACAGGGCTTAACTGCACGTGCATTTTCATTAGGTGTGGGCTGACCCGGCTGTCAGTGGACAGGACCCCTCCCTGCCCCACCAAGTAATTCTGCCTGGAATTATATCATTAGACAGCCATCCATCGGCCCTTTAAGACATGCATACACCAGAGAGAGGAAGCTAAATCTGGCTCAGACCTCTTGAGACTTGCAAATCAGCTTCTCAGCTCTGCTTTCTTCCCAAATCGAGAGGATCAGGGCATAGCAAATAAGGGGCAGAGCGAATAATGCCAAGGCAAGAGGTGGGATAGTACCTGATTTTGTTCAGTTTCTCTGCTGCTGGCCAGGAGACTAGTCATGTCTTTTCCCCAGGGCCTCCGTTTCTGCCAGGGTAAAATGAGAGGGCTGGACCACTGACTGTCTAAGGGGTCTTCAGTGTCATGATTCACGACGGGGGACTGACAAGGACTGTAAAAGCAACCGAACCACATGGGTCTCGGAATGACGCACAGAAGCTGGACGGTGCAGGGTTAAGGCCTCAGGCGATGGAGCCATTGTGCCCAGCTTCAGACCACAGCCACTGATTAGCTCTGTGACTGTGGGCAAGCTCCCTAACCTCTCCGTTCCTCAGTGCCTCTGTTTGGTACGGATTAGCCGCACTTCCCTCCCAGCGTCGCTGTGAAGATGGAACGAGGTTTTGCATGTAAGGCTCTCAGAACAGCACCTGTGGCACACAGCACATGTGAGCCACATTATATTTCATGGCCTGCTTGGTCACAAACGGCCCTGCTGGAGATACGACAGCCCTGCCCTGGAGACACTGACACCCCGGAAGCCCTCCTAGAAGGCCCACGTCGGAGCGGCCTGTTTTAGTCACAGCTGACACACAGAGGAGACTAAGTCCTCCAGAGCAAAGGCCTGAGCAGTCAGGGAAGGACTGGGTGGCAGGTAGGTCCATTTCTATATAAAAGTCCAATTTAAATGCCAAAGTGACCAGGCCAAAGGGAGTCTCAATCCTGGACTGAAGGTCCCAAGATCTCCAGCTACAGAAGTAAGTAGGTCTTAAACTCTCACAACTGTTGACTGTTCAGGAGAATCCCTTGTCTATCTGTGGTGGGGAGTGGGGCAGGAAAGAGTGGAGAGGTGAAGGGTCAAGGCCATAACCCCAAAGACACCACTTTTGAAGATGTTCTCTTTCCATCCTTCTGGTGCTGGCAGTGTACCATTTTCAAAGCAGTGGAAATGACCCTGAATCTTCTATTCCTGCCTGCACTGGGTCTCCGTCTCTCTCTCTCTCTCTCTCTCTCTCTCTCTCCCCTTCCTCCCTCCCTCCCTCTCTTCCTTCCTTCCTCCCTCCCTCCCTCCTCTCTCCTCTTCTTCTCTCTCTCTCCTTCCTCCCTCTCTCCCTCCCTGCCTTCCTTCCTCCCTCCCTCCCCTCTCTTCTTCTCTCTCTTTCTCTCTCTCTCTCCCCTTCCTCCCTCCCTCCCTCCCTCTCTTTCTTCCTTCCTCCCTCCCTCCCTCCCTCCTCTCTCCTCTTCTTCTCTTTCTCTCTCTCTCTCTCTCCTTCCTCCCTCCCTTCCTTCCTTCCTTCCTCCCTCCCCTCTCTTCTTCTCTCTCTTTCTCTCTCTCTCTCTCTCCCCTTCCTTCCTCCCTCCCTCCCTCCCTCCCTTCCTCCCTCCCTCCCTTCCTTCCCTCCCTCCTTCCTTCCTCCCTTCCTCCCTCCCTCCCTCCCTCCTCTCTCCTCTTCTTCTCTCTCTCTCTCCTTCCTCCCTCCCTCCCTTCCTTCCTCCCTACCTCCTCTCTCTTCTTCTCTCTCTTTCTCTCTCTCCTTCCTCCCTCCCTCCCTCTCTTCCTTCCTTCCTTCCTCCCTCCCTCCCTCCCTCCTCTCTCCTCTTCTTCTTCTCTCTCTCTCCTTCCTCCCTCCCTCCCTTCCTTCCTTCCTCCCTCCCTCCCTCCTTCCCTCCTTCCCTCCTCTCTCCTCTTCTTCTTCTCTCTCTCTCTCCTTTTTTGAGACAGGCTCCCACTCCGTTGTCCAGGCTTCCAGCCTAGAGTGCAGTGGCACAGTCACAACTCACTGCAGCTTCCATCTCCTGGGCTCAAGCAATTCCCCTGCCTTGGCCTCCCGAGTAGCTGGGACCACAGGTGCCCGCCACCACACCTGGCTATTTAAAAAAAATTTTTTTTGTAGAGATGAGGTCTCTTTTGCCCAGGCTGGAGTGCAGTGGTGCCCTAACAGCTCACAGTAGCCCTAACCTCCTAGGTTCAAGTGATTCTGATGCCTTGACCTCCCAAAGTGCTGGGACTACAGGCGTGAGCCACAATGCTTGCCTGGGCCTCTTTTTCTCTCCTCCAGACACGTAAGGTCCGCCTGGGCCTGCTCTCCCCTTCCTCATAGGAATTCCTCAGGAATAAGGTAACTGAGATTACACACAGCAGTGTGGGCAGGATGTTCTCAAATGATTTCTTTCTAGCAATGAAAGGCCAGAGCCTTCCAGACTGTTGAATGTGACAGACAATCTGTTTTCATTTCTAAATGTCCTCTAAGAAGAACAAATCTGTTATACTCTGGCCAACATATTTCCATGGAAATAAAATAATGAAATCTGACCCAAACGTCAAACCCTGATATGTCTTGGAATTTAACAAAGGATGGAGCAGATGCAGTGGAGGGAAGAACACGCAGGAAGCTTTCTTCCGGCAGCTCACCCCAGAAGCTGCCTTCCCGCATTTCATGGAGATGGTAGACACCAGTGCTCTCCATGTGCACGGGGTTCACACCGGAAAAATCATCCAGGCCAGAAAGAGGCCGCTCACAGCCGGCATGCAACATTCCCCATCCACTGGCCTTCAAACCTGCTGAAGCGGACATTTCAGAAAGGAAATAGAGCAGAGACAAATTCCCCAGCCATGTGAAAACGCAGAGGGAGAGGCTCCAGCCCTAGAGGACCCTAACCCTGGCTGCTGTCTGGCTCCTGCTGCTGGCCTGCCACCGCATGACTCTCAGCTTCTGGACCGGGCTTCCTCAGGCTGCAGGCTGCTCCCCAGACTGGGCTGACCCCCTTCCCAGCAAAGCCCAGGAAGTTCCAGCAAGTTCTCGTTGTCTGCCTAGTAGACCTGAGTTTGAGTCACGTTTGAGGGTTCCTTGTGCGCGGGGAATGGGACGGCGGGGCGGGGGCGTTCTAATGTCTGTGCTTTCAAGTAGGAAAGATAATAATGAAATAGTTAACATTTAGCCTGTAGTCCCAGCTACTCAGGAGGCTGAGGTTTGAGGAGCACTTGGGCCCAGGAGTTCAAGCTGCAGTGAGCTTTGATCATGCCACTGCCCAGTAGCCCTGGTGACAAAGAGAGATCCTGTCTCTAATAAAAAAAAAAAAGAAAAGAAAGAGCTAACATTCACAGATAACTTACTAGGCATCAGGCACTTCATGTACATTGAAAACATTTAATTCACTTGAGACAGGTACTCTTACCAGCATTTTACTAATGAGGAAACTGAGGCTGATTTCTCCTTTAACAACAAACAGGCTGGGTGTAGTGGCTCATGCCCGTAATCCCAGCATTTTGGGAGACTGAGGTGGGAGCACTGTGTGAGGCTGGGAGTTTGAGACCAGCCTGGGCAACATAGTGAGACCCCCATCGCTACAAAAATATTAAAAAATTAGCCAGGTGTGGTGGCACATGCCAGTGGTACCAGCTATTCAGGAGGCCGCGGTGCGAGGTTCTCTTGAGCCTAGGAGTTTAAGGCTGCAGTGAACCATGATTGCACCACCGCACTCCAGCCTGGGCAACAGGGCAAGACTCTGTCTCAAAAAAACCAAAAGCAAAATCTTCGCAGGTAAACACTGGAGTGAGTGTGGCTCTTTGAGCTCGGAATGCCTTCTATTATTATCATCTGGTAAGGCCTGGTAAGAATACATTCCTTCTTGGAATGTGTCTTCTGTGGAAATGAGACACAAAAGGATGGAGATGTCAGCTTCCAAGAGCGCTGAGGGCCGAATTCTGAAAGCAAATGTCACAGCATTCATGATGCTCAGACAGACCAGCAGCCGAGGTGGCAGTGGCTCCCTCCCTCCTCTTCCTTTCCCCGCAGGCCTGAGAGTTGGGATGCGCACCCTCCCCCGAGAGGCTTTCTCAGCGGCTGCAGCCTGGGAGAGTGCTGTGGTTTGGGCTGTTTTAGTCTCCAAGGGGATGGGTGATTTATGTCCTTTTATTCAGCAAACAGCTTTGTACAGAACGAATGCCACTTGCTAAATGTCACCAGGCGGGGACAGGGGAGCCGCACAGAATCCCAATGAAGCCTTCCAGGCCTGGGCAAAATGGCACCTGGTGACTTGGTTAGTGTGTGCGTTTTCTCTGGCGGGAGTGAGGAAGAGACAGTGATTCTGAAATCCAGACTGGCTGGCCAGAGTGGCAGGGAAATGCAGAGACTCCAGCGCCCACCTCCGCTGCCAGTGCCTGCCACTTCCTGCTTCTCCATCTTCTCCCTGCCCTTTGCAGGACAGAAGCGAGGCGGTCGGTGACCTATGGACTTTGGGGAAGGGCTCCTTTCTGTGGCACTGAGTCAGCATGCCAGGGCCTCTGGGCCCAGGCCTGCATGGCTACACAGTCAAGCATGAGGGATTGCGGCTTTCATCAGGGCACATCGGGGCTCAGCTCTGCACTCAACCCGGCCTAAGCCAGGGTTCTGGCTGGAGGCCCCTTGGTCTTCTCACTCTCTTTTCATGCTCCTCCTCCTCACCTCTCCCCATCCACACCTAGGTCTGTAAGTTCCCTGAGACTGTGAGCCATGCTTCTTCACACACACACACACACACACACACACACACACACACACACGGGTGCCCAGTGTGGCCCCATTCTCAACACACAATAAATAAGTGCTTGATGTTTGTTGAATAATAAACGGCCAACTCATTCCCCCATGAGCCCTGGCACCCCAGCACTGCCCTGGGGCCTGCGGGCTGCATTGGCAGGACGACAAAGCATGCCCCGGTGTTTAAGGCAGTGCTACCAAGGCACTGAGAGATGAGAAAGGTGGTAGAGTCTCAGGACTTGGAGAAACCTTTGCAATCACATTGTCCAACCCTCTCATTTTACAGATGAGGACACCGAGGCCCAGAGAGGTGACCTGTCAAAGCCACACAGCACAGAGGAGCAGAGCCTGGGTCCAGCTATTCCTCTGATCTCACCACCCTGCCTCTTCTCACTGGAAGAGTGTACCAAGGCGGGAGTCTGGCCCCTACCCACCCCGAGGCTGATCCCTGCCTAAGGGGGTTAGCCCAGCCCCCAGCCGGGCTCCTCTCCTCAGCACAGGCTGCAGCCACTGCTCCCGGCCTCCAGTCCACAGCCCATACACCCAGCCTTCCAGGCAGGAGGGCAATTAGTTTTCACTGTGCCACTCAGCACCACCTGGGCTGCAGGAAAACACTGCGTTCCCCGCACTGAGGATCAATGTGGGCCTCGCAGGTTAGAATTTAGGGCGCAGACCACATGGAGACTGGGAAAGACAGAAGGAAATGGACAACAGTCAGGGCCTGTGGGTGAAGCAGAGTCACTCCTGCCCCCAGAGCAGAGACACACAGGAGGGGTTCCTGGGGCGACGGGGCCAGCACCTCACCCTGGCTTGGGGAGGAAGGGACTGGGACAACAGCGCATGAAAGCCAGAGAGCTGAGCCGACTAGGGGACACAGAAAAGGAAGGGTGTAGGTGTATCCTGGATCCCAGTATCACCTCCATGGGCCCCCACAGCAGTGCTGGGGAGGGGAAGGGAAGCCTGAGGGAGAAGAGAAAGGAGGTGAGAGGGAGACACTGCCTAGCATTGGCTCTCTCTCCTCTTTGAGGCCTGCAGAGGGTCTCCACCAGCAGCTCCAGGAGGGATGATAAATTGTCAAAAGCCACCAAGAGTCGGGGCAGGAGCTCAGTTCTGCCCAACTGAGGGCCGTGCAGGGATTTCAAGGTCCCTGAGCGGATCCCAGCCCTCACTCATTGAACTCAGTCAGATCACCACCACATCAGTGGATTTAGAAACGTGACAGGGATTTCAGAGGGCAATGGGTCCAGCCCTTACAACCCAGCACCTCTCTGCAGGCAAGGAAACGCAGGCCCAGAGGACAGGGGCTTCTCCACGTGGGCACACGGCACCAAGGCAGCTCCATCAATAGAAGCTAAATCTCCGAACTCCCAATCCAGGGGTGCTGACCGCTGGGTGGGTGACTCCCTCAGCGTCCAAACCCTCTCTGGCAGGCCCTTGCTGCTCCAGGGGCCAGTATGAAAGGGAGAGCTCCTCCCAGGGCCTCCAGGGAGACACTTCTGCTGACCGTCCCCAAGGAGAAAGAGGAGAGATAAATGGGGGAGGGTCCCTGAAGAATGGTGACCTTCAAGAAGGAGGCCAACCTAGGGGACTAGTGGAAGCCAGAAAGAGCAGGGGGCCATGGCAGGGGCTGGAGCCGATGTCCTAGGGAAGGAGTAGCTGCAAGGCCCTGCCCCTCAGCCTCAGAGGAGCGCCAGCCCTGCCCTGCCATTCTGGACAAGGTGTGAGTGTGAAGAGACTCTTGCCTGTCCACACTATCAAGGCTGAGCGGGGGCAAAGGCAGCCCCCTTGGGGTCCCCACCCTGCGACTGGACTTTAAAACCATTTTCTTTGGTTTTAAACAAACAGTTTTTCTTTGGTCATGATTTTGTTGGTTGACTTATCTTTATGGAATTGTAGTATTTTCTTGCTCTAAAACCCTCAGTCTAACCCCTTCTTCTTTCTGCCTCACATTTTTGCCTCCAGCGATATGAAAATGAACCTTGGAGAATGGGTGGGTCCTGCGGGAGGGGGGCCGAGGGGCTCTTCACCAGGCAGAGATGAACCCCGAGGGGCTCTTCACCAGGCAGAGATGAACCCCAGTGCTGACACGGGCCCCTTCCTTTTCCTGGTTTCTCCTGCCCTGGAGGGTGGCACACAGAAAGGGCTCTTTGTCTCTTTGGACCATTTCTGTATCCCTGGTGCCTCGAATGGAGCCGGGCCTGGAGTGAACTCCATCAATGACTCTGACGGCAGACAGGGCTCCGGCCCACTGGGGTGATGGGCTAAAGAGGGGATTCTGGTTCCTGTGGACAATCTGGAAGCTGGAAGCTGTTAGAACTGGAGCGAGGATTTCACCAGGGAGCTCACGGAGAAAGCCCGGGCAGGTGGGGTGTGAGAAGGAGTCGGGGGAGCCCGGAGCGCGGGATACTCACTCCAGCACGTCGCGGTTGAACTGCTTCTTGCTGTTGCCCAGGAACTCTCCAATCATCTGGCGGCTGAGGCCCTTTCGCTGGAGGAGGAAATGGGCCACACCAATGGGGGTATCAGGGATGAAGCCGCGGGAGATCAGGAACTGGATGCCCTTGTCCGGGTTTCTGGAGGTGGGGAGAGCGGGGAGAAGCAGTAGAGAGTGAGTGAAGCCACCCATGACTCTTTCCTCCCTGTCTTCTACCCATGGAAGTGCCCAGAGGTTCCTTGGAAATCCAGTTTCCCATTGGAAGCACCTCTCACCACAGCTTCCACCCACTGAATGTCCTCACACAGAGGATGGTGTGTGACCAGGAGGAAGACAGGGGAGGTCTGCAAACAAAGTGAATTCCAGAGCAGGTGGAGGAGAAGGACCCTGTCCCTGCCTCCTGGGTCTTACCCCAGGCCTGCCCTTCCCCCTACCCATATCCTGTTGTCAATATGCAGGTCCCCACCGCAGATGCCCCAACCTGGAGAGAGGGTGGGAGAAACAGAGGTGGGACCTCCGCCACACCCTCTTTCCTTTGCAAGCTTTGAAGCCATGCTCCTCCCTGAGCTGTTTCTCACAGGTCCAGGAGGAGGTAAGTGCGGAAACACAAGGTAAGCACTCAGAACCTTCCATAGCATTTCAACATTTCCGGGACAAGCAGGCATGTGGCTGTTTTTCTAGCAACTCATTTTTATTGTATTTTACAAAAGTATTAGCCCACAATGTATTTTCAGAAGGGTGTGGGGGAACAAAACTGGTCCTTCGCTATGGATAGTTTAAGAGTTACTGCCTTGGGGGAGACGAGTATCTGTGTGAGTTTTCATGTGCGTGAAGAAGTGACACTGTGGAAGTGGGGGTGGTTTAGCATCAGATCCGCCTTCCCCTAGGTCTGCCGAGTACTAGCTCTTTCATCGTGGGCAACTCGCCGTACTGGTGTGAGCCGGCTTCCTTTTCTGTAAAACAGCATGGTGGCACCTCTGTGTAGATACTGCTGGGAGGATTACAGATACTTTATGTAAGGTGAGCTATGAACAGTGGCTACTTCCTCTAGAATAGAGACCTCTTGAGGCCAGCGGATGTGTCCTATTCCCCTCTGTGGTCACAGTGCCTGGCACCCGATAAATAACAGCCAAATGAATGGATGAACATGCATTAGGGCCAGAGAGAGACGCTCTTGGCTTGGGGTTATGAAGGGGCGAGTGGAGGATGGAGGCGAGTGCCTCATGGACTTGACTTTCCATGGGAGGGGCAGGTGTGCTTCCTTTCCTCTGCTTGGGACTGGCTGTATACATTCCGTGCGGGACCAGTCCGGGTCTCACTGGGGTCTCTGAGCTATGGCAGTCGGTCATTTCTCCCCTGTTCTCTTTCTACTCTGCCTCTGCCTGCTTCACACTCTCTCTTCCTGGTAGCCCTCCCCTCTCCTGCTCTCTGCCGCAATCCTTACACGGCGCCTCCCCCACCCAGCCCCGCATTTCATCAACGCTGGGAGCTAATGCGTTTTCCCTGGCTTCATATTCCACCCGAATGATTGCTGCTTAATCCTCAAGCCGCCTGGACCGTTATTTACTTAATACTGTCTTTTCTTTTACATTCTCTTACTTTTCAAACCCTAGCTTCATCTTAAACTGTAACAGTTGTGAAAGCATGTGTTCGATGTGTTATTTTTTTCCTTTAATCTCTCTTAAAATAAACTCAGAATGATTAAAAACAAAATGCGTACTTCCTAAACATGACCCCAGGGATCAGGCAAGGCACAGATGCGCCTGGAGGGCCCTGGGATGACGTGGGCAGTCACCTGGTGCCCTGCCTGGTGGAGGGGAGGTGTCCCTCCTCCTTCCCTCCCTCCCAGCACTCCGGGCTGCGGGCCAGGGCTGACTTACATGTTGAACAGGTTGAGGCCGATGCGGTAGAGTCGCTTGCGCAGGGTGTCGGTGGAGAGCGTGGGCGACTTGCAGCTGGCGGGGTTCTCGCAGTGGTAGCGCGGCAGGCTCAGGATCATGGCCTGCAGGGCGTCCTTGGAGGCGGAGGCCGACACCTCCGAGCCTGACTTGGCGGACTTGGTGGACGTGCTGCTGCTGCTCAGCTGCTCCAAGTCGCCTGCCTCAGCCTCGGCCCCTTTCCCCACGTCTGCTGCCTCCTCCTCCTCCTCCTCCTCCTCCTCTGCTTTGGCTGCTGTGGCTTCATCCACCGCTCCCCCAGCCCCAGCCTCTGTGCCTGAGTCCTCCGCGGACGCGTCCCCCCGGCCCACTGCGGGGGCTTCCGCGGCCTCCTGCCCGGGGGTCCCGCCCTGCTCGGCCTTGCCCGCCGCGGGCTCCGCTGTGGCCTGGGCCGTCTGAGCGCCCAGGCAGTTGGCTACGGACAGAGCCGTGGCGGAGGACACGGATATGTTCTGGCTGGCGATCTGCACCGTGACGTCCCGGAAAGCCATCATGAGGGTGCCGCTGTGGCCCGGGGGCAGGCCGGGGGTCTCCGCGGCCTCATCCCCCGGCCCGGGGCCTGCGCTCTCCGGCTCCCGCATCTCGCCCTCCAGGCCTGGGGGCCCCGCGGCCGCCTGCAGGGCCCGGTGGAGCTGGTAAGCGCCGGTCTCCTGCAGGGAGCACATGGTCTTGAGGCTCCAAGTGCTGAGCGCGTCGTCGATGGACTTGGCCAGGGACTGCACCTGCTCGGTGAAGGAGTCCTCCAGCTCGGTGAGGGTGCCCGCGAAGGTGGGCGGCAGGGAGGGCGCGCGCACCAGCGGCAGCCCCATGAGGCCGTAGCCCTCCATGAGCGCTTTCTCGGCCGCCAGGCTCTCGGCCGTGGGTGCCCGCACCTTGCGCAGGGAGATCCGCCGTGGCAGGCGGCTCTCCAGAAGCGAGTTGCGGATTTTCTCAAAGTTCTTGCTGAGCTGGTATTGGCGGAAGGCGGTTTGGATGGTGCAAGCGGCGCGCCGGGACACCAGGTGACCCCCGTACTTGTGTTCTAGCATTTCAATCTGCGAGGACAAGACAGAGAGGAGGAAGGACTCAGAGGGGAAAGATGGTCAACCCCTCTGAGGAGTGGTGGAGTCACACGGACAAACTTGGGTGGGGCCCAGGAATGGACAGTGGGGGGCTCCTGGGCAGCTCAAGTCTGAACCGCCTAGCATGTCACGGCCACATGGCAAGACTCCTAGAGGTGTAGGATGGAGGGGTCCGTTCTGGGGACTGGTAATGTCCTAAGGGCCAGGAGGGAGGTGCTGTGTATCGTGGACAGATTTTGATGCTGTGACGGGTATTACAAAATGCTCATGGACGGGCACAGTAGCTCAGGCCTGCAGTCCCAGCATTTTGGGAGGCTAAGGAGAGAAGATTGTTTGAGCTTAGGAGTTTGAGACCAGGCTGGGCAACACAGCTAGACCTTGTCTCTCTCTAAAACAAACAAACAAACATAAAATAAAATTAACTGGGTGTCCTGGTGCATGCCTGTGGTCTTCAGCTACTGGGAAGGCTGAGGTAGGAGGATTGCTTGAGCCCAAGGAGTTGGAGGTTACAGTGAGCTATGACTGTACCACAGCACTCCAGCCTGGGCAAAAAAGTGAGACTTTGTGTCTGTTTTTTTTTTAGTTCATGTTGGAGACGCACACAGAAGTATTTATGGGTAAAATGCGTGACACCTTGAATATGTGTTAAAATATTCTGTCAAAAAATGTGGAAGAGTTAGATGACACAATATTAACATTAATAAATATTAATAAAATGGTTACAGCTGGATGATAGCTGGGGGGAGTTCATAACACTGTTGTTTCTACTTTTGTGCACACTTTAAAAATAATAAACAACGAAAAACAGAAATGCTAAAAACACTCACAGTTCCTCGTGTTTCCCCACTCTTCCCCAGCAGCCACGTCTCTGTGTTGTTTTTTTTTCCCTGGGAACATCAGAAGGGTTGGGATCTGGGTTGGACCATCCGTGTGTTCCCAGGACATAGTCAGCTGCTCAGTAAATGTGGCTTTGCTAAAAAGTTGAGTCGGTGTCTCAAGAAGGGGGGTCCCTCCAGGCCACCATTACCAAGAGTTCCCCAATTTGAGTCACCTCTGTTCTTATGGTGGGAGCTGTCCAACCAGGCAGGGCCGGGTGGGGCGGGCTCGGGGGCATGGCACCTCCCCTGGGCAGATCTGATCCCAGGAAAACTTCTTTTTTTTTTTTTTTTTTTTTTTTTGAGACGGAGTCTTGCTCTGTCGCCCAAGCTGGAGTGCAGTGGCGCCATCCTGGCTCACTGCAAGCTCCGCCTCCTGGGTTCACGCCATTCTCCTGCCCCAGCCTCCTGAGTATCTGGGACTACAGGCACCCGCCACTGCGCCCGGCTCATTTTTTGTATTTTTAGTAGAGACGGGGTTTCACCGTGGTCTCGATCTCCTGACCTTGTGATCCGCCCGCCTCGGCCTCCCAAAGTGCTGGGATTACAGGCGTGAGCCACCGCGCCCGGCTGATCCCAGGAAAACTTCTGTCAGGGCGCCAGTGTGCCTCCTCTCGGCTCTGTCCTCCTGTCCATGGGCTTTCTCCTCTCAGGTTGCTACGCTCTCACTTTTCCTCCCTATTGAAACTTCTCAGGAAAGGACAGGGAAGGTATGACTGAGCCACGCCCCCAGAGGCTTCTGCCTGTCAGTAAGGCACAAGGCCTGTGAGAAGGTGATGGGCTTAAATGGTGGCATCCTAGACTCTGATCAGCCGTCAGAGAAGTTTGGGAAGTGAGCGTGTTCCCGGTCCCTGAAATTATGTCCTATTCACAACCAGACATGCCAGGTACACATGGCGTCCTTCCCGAACGAAGAATCGGGATGGGTGCGCTGAGATGAACGACTGAAGGCAAGAACAACGACGTCACTCCCATGTTCTCCAGGGATCGTGGGTCGGGAGGGGTACAGATAGAAAGCCCGCACTTCATCCCTCAGCACAATACTTCACCTGCTTCCTGCTCCCCTGGAGCCCCCAAAGGCTGCAGCCAGAATGAATGCCTGCCTCCCACAGCCCAGCCGTGCCCTCTGCTCCCTTCCTGCAGGGCGTGATGGGTGCCCCACTACCAGGCTAGCAGCGGTACCCACTTAGCTCAAGAGACCTTGAGGATACAACCCCAATCCACAAAGGCAATCCCAGGTAAAATGGGGCATCCTCAGCATCCTCAGGGCTTGTCTTCAGTGCTTCCAGCCTGGCCATTCAGTGCCTTCCCCATTCCCAAACCTGGGGACATCATTCCGTCTCCCCCAGCATCCAACTCTACCCTCGGAGACAGTTGGAACTCATGCAGATTCAGGTGTAAATTGCGACTAAGGCTTCCTATATGGCTTCTCTCAAAGCTACTTGCATTCCATAAGGGACAAGGCCCTGAGCAGGAGGAAGCTCCCAGTGCTATCACAATCCCCCTATTGGAGGGGTCTTCAAGGTGCTCTAAACCACACCAAGGGTATTCCTCATCTACTGCTGTGCAGCACATTACCACACATCCAGCCACTTGAAGCAGCGCCTGTTTATTTCTCATGTCGCTCTGTGAATCTAGTCTGGGCACGGCTCATCTGGGTTATCTGCTCAGGATCTCACCAGGCTGAAACCAAGATAGCACTCAGGGCTGCAATATCATCTAAGGTGTGGGGTCCTCCTTTGAGCTCACTCTTGTTGGCACAGTTCAGCTCCTGTAATCACAGGACTTAGGCCCTCAGTCACCAGAGGTTGCCTGCTGTCCCCTGGCACGTGGCCTTTTTCATCACCGGATAGCTCAGTCCTGCAAGGCCAACAGGACAGTGTCTGTCTGGGGCCTCAGCTTCATTTATAGGGCGGACCTGACTAGCTCAGACCCACCCTGGATGACGTTTCTTTTTATTAACTCAAAAGCAACCAAATGGCAACCTAATCATCAGAGTGATGTCCCATCACATTCGCTCATCCTGCCCATACTCAACGGAAGGGGATTATAGAGGATGTGTACACTGGTGTGAAGGGGACTTGAGGGCCATCTTAGAATTCTGCCCACGGTATGAACTGGACAGCTGCCCACTTGATCTTTACCAGGTATGACCTCAGGCGCCCATAACAGACACAGACACTTGCCTCTGAGGCATTCTGTTCCTGCCCCTGCAGAAATACTGTAGCCTGGCTCACTCTCCCTGCTGAATTTGGACACATTTCCTGAGGCCTGGAATAGGGACTTGGCTTTGGCTCAGGCAGGAAAGTCCTCCCCCAGGGGAAATGTAGAGAGGAAGGGGACTGAGCACTAAACTGGCTCCTTTTCTCTCAATCTCTGTCAACCTTACTCAAGCACCACGAGAAACCGACAGATTTCCCATTTCTTTTTTTTTTTGAGATGGAGTCCCGCTCTGTCACCCAGGCTAGAGTGCAGTGGCACAATCTCAGCTCACCATAACCTCCGCCTCCTGGGTTCAAGCGATTCTCCTGCCTCAGCCTCCAGAGTAGCTGAGATTACAGGTGTGCGCCACTGTGCCTGGCTAACTTTTGTATTTTTTTTTTTAGTAGACACGGGGTTCTGCCATGCTGGCCAGGCTGGTCTTGAACTCCTGGCGCCTGGGTGATCCGCCCGCCTCGGCCTCCCAAAGTGCTGGGATTACAGGTGTGAGCCGCTGCACCCGGCCAGATTTCACATTTCTTTCTCATCTGGCCTATTTGTACTTCTAGGGAAACCCCAGGCCCAAGAACATTCTTCTGCAGCACGAGATGCTATTGGCAACACAGGGAAGGTATGAAATCCATTGCTCGAGATGCTCCCAAAACGGTGATGGGGTCCGGGCCCTTGGCATGGTGTCATCCTGCTTGAAGGCAGAAGACTAGCTGATATAACCCTAGGAGACTCCGTCTACTACTGGGCGATGTCTATACTTCACCCAAGCAGGAAAGAAAACCAGATTTTACATTCTTGAATCTGTCCCATCACATCCTCCACTAGACATCAAGCCCCACGAGGGCAGATTTTGCCCTCCATGGTCACTGCTGTCTCCTCCAACGCTTGGACAGTGCCCAGCACATAGTAGGTCTTCAATGAGTATGTATTGGACAAATTAATTCCAAAGTTATATTTGTGACTCTCAAAAACCTTCCTAATCTGACCCACAGCAGATGCTCTCCCCCTCCTGCCTCCTTTGTGTGTTCAGCTCACCCCACAGGTGCTCTTTTTACTCCTATTTCCTTCCTTCTATCTGCAGCTTTGCACCTGGCCACAGATCTTTCCAGATCTCCCCAGGCTACAACGTAACTCTGCTGACTCCACTGCCTCTGGGGCACTAGCCTATTCCCTTTATTCCTATTTTCCACTGAACCTCTAGGAACACTAGCCTCTGCCTCACTCCAGGAGCAAATGCCAGATACTGACCCAACCCTGCCCTGAGCCTTGTGCTCTGGCTCCTGCTGCCTCCCGTCTCAGTCAAGGGCGAAAGATGTTAAACTCATCCAAGGCCCATCAGCAGGGAAGAGGCAGATCTGGGGCTTGTCACTCAGCCCAAGGGCCTCCTCAGCCTCCCTCCCCACTCCTTTCTGCAGCTCTCCCCAGTGCTTATTACTCAGTCTATCCTGGTTGTCCTGTCTCCCTACAACCCCTTAATCCTGTATTCTGGCCACAGAACCCCTACGTGCGCTGGTTACGAGTCACATGGGTGCCGCTGCCAGTCTCCACACACGTTTTAACTTTCCTCGTACACTCTGGACATTCTCCACAGCTTCTGTGTTGGACATCATCAGAGGAGCCCGTGACAGGTGATAATTAACAATGAATTAAGAGGAGAGCTGTGTCAGGCAGAGCCTTCCGGGTCACTCTAAACAGGCTCCCCAGGTTGACACCTTCTCAGCCCCGTCTGCCTTCCCTCTGAGGACCCAGTGCATTCTCTTAACTTCACTCTACTTTGACGGGCCGGTGAGCCAAGTGGCAAATAAGGGGAATGGCCAGCCCCAGATCCCTGCTGATTGGCCTTGGATGAATTTAACATCTTTGACTTTCAGTTTTCACATCTATTAAGTAGGGCTTATCTTGCTGACCCTGTATCTTCTCGTGAGGATGAAATTATTTCATGTAGCACCCAGCACAGAGCAGCAGCTTACTAAGTGGTAACTGCTTCATGGTGACAGTGATAATGATGGGAACGACTCTCAAGTCTCCATTCCTAGCCTTGATCCTAGACTCACATTTCCAACAGCTTGTGGATCCTCTGTCCATCTAGACTGTTTTCCCTACCTCACCCAAACCAGCTCTTGTTGACTTCCTTATTGGCCTGACCAGCACCCAGCCTGGGAAACTCGCCTTGTCCTGGGGTTTTTGTTTGTCCTGTCCGCTGTGCCTGTCAGCCGACTGTAGCTCCTGGGCCCCCACCCCTAGACCTTTTGCAATCACCCATCTTCCTTCCAGAATGTCACCACATAGGGCTCTCTGTCTTCCCACCTGGACGACGTCCGCAGCATCCTTACTATCTCTGTGTTCTTCTTACTCCCACCATCACCTCACACCGCAGAACCAGACCCAAGCTCTCAGACAGCAGCAACCTGGCTTCTCTTTGTTTGACAACCATTGCCCCAAACGGATACAAACGCTTCTTCCTGGTTTTCCAGCCCTAACAATCTGGCAGGGCCACAAAGTCCACATTGCTCAGCAGCTCCTGCCTGCTCTCCCCGGCTGCCCCCACGAGTCTTGGGCACTCATCTGCGTTCTCTCCCAGCCTGCAATGCTCTCCCCAACCTCAACTCCCAGCCTCCCCTTTCGTCCAGGTAGAAATGTCCTCTTTTTCGAGACCTATCTCAAATGTGCCTCCTCCGTGCAGCCCTCTCAATGCCCCGAACAGACGGGGTCTCCCTGCCTCGGGCCTCAACTTCTCTTTGGCACTCAGTCTTCGGCACTAATCTTTGTGGCATTTCTCCAACCCATCCTTCCCTCCCTTTCCCTCCCCCAGGTTCCAACAGAGCATAAGTTATTCACGACATCAAATATGTCTTAGTCATCCTGTCCAGCACCCAGCACCTTAACCGGCATGGAGCAACTGCTCCCTGAGTAACACTGGAATTCAGTTCTGGGCTCACCATCATGTGTCCTAACCCATTTAACAACCAACCCCCACTGATCCCAGACTTGGGCCTGCTACACCCACAACCTGCACTGTCCCTACACCTTCCTCCCCACCCTCAATGCTCAGTGCCACCCCCTGCTCAGAGCTCTCACTGTGGACTGTCCATCCCAACCTGCACTGTCCCCTACACCTTCCTCCCCACCCTCAATGCTCAGTGCCACCCCCTGCTCAGAGCTCTCACTGCGGACTGTCCATCCCAACCTGCACTGTCCCCTACACCTTCCTCCCCACCCTCAATGCTCAGTGCCACCCCCTGCTCAGAGCTCTCACCGCGGACTGTCCATCCCAACCTGCACTGTCCCCTACACCTTCCTCCCCACCCTCAATGCTCAGTGCCACCCCCTGCTCAGAGCTCTCACTGCGGACTGTCCATCCCAACCTGCACTGTCCCTACACCTTCCTCCCCACCCTCAATGCTCAGTGCCGCCCCCTGCTCAGAGCTCTCACCGCGGACTGTCCATCACAGGCAAGACAGCTGTCTCTGCATCCCTTGTGCCCAGTGCTGTGCCAGGCCTGTGGTTGAGGCTGTTTGCAGACAAGAACTAAACTGAATTCTCTCCTGTGACCCCAGGGAAATCAAAATCCGGACTCTTGTTCAGGCCTGGGCTTGGAACCCAGGACTCCCTCCTTCCTCCCACCCCCAGCATCCTGGCAGGACCTGGGGACTCATTAATGGCCTAGGTCAGCTCCATTCACGACAGCCAGGCCCTCCCATCTACCCCAGTCCCATTCTGAACCAGGGCCAGGTCAGAGAGCAGAGAGAGGTGTGGCAGGGAGGCAGCCCCAGGGAAGGAGGGGTCTCTGAGCCCGCTGGCCAGGGAGCAGCTCTGCCCACTTCCCTCTAAACCCCAGAAATCAGGAGGAATGATGGCCTCGCCTCCTCCCGAGAGAGCAATTTCTCAGCTTCTGCCAGAAGCAGCAGCGGCAGGGGCCGCGGGGGCCTCCGTCTCTCTAATGAGCCTCTCAGTGTTAATTAGAACATGCTCCCTTTTTTCAGGTTGCTGCGGCAGCTGAGCCTGAAGAGGCCGCTGAAAGATGGCGGCCAAGCCAGAGCGTGGGGAGGAAGAGCCGCTAGCTGGGGGGCACAGTGCTGAGGAGCACGGGCCAGGTGTGGGGGGCTCCAAATGTGGGCGAGGGTTTGCTCCCATCCAAGACTCCCCAGCTGAGACCATGAAAGCACAGCCTGTTGTAAGCCTCCAGAACTTGGCCAGGCGAGCCCGGGTGTGAGGCTGAGGAGCAGAGAGCTTGGGGCGGCCGGCGCTTTGGGGGTGTTCAGAGAGGCCCACAGGAGCCTCGGGTCTGTGCTGGGCAGGGCTGTGGCCTCCTGCAAGGCAGGGGACTCACGCCCGCTCTGTGTGCCCTCCTCCCCGCCTGCTGTCTGGAATACAGCAAGTGCTTGACACGCAGGGCATCGAGGCCTGCCTGGGAGTGGGCAGCCAGGTGGGCATGGGGGACGCGCTATGGCTCAGCTAGCAGTGACGTCACGAGACTCTCCAGTGGAGCTGCCCCAGGAGCTGGCTCTGAACCCAGGCTGGGCTGCCTGCCCTCCTCATGCTCCACAGACCCTGTGTGCCACTTCCACGGGGCCTGTTCCTCACTGTGATGCCAAGAGATGGTGGACAGTACTGGGTCAAAACCATGGGCTGTGGAGTCCGTGTCGTGGCTGCATTACTTCCTAGGGCTGTGTCCTTGGGCAAGTTACTTAACATCACTCAGCCTTAATCTTCCCATTCCAGAAATGGGACAGTAATGGTGCCAACCTCACGGGGACACTGTGCAGACCTGGGGAGGTAACACATGGCAACTGTTAGCCTGGGCCTGACACAGAGCTACAGCTCACCTGACACAGAGCTACAGCTCAGGCAGTACCACTGGTGCTGGGCCTGTATCTGCCCGCCACCAGCCTGTGTCTGCCCGCCACCGGGTCTGCGTCCGCCCTCCACTGGCCTGCGTCCGCCCATCACCGGGCCTGCGTCCGCCCGTCCGCCACCGGGGCTGTATCCACCCACCACCGGCCTGTGTCCGCCCACCACTGGGCTGTGGGCGCCCTGATGACTAGGCCTGTATCTTTTGCATCGTAGTGTCTTCGGGCCTAGCACAGGGCCTGGGACGGAGCGGCTGTGCAGTGCAGTTCCCCAAACTGAATGAACTGGGGAGAGGAACAACCCCTGGAGTGCCCCGTCCTCACCACTGTCCTCTGTAGGCCGGTGCCCCGGTGCCCTCTGTGCCCATGGTAGAAATCTCACCTTCAGCGTGGGAAGGGGCCAGGAGGCACTCTGGTACAACCCGTGGTTCACACATGAGGAAACCAAGGTGCAAAGAGGGAAAGTGACTCAGAAACAGCCACCACATCTTCTGCAGAGGTGCCCCACAGTGAGGCTGGACCCTAAGGCTTGGGGTTTGGGGATCTGTGGGGAGGGGCTGCTCTCCAGCAGAACATAGTTTCCGTCCAGGACCTGGCTCGAGGAGCAGGGTCCAGATGCTACTGACCACAGCTCCACAGCCTCCGGCGTGGACAGCCCAGGGGGCTCCGCCATTCAGACGGCCAAGCAGGGCTCCAGTCACTCCGCAACAGGATACAAACTCCCTCGAGGGCTTGGAGGAACTTCAAAATCACTCCTAGGCCCTCTATGTCCTGGCCGCAGCCACCTTCCTAAAGGGCTCCCCAAAGGAACCTGCATGCTCACCCTTGGCCCGCCCTGGGTTGTATCGCCCAGGACTGCTGGCATGGGGTGAGAGGGTCGAAGGCAGAGGGAGCAGAGGAGAAGAGCTGGCAGGAGGACCGTCTTGCTGTGTGACTTGTGACAGGTGCTGGGGAAGGGGCCAGGAAGCTGGAGCGCAGGCCTCGTTCGGTCATTCACTTGCTTGTGCCTTCATTCCTATGTTCCTTCCCTGGTGAGCATTTCCTAGGTGCCCAAGACTGTGCAAGGTGCAGGGCAGCAAAGGTGGGCAAGGACAGGGCAGTTCCCAGGGCACAGCTCCAGGAGCACCGGCTCTTCCTGTGGGCTATGCAGCACCCTGGAGGTGTCCCGGGCACCACCTGCTCAACTCCACACAGCCCTGAGAACATGGTCCACGCTGTTAAGCAGAACAGCTCCCACTCCCAGACAGCACAGAGGCGGCAACAGGCAATGGGTAAAAGCACCTGCCTCGGCTGCAACCTGAAGTGCGAGCGGAAGTCTCCCAGGTGCAGCAGACGGGGTCAGGGACAGGCGAGGAGTGTCGCCAGGAGAGGAAACAAAAACCACACGAACGCCCAGAGGTGAGGGTGGCTTGAGAATCAGGACAGCAAATAAGAACGGCTGGAGCCCCCGTGGGGCTGGGACTGTGGCAGGGAGCGTGGAGAGACCTCTGTCCTGCACACCAGGAGGCGCCATCAGAGGCTCTCCCAGGGATCACCGCGGTCAGAGGTGCACTTTAGGAAGATGACTCAGCTGCATTGTGGAGGTGAGGCTGGAAGGAGCACAGCTCAAAGAAGGGGAAGCGCAGGAGGTCTCGCCAGGGGTGCAGGCAAGAGGAAGGGTGGCCTGGCCTCCTGAGGCAGGGGCAGTGGGGAAGGCAAGAGACGGTGGGATTCCGGAACTGTTAAGAGGCAGAGTCAGTGGGGCTTGGGGCTAGAGCAGAGGTGAAGGAGGGAGAAGAGCCAAGGAAAACACTCCTGGGGATCTGGACTGGCTGACACAGGAGGCTTGGCGGGTCGGCGGGCTGGGGAGCTAAGAGTGTCCAGCACTCCTCCCAGGCCATGGAACACAGGATTCGGGGTGGCTGGCGGAATCACTGGGTTGGGATACCAAGTCCTAGGTCTCAAAGAGACCTAAGGCAGTCGGTTCCGGGCCCCAGGCTGTATACCCATCCCCCTTTATGTCACTTAGTGACCATTTTCCCTTTCTCATCCTTCCAGCAGCTTCTTCGCCAGGCACTGCATTAAGCACTGAGAATATACTGAGGACCAAGTCATGCACCTGCCTTCAGGAGGGGGTCAAGCAAACAGGAAATGCTGACACAGGGCTGAAGGGCTATGACAGGGGACACCTGGGTACTGTGGGATCACTGAGAGGGGCAGCCAGTGCAGGCTTGGGAGGCAGGGAAAGCTGCCTGAGAGGAGGAAGAGGTACCTAAAGCAAGTCCTAAAGCAAGAGAAGGCTAAGTGCAGGGGTGTGGAAGCTTCAGAGATTGAGGCCAAGGAAAGAGCCTGTGAAGTCCCAGAGATAGGAGGCAGCGGAGGCCAGAGAAGTCAAGCAACTTGCTCAAGGCCATACAGCTCATGGCAGAAGAGAGAGGAGTAGAGTTCAGTCTCCTATAAATGGTGCCATGTTTCCAAGAACCTTGCTCTAGCCTCCTCAAGCCTTACTTGTCCCCTTCCCCCAACCCCCAGCCTACACTTGGTCTAAAGGGATACACAGGTCAGGGGAACCAAGCTATTCTCCCAGGCTGGACTCATTCAGCAGAGGGCCCCGCTGCAGCCACTGCCACTCCTCACCTCACCTGACTCAATCTGGCCAACATACAGAAGCCATCTATTAGAATTATGCCCCCATAGAAAAAGCCCACAGTACCAACCAGAATCCCGCACCAACCCCGATACGGCACCCAGTCAGTCAAAACCAAACTAACTCACCTGCCCAAACCAATACACACGTTTTTTCTGGTGTTATTGACTGGACACTCCTTAAGTGGAACTGTAATCTCTTTTGGGGGCAGGCACAAGCATTATTTTTTGTTTCTTGGTACCCCATTCCCTTGTTGCTTTGCACAGCATCATTATTTTTAAAAAATACTCACCCAGCCCAGGCGCAGTGGCTCACGCCTGTAATCCCAGCACTTTGGGAGGCCGAGGCGGGTGGATCACCTGAGGTCAGGAGTTCGAGACCAGCCTGGCCAACATGGAGAGACTCCGTCTCTACTAAAAATACAAAACTAGCTGGGTGTGGTGGTGGATGCCTGTAATCCCAGCTACTCGGGAGGCTGAGGCAGGAGAACTGCTTAAACGCGGGAGGGGGAGATTGCAGTGAGCCGAGATTGTGCCACTGCACTCCAGCCTGGGCAACAAGAGCAAAACTCCATCTCAAAACAAAACAAACAAACAAACAAAAACCTCACCCAGTGAGCTCTTGCTGTGCCCAGCACACTCTGCTGGATGCTGGGGAGGTGTCAAAATGGATAAGAGATGGTCTCTGACCTCAAGAAGCAGAGGACCCCTCATCTGGCCAAGTGGCCCCCAGATCACACTATACGTCACAGATGGATGGTTACCCAGCCCCGCCTGGGCACTCCCAGAGACAGAGAACTCCCTACCTCACAGGCAGGGCATTCCACATTTTTAACAGTTTATTTGTTAATTAAGTTAAAATCTCCGCCTCCTATAGCCTTCATACACTGGTGCCACTGTTTTTGGCTGGAATGATAGAAAATGCATCAAATCATTTTTCACATGCAGCCCTTCTATATCTAAAACTTGTTTTCCTGTCTGCGATCTCTCCACATAATCCCAGCCCATCCTCCTGCTCATCATGAACCTCAGGGTTCTTGTTTCCTCCCTTAAATGCAGCCTGCAGCACCAAGCGCGGATCTCAAGGGTCCTGACCATCAGCGACGCGGGGCTGCCGCGGGTGCAGCACTCCCTTCTGCCGGGCAGTGTGGGCCTCCCGTGAAGTGTGAAACGGGCCCTCCCTGCTCCGGCAGCTGCTTCCCCTGCTCCTGATTGAGCTTCCAGGCACCTGAAACCCTAAGGTCTGTCTCTCAGGCTGGAGCCTGAATGTCTTATACGTTCTTATATGTGCTATGGGCTTTCCGAAGCTAGGAGCAGAATTTTAGATTTTTCCACATTTCATCTGACTTTTTTTTTTCATTAAAACCATCTTTCTGTCCTGATGAGATGTTTTTCGTTTTGTTTTGTTTTTTTGAGACAGGGTCTCGCTCTGTCACCAGGCTGGAGTGCTGTGGTGCAATCTCAGCTCACTGCAACCTCCTCCTCCCGGATTCAAGCAATTCTCCTGCCTCAGCCTCCCGAGTAACTGGGATTACAGGCGCCCTCCACCATGCCTGGCTAATGTTTGTATTTTTAGTAGAGACGGGGTTTCACCATGTCGGTCAGGCTGGTCTCAAACTCCTGACCTCGTGATCCCCCCGCCTCGGCCTCCCAAAGTGCTGGGATTACAGGTGTGAGCCACTGCGCCCGGCCCCTGATGAGGTTTTTACAAAGTCTGTGATGCTATCGCCAAGGTATCAGCTGTTCTCTTTCAGCCTTATGTCATCAGCAGCCAGGTGAATGTAACTTGTGTGCCTCAATTTGCTGCCCTGTCTAATGGTCGACCTGGACAGCACTTCCACTTAACTCCCTGGGATTTTTTTTGATGGACATTTTTTGGATAATTTGGTTTGAGAACAATCCCGCCTACTACATTGTTAGTAATCCACGCATTCCTAGCATGTGCACATAGATATCTTGTGGGATTTGGTCAAACCCTTACTGATGTGCTGCCTACAGCTGGCCTGAGCCAGGACATGAGCTTGGCATCGATGCTAAGAGAGGAAGCAGGTTAGTTTGGCTTGACTCAGTCTTAGTGGAGACTAAGCTTCCTTTCTGAAGATACCTTGCCTATTGGGTTGAAGCACTGTTCTTTAGAACCTTCACATTTTGGGGCAGAAGGGGCCTTGGAAATGATTCAAAGTTAATTCCAATTTTGCAGATGATGAAATCAATGCCCAGAGGGCTTAACTGGCACTCCCAAAGCCACTGGGTTCATCAGGAGGAAGAGCAAGGATTGGATCCCACGTCTACATCTCCAAGTTCAAAGCCCTTTCTTTAACAGTATCATGCCATCACACCTTTCTCGAAGTGCACGCGTGCGCACACACACACACACACACACACACACACACACACCCCTTCCATCAAGACTCTTGTCTGCCAAGGCAAATTGAGGCATTATCTTTTTTGGGGGTTCAATGGGGGCCCCACAATTGGCCACTTTCTCTTCCTGAATGGAAGATGGAGGCCCAGGCCCCTCCATGGAATTTGTTCTCCAATAGGGGAGCTTTGGACTCCCCCAGTCTGGATGGATCTTGGGAATCCTGTCTGCTTCCAGGAGACCTTTGTCTTTGTGCCTCGTGTGTGCCTGTGGGGGCCTGGCATCGACTCCCTGGGTGGGCATGGAGACTGGACTATGGCCTCTCAGTAGCAGGTGGAGGTGGGGACTTCCCAGAGAACAATGGGCTCCTTGCCTAGTGGTCTGTGGGGCAGGGGAGGCTTGCTGAGCACTGTTCAAGGAGCAGAGTCCCTGGACATGCTGCCCAAGGGCCTGGCATTGCGAGGGTATGAGTCCTGCCATGGTAGAAGGCAGAGGCCTGTGGCTGGTCCAGGGAAGGGCAAACTAGGTCTTTCAATGCAGGAGAACTGTGGCAAAAGAGGTGTGCCTGTAGCAGAGGGGGCCCAGCAGGGACATCCCTGGTACCCTCGACAGCCCCCAAAGACAGGGCCCCTTCACCACCCTCCCCGCCCCCCTGGGAGGCCCTGGGTACCTGTTTATTCTTTAGGTCAAAGGAGAGTTCGTAATCGGAGGCGGCAGGGGTGTGGGAGCACAGCGCGGTCGCCAGGGCAGGCTGCTGCCGGCCGGGAGAGGCCATGTGCTGGGGGCCAGCCCTTGGGGAGGCAGCCCCTGCCCCCGGCCGCTCCTCCTCCTCCTGCAGCTCCTGGGCTTGAGCCTTCGGGGCATGGGCACTGGGTCTGCCGGCTGCCACCGCCGCCGCTGCCACCACGGAGTCCTCCATGCCCCCACTGGCCTGGGCGCAGGAGCCATCACTGTGAACAAAAGGCAACGGTGCTCGGTTGGGGGAGAGGGGGACAGGGTGCATGTGGATGTGGGGGTCGGGGAGAGAAGCTAGGCACTTGGCCTGGCCTTTGCTGTGGCAAGGACTGGAGGGGATGTCTTTCAGTCTCCTCTAGGGAGGGGCTATCACGGCAGGGACGAGCCCTGGGCAAGGAGAAGAACCCGAACCTGGGGAGGCATCTCAGACAGAGGGAGGGGGCAGCTATGGCCAGGGCTCAGGAACCTCTGCTTAGAAGCAGTACAGCAGAGCAGTGCGTCTGGGCTCTGCCTCTTATTAGCTGTGTGACCCTGAGCAGGTCACTCAGCCTCTTTGCACCTGTTCCTCCATCCATAAAATGGGCACAGTAACAGTACCTACCTCACAGGGATACTGGAAGGCTGACGTTACTTACAACTCTTGAAGCTGTGCCTGGCGCATGGTGACTGCTACACGTGTTACCTATTGTAATTATCGGATCAGTGGCCTGGCTCCTTGGGCACAGGCTCAGGTGGCTGTGGAAGCTGATCCACACTAAGCTCATCTTCAGACTGACCAAGCGAGTCTGGAGGAGGGAAGGTGCCCGGCCTGGCTTGGGCATAAGCCTTTCCAGGGGGGTGGGCTCCAGGTGTGGGGACTGGGGCTTCCTGCTCTGCTCCTCCCTGACCCCTCCTCTGTTCCTCTGGAGCCGCAGCAGGCTGAGCCGCGGCTGCAGCCCTCCCGCCTACTCTGAGAAGACACCTTGCTGCCTGGAGCATACACGGTCCAGCCTGCTCTGTGGAGCTGGTTCTCTCAGGCTGCTTCCTTCCCCACTAGCCTCCAAGTTCTGCCCCTCCCCTGAGGCCCAGTGCTCAGCCACCGCCTCCAGGAGGCCTTCCTGGATGACTGCAGCTTTCATTGCTCTGTCCCCTGGAACACTAGGAGCTGTCCTTAGAGAGTCACTGTCTATTTTCCAGAGGAGGAGAGTCATCGTGGTCAACAACATGGGCTCACATCCAAGCTCTACCACCGTGTGGCTTTGGGCAACTGGCTTTTCCTCTGAGTCCTGGCACCCTTGTCTGTACAATGGAGGTCCGTTCCTACCTTAGGGGGCTACGGTGAGGAAGGAAGGAGGCAGCGGAGGTCAGGTGCTTAGCACAGAGTGTGTGCTCAGTAAATAAACTCTTTTTCTTGTTGTTGTTTTTGAGATGGAGTTTTGCTCTTGTTGGCCAAGCTGGAGTGCAATGGTGAGATCTTGGCTCACCGCAACCTCCTCCTCCTCCTGGATTCAAGAGATTCTCCTGCCTCTGCCTCCCGAGTAGCTGGGATTACAGGCATGCACCACCACGCCCAGCTAATTTTTTTGTGTTTTTAGCAGAGACAAGGTTTCACCATGTGGGCCAGGTTGGTCTCGAACTCCTGACCTCAGGTGATCCACCCACCTCGGCCTCCCAAAGTGCTAGGATTACAGGCGTGAGCCACGGTGCCTGGCCCAGTAAATAAACTCTTATTTCCCCACCTATCCCTTCCTAGAAGCCAGGGCCTATGTGTTATTTGATTATGTCCCCCAGCCCCTTCATGCCGGGCAAATGCTGAGTGCTTGGTCAACACTCGTTGTTGATGGTGGATTGAGCAGAAGCCAGGGGCCGCGGGGATGGCCTCTCCAGTGGACAGTGACAGGAAGTCAGGACTGGAAGGGACCTCAAGGTCATCTAATGCAGCCTCCCACCCTCCCCACTTTTACAAATGAGGAACGGGGCTCAGGGTGGTGGGCGGCCCTGGTGCGGGAGAGCTGCAGCCTACGGGGCCCAGGGTGGTGGGCGGCCCTGGTGCAGGAGAGCTGCAGCCTACGGACTTGTCTTCCAAGGCTTTGCCGCCATGAAAGACGGGCCCAGTCACACCAGCGGAGGGACCTCTTCCCGCGGCTTCCACCGGACCTCAGGGTGCAGAGAGGGGCTCCTCTCGGTGCTTCCTCCCGGCCAAGGGTGGGGTGGAGAATCTCCCTTCTCTCAATCTCCATCTGTCCTCCCAGCACTCCCCGCACCTCTGACAGGTAAAGGAGTGCTCGCTGGCTGGCCCTGGCCATGGGAAATCTTCACTGCTGCTGCCTGTTTCTATGTCCACCATTTCTTCTGTGGCCACCAATCAAGCTGCATGGCTCAGTGTAGCTCCAGATAGCTTTTTAAAAAGTATTACTTATTTATTTTTGAGCCAGAGTCTCACTCCGTCACCCAGGCTGGACTGCAGTGGCTCAACCATGGCTCACTGCAGCCTCAACCTCCTGGGCTCAGGCGATCCTCCCACCTCAGCCTACTGAGAACCTGGGACTACAGGCACCACCATACCGGGCTAATTTTTAAAATTTTTTTGTAGAGACAGGGTCCCGTTATGTTACCCAGTCTAGTCTTGAACTCCTGGGCTCAAATGATTGTCCCGTCTCAGCCTCCCAAAGTGCTGGGATTGCAGGCATGAGCCAGCGTGCCCAACCTCTAGACATCTTTGATATGTTTTTCACTAGTGTCACTGGGAAGTTCTTTTTTTTTTTTTTTTGAGACGGAGTCTCGCTCTGTCGCCCAGGCTGGAGTGCAGTGGCCGGATCTCAGCTCACTGCAAGCTCCGCCTCCCGGGTTTACGCCATTCTCCTGCCTCAGCCTCCTGAGTAGCTGGGACTACAGGCGCCCGCCACCTCGCCCGGCTAGTTTTTTTTTTTTTTGTATTTTTTTAGTAGAGACGGGGTTTCACCATGTTAGCCAGGATGGTCTCGATCTCGTGACTTCGTGATCCACCCGTCTCGGTCTCCCCAAGTGCTGGGATTACAGGCTTGAGCCACCGCACCCGGCCGGGAAGTTCTTTTTAAGCTCTAACTTCAATCCCTCTTGCTGTATTACCTGCCATCTCTTCCCCAGAGCACGTGGAAAGAGCCGCTTCCCACCACAGCACAGCCTTGTCCAGGGCCGGCAGGTAGCGTACAGGTGTACTCATCTTTCCTCCAGATTGTCCTTGGCACTGATGCCCAGGATCTCTCTACCCTAAAGGGTTTTCAAGACTCTTTAGGGAACTGGTGGCTACTCAAGGGTCTAGACGCCTTTAATACCAGCCCTTGGCTTTCTTTGATTGCTGGAATGTGCTTGGCAAGAGGTGCTGGGGTGCCGACGTCCCCTGATGGCAGCACTCGGCCAATGACAATGGGGCTGCTGTGTAAATATTCCAGCTTCCCTGTCCCTTGCACGGGACAGCTCTAAGGCACACCCTATACCATCTCCCTGAGTCCCCAGTGGGATCGAGCCCCAGTGGCCCAAAGCAGTAACTTGATCATTAATGAACCCGGCCATGGCTTCATTCGCTGCTGCATTTCATTTCTCCACTCCTCTACAGCCCCTTCCTGGGGTCACCTTGTCCCAAATACACTACTTGTGTTAAAACAAATTTTAAAAAATAGCCTTGTTGTGGGCCTTTGTTCACGGGCCACCCCTCTCATACACACACTCTCTCTCTCTCACATACACTCATGTACACACACACACTCCCACACACAATGCCTCCAACTAGCTCTGTGGCTTTGGGCAATTTATGTCCTCCTGCTGGGCCAGTTTCCTCATCTGTCCCACGGAGGCAGCTTGCTCTTCTCTAGGGGCCTTCCCTGCTTGGACGCTCTAGGAGCTTGAATCCCAGTGCAGACGCCGGCCCACCAAGGCCCTCTGGCCCCAAGGTTCCAGGCTCTCTGGCTGGTGGACCCAGCTCCACCTTGTCCATCTCTGTGCTCGGGGACCTGAGAGACTGGGGCCCTCTCAGGTACATGATGAAAAAGTGTTGGAAAGGGAACCCCTATCCTTGCCTTCCTTCCATAGACTTACCTATAAGACCATGTGGTGGAAGGGGGTCCCAAAACCCCTGGACTGTTCTCAATGCGGCAGTGTTGAAGATTACACAGTGGAGGGCAAAGAACATACATGGCTTTGGTGTCAGGGAGCCCTGGGTTAGAATCCTGGCTCTGCTATTACTGTGTGTCTTGGGCAAGTTACTCAACCTCTTTGTGGCTCTGTCTCCTCATCTGTGAAACGGACACATCCTAATAACAACTTTTCAACGTTGCTGTCAGGAAAAAAATAAAGCATACGCAGCACCTAGGACAGCGCCTGGAACACAGTAGTCCTTAATACAGGGTGACGGCGATGGTGGCTGTTTTCTGAGCCAGAATCACATGGCATGGAGTCCCAAAGGAACCCCCAGAAAAATAACATGAAGAATTCTGTAGGGGGTGGTGTTCTCAACGTTTAGCCCCCTTGTCAACCTTCACGGAACTGAAAATGTAGGGTTTTTCCACTATTCCCCATGGCCTTCCCCAGCCTCCCAGATGGACAGGCCTTCTGGAGGCTTCCTCCCACCCTGTTCCAGCCACTGGAGCAGCAAACAGTGAAAGGGCCATGACCTGGGGTGTCACCAACACATGGGACCCACGGTGTGGGGATTCCTGGGTGGGCATCTGTCAGTCTGGATCTGAGCTTTGGCGCTTTTCCAGGGCACAGCAGAGCCCTGAGTCCTTACACTCTCTCTTCGGTGGCTGAGTATCAAGAGCAGGTCCTCAGCCTCTGTTTTTCT
Organism: Macaca mulatta; assembly: GCF_049350105.2. Lineage (NCBI taxonomy): Eukaryota > Metazoa > Chordata > Mammalia > Primates > Cercopithecidae > Macaca > Macaca mulatta. Next base: position 903,578 of record NC_133416.1, on the reverse strand, counting down.
CTTTGCATTTCATCTATAGAAAGGCTGGGATAGAGGTTGGAATCTTCACCTTGGGCTATTTAACTTGAAGGCCATCTACTTCAATCCAGCCTCTTACGGAACTGGAAGCCCATTGCTCTGGCTCCCAGAACACCTCTCCTCTCCTTCCAAGACACAGGCTGTGTCTCTCCGGCTTCCACAGTCTGCAGCTGCCCTCGCTAGTGGGCAGATTTCGGGCAGCCTGGCCCTTCGACAGGAATTACGTGGATGGGATTCTCTCTGGGACCTGAACATCTTCTTCTAAGGCCTTTCCCAGAGCACTGGAGGGGGATCCTGGGGCTCTCCACTCTCTTAGGCTCCTCATCCTGCTGCAGAAACATTCCTTGAGTGGCAGTGCACTAGCCGGGAGAAAATGTGAGGTCACTGCTGGTCTATGAGTGACGCTGGTCACAGGATCACTCCCTGGGTTGGGGCACCCCTTTGAGAAGCCAAAGGTAGAATGTGGGTGGCACCAAGAGGGATCCTGAGAAAGCTTTGATGTGTTCACATGACGTTAGGCTGATACACACAGTGCATCAAGAGTCATTCCATGCATGAGAGCAGGATTTGAGTATGGGAAGTGAACCTCTCTGAAAATTAGGGAAACAGGGCCATCGCTCATTCTCAGAGGAATATCACATGTGCCCAAGAGCAGAATGACCTGTGCATTGGAACAGAACAATGTCACACTCGAGGGCTGCTCAGGTGGGAAGCTGGCTTATGCTTAGGGGATGCCAGACACCTGCTGCACATGCCTGGTCCTGGCACACAGATGATGCCCTGGGGTTCCAGTGGCCACCCCAGTCTGTCTATCCTGAGCTGATTTCTGAAATGACAGATGCTTTAATGCCAACCCTCTGCCCAAACCCACCAGTGACTCCACAATCCTGGCGGGATAAAGTCCATTCACAATCTTACTCCAATCTCCCTTTCTACCCTCATCCCCGCCGAGTGACCTGTCCACTCCGTCCACACTGACACTCTCGCCAGATCTGCCAAACCCCCTCATGCCACCATCCTGCTTTGGTTTCCTTCTGCTGGGAATGCCTTCCATCCACTCCCTTCTCTGCCTCGTCCCCTCTTTCAGGGATTGCTACTTCCCCAGGAGGAGTCAGTCCCACCCTCCTCTATGCGCTAACAATTCTTGGCACTTGCCTCTATTTCAGCAATGACCACTTTGTGCTTTAGTTATTCACTGATGTGTCTCTCTCCTCCACCAGACCGTGCCATGTATACCTTTTTATCACAGGTACTTATCAGAGGCGGTTGGCTCATAAGATGTGTGTAATAAATGTTAAATGGGTGGATGGATGGATGGATGGATGGATGGATGGGTATTATTTATTCTCCACTACTTTTCCAAGGGCAGAAATGCTGCACTGGGCTTGGTGATGCACCACCCAGACCCTCCTCCGAGGGAGGACTTCTCGCTCAGCTGCTGGGAGCACTGTTGGAGAATGCCTTTAGCTGTTAGCCCCATCAGCCCCGTCAAAGACTGGCTCAGCTACTGAGAGCTACCTGGCCCAAAGACACATCCTTCCAAGGGCTGTCCACATCCAGGCACCAATTGCAGTGGGGCTATAAAGGCTCCCTATTCTTACCCAACTTGGGCTGAGGTTGATGGGCCACATAGGATTGGCCGAGGCTGCTGTGGGGCTTTGGCGGTAGACTTTGACCCATGCTGTGTCCCTCCCCTCCCTTCCATGGGTATTGATCCCCCGTGCATCCCCCAGTAAAAAGTCAACATTCCGAACTCGAGTCTGCTTCTCAAGAACTGAATCCCCCTTGGAGCCTCAGCCTTTCTCTCTCCTTCTTTCTCTTGGTGGCCAGGATTACCCTGGTCTCTCTGCTCCCAGACCTATGGAACTTTTTTGGTTTCCAGATACCTTTGCTAAGGGCTCAGGGCTCTCTTCCTAGAAAAATGCACATGATTTCACACATGCCAAATTTTACCTTCATGTCAGAGCCTTTACAGACTCTATAGGCCCCAGGCTAAGTACATTATTATGGAGAGAAAATCATGGAGTATTTTCCATATGCTGAGAAGTGTGCCACGGGACATAGGCAGCTCTCTGGTCATACAGATAAAATATTTCAGGGCTTTTCAGAGCCTGGTCATCTTCATCCTGGGCACTGATGGAATTCCTTATGCAAACGGACGAGAGCCTGAGCAGAGTAAAGCCCCAGGCTCTGCAACTACTAGCTAGGAGATCTTGAGTACCACACCCAACTTTTCTGGACCACGGTTTTCTCATCAGCAAAATGGGGATGCCAATACCTCCTTTCCAGGATGGTGATGAAGATGAAATGAACCCGTATCCACCACCGTGGGAAATACAACTTTCCACCCAGGAATGGTGAGAAGAGAGAACACCTGCAGTGCCCCCAGCGTTTGTGCTCACACAGCTCCTGCCAGGGAGCTGACTCTCCGTAGTGAGTGTCCTCTCTGGGCTCCCAGGCAGGCCCTGGCAGCCACACTGCCCACTGCCAGGAGCTAAGGGGACAGGAGCAACTAAAGGGCTATGTGAGAGCCAGGAGAGGACAGGGGAGGAGCAAGGTGCTGACCGAGGCCCAGCACTCTCCTACCAGAGGGGCTGGACTGAGAAGCTACCCGCAGGCTCGGCCCTGAGGGAGTCTGCTGTCCACGGTGGGGTGGGTTTGCCAGAGCAGGAGCTTGAGGGCTGTTCTCCTATCTCGGCAGCGGCTAGCACAGTAATTACCAGAGACTTTGCGAGGAGCATTCTGAAGGCTGACGGACTCCTCGGGCATGAAGACTCCAGAGGGCCTGGCCAACTGCATTAGATTATCCCAGACTCTGCCAGCCGTTCTTAAAGCTCTTCTGGGACAAAGATATGAAACATTTTCTAGACAAAAGCTAACAACATGCCTCACGTCCTCTCAAGATTTTTAGCCTTTTCTAAAACACTTCTTTTTCCTCCTTTCTTTGAATCAATACAGTGATCTCAGATGGGCAGAATAAAGACACCGAGCACAGAAAGCCAAGTGTCTTCTGGGGTCCCAGATGGTGTGAGGGAGGGGTGGAGGTGAACAGAAGGCCAGTGTTAGTGACAAGACAAGAAATCAATTCACTTCATGCTGATTCAAAGCACGAGCTGGAAGGTCCTGCCCAAGGTGGTGGAGAGGGCACTGGGCCAGGAGTCAGGCGGGAACCCACCCCAGCCTGCAGCGTGCACGGTGTAACCGTGGGCAAATCATTTCCCCTCTCTGGGCTCTGTATCCTCATTGTAAGAGGGCAGCTTGGATAAGATGCTTTGGCATCAGGCAGGAAGGAGAGGCCCAGCTCCCTCCCTCCCCATTTGCTTGGGTCCTGGCCACACCTGCTCCATCCATCCCTGCTCCTGCTAACCTGAAGCCATCAGACAAACGACAGCTCCCAGTGACACGGCATAAGCCTCCCCTGCCATGGCCCCTTGACTGCCATCATCCGGGCCAGAAGCCCCTGCAGGACAGCAGATGTGGCTGTCCCGGCTCTCTTCCGCTTCCAGAGGCTGCCCTGATCTCATTGGCTGTGACAGACACTTCTCCTGCCCGGCTCCCAGGACCCTCGGAGAAGAAGTTCTTTCTCTCCTTGTTGCCTCCAGGCTTTGGTCTCACAACTGCTCCAAAAGGTGTGGGCGGGGGCTGGCTTGTCTCTAGAGTGTTCCTGTCAAAAGGAATCGCAGCCACTTCTCTGGGCTCAGCCCTCCCCTCACCTAGGCCAGAATACCCAGGCCACTCCCTCAAGGTGGGCCACAGGGTGGCTCCTGCAGACAGTCCCCACGGGCGGGCGAATGTGGAGCCCTCCCCTGCTCAGCCCCTCCCACAGGAAGGCCTCTTCTGGAAGCTTCCTCAGGCCTCCTCAGGACACCGCCTCCCTCAGAGCCTCCCAGGCTGGGCCATACTGGCAAGTGCCATCTTACTGCCCCCGGAATCCTACTATCTTTGAGCATTTTACATTCTCATAAATAGGCATGGTTCTGGGGTCAGTGTCAAACTCTAAGGACATCCTCCCTGCCCGCTTCCCAGCACATGACAGTTTCACACACGCATGTCTCTGGCCCAGGCAGACACGCTTGCTGTACACCTTGGTTTTCTCACCTTTCATGTCTGCTCCTGTGATTGCCCCAGGAGAAGACAGCTCCCATCTCTCAACACTCTCACCCAGCCTCAGGATGAGGCTGCAGAACCACGGCCTCTTCATCCTGCCCTGGCCACAATGCAAAGTCTCTCCCAGTGGCTTCAGTACAGCCTAGTGAACTCCGGAGTTTACTTATTTTTTCTTTTATGATGAAGTATTTTATATATGCAAGTATAGGTAACACAGAGGTGAAGCATTCAGAAAAATATCCATATGTACCCAGCTCAAGAAAGCACATTCGAAGCCTTCGATGCCCTGTGTATTCCTCTCTCCTCCTCAGAAGAATCCCTGTCCTGAATTTGTGCTGGCCCTTCCCTGCCTCTTCCCTATGGGCCAACTTCCCCCTTGTCTTTACATAACCAACGCTGCTGCCTCGCGTGAGTGCCAGAATTGCACAGCACGCCTCGGGGGAGCCTCAGGAGCAGTCAGGGTCTTGCAGATCCCAAAGGGTCAGGGAACTGCCTGCAAGGGGACTGGCCCCGCAGCTCCATGCTGGCAAGTCTGGGAAGACGGCAGGAGTCTGACTGCAGCTGGGCTGGGCCTCAGTCCTGGACCCCAATATTACAGCAAGGAAGATGCTGAGAAAACAAAATGGAGTTATTCCTTAAGCCCTCCACACCCTGGGCCTTTGTGGCATGAGTAAGCAACAGGCTCCAAACGGACCACAGGTGACCATTAGGAACCACAAAAGAATGGCCCACGGAAATGCTCGGTGATGCTGCGAGAGGGCACTCCACAGGAGAAGCAGCTGGGGGCCAGGTCCCCGGGGCGAGTGCCTTTGGGGTCCCTGAGAGGAGGGAGCACGTGAGGCTGCAGCCAGGGTCAGCCAACCTGTAATTAGGGGTAGAGTCGCAGCCTCTAACTGTAGTGCAGACTTGGAGCCCGACCACCAGGGTCTGAATGCTCGCCGTACTAGTTACCTGCAGTGTGGCCGTGGGAAAGGCACTTAAACTCCTGTGCCTCAATGTCCTGTGACAGGAGGTGTCCCAAGAACGAACGGCTAATACACGTTCAATGGCTGGCAAGCCCTGTGTAAGTAGCAACTATCTTTTTCTCTTGTGGGACTTCCCATGTTTTATTTTGTCAAATAAGAAAATAAAAAGCAAAAGTATCATTCACTTTTCCTATAATATTATAAAAAAATGAAAAGTAGGAAGAATATAATTTCAGAACAAAGGACAACCCTTTAGCTTGCACTATCAATTTCTTATTGCTCTTGTTGTCTTGTGCTAGAGTTCTCTAAATCGAGACGTGCTGGCCTCTTCTGTATGGGTAATTGGTGACACTGAGTTACAGATGATGCCAAGAGGAGCTTACCAGAGGGTAACAAGGGCTGGAAGGCAGCAGAGCGGGGTAAGTATGAGATTCAGAACCAGACAGACTGACTGTGGTTGAAATCCCACCACTCACTAGCTGTGTGGCACCGGGCTGGTTCCTTAACCTCTCTGAGCCCATCTGCTCACATGTAAAGTAGGGATACCTGCTACATGATTTTGCTGTGAGAGTGAGTGAAATAACGTACACAAAGCCAACGGCATCTACTTGATGCTTGGTAACTGCGGCTTTTGTCCCCTAATCTGGGCCCCTCGTGCCTCCCCAGCTTCCGGTTCATGAGCTAATTGCTCCCTGGAGAGCAGGGACCTTGTCTCGTTCTTTTTGGCTCCCTCGCAGAGCCCGATTGTGGTGACCTCCACACATCATGTGTGCACAAAGCCCACGCCAGAGGCAGGCATGAGGCCACGACTGGGTGTTTCCCATTCTCTTGGCTCTAAAGCCCCTTCATTCCATCTTCCTTCTGTTCCAACCTAGGTCAGCCCCGCTTCACCCCAGCAGAGCACGTGTTTCTTTGGTCCTGAGCTATTTCCAGGGAAGAACAGCTCCTCACAGGCCCAAGTGCACCATACGCCAGAGGAAATCTGATGACCTACGGATGCCTGTGGAGGGCAGGTGCATTCTTGCTGAAAACAGGAGTCTTGTGACCCAAGAAATGGAAATGGCACAATTATCAGTAGGGCAGGACATTGCTCTGGACATTTACCTAGTTACCAGGGAGCAAGATTCCCCACTTGTTTCCCTGCAGTTAACTTCCTTATCTTCAGTGGTCCTATTGGAAGTCCTACCTGGTATCTAGCTTCAGTCTTTCATGCTGCACATATCAGATTGGCCACACTGTTTCCTGCGTGCCTTGTGGCTTCCATGTGTTATCTCTGCAAGTGTTAAGAGGAAGGGACGTGCTAGGCTCCTGCTGTATATGTGACAATGGAATATCTGCTCACGGTCTCTGCAGGACACACTTTGGGAAGAAGCCTTACAGATCCCGGCTTGGGGAATACCCCACGGGGCAGGCCAGGGGACCGTGCCAGGCCATAAGCCTTTCCCTGTTGGGATAAACAATCTTTCTCTCAGGAGAACAGGCAGTCCAACTGTTGGCTGGCAAGAAGAGTTTCCTGACAAAATAAATGCTTCTGCTCTTAATCCGATCCCAGTCTTCACCGTGGCAGCCTGTTGCTGAGCTAAATCATTTCCTCTCCTGCCCTGATGTCTAGAAAATCTCTTCTCTGCGCCTGTTGGTCCTATTTGACTGACATTCATCTGGGTCTTTAGCTTCTTTGATCTCCTCCCCAAATTGGTCCCTCAGTTCTCAGTCTCTCTCTTCCTCTCTTTTTGAATATTGGGCTCTATCCCGCCACCACCCCATGTCAGGAGCTGGGCCGGAACAGAAACATCTGAAAGGCTGCCTCTTCTCCATGCCCAACACCTGCTATCCCATGGGACGGACGAGACCTTGCCAGAGCCCCTGGTATGGCAAACATGTTGTTCAGGTCCCTGAGCTGTATCTGAACAACATGCTGGGACCTGAAGAACATGCTTGCCATATCAGGGGCTCATCACATGAAGCACGTGGCCTGTACTTTCTAAACATTCCCTAGTCATATCTGAACTTCTAGACCTTAAGTCTTGTTTGAGTTCTCCCTCTCTGCCCTCGGAAATCCAGCTCTAACATAACTGGCACGTATGCAGTCCTTACTAGATGCTGGACACCTTTCCAGGCATTATCACATTGAATCCTCCCAAACACCCTAAGAATTAAGTGCTATGCCCATTTTACAGATGAGTAAACTCAAGGTTGGAAAGCTTATGGAATTTCACCAAGGTCATAGAGTTTGTGAGTGGCCAAGCCAGGACCCAAACCTAGATTTGAATTATCTGGTTTATGCTTTCAACTGCTACACATTAAAGTGCTTCCCTGAAGTTCTGGATTTATCTTCTAGTCCAGAGAACTCCTTTACCACTTCCTCACCCTTCTCTCTCTCTTTCCAAACCAGAAAGGAATCCACAAAACCATTTGGTGCTCATTCTTCCGCACCTGGGGAGGGAAGGAGCCTTAACTATTTTTAAGTTCTTCAGTGATCAGTAAACATGAGTATCCTGTTCATCAGGATAGTTTCTCCTTATAAATTAGTAAATTCATACTAATACGATATGTCAGTCTCTTGTGAGTTTGTTTCTGATGAGTCAGTTCCCCTGATTCCTGAGGAATCTGAGGACTCACAGCAGCCTAACTGATTCTCCAAGACTTCAAAGCTTCAGTATAAACATGGAACATGGTGACCACACCAAGATCCCAGCAGGCTGTGCGGCAGTGGCACCTGGGGAGGAGCAAGGTGACACATTCAAACAGGAACAAGGAAGAAGCAGGTTTAAAGCCTCTGCTCCATTGTTGCCCTCTCTTTGTGTGGGCTCCGGTCGTAACCTCTGCCTGCTTCTACCTTTGTGGCCTTGAACAAGTTGCTCATATTCTCTGAGGATTTCCTCAGCTATAAAATGGACACAGTGATTCTTGCCCTTCTGACTGTTTACAAGGTCAGAAGCTGAGGATCCTTGTGGTGAGAATCAAGTAAGCAAAAGGACAGAAGGCGTTCTGTAACTCGGAAAATGCAGTATCGATGCCAATTGTTAAAACCCTCATCATTCCTATCATTTCCGTCCCTGGGGTGCAAGAAACTGCATCCAAGCCCAGGATAAATGCCCAGAGCTGCCAGCATGGAGGAAGGAAGTGGGGGCCAGGCTGTTTCCCGTGGCAATCCAGGGGGCGCGTCCCAGTGTCCAGGCTGCACTGCCCAAGATGAACAGAGAAGAGGGAAAATGAGAGGGGATCCTCTGCAGGATTATGAGTGGGGTGAAATTCTTCTCCTTTTTGAAACTGGCTTGTTTCAAAATAATAATCATATTAATAATAAAATATGATACTATTTTTACAATAAGTAAAATGTAGAAAGAAAAAAAACCATGCACAGGCCTGCAGAGGGCTTCCCTTCCCATGCTCTTTTGCTCCAACACTGCATTTCACCAGAGTCAACATTCGCAGTCCACCACCTGCCATGTGTTTTGCTTTGTAATTGCCCCGGGTCTCTCCATGAGCAGGTCCCATCCCTGGCCATGCAGAATGCCTTCTTACAGAATCCCTGGCAGAAGGCCTTGGGGATGAGACACTGCACCTGCTCATGCTATGGTTCAGGAAGCTGGGGCCCAGAGAACGGGGGGATGCCTTGTCTAAGTCAGTGTGGTGGAAGCACCAGATTCTTCTGGAAGCTCAAGTGCTGCCCTGGTCTGCCCTTCCCCTCGGCTGCCTTCCAAATCCCAAGCCTCTAGGTCATGCAACACTTTGTCTTACTCCCCTGGCTCTTTGAAGGAAATAATGTATACAGTGGTCCATTTCCCGGATGAAGTGCCTTGAATCTGCTTCGATCAGCAAACCACAGAAGAAACAGGATGTACTAGGCCCCTGCTTGGGTATCCGATGCCTGCTTGTCAGCCTCCCCTACTTCCCCACCATCTCCCCTTCCCCCTGGCTTCCCCACTCCTTAGTTGCCCTCACCAGAACCAAAGAAGTTTAGTCTAAGATGAAAGTTTACTAGCCTACAAAATAGTTCATTCTGTTTGTTCTTATCAGTCTGCCCAGCTACTTAGGTCATAAATCAAATACTTTACAAGCCCCTGAGCTAACGAGGATTGCAATGCATTGTGGGCTACAACAAAATGCAGCAAAACAACCCTAAAAAAAACCACCTACAGCCCCTACCCAACAATTGATAGGCATCATCCGGGAAGACGGTGACCCCACGGTACTCAGCCTATGAGGGGCCAGGGAAAGACTTGTGCACTAGGGGGTCAATGGCTTCTTGAAACTGTGCTGGGTGTGCCTGCTCATCAGACACACGATTTTGCAAGACTGTCATTAAAAGTCTCACTTTCGCTGCTCTCCGGGTCTCTGAGTCCATTCTTTGGGTTTGGACAGGTGAGTTTGTTTCTGACAACCTGGTGGCCCATATGGGGATTTCCACGCCTGCACAGAGCGAGACTGCAGCTGAGAGGGGAGCTGTGTCCCACTTGACTGGTGTGGCCCACTCTGTCCGGGTGTCTCGGCTCCCTGAAGAAGCCATACACAAACCCGAAACTGTTATTCAGGAGACAACTAAAGCGACGCAGGCAGAAAAGCAGACACCGCGGCAACCAGGCAACCTCATGCACGAGCCAAGGTAGGAAAATTGGACTGTAAGTACTGCTTGGTGGCTGTGCGTTTTCCAAGGTCTTGGGGCGTGCGAGAAACCTCCAGTAAGGTGGGTTGAGTACACAGGGGTGTGTAAGAAACCTCCAGTAAGGGAGGCTGAGTACACAGGGAAAAGCTCAGACACAGAGACTAACCAAAAATGGGAAACAAGAATTCTAGGCCTAGGAAACAGAGGAAAGAGTTCCCTTTAGTTCTTTAAGAGTTCCCTTGGGCTGGGCGCGGTGGCTCAAGCCTGTAATCCCAGCACTTTGGGAGGCCGAGACGGGCGGATCACGAGGTCAGGAGATCGAGACTATCCTGGCTAACCCGGTGAAACCCCGTCTCTACTAAAAAATACAAAAAACTAGCCGGGTGAGGTGGCGGGCGCCTGTAATCCCAGCTACTCGGGAGGCTGAGGCAGGAGAATGGCGTAAACCCGGGAGGCGGAGCTTGCAGTGAGCTGAGATCCGGCCACTGCATTCCAGCCTGGGCGACAGAGCGAGACTCCGTCTCAAAAAAAAAAAAAAAAAAAAAAAAAAAAAAAGAGTTCCCTTTAGCCGAGGGGAAGGGCAGAGCAGGGCAGCACTTGGGCTTCCAGAAGAATCTGGTGCTTCCACCACACTGACTTAGACAAGGCATCCCCCCGTTCTCTGGGCCCCAGCTTCCTGAACCATAGCATGAGCAGGTGCAGTGTCTCATCCCCAAGGCCCTCTGCCAGGGATTCTGTAAGTAGGCATTCTGCATGGCCAGGGATGGGACCTGCTCACAGGGAGACCCGGGGCAATTACAAAGCAAAACACAAGGCAGGTGGTGGGCTGCGAATGTTGACCCTCTGGTGAAATGCAGTGTTGGAGCAAAAGAGAACCCTCTGACATTCCCCCAAATAGTCTGTTGGGGAGAATGTTGCAGGTTTGAAGGGATAGTCCGCAAACCAGCGACAAGGAAAAGCAAAAGACAATAAAGTATTGTTGTTTAATCTGGCCCCAAAAGCCCATTCGTCAACCTTTGGTCTTTTGGCCTAAGTTTGGCTCAGATGAGGATTGGGTGTGCCAAGCTTTAATTCTCTGTGAATAATAAAACTCCACCCTCACAAGACGATACAGGTTATGCTCTTTGTTGGACTGGTGAATTAACCCCCATGTTCCCCTTAAAAAAGAAGAAAGAGAGCATAGTTAGAAGCCCTCGCCCAATGAAAAGCCCTGGGATCCCCTAACACGCCTTTGCCCCCATACATCTCAGGAAGTACAGAACAGGGGTATCAGGGGGCAACGGGAAGGTCAGAGGAAGAGGAATCTGCGGGTTGTGAAGAAGCTAAACCCAATGCTTCCTTAAATCCTTATCCAAACTTGAGGAAAGAATTAGAACAATGTAAGAAGGACATTGAGAATTTCCCTATTCCTTCAAACAGCAGATGTCTAACAGGTACCCTCTTAGAGAAGTCCCTATGGGACAGAGAGGAGTTGGGTTTGTGAGTGTGCCTCTAACAAGTACTGAGGTTCGGAATTTTAAAAAGAAAATGAGGACACTCTGGGAAGACCCCCTCAGTTGAGCAGAGCAACTAGATCAGTTTTTAGGACCCAATTTTTATACTTGGGCTAAGATAATGTCAATCACAAATATTCTGTTTCCTGGGGAAGAGAGGGGAACGATGATAACGGCAGCCATGACCATTTGGGAGAGACCCATTCTCCGGGTGAAGGAATCCTGCCAGCCGAGCAGAAATTCCCAAATGCAAATCCCAGATGGGGTAACAATAACCTCAGAGATCAGGCCTAAATGCAGGACCCAAGGGGGGGATTAAAAAGTCCACTCTTAGAACACAAAGTGTCTTGAAAGCATTCGAGATCCAACAATAAAAAGAGGAGACTCTGCATTTCTGCAGAGTCTCAGGAATCAAATAAGAAAATACTTAGGATTAGGTCCGGAGGACCCAGTAGGGCAAGGCCTTTCAGAAGTTAATTTTGTGACAAAAGCTGGCCTGATATTACTAAGAAACTGCAAAAGATTGACGGGTGGAATGAAAAATCGATTAAGGAATTACTGAGGGAAGCTCAGAAGGTTTTTGTAAGAAGAAAGAAAAGAGAAACTGGGAAGGGAGAAAGAGAAAACGTGAAAAAGAAAATTGGAAAGAGAAAGGGGAGCAAATGGCAAATGTAGAGGGCCAGAGAGAGAGAGAAAGAGTTAAGCTGCCGACCCTGAAGGCAAGGGAGAGCCGGCCGCACAACTGTGTGTGGAAGCTGGCTGCTGAAAGCTGCTGATCAAAGTTGTTGCTGAATCTTTGTCGTTTCGGCAGAGCCGTCCATCTTTGCAGACTGTCAGGGGGCCAGGGCCGGCACGGTTTAGCTTGTGCCCAGAGAGGGAAAGAGGAAGAAACTAAGTGTGAGGGAAAAAGGAAACGGGATGATAGAGAGAGAAAAAAAGAAAATGAGCGAGAGCGAGAGACCGGAAAAGACAGAGATCAGAGACACACCGAAGTTGAGACTGGGGAGAAAAATAAAGCAAAAGGAAGAAAGAGCACCAGAGGAAGTGAGAGTATGTGGAGAGGTTGGCAGAGCTGGGGGAAGGTTCTAGAGGCTCGAGCAACAAGGAGGTGCAGGGGAAAGGGTGCAGTGCAGCCACTGAGGAAGGACAGGGCCCGGGAACTGGGGATGCAAGTGAGAAAGGGATGGGGAGGGAGTTTAGGATCAGGCTGCTTGAGGAGTAGTGGGTTGCCTATGGCAAAGACTAGATGGCTGTTTGTCGGAGGCAGGAGAAGGGATTCAGGTTATGGAACAGTAAATGGATGAGACGACCATCACAGTTTGTTGCTGTTTTACTGAGAGGCTGTAAGTCCGCCAGGGGCAGCCGTCAGTAAGGCTGCAGAAGGGCTAGGGAGCTACATAAGGAAGATCCGAACTAGGGTTGTAAACTCAAAGGACAACAGGGCCAGCAAATGGTGAGAAGGAGGGCTGCAGGGCTGGACGGGGACTGTGGCTAACTGAAGAGGGCACACCTCTGCAGAGGGGCCGCAGCTGCTCGGCTGTTCTTACAGTGCTGGCCCTGTGTTACCAGGCTGTCTGCTTTGTCAGAGGCCAGAATTCTGACTTTTTATGTGACATAGGATTTTTAAATGCTGGTGATGAGTTAAAAAAAACTTAATAACCCAATACAGGGGAAAGAAAATGCCGGTTTGCAATCCCTGAAGTAGAGAGAGCTCGTGCTGGGGAGAGGTCCCCCAGGAGGCTTTGAGCAGTGGTGTATATAAGTTCTGTTTCCAGCCGGGCGCGGTGGCTCAAGCCTGTAATCCCAGCACTTTGGGAGGCCGAGACGGGCGGATCACAAGGTCAGGAGATCGAGACCAGCCTGGCTAATACGGTGAAACCCCGTTTCTACTAAAAAATACAAAAAACTAGCCAGATGAGGTGGTGGGCGCCTGTAGTCCCAGCTACTCAGGAGGCTGAGGCAGGAGAATGGCGTAGACCCGGGAGGCGGAGCTTGCAGTGAGCTGAGATGCGGCCACTGCACTCCAGCCTGGGCGACAGAGCGAGACTCTGTCTCAAAAAAAAAAAAAAAAAAAAAAAAGTTCTGTTTCCCAGAGCTGGTCTGGGCCAGGGGGCGATCCTTGCAGCTGAGGAGGAGGAAAAGCCACTGGGTCCCCTCCCAGAGCGGGACAAACCCTTTGCAGTTGCTGCGTCACCAGCGGGGGTGGCGCGGAATACAAACAGTGCAGCTCCCGGCCTGCCAGGGAGATGGATGGTGCCTTCAAAGCAAAGAAGGAGCCAGGGATGCCTGTGCTGATGAGAGCTGCCCATCAGGGAAGGCGCCATAGGCTGGCAGCTCTTCAAACCAGCAGCTCTCGGTCCAGAGCCAGACCCAGCAGAGCCCAGTCGAAGGCACCCTGAAAGGCCAGCTGGTCAGTCCCTTGCCTCCTCAAGTTCCTCCTGAGGTCAGTGGGCCCTGGAGAGGTGCCTAAACGAACTCCAGCCAGTTTCTTAGGGAAATGAGAGGAGAATAAGAAGGTATCAGACCATAACTGTTTAGATATTATAGAATATCAAACTAAAGTTAGACCAGAACTTAAATTCCACCGAATTTCTTTACTACTTGATGGAATGAGGCTGTTTGTGGTTGGGCCATCCCGAGTGATAGATGGTAAAAGACACAATGTCTAGGCTGTCATTGATGGAAACAAACAAACCTTATGAGAAAAAGGTAGATTACCCAATAACTGGTCGGCCCAAACCTGTGAATTATATGCTCTTAACCAAGCCCTGAAGCTCATGTATATGCTAATTCCAGATATGCCTATGGAGTAGTATACACCTTTGGAAAGATCTGGACAAAGTAGGGCCTAATGAATAGCAGGTGGAGATAACTGGTATATGGGAAACTGTTCAAACAAGTCTTAAAAAGCCTCCTGCTTCCAGCAGAGGCAGCCATAGTTCCTGTAAACGGCCATCAGAAAGGAAACACTACAGACGCCGCAGGGAACAGGCTTGTGGACAAAGCTGCTAAGCAAGCCTCCCTGGAGGAAGAAGTTAAACTCTTTGGCCTAATCCCAGACATCCCTAAGGTGGTATTAAAACCCCAATTTTCTGAAGAGGAGGAGGAAGAGCTTCGCAAGACAGGGCCACACTGAGAATGGGAGGTGGGTGACAGGACCGAAATGATAAGCGAATTCGTAAGGACAGAACTGATATCCACACCCCGTAAGGGAAGTCACTGGGGTCTCCAGGCCGTGTGTGATGCGATACTCAAGAATTATGGGTGTACTGGGATTTATACGCTTGTTAAACAAGTGTGTGGCTGTTATGTGACCTACCAGAGAATAAACAAAAAGGTGGTTAGAAAACAGACTACCGGAGGGAGACCTCCTGGGTTAAGGCCATTTCAAAGCATTCAAGTAGATTTTACAGAAATGTCCAACACAGGGAGAGTAAAGTATCTGGTGGTAATGGTGGACCACCTCTCCAGGGTGGAGGCCTTCCCCTCCCAGCTGCCACTGCCGGAGATGTGGTCAAAATAATCTTAGAACAAATTATACCCAGATTTGGCCTGGTAGAAAATATTGATTCAGACAACGGGAGCCACTTTAACTGGAGGGCGCTAAGGGGAATCATGGAAAGTCTCCCTGCTGGAGACAGCAACACGCTCCAGTCCTTCTTCACAGGCAGCTGTCCTTCCTGTTTTGCTTTTTCAATCATAACAAAAGAAATCTCTAAAACCTCCTTTCTTAAGCCATTCCATGGTTGCTCGAAGGCAGTAAAAAGTCTTAAGAATGCCATATCTGATCAAATCACTCTTGCTATAGATTATTTCCTCATTTTTGGTTTGATGAAGCAAATTAAAAACTCTTTTTGTCATACATCAAGTACATCAGGTACAAAATCATTTTTATGGTCATATAATTGGGCAAAAGATAAGTGAATAGTAAAGACCCTTCAGAAGAGAAAATAAAACAAAAGCACAGGAAATAGTGGGATTAGAAAAATCTCTATTCCTACAGAGGTTACTCTCCCTGAAAGTGAGAAAAGGAGATCCAAAAAGATTCCAACAAGAAGCTTCCAGTAAATGAAATAAGAACACATTTCCCAGGAAACTGGATAAAACTGCATTACTGAATACCCTGGACTAGAGAAAGCTTAGATGTTCCTCGTGGCATCTTTCACTTGTTCTGGAAGTATCATCTTTAGTTAGGTGTATTTCCTTAACTAATAAAGCCTCGCATTGTTGTTGTTGCTGTTTCTGTCCCTAAAAATGTTCTCTGGGCCACTCCTCTCTTCAGTTTGGTTGCTCTGGTGCATTTACCTGATGGCACCTGGAGTCCACACTCAGCCTCAAGGGTCAGGGCAAAGGGGCAGGGAAGAGAGGGCAGGCCTTTTGAGGCCCTGAACAATAACCTATGCGCTCTCAGTCACCCACTGGCTGTGGCTGGGGACGTGGGAAGCAGCTGTTCACCTCCCTGCCTTACCTTCACTTCCCACAGTTGACAACACCTGCCTCCTGCCCTGGTGGTTACAGGTGCAACTGACAAGCACCTGGTTCAAAACCTAGCTGTGCTCTTCACCAGCTACATGGCCCCTGGTCAAGGCATTTGTTGTCTCTGATCCTCAGTTTCCTTGGCTGTAAAATGGGAATAATATTTCACCAGCTTCTATTAGGGGTTAAACAAGAGAATTCTTGCATAGCACATAGCAAGCACTCAGGACATGGTGGCTAGTATTTGCTTCCTCTCCCTCATGGGTGGGAGACACAAAACAGACACGGAGTTAGCAGGACCTCTCCTGCAATCATCTCTAAACATGCTGCTGACAAAAAGTGGTCTGCCTTAATGAGCAGCTCTTTGAGGGCAGCCCAGCACAGCATCTGCAACAGGTTTCCCAAGCACCCTCTGGTGACAGCCTAGGTCACGTGAAGAGGCCGGTCTCAGAGGATGGCTCAAGGCCTCAAGGCCTGGCAGGGAAAATTACAAAAGGAAATTGGCCTGGGCAAATAGTTGACTCCGAACAGGAGTTTCACATCCCAGCTGAGGAGAGTCCTCTGAACACAAAGTCAAAAGTCAATGACAAGACAAAACCTTCCTAATACTCTCTGGGATATTTTAATACCGCCCCCCCCCGCCCCCCGCCAAAGTCTCAAAGTACTTTCACCTCTATTTTGTTTTTTATGCCTCCTGAATCTGGCGAGGAAGACACAAATGGGACAAAAATGCACAGGGTAGTAAAGTGACAGGTCACACAGTTCCTTAGGGCAGATTCCTGTAGCTCCAGGTCGGAATTCGGCCATCTTCCTGGGCATGGAGCCCAGGCTGGCTGGATTCTGCTCTAACTACACAGCTCCTCAGCCACCCATGAGCACACCTGCTCTCAAAGCCCAAACCACAGGAGCAAGCCCCCCTCCCCAGGATGCTCCTCTGCGCAGGTGCGCTCCATCCCGCCCCAGAGCCCAGTCTTCAGACCCCAGGATTCCCGCCCCCCAGCTTGCCCCGCCAGCAGGCAAGATGCTCCCGCCACTGCAGGGGCCTTGTGGGGATTTTCACCCCATCCCAACCTCTCCAAAGTCCTCTCCCAACCAACCAGTGAACCCTGAAGGAGACAAAGAAAACTTCCCTTAACCTCCCCTGCCGCCATGGCCTTCCCGGGGCGGGAGGCAGAGACCCGGGGCTTGGGGCCAGGCAGGCAGGGTGGGCCTGCCCCACAGGGCCTCTGGGGGAAGCCGAGGGCTTTTCTGCCCTTTTCTAGGGAAAGAGGACGCAGCCGTACCGCCCGACCGACCCACGCTGCCACCCGAAGCCACCAGTGGGTGTTGCCGGTTTCTCAGCAGCCTGGATGCCACTCCTGGAGCAGGCACGTGAGGCCGCGGCGCCCCAGCCCAGCTGTTTGAAGACTAAGCTGTATCGATTGAGAATTTAATTGCTCCGTAATCGCTGGGTAAACACTGGCTGGTCCATTGATCATGCTTCAGGCCCCATCACGGCCGATGAAAAGAGGCAGGAGAGGCGGAGATGCTCCAGCTATGCTAATGCAGGGCTCTCCCGCAGCGTTCTCGGAAGGGGTAACCCACGTGGAGGCCTCGGCAGAGCCCCTGCCGTGCTGCTGCCTAGCGGCGACGAGGCGAGCCACGTGGGCCACCAGGGTGGGTGGCCCGGGAGGGACTGGTTAGGGTAGGAGCCCCTGTAAAGGGGCGCAGTACGCCTCGCCCAAGTGGGAAATGCAGATTACAAAATCTTTTTTCTTTTCTTTTTTTTTTGATTGGCGTGGGGAGGATGTAAAACCCAACGCAGAGAAAAATAAAACATTGGGAGGCTGCACACTAAAATACTAACATCAGTTAATTCTACATGATGAAGTCCCATTTATATTTTCTTCTTTATATTTTGTATTTTCCACATTTCCAACAACTAGCGTGTATGACTTATAATCAGAGAAAATACATGTTATTTAAGATCCAGTGAAATGGCTGGGAGGATTTCTCTTGAGCGCTTAAAAAAAAATTCTAGCAGCAACTCTGTGAAAAGAGGTTGTGTGTTGGAGTTGGACCTGGGTTCACTGTCCAGTTCCAGAAATAATTAGCAGTGGTCTCTCGGTCAAGATACCTAACTTCTCTCCATCCTGGATTCCTTATCTGTAAATGGGAATAACACCTATCTCACAGAATTACGTGAGATAAAAATATCAAGAGTGCCCAGCACCATGTCCCTGGCACGTTCAATAAATGGTATGTTCAATAGGTCTTCCATCTTGGAGTAAGGATGGGGTGGTTGAAAAGGAAGAAGCAAGGACCAGCAGTGAGTCAGTTCAGTTAGCAGAGGCTCAGAGTGCCCCTTAGACCCCTACCCAGATCCCTTCTTGCTCTGGAGGCCTAGGGGTTGTTCTGTTTCCTGCCTACCACCTCCCCGTCCTGAGCCCCGCCTCCCCGTCCTGAGCCCCGCCTCCCCTCCTGAGCCCCGCCTCCCCTCCTGAGCCCCGCCTCCCCCTCCTGAGCCCCACCTCCCCCTCCCGAACTCTACCTCTCCTTCCTGAGCCCCGCCTCCCCTCCTGAGCCCCGCCTCCCCTCCTGAGCCCCGCCTCCCCTCCTGAGCCCCGCCTCCCCTCCTGAGCCCCGCCTCCCCCTCCTGAACTCCACCTCTCCTTCCTGAGCCCCGCCTCCCCTCCTAAGCCCCGCCTCCCCCCGAACCCCGCCTCCCCCCCTGAACCCCACCTCCCCCTCCTGAGCCCCGCCTCCCCTCCTGAGCCCCGCCTCCCCTCCTGAGCCCCGCTTCCCCGTCCTTAACTCCACCTCCCCTCCTGAGCCCCGCCTCCCCTTCCTGAGCCCACCTCTCCTTCTTGAGCCCTTCTCCCCTTCTTGAGCCCTCCTCTCGCTCCTGAAACCAGCCTGCTTCTCCTGAGCCCCACCCTCTCCCACAGCCGCCTCCTCCCATTACTCTAATAGAAGCCCATCTTCCTCATCTTGGCCCCATTATCACCCTTGAGACAAATGGGCTCTATGCTGGGAGGCAGCTGGCCAGCTACTGGGTCATTGTTCTGAATGTCGCTGAGAGCCTGAAAGGGAAGGGAGCCCGCAGGATCGAAAGTAGGGCTGCAATTACTGGCCTATTCAGCGCCCCAGAATAAAGCCCTGTCATTAGCTGGCAGCAGGGAGGCGGTCGGTAGGGGCAAAGACCACGGGGCGAACTTTTCTGGCGAGAAAGAGCCTGGCACGCAGTTGCTGCTCCCTGGCTGGCTGCTGGGAGGAGGCACCACCCCCAGCTCCCACCTGAGGGCCTAATTACCCTGGCAGACATAGATTGCCTTCCTAGCGGGGTGTGGGGAACCAGGGCAGAGCAGAACCCATAATAACTCTATCTGGTCGTCCAGCTTCGCAGGGCTTTGCCAGCCCCATAGCTGCTCCACTGTACCCCAGATCGCTGACGCCCACCCTTCAGCCTCCCTTTGCAGACACCCACACTTCTGGATGTGCTCAATTTCAGGGGTTCCTGCTGCTGGGAGAACCACTCCCTGTCAGGCTCCCAGCCCCAAGACAGTTTCCCTGACCCCAGCCCCCAGCTGCTCCTCTGCAGGTGGCTGGGGAAGGAAGGCTGTGCTGGCCTCAGTAGGGCTGAGGCTTCTCTGCCTCTTCGGGAGCCATGAGGCTCTCTTCTGGCCCTGGGTCTTTCTGGGAGGGAGCCGACTTTCCTCTGGGCTGAGCAGCATCTCTACATCTCTGATCAGCCAGAGGAGCAGCCACTGCAGTGCCCCAGGGAGGGCACCTGCTCAGCCCTGGAGCTGGAGTGGGGGCCGACCTTAGCCAGACTGCAGAGGAGGATGGCAAGGGAGATCCTGTGGCTGGCTGAGTCCGCACACCAAAGGCCCTGACACCTGATTCACTGACTTTGGATTCCTTATTGGGGTCTCCTAGAGACGCCAACGGCTGATCCTAGAAATCCTCAGGAGGCCACGATTCCTACTGGCTGAGCTAGTGGGAAACCAGACTGACAGGGAAGAAGCCAGACTGACAGGGGAGGAGCCAGACTGATGGAGGAGGAGCCTGGCTTGTCTCAGAGCTGGAGCCCATACCAGATCTCCCGAGAGGGCTATGTGACCTACCCGCCTGTGCCAGCCCCACAGGCTGGCCTCTGACTGTGACACATTCCACTAGAGGAGCTTGCTGGGAAGTTGTGGCTGTGCTCTGGAGGTGGGACAGCTGGACTAGGGGAAGGGATGAGGTTTGGTGAAGGAATCGTTGATAGGGTTGGGAGCAGGGATGCTGCGAGTCTGATCAGGGAAAACTTTATCTTAGGATAGAATTCCCCCAAGAAGCCAAGAGCAAACACACACACTGTTGGGCTGTCCAGAAAACATCCAGAGGGACTCCTCTCAGAGAGGCCAAGAAAGCCACATCAGACAGAGACAGACAGACAAAAACAGGCTCTAGGAAACTACAAATCAGACAGACAGGACAACGTGGAGTAACTGGGAACGAGAGACAGACAGCAGCTGAAGCCCTGGACCATCTTGGGGGGCAAGCCTCCTGTCCCCACCCAGGGGGAGGGCCCGCATAGGCAGGGTGTATAAGCCCCTCCATGAACCAACATTCAAGAGAATCTCCCACCTCCCACACTCCCTCCCCAGAGCACCCCCTGTCCCCAACCTCAAAGCCCACACCTCCCAGGGGAAGGTGAACAACAAACCTCTTGGAAACTAAGATCATGGGTTTCCTATCATCCACCTCAAACACTGGAAAATAACCCTAGTCCCTTGGAGCCCCAGCCCCTTGAGAGGGCAGCACCCCTCCCCTGCCCCACATCTACCTACGTTCTGGCGTTCTGGCATGCTGCTGGGGCTGCCTCTCTGCCACTCCTTCCCACCTGGAGCTAGGGCTGCAGGTGGGCACCACACAGGCAGCAGGGGAGTGCTGGTGCGTAAGCGAGCATGCAGGCTGACAGTGGATGGGAGGGGAGACCACAGGAAACCCAAGGGACCATCTCTGTTGCCCGCCCCTGCCAGGTCTGGGCTTCTCAAGGGTGTGTTCTCCATCCTCACTGAGGCCTGGTGCTTGGTTAGTATCAATAAAGTGCTTACTGAACTGAGTTGAACTGATGGAGCTGGAGGCAGGCCAGACAGTTTTTCTCTCTTCTCCCCCACACCAAGGAAGGCAGTTTCTAGGCCGGAGACTCGGGCCATGTGTCTGAACAGTGAGGGCTCATGGGAAGGGGCCAGGGCAGTCAGGGTCCTCCTCTACAGCGTCCTGGTGTCTTCCACATCTCCACGCTCTCCTCTTTCCTTCCCCCTCCACCGTTCCATTCTCCCATTTCTCTTCTTCCTTCTAATTTCCAGGTGAGCAGTTTTCCTTTTGAGGGTATCCTAATGTCCCACTGCATGGGGAACTTCTCAAGGGTCCAAGTTGGCCTTATGTGCCTTTATGTCCCCAGGCCTGGCCCAAAACTTGTCACAGAGGACACCGGGGGCGGGCGGGGAGCACAACATGGGCACAGAAGAGGAGAAACCAGAAACACAAGGGCAGAGAGACAGAAGCAGATGCGGAGGGAGAAGGCTGATCCCAGGACGGAGAGGGAGCACCAGGAAGGAGGACAGGGAGGCAGACGGCAGGAGGAGAACCCAGGAAAAAACAGAGGAGAAAGCTTAGGACTATGGCTCTAAAACCTGACTCCTCAACACTCCCACTCCATCCCAAGGCTGTCAACTAATGTAGCCAGGGCTGAGAGATCCTGAAAATTAAAGACAGGCACCCGGGCTGACTGGAAGAAGAGAAACCAGAAAGAAAAGTATAAATCCTTGATGTAAGACGAAGGCTGGGCACTATGCATGGGCTGAGCGCACACCACTGTGTGCCAGGCACCCTACCGTGTAAGATACGTGAATATCCCCAATCAAACCAATTTTCCTGGCTGCTTACGAAGATTAGATTTTACATGGGCTGTTCAGGAGAAAGGAGCATACGTTTGGGGTGTGATCGCTAGGGCATAATGACCTTAAACGTTGGGAATGGCTCATTTGGGGTCCAGAGGGAGCAGAGAGAAACTGAAGTCTGAGGAAGGAGGTGAAAGCAAACAAATTACCCCACATGAGACTCAAGAGGAGGAGGCCCAGTAGCTAGTGCAGTGGTATGTGCTTTGTTGCAACAGGAAGCAAGGTGGGGGTGCAGAATGGAGGAAGGGCCACAGTTCCCACCTGTGGGAGGCCAGGTCGGAGCAGGCCGGCTTCTGCTCGGCGTCGGCGGCTGGGCAGCAGAACTGGTGCAGCACGGTCTCATTCCTGCGGGCAGAGCAGAGGGAGATCAGAGCGCCTGACACAGGCTGGGTCCCCACCCTGCCTGATACTAAAGCATTTCTGCCCTGAAACCCTGCTGCCCCCATCCCTGCCCTTTCGAGCCCCTGCGTAAAACTCAGGCAGCCAATCACTGCCCCGGGCAAGAGTGCAGCATTGATTCTCTGTCCATCAGAGTCCTCTTCAATCCCCCACTAGGCTCAATTCAAACGCCACCTCCTGTGTGAAGCCTCCTTGGCCTCCCTGGCAACTCACCCTTCCCATTTCCGCAGCCCTCCCTGCAGCAGGCGCTCTCACGTGCACGTACCAAACGTCCTGCTCTGTTATCACAGTTTGCTCTTTATGACCCTGTTCTCCACCATGGTCCTCCAAGGTAGAACTAAGTCTGTTTCTCCAGGATGCACAGAATTGCATGCAGCGAATACTTTTAAGCTGATCATATACAAAGTTACAAAACATTCATACAGGGACTTTAGTGTCACCAGCTAAACATCCAAGGAGTGGTGCTTGATGAGGCACTTGGTGTAGATGAAAAAGTCAACCCAGGAGGCAGGGATCTGGGTTCTAGTCCCAACCCTACAGTTAGCCAGCTGTGTCATACGTGGCTCACCTTTTCTGGGCTTCAGCTGACTTACTAATGAAATAAGGGAGCTGAACTAGCGAAGTGGTTCTCAGCCCTAGCTGTATATTAGAATCACGAGGAGATTTTTAAAACAGTTTATGCCTGGACCCTTCCCTTCCCCCCAGGGACTCTGATTTCCGTGGTCTGGCATGAGTCCAGGGCACCAGGACTTTTTAACAAACTCCCAGGTGATTCTAAAGGCAGCCAGGATTGAGAGGCACTAGACTAGAGGATTTCCGAGGTCCCTTCCACCTCTGAAATGCTGTGATTCCAATATCCACTTTGAGCCAACCTAGAATTCAGTATTGAAATTACTTTTGGATAAAGATACACCGAGCCATTGCCTTCTCTTCCTTAATAAGCAGTTGCTGTCCTGGGCATTATTGAGTCAGAGAATGTCAAACCTGGAAGGGTCCCCAGAGATCATCTGAAAGGGATTTTCAAAATTCCTTCAGCTTCAGAACACTTTGTCCAAACCAAATCTTTACTGGAAGCCTATTGTGTAAAACAACAAAAGTAGAATATCGCCATGGCTGGGGGAGGGGCATCTGTACCACTTCCCAGACCTCCTAGCCCCAAATGTGGTAGCCACCTCCCAGCCACCTGTTGGGGGCCCACTGGGTCTGAGAGTGTAGACAGGAAATGCTGAATTTGGCTATCTGCATGGAAGAAAGAACACTGGAGCCTATCTTAATTTTTGTTTGTTTGTTTGTTTGTTTAGAGACAGGGCTTTGCTTTGTTGCCCAGGCTGGAGTGCAGTGGTGTGATCATAGCTCAGTGTAACCTTGGCCTTCTGGGCTCAAGCAATCCTCCTGTCTCAGCTACAGCCGTGTGCCACCAGGCTCAGCTAATTTTAAAAAATTTCGCAGAGACAGAGGTCTCACTATGTTGCCCAGCCTGGTCTCGAACTCCTGGCCTCAGGCAATCCTCCCGTCTTGGCCTCCTAAAGCACTGGGATTACCGGCATGAGCCATCACACCTGTCTGAGCCAACCTTTAATTTGACAAAAAATAAATTCCAGAAAGGTTATATGTTTAAATGAGAGAAATTAAACAGAAAAAAAATCAGAAGAAAGCTTAGGAATATAGCTGATGTGTTGAGGAGATTTTAAAAACAAAACGGGAAACTGAAAAGCCATTAAAAAAAGATAAACATGTCTGACTACGTAAAATGAAGAAAAAAATCTGTATGAAAACGAATACCCTAATAAGTCAAAACACAAATGATAGACTAGGAAAATATATGTGCAAAATGTTGACAGAAGGCAAGTTAACACTCTGCACTGAGTTCCAGCACGTCCATAGTGCAAAGACAAACCCAGCAGAAAAAACAGCCAGAGAATAGGAACAGCAGTTGACAGAACGGGAAACCCAAACAGCCCACAAATACGGTTTACATCTCTGCTATTCTGCCTCACAAACTCAAATCAAGACCAAATTCATACCAATGGAAAGACGCTTACTGGTAAATAGGAAAATGCAAATTAAAGTCATGCCGTGATGCCATTTCTCATCCAGCAGACTGGCTGGCACACATTAAAAAGACTGCTAACTGTGAGTGCTGGAGAGGATGTGGAGAGAGGGGTGCCCGACCCACTGTCTATGTAGATGTGGATTACGAAATGTTTATGGAAATGTAAACCAAGAACAAAATTCTAAGCCCTCCAGTTGACTTGAGGAAAGAGAGAGACTCTCTCCTATTGTTTTATATTGTTTTATACTCAGTACCTGTTTTAAGAAAAAAACAATGAAGTAAAACCAAAGACAGGCAGCCCGGCACCAGGCCTGGGTCTGCCTGGCCTAAACCCAGTAGTTAAAAATCAACTCATGACTTAGAAACCCACGTTCCTGACATTGTATAGAAGAACACCATGAAACTCCCAGCCCTGTTCTGTTTCTCTCTGACCACCGGTGCATGCAGCCCGTCACATACCCGCTGCTTGCTCAAATCAATCACGACCCTTTCATGTGAAATCTTTAGTGTTGTGAGCCCTTAAAAAGGCCAGAAATTGTGCACTCAGGGAGCTCGGATTTTAAGGCAGTAGCTTGCCGATGCTCCCAGCTGAATGAAGCCCTTCCTTCTACAACTCGGGGTCTGAGAGGTTTTGTCTGCGGCCCGTCCTGCTGCAGACTGAATGGACCCCCTTCTCAGCCAAGGGCATTCCAAAGAAACCTAGTTCAGGCCATGATGGGAAGCAGGCGTAGGACACGCCTCCTTATCCCCTCCTCCCTTAGGAATTCAGGCACAGCTGGCCAGCATTAACATTTAACAAAAAACATTAAAACAGTCTTAACAGAGCTCTTAAGAGTGACAAAACAGACTCTTTGTAGCAATGAGACAAAATCTGTAGCAAATTCCAACCTGACTCTAGTACAGCATCATATGACCGATAGCAGACCCTAAAAGAAACTGAACTATTTTACAGCAAAATACATTTCTTTTATATATTAGCTTTGCAAATACGTCTCAGAAATGGCCTGGGAAGCTCTCTTGTGGGGAAAATCTACATTCTGTAGAGAATCCTCTTCCTATTCCAGGTCTTTTCCCTGATCCAGGAGAAAATCAACTAAGAGTCTAGCACCTTTTTAAGTCTGATAAGAAAAACTTACAATCTCTTCTCTCCGAAGCCCGTACCTGGAGGCTTCACCTGCATAATAAGAATGTTGGTCTTCACACCGTCTCATTTTAACCCAGACACTCCCTTCTACTGATTCCACGTCTTTCGATAGTAACGACTCTTTCAACCAATTGTCAATCAGAAAATCTCTGAATCTGCCTATGGCCTGGAAGCTCCCACCATATTTCAAGTTGTCCCACCTTTCCAGATTGAACCAATGTACACCGTGGTTCACTCTCACTTACTTACATAAGTCACTGATGTCTCATGTCCCCCTAAAACGTATAAAACAAAGCTGCAGCCCAACCGCCTTGGGCACATGTTCTTAGGCCCTCTTGAGACTGTGCCTCAGGCCATGGTCACTCATATTTGGCTCAGAATAAATCTCTTCAAATGTTTTACAGAGTTTGACTCTTTTCTTCAACAGAAGCATTGTTTTTAGTGTGGTGGTGGGGAGGTGGGGGGGAAATGCAAACAGCTAAAGTCCTCATCAATCAGGAAATGGTTGAATAAACTGTAATACCTTCAACCGTACCATGGAATCACGCCACCTATTAAAAAAGAACTGGTTAGCACTCTATCCCGCAGTCTGGAGGGATTTCCACAGCATATTATTATTTTATTTATTTATTTATTTATTTTTTTGAGATGGAGTCTCGCTCTGTCGCCCAGGCTGGAGTGCACTGGCCGGATCTCAGCTCACTGCAAGCTCCGCCTCCCGGGTTTACGCCATTCTCCTGCCTCAGCCTCCCGAGTAGCTGGGACTACAGGCGCCACCACCACGCCCGGCTAGGTTTTTTTTTGTATTTTTTAGTAGAGACGGGGTTTCACTGTGTTAGCCAGGATGGTCTCGATCTCCTGACCTCGTGATCCTCCCGTCTCAGCCTCCCAAAGTGCTGGGATTACAGGCTTGAGCCACCGCACCCAGCCCCACAGCATATTATTAAATGAGAAAAGCAGAGAAATCTATAAAGAGTGATCCCAATTTTATAAAATAAAAAATGACTTCTCTCACCAAATGCAAATTCTTTGAATGTATACTCTACTTATATATGAATGCAAACTAAACTATTAACACTGTACCTCAGCAGATGAGAGCAGGGGAAAAAGACAGAGGTAGGAAAAGGAAAAGTGATGCTTAGGGTAAAATGTTGACGGACAGTGTTAAGTATAAATTCCCATGTGTGATATTACCGTAAATCCATTAAAACTCAATATGAAATTCCCATGTGTGATATTACCGTAAATCCGTTAAAACTGAATGTGAACCTGAATAAGAGCTGGAAAATGTCAGAAACCAACACAAATATTGATGTCATTTCACAGAATAGATCATGGGCAATTTTCATCTTGGACTTCTGTTCATTTAATTTATTTTTTGTTACAGATTATATACAATCAGTAGGTCATAGACTAATAATAGATGCAACAAATATAACTTTTTTAAAGGGCAATAAAGTAAATAATTGAATCTGAGCCCTCATTTCACAAATGAGAAAACTGAGGCTGAGTGGAGAAGGGACTTATCTGCAGTGGTTCCCTGGCCAAAATTCCGGGTCAGTCTTCCAGCCCGAGGTTCACTCCTGGGGCAAGTCAAAGACTAGAGAACTGTCTGAAACCTAAACATCTTTCGATAGCACCCAGGCTTCCTGGCCTGAAGAAAAGGGGAAAACGAATGAGGAGATGGAGCAGGAGCAAGAAGGGCCCAGAGCCCAGACAATGCGGGGCAGGTGGACCCAGGTGCGCAGTACAATGGAGAGCCTACACCCCCAGTTCCAGGCCTCCAGCTGCTCCTGGGTCCAGGGCAGGTTTGGAATTCCTGACGAAAGCCATCAAGAGCATAGGCAAAGAGGCATGGCTTGTTCACTACCCACAGCACTGACATTTCAGGAAGGAAAGCTCACCCACATGGTCATAGGCTGGCACAGTGGTGCCTGGGGGGACTGCTCTGATCCTGCCTCTGTTTCCCAGAGGCTTCCTCCCAAGGTTGGGAGCCACTCCTCTGTCCAGACACTGAGGGCAGGCACCTGCTGGTTCTCCCAAGTCCCCAGACTCAGCTGCAGTGACACATGTGATAGGTAACTGAATATTTTTCAGCAAGAAGGACCATGTCCTTCAGCACCTTGGGCTTGGGCTGGTAGTGTTGGGGCTTCTGCTGTCACTGGGGGACAGTTCAGCCAAGAGGGGAGCTTGTCTTCCAGTTCTACCTCTGAGCTCCTCTGTCCACCTCCTGCTCCTTGGGTCTCCTCAGCCTAGGCCAGAATGCTTCTTGTCTTCTTTCCGGGTTTAGCTCACGCTGAATTGTAAGTCCTGCCCTGCCTGCCTTTGACCAGCCTGGCCACCCACCCTGCCTAAGGTCATGGTCTAAGTTTCCTGACCTGGGCATGTCTTAGCTTAAGCTTCCTAAGGTCACATAGCTAGTTAGTAGCAAGCCTAAGCCCCAGGCAGGCGCCTGTCAAGGATCATACCCACCACTCTTCTTCAAAGGGTTTTTGGCCAGTGGGCATTCATGTGCTCATTTACCAAGGCTGGACAGGGAGTGCCTAGTGCCTAGATCAGGGCCTGGTATAATGATGGCACTCAATGCTTTAGTATGCAAAGAAGCATCACTGCAGTCCCTGCCTCGGGGAGTCCACCAGATAACAGAATGCCCTAGACTGTTTGTGCTGCTCTAAGAGAATACCTGAGGCTGAATGACTCACAAAGAAAAGAGGTTTATTTGGCTCATGGTTCTGCAGGCTGAACAAGAGGCATGGCTCCAGCATCTGCTTCTGGTGAGGCCTCAGGCTGCTTCCATTCATGGCGGAGGGGTAAGGGGAGCCAGTGTGTGCGGAGATGACATAGCAAGAGAGGAAGCAAGAGAGAGAGGGGAGGGAGGTGCCAGCTCTCAGGGGAACTAACAGAGCGAGAATTCACTCACCCCCAACTCCCCAGAGCGGGTGCTAACCTACTCATGAGGAAGCCACTTCCATGACCCAGATACCTCAAGTTAGGCCCCACCTCCAACTCTGGGACTGAATTGCCACATGAGGTTTGGAGGGGACAAACATTCAAACCACAGCGGAGAACATTCACATCAAGAAAGGCCCAAGCTCCTGTTTGGCTGTAGCTGGAAAGGAGCTGCCCTGAGACTGTGGGTAGAGGGATCACGGCCTAGGTCATCCTCCGATGCTGCCCCCAAGCTTCTTCCTGAATCCTTAGTCTTCAGGCCACAGCCTTCCCGTCTTTCTCTGCCTTGCTCTCCTCCCACCCTCCCCGGAACACGCCACCATAGCAGACGGACACGGGATGCCAGGAGCTGGCAAGGTGAGCAGTGGACAGGAGGGAACGGACAGGATCTCTTGGTGGCACCAACCTGAGGTTGTTGCCAGGATGTCCCATCAGAATCTGTCCACCTGGGAGGCAGGGGACTGTGGGCACAACCTGCTTCTGCCCACAGAGTAAGGCTTTCTCACCTCAGGAGGGCTGGCTTGAGGTTCTGCCACCACCCTCACACCCCAGCAAAGCTTTTGGGGGTCCATGCCAGGTGTACCAGTTCTCCACAGGTGGGTCACAGTCCCTGTGTGCATTCATTTAGGTCCCTTATCTCTCAAAGTCTCAGTTTTCTTGCCAGTAAAGCTAGGATAACAGTAGCTCCTGCACCTTGCAGGGCTTTTAGGAGAGCAAATACAACAGTGAATGGCAAGGCACATAATAAAGGCAAAGGCCACACAAAAGCACTTTTTATTCATTCACCTTCCTGACCCAGCCCTTTTATTTCATCTGTGCAAATGACAGAAAGAAAGGAAGTATTTCTTCTTCAGATAATGCTTCTTGCATCCTTGAAATCAACCAGTGCTGCATTTTGTGAGCACCAAGAGGCAGAAAATGTATCCTCAATACAGCGAGAACCAGCTGTTCTCAGAACCTGCTTCCCGGGGCTCCACACTCCACACGCTCAGCTCTCTGTACCTGATTCGTCACCAGGGCAGACGGTGGCATGCAGCGTCTCTGCATCCCTATTTCACTGTGGTGGAAACTGAGGCCTAGTGCAGGGTGAGACAGGGTCCCAGCAGGTTGAGCAAATCCCTGAGATGCGGGGCCTTTAGGGAGAGGGGCCAGGACCCATCGCTGCTGGCGAAGTAAAGAAACGAGAGAGGTCCCCATAGGCCCGAGTGCAATCACCACACTTGGGTGGGGGCAGCAGGGGGAACCATTCAAGTGCCTTAGGCCTTGGAACGATACAGCCCCCAATCTACCTCACAGCATGAGCCTGGGAGGGGCATTCTCAGAGCCCCTGTGGCGCACAGTCTGGGGGTATCAATCACATTGTAGTTGTGGGAACCACAGCCCAAGGCTGTGACCCTGGGAGTTCTGTGGCTGAAGGGGGCCGAAGAAAATTGACAATGGAAGGACCCCTATGAAAAAGGAACATGGCCATTCTCAGTCTTTGGCTTTTTCTCTTCCAAAGGCCAAGAACTGAGACTGGGCCACGTTCCTTGAGGGAAGCTTTCTTGAGGGAAGCTTACAGAATCCGAGCCGAAGGCTTCTTCCAGGGCCAATGGCTTGAAGCAGATTTCAGTCCCCTGTGGCTCTAGCAATCCCAAATCCCCCATATTGACGAGTACTGATGGGGAAGCTGCACTGCTGGATGGATGTGGTAAAACCTAAACATGAGGTAGTCTAGGGGCCCAGAATGAGGTTTTTATGTGTTGGGTATCCCTGGTCGTGCTGTGAGGCTGGGCTGGGCAGGAGCTTGCAGCACTCTGGGAACGAGACTGGAGCAGGGCAGCAGGCTGTGTTCCTTGGCCATCAAGGAGCAGCTGGCTCAGGGAATTCCAAGGCATCTCCCAAGCAAGATGGGAGTCAAAGGTCTGCACAGGAGGCAGCGTAGACCTGAAGGAAGAGGGGAAGCTAGGGGTCAGTCAGGAAAGAACCCTGTTTCTTTCTTTTCTTTTCTTTTTGAAACAGGATCTCACTCCATTGCCCAGTCTGGAGTGCAGTGGCGCGATCTCAGCTCACTGCAACCTCCAACCTCCAACCTCCCAGGCTCAAGCAATCCTCCCAAGTAGCTGGGACCACAGGCATGTGCCACCACACCCAGATAATTTCTTTTTGACTTTTTTGTAGAGACAGGGTTTCATCATGTTGCCCAGGCTGGTCTCGAACTCCTGGGCTCCCGTGATCCATCCGCCTTGACCTCCCAAAGCGCTGTGATTACAGGCATGAGCCACCGCGCTGGGTCTCCTTGTTTCTTAAAGAACCAGGAAGAGGAGCGAGCAGCACTGCCAGAGGAGCAACAGCCAGGGCCAGCTGGCCAGATGGGAAGGAGCATCAAGTGCGGCAAGGGGCTGAGAAAGTCGCAGCCAGAGCCAGGCTCACAGGATTACAGGAGGCTGTGCGCTCTCACTTCCCACATCTATATTTAGTTTGAGACTCAGGATTCCACTGCACGGCCATAAAAATAGTTGAGTGGTTTAGAAGAACTGATGAGGAGTGCAGTACCACAGTGGGAGAAGCAGGCGAGGGCTTGAGCAGGGGGGCTCCCATCAGGAGAATAAAGGAGGCCAAGCCGGAAGCCCCGGGGGGCAACTCTGAAGGAGGATCACCCTCCCTTCACCACGCTGAGGACAGCAGACTGAATCCCCAGCCTTCAGAAGGAAACAGCCAGGGAACCTCTCTGAAGGAGCTGCCTTGAGCTCCAGGAAAAGGGAGAAATCATCAAACTGTTTCTGGTCACCTGCCCCATCCTGGTACCACCGTCACTACTGCTGGTGGGGCCTGAGGACTGGATTTCTTTTTTTCCACTTTCTCTTAATTTTCTCACCTCCTCCAAAGAGCCTTTTCTATTTAAACTTAATAAATAGGAAGAAAAGAAACCCTTATTTTTCAGAAATCTCTAATTCCTGGGGTGGGGAGGAGGAGGGGATAGCCAAGACAACTTTGAAAAACAAGAACAAGTTGTAGGACTTCACTGGGTGGTTTCAAGACTGAAAATAAAGCTACCAAAATTTCTTTTTTTTTTTTTTTTGAGACGGAGTCTCGCTCTGTCGCCCAGGCTGGAGTGCAGTGGCCGGATCTCAGCTCACTGCAAGCTCCGCCTCCCGGGTTCACGCCATTCTCCTGCCTCAGCCTCCCGAGTAGCTGGGACTACAGGCGCCCACCACCTCGCCCGGCTAGTTTTTTGTATTTTTTTAGTAGAGACGGGGTTTCACCGTGTTAGCCAGGATGGTCTCGATCTCCCGACCTCGTGATCCGCCCGTCTCGGCCTCCCAAAGTGCTGGGATTACAGGCTTGAGCCACCGCGCCCGGCCAAAGCTACCAAAATTAAGACAGTGCAGTGGTGGCATAAGAATAGACATACAGATTGACTGAACAAAAAGAGAAGCTAGAAATAGATCCATACATATATCACCAATTGACCCTTGGTAAAATTACAAGGTCATTGAAAAAGGAATGATAAACTTTTTAACAGAGAGTGCTGAAACAACTGGATATCCAGATGCAAAAAAACCAGACTTCAATCCATGCCTTATACCATACATAAAAATTTAAAAAATAGATCATAGACTTAAAATAACAGATAAAATCATAACACATCTCAAAGAAACTATAGAAGATAATATGTGGCTTTAGGATATGCAAAGATTTCTTACATAGGACCCAGAAAGCACAAACCGTGAAATAAAAAAGTTGCTAGGTTAGACTTCATCAAAATGAAAAAAGTACATCAATTTTTCTCTTTGTAAGATACTGTTGATAAAAATGAAGAACCGCTACAAGTCAATAATAAAAAGACAAACAACCTGATAGGAAAATGTACAAGAGATTTGAACAGACACTCCTCCAAAGGAAATATACTAAGGACAAACAAGCACATGAAAAGATGTTCAACATCACTAGTCACTAGGGAACTGCCAATTAAAACCACAAGGAGATACTATTACACACCCACTAGAATGAATAAAATTTGTGTCTGACAAAACCAAGTGTTGACAAGGGTGTGGAGCATCTGGAACTCTCATACGCCTCTGAAAGGAAGGCAAAATAGTGCCACACTTTGGAAACCAGTCTTGCAGTTTATTCTAAAGTTAAACATACATTTATCAGATGCTCTTCCAATTGCATTCCTAGGTATTTACCCAAGATAAACAAGAAGTTAGACTGATACAAAACTATTCATGTATGTAAAAAACCACCCAGAAGCAATGTAAATGTCCACTGACTGGCAAATGGATAAATAAATTGTGATATGTCCATACCATGTAATACTATTCAGCAATAAAAAGGAACAAGCTTAGTGATACATGAACCAACATGGATGAATTTCATAAACGCTGTATTAAATGAAGGAAGGTGGACACAAAAGACTCCATATTTGGCCGGGCGCGGTGGCTCAAGCCTGTAATCCCAGCACTTTGGGAGGCCGAGACGGGCGGATCACTAGGTCAGGAGATCGAGACCATCCTGGCGAACACAGTGAAACCCCGTCTCTACTAAAAAATACAAAAAACTAGCCGGGCGCGGTGGTGGCGCCTGTAGTCCCAGCTACTCGGGAGGCTGAGGCAGGAGAATGGCGTAAACCCAGGGGGCGGAGCTTGCAGTGAGCTGAGATCCGGCCACTGCACTCTAGCCCGGGCGACAGAGCCAGACTCCGTCTCAAAAAAAAAAAAAAAAAAAGACTCCATATTGTATGATTCCACTTATATAATATTCTAGAAAAGGCACAACTATATTGACAGAAAGAGGTAAGTTTCAGCAATGCAGGAAGGAAGGGATTAACTGTAAAAGGGAACAAAGGGTCACTTGGGTGACGAAAATGTTCTGTATCTTGATTGAGATAGTTGTTACACAAGTGTAATGTTTCAAAACTCATCAAGTTATACAGGTAAAATGGCTGAATTTTATTGTATCTAATTTTAGCTTAATCCAACTGATTTTTAAAAAGAAAAAGATCAAAATCTTTTCCTCTCCCTTCTCATTTCTTGCTACTTTATCAGGAGGCTTTAGAATAATTTCCTTTCTAATTTCCCTCCACCCATTGCCCCCAGATCACCTAATGATTAACTTCCTTCCAAGCAGCAGAAAAAGACACTATATTTTTCTTTCCTTTCAACTGCTAGATTGTATTTTCAGAGACTAAATGGTTCATCACTGAGCCAACGAAGTCCAGGGGGCCAGAAACTGCAACAGTGAGAAAATTGGGGGTGGGGATGGTTGAATGGGGGAAATTTGGGACCTAGGCCTAAGGGCTGAGAGTCCTTAGAAAGTGTGATAGAAACAGCTCTGGGCTGGAGATGCAGACCCAGCCCCCACTCTATGCTCGCCTTTGGGAGGGTCAGGTCATGGTAAACAAGGCTCCTACACCTGCCTTATTTATTTTACTGAACTGTGGGGGATTCATATTCAAGTAAGACTTGAATATGAAACTACCTTGAGAGAAACATAATAAACCCTGCACAAATGCAAAATCTTATAATGAATATTACTGATATTATTAGTCTCTGCTACTGAGAAACTCAGCAACCACAATTCTCTTGCAAATAGAGCCCTACCAGGATGCCATCTTGACTTCCTTCTTTCTGGTCCCTGTTTTCTTCTCCAGGCCTGGGGGCTGTGGAGGCAGAGGTAGATTTCCTTTGCTCATGGGTGCAATCTACCACTGCACAGCCTTCCACAGAGAGCTTTTGGAAGATCTTAATAAGGCAAGCAATTACAGCTGTTCCAGAGGCCGGGGCAAAAGGCTATAGAAAACATCGGCCTGTTGGTACCCAGATCCAGGCTGGCCAACCAGGTTCAGCGTTCTGCCCCAAGCCCGCCAGAGGATGTCATCTCCACAGGGAGATTCTCTGCTGTCCCTTTGATTCTCTGCTCACTTTCCTTTGGGGGAGCTTTGAAGGTCTTCTAGTCCATGCCTCTGCCATCAAGGAAAAGAAGGATAACAGAGTCCTAGGGAAACAGTGACCTGCCCCTTTATTATTCAGTGAGGTTTTTCCTGAAAACACACTGTCCGTTTTTCAGATGTTCATACAAAGAGTATGAATTTGGTCTTGCAGTGACTCCAAAGAGCCCAGTACCCCACCAGCTGCTGCAGGGACCAGATTAAGGTTAACAGGAAAATGGAGAAGGCAGAGCGTAGAACCTTCCATTCAACTAACGCAGCTCTGATTTGGTTAGTTTTCTGTCTTAGGGATATCTGTTAGGTTTAATTTTGAAAAAAATAAGTTTCCTTTTTTAAGAAACAGTTGAGAAAAAACATCTTCTAACCCGAAGCCCTCCTGCTGCAACTACTGAAGCCAGCTCTGCCGGTCCAGTGTGCTGGCCTTAGGGAGGCACTGCCTGCCCCTCCCTGCAAGGGCCCCCCGGAGTCCTCCTTTCAGTGAAGCCTGCAGGAATCCCTCCTGAGGAATCCTACCTAACTGCACTTACACAACAGGACTTCTTTAAAGGACTGTATAAGGATGAAACGAGTTAAAACACTTCTAAAGCTCTTACAACAGAACATGGCTTAATACATGGTAGATGTCATGAATGTATCCTACTTCTGATGCCTTTGATCTCAAGGAAGAGGTGTTTACCTTCTCTCCAAGCCCTGTTGATCTTTATCCCCTTTCCTCCCCCACTGGTCTTCAATGTCACTATTTTCATAGGCCCTTTTTCTTCAGCATATAAACGTGCTCAAATCTCTCATCCTAAAACCATGATTATTCCCTACAGCTCTGCTCCCCTGGTTACAACGCTCTTTCTTTCCGCAGTCTTCCAAAAAGAGTTGTCTGCTGTGTGAGCTTCCTTTCACCTTGATCTCCTGCCAACTTGCTGTCATCTGGGTTCTTCCCCCAGAAGCCCAGCAGAATTTAATCTAGGGAGGTCCCTAGTGATCTCTTAGTTGCCCAATCTAAGAACTTCTCAGTGTCTAACTGATTTCACTTTTCTGTAGTATACGTTGGCCCAAATCTCCTATTTGAAACACTCCCCTCCCTTGACTTTCAGAGAAGTGTTCTGCCCTGGTTTTCCTAGTACGTTTTCTGCATGGTGATGAGAGGAAATCAGCCTCCATGCTGGGAGGAAGCCCAAATGACTCCATGGAGAGGGGTGCATGGAAAGGAACCAACAGCCAGCCCCAGCTTGACAGCTGCTTGATGACCAAACTGATAACGAACCTCCAGCCTCCAAGCCCCTCTAGTGGATACGATGCAGAGCAGAAAAAAGCTGTCCCCAGTAAGCTCTGCCAAAACTACAGATTTCTGAGCGAAACAGAGACGTGTCTTGTTCTTTTGAGTTTTGAGGTAGCTCTCACAGCATGTTGTTGGTTATCTGCCTCTGGTCCTAGGAGTACGCCCGCATGTAGCGGAGAGGGAGCCACAGAGTACTTTGGGGAAGGAATTTCATGGAGGCCCTTTCTCGAACCACGAGAGAGAGCACAGTTGCACGAAGAGGCAGTAGGCCTTCCCAGATCTAAGGATCTAGGAAGACCTGCATGGCATCCTTGCCTTTCCAAGAGACGACTGTGGAATCACAGGCAGATTGTCTGATCTTCTTCAGCCTTGGTCTCCTGAACTGTAAAAAGGAGGTCATACAAGAAATGACCTCATCATGTTGTTGTGAATGTCAAACAAGATACCTGTGTTGTGCTTAGCACTATACCTAGCACAGAGCAGGTACACACACAAAAAATGCTTGTACTAGGCCGTGCACTGATATGGGGTAGGCAGGAGCTGTCTGGAGTTCAAAGTCCATCTTTGCTATTTTCCTGTTATATCTTTGCCTGCCTGAGCCTCGGTTTCCTTACCTATAAAATAGAATACTGAGAGCATCTATCTCAAAGGCTTATTATGATGGATAAATGAGCTAATAGATCTAAAATGCTTAGATCTGAGCCTGGTCCAATTCGTATGCCCTCACTGTCCCAGACCCGATGACTGCACACTCCAAAGCCTCACAGTGTTATGGGGACAGCAAAGCCTGTATCCATACCACCATGTTACAATTAGGGAACAGGCTAAAGGTGACGGCCATCTCAGCCTGTGATTCCAGGCTTCTCCGAAATCCAGACATCCAGAACCTGCTCGGCCTTCAGAGTCTGGTGCCAAAGACATTTCTCCCATGAAGCCTTCGCTTGTTTGTTTTGTGCTCACCCCCAACCCTGCTGGCCTCTGCCCCGCGTAGGCGGGAAGTGCCCCCCGAGCTCCTTCAGCAGCTTCCCTGAGACACATTTATTGGATGTGGAATGCAACATCTATTTTTTCCACACTGTACCACTGATGTTTATATACATGTCATATCTCCCTATACTGGAATGAGTTTTCCAGAGCCCTGCCTGTGACCAATTCATCCTACATCCAGTACAGAACATAGCCTGGCACACGGCTTAGAGCAGAAATGGTTTGTTGACTGAATGTGTGAATAAATCCCGATTCCTAAGGGGGCTGGAGAGAAATAGGGAATTAAGCACGCACATATATGAAACATGCACATGCCTGGAAACAAACGCAAAATACATGCTAGAGATACAGACCTACTCATCAGTACCAATGCACGCTCAAGGCAGTATAACATCTCTATAGTTAATCCTCATTTCACAGATGAGGACGCTCAGAGAGTCTAAGATATTTGCTCAATATCACAGCCTCGGCATCTCCCTGACAGTCTTGGGGGAGCTTAACTCACAACAGGAAACCCAGTCTGTAACTTGAGCATGCCAGGGGGCCCTGGCTTCCTTTTTGGCCACGCTCACCCCGCCACTCAGCCCAATCCCAGAACAGTGAGAGCTTCCCGTCAGTCCTCGAGCTCCATGCCACTCTCTATTCCTGCCCAGCAGGGTGGCACTGTCAGAAATGCCAGAGCCATTTAGTTGCCCAGCTCAAGGCCTAGTTCTTTGAACTCCAGCAGACTTTGCAGGGAGCCAAGAGGGCTCCTAGTGCCAGGCGTGGCAGCACAGCACGAATTGCAGAGCTGGGCCCATGGCCGCATCCTGCCAGCTTCCCTCACAAGAGATCTCTGTATTACCTGGCAGACGGGTGCCTGGCAGCTGGGCAAAGCCAGCTTGAGAGGACGGATGAAGGCCACTGGGCCTCTGCCAGGCTCTGAGGCTGCTCCGTACCAAGTCCTGCCTCACAGCGCCAGGGCAGCATGCCTCCACAGCGTTCCTAACCCCCCCTTAGTCAGCTGTGGGCACGCAGTGTTTCTCCAGGAATGGTGAAGGCAAGTCCTGACCAATAGCAACACTGCGTTTATGCACGTTTCTGATTTAAAAAAACAGTTCTGAACATCCTGAGAGTAATCCCATGGAAAAATGTTATACTAATGATAATTAACGTCATTATTATTATTAATGCCATCTGAGGCTAAGGGAGGTTTGACAACCTCCCGAGGACCCACAGCTCTGACGTTTTTTGCTGCACACTGCTTCTGGCATCCATTCTCACGGCACCCCTTGACCCCAGGCATCTGCAGAGGAGGTGGCCTCTGGGCTGTGAGTGGAAAAGCCTTGATCTTGCCCTTCATAGCACAGTCAGACCCTTGAAGTTTGACAGAAACATCAAAACCTACCCAGCCAATCCCCAATCCCAGAGCTTCAACTGACCTTCTAGCACAGACTGCTCAGGTACCCCCATCACATACCCACAAAAACAGCTGTTTGCTTCTGGTGAATCTGCTAAACCCAAATACTCAACATACTCACACACATCTGCTTGGATGCACAAAGATATGTACACACAACATACACCTGTACCGCTTGGTGGACACACGCATACACGCATGCTTCACTTCATGCACTCACTCAGAGCTCTTACAACAATGCACATAGGTCCTAAATAAACTCCCCAAACCTGCGCACCCACCATCCTGGATTTGTAAATGCATACACACATACACACATACACACATACGTATTCTCACACACAACCCTGCCTGTGCACACGTGCGCATGCATACACGCACACATGCAGAGCTGAGAACAAGGATGTTTTGTCCACTATGTGAACCCTCCTGACAATATGGACCAGGCAGGGATGTGATGTCCCATGGGGACCTGTAAACCATTCATCTTGTAGCTACACGTGGGTGATACTCTGCCAGTCATCAAGCCCAGTCCTGCCAGGCTGGCCACTGAGATGAGTGGGCCACGGGCCAAATTCAGAGCTGCAGCAACATGAACAACTGTCATATGGGCATGACGCCACCAGCCTTTCTGTTCCTGAACAATGGTCTCTGTCCCAGATTAGGCTTTGCCTGGGGGAAGCACTTCCCACACCACAGCGGACTCCTCTTAGAGTGAGGACAGCTATGCCAGGGTGTAAGATGCTCACACATGAATCCCGAAGATGCCACTTTAGCTGTGTGACCTCGGGTGGATCACCTTAACCTCTTTGAGCCTCAGTTACTGCCTCTGTGAAGTAGGGATTGTAATCTCTTCCCATCAGCATCATGTGGATAGATGAGATAACAAATACACAGAAATGGGGAGCACACGGCAGAAATCAGGTACATGGATATTGAAAGGAAGGTTGGATAAATGAATGCATACCAAATGAGTGTGCACTGCACTCTAGGGCTCCCAGCTGAACTGCTCTCCCTTCTCTGCCCTCGAATCCCCAGGCTCTGTTTTCTGTTGTGGGTCACATCATTCCACTGCTCAAAGACCCACCCCTCCTTGCCTTCCCATCAGCCTCCCTCCCCACAAACTCCCTCAGAAGGCCGACTGTGACGCCACGCCACGTTCTCTCCCTGTCTCTCCCTCCCTCTTGCTCCCCTCTGGCCCCCGTCCCTTCTTCTGTTCTTTGAACGCAAGCTTTTCTTTCAGCCCCAGGGCCTTCACATAGAATGCTTTCCCCTGAGGTCTTCACATGCTCGGTTTTCTTTCATCTCTCTGCTCAGATGCCACCCCCTAAGTGAGGACTTCTCTTCAGAGCTATCCTCCCCCAAGCCACCCCCGTATTTTTCTTCTAGTCCTTGGGAATTTCTGTTATACGCATGTGAATTTTCTTGTTAAATATCTGCCTTCTCCTCTTGAATGGGAGCTCCACGATGGCAGGGGCATTGTTTGACTTGTTCACTGTGAATCCCTGCGCCTACAGCAGAGCCTGACATGCCGTAGGTGCTCAACAAATACTGGCAAAATGAATGTAAACATATGACTCTTGCCCTTGAGGAACCTAAACAAAATTTCCCCTCCCTAAATGACAATGCCACACTCCACTCCCCTCCTCTCCTTTCTCCTGTACAGCCCAGCTCATCACATTTTAATTTTTTCCCTAGCCTCAGCCAACCTAATTACTCACAGCACCGGTGTGAACGCTGGTGTACGCGATTGTAAGTGAGTGTGCCCAGGCTGACATATCCTAATGGTTTTCCAGCAGGGAGCTGCGTCAGAACCTCCTGAGAGCCTCATTGCAAGCATTTGTGGCTGTCTTCTTTCCCCCAACCCCTGCTGAACAACAGTCTCCAGCGCTGAGGCTGGGCCATGTGGATTTGGAAAAAACTTCTCCTGGAGATTTGGATGCACATTACTGCAGTTGTCTGCGGGGTGGCCATGGAGAGCAGAGGCTAGCAGCACTGCCTGCCAGGGTCACACTGGCTGAGTGTGAATCTGCACAAGCAGCCTCGTGTTGCTTGGAATGCAGAACGGAGCCCAGCTCAGAAAGGTGCTATTAGGACACGTTGAGAGAAAGTTTGTAAAGTGCTTAATATAGTGCCTCGCTCATAGTCAGCGTTAGCTTTCGTTAAATGATGGCTTTCCTCCGGGAGTGATGCAGTCATTCTCAGTTTCCCTACAGGAGTTAGGACAGGGCCTTTGCCATGGTGGACGGTCAGCATGTGTAGTTAGCTGACATGCTGCTGAAACAAACATACTATCACTTCTCCCATCTTAAAGAACAATCCTTTGTCTTGAACTCATTTCGTCCCTCCAGCTGTCACCCCATTTCTTTGCTTCTCTTTATAGCAAAACTCATCAGCGTTTTCTACACTCACTTTCTATAATTCCTCCCATTCTGGCATATTTTACACATTTTATTAGGGAAATTTCAAACATATATCTTGACAGTCTTCTATTTCCCAACTTTTTTGCTACAGTATTATAAAGCAAGCCCCAGAAATATCATTTCACCCACAATGTATCCCTCTAATAGGTAAGAACTTAAAAAAAATGAGTATCTTCATCATTCCTAACTAAATTAACAATTCTCTAACATCACCTAATACTTCATCTATGTTCAAATTCCCCTGACTGTCTTAAAAATGTCTAGTTCCAATTGCTTTGTCTAAATCAAGCCTGATCAAGGGTCCACATGTTCTATTTGGTTGATTTGTCTCTAAAATCTCTTCTCCCTTCTCTCTCAAACCCACTAATCAAGCCTCCAAATCCACTGCACTCCCAAGACCACGCTTTTCAGGGTCACCAATTATCTGAATGTTGCTAAAGCTAATGGACAATTCTCAGTCTGCATCCTCTACGTTTCAGCAGTTGTTGAAATGCTCTTTGCCAGAACACTACGTGCCTCTCCTGGCTGTTCTCCTCCCTCTGGGTGCTCCTTCTCAGCTCCCATGCCCACCTGTTAGCATTGTGTGCACTGCAGATCTGCCCTGGGCCTCTTTCGTCTTCTGTTCTCACTCCTTGGTAGCGTGGCCCAGTCTCAAGGCTTTAAAAGCATCCCAAAGTTATACCTCCAGCCCATTCCAAATGCCTACTGCACATCTCCTCTCAAATAGCTAAGAGCTGTCTCAAACGCCATCGGTGAAATGCTCAAACCCTCCTCATCCCCCATGGACTTCTCCATCCCATCCTTCTAATAACTTTGGCCCCAAACCTTGAACTCATCCTCAGCTCCTCTTTGTCTCACACCCCACACTGATCCCTCAGGAAGCACTGTTGTTTTGGCTACAGATTATACTTTCCTTGCTACTACCCTGGTCCAAGCTACTAGCATCTCTTACCTGGGCTGAGTAACAACCTTCTGCCTGAACTCCCTGCTTCTGTCTGTCTTCCCTCTTCAGTCTATCCTCAAACAAGCATCCAAAGTTCCTTTCAAGCACCCTCTGCTCAAAGGCATCCACTGGTGCCTAGTTTTTCTGAAGGTAAAAGCCAAACACTTCCTAATGGACTCCAATGCCCTCAACAAGAAACAGTGGCATTTTTGGCAGGAAAAGTCTTCACTGTGTGGTGTCCCCTGCACTGAAGGATGTTTGACGTGGCCCTTACCCACTGCATGCCACAGAGCAACCACCTCCCTCACCCAAGCCCCACCAGTTATTGTGGCAACTAAAATGTCCCCACACATTTCCAAATGCTCCCTGGTGGACCTGGAAATCCCAGCTGAGAATCTCTTACAAGATCTGCTATACGCCTGCACCCTCCTACCCTCCCATACCCCACCAGTCTCTCCGACTTTGCCTCAGACGCCTCTCCCTGTGCTCTCTGGGCCCTTGTCTTACTTGAACAACCTGGCAGGGTCCCACCTTGGCCTCTAGCTGTTCGTTCTGCCAGGAACGCCCGTCCCCAGACAGCCACAGAACTCCCTCCCTCCCCTCCTTCAGGACTTTGCTCAGGTGCTCTCTCCCCAGGGCACCCAGTTTGAAAGTGCAGATTGCTTTACTCTGGCTCTCTTCTCTGCTTTTTCTCCGGAGCACTTATCCCATCAGATGCACTGTAAGTTTTCACTAGTGACCTTGTTTGTCTGTAAGCTTCATGAAGGAATTTGGGAGTTTTTTTGTTCACTGCTATACCCCAGGGCCTAGAATAGCAACTGGCACACAGCAGACAATATTTGTTAAGTGAAAGGAAGAATACAGATGCCAGGAAAATATATACTTACAGAGAGAAGAAAACAAGCTTTTCTAAGCCACAAGAATAAAGAATTAATTTTGTTCTTAGCAAGGACTGGTGTGTGCTCAGCCTGGGGTGGAAAGTAAGGAGTGAGGCTGTAAGAACATCTATTTATGTATCAGATCGGTTCGGGAAGGCTTCCTGAAATTGGTGGGGTTGTAGGACTCACCTTCAGCTGGTTTTGAGCCAGATGATAAACCCTGACGGTTCCCCCAAGCTTGATGACTGCTGACAACAAAGGGAGCCCCGGGAAACAAAAGTGAGCCAAGCTGGAGTTTTCAGACTGAGAAGCACACTCACGGAATTGTATTTCGGCTGCACCTGCCATGTCTGTAAGAGGCTGCAGCAGCACGTCAGCTGGAGGGGCAAGTTCAAATGGAGCTGCACAATAATACCTGCTTCCTCCCCTCTCTGGCCCTGAGAAAGCCCACCTTAAATAATTACTTGCCTTCCAAAACTCTCAGCAGACAGCAAAAAGGACCTAGCTTCACAGCCATACAGTGAAATATTTTGCAGCTATTAAAAAAGAATGCGGCAGCTCTTTTTATATTTATTAAGGAAAGATCACTAAGATACATTATTAGGGAGCAAAACTCACGGTGCAGAACAGCGCATAGTGTACTAGTATCTCTGTAAAAAGAAATACACATTTTGCTTGAATGTACATATAATATAGCTCGAAAGACGAGAAATAATAGTGGTTGCTGGAAGGTGTGGGGGCGCGGAGGAATTTGGTTAGGAAACAAGGATGGGGGAGACGCTTTTCACTGTAAACTCTTTTCTTTTAAATCTTGTACTAGGTCAATGTATTATCTATTTGAAAAGAGTGAATCAAACTACTCTGGAGGCTGAATTGGGAAGATTGCCTGAGGCCAGGAGTTCGAGACCAGCCTGGGCAACATAGGGAGACCTCTGTCTCTACAAAAACAAAAAAAATTAGTCAGGTGTCATGATGTATGCCTGTAGTCCTAGCTACTTGGGAGGCGGAGGTGGGAGGATCACTTGAGCTCAGGAGTTTGAGGCTGCAGAGAGCAATGACTGTGCCACTGTACTCCAGCCTGGGTGACAGTCACCATCTCTTAAAAAAAGGAAATGGTGAATTACATTAAAAGCAAATTATATTAGCAATTTTGTGTGTAAGTTAAAAGCCACCTGCACAAGTACAGGTGGCTAGAAGCCAGAGTCCTTCAAGTGAAAGAGCCTGAGGCTTTAGCTGACCTCATGTGTGCTAGGTCCCATCTATGGCTGGGGCGGAGAAAGCCAGTGGGTCCCTAGCCACCATCCAAAGCTAGGCAGCGAGTGAGGGAGGCCCTCCCTGTGCCCACAGCTGGTCTGGCCACAGCCCCTGCGCTGCAGGGCTCACTCCCAGCTCCTGTGTTCTGGGAGAGCAGTGATCCAGGTGAGGCAGAGCCACCCGCAGAGCCATGAGGAGCAGGAAGTGCCAGGATCAGGTATGTGCTCCTGAAAGTAGACGGGGGAGGGGCGTCAGTGGACCGGAAGGCAAGGGAAGGGAAGGATGGCTACCTGCCTTCAAATATTCAGGGAAGTCAAACAGGGAAGGAGTACTGTTCAGAACCCGTTAGAAGACGCCGGGGTCAGGGTGGGGGGTGGTGAGGCCTCTCACCTTCATAAAGCACTTTCTGCCACTAGAAAGGTCCCCAGAATAACAGCAACTACCACGCGTTGAGCCCTCACTGCGTGCCAGGCACTTGGCTTGCCTGACGCTTTACTGGCATTACCCCTGAATTTCCCCAGCAATCCCAGGAGGGTGGTACTATTCGTATTCCTTATTTCACGAACGGGAAACGCGAGGCTGTCACCGCTTGAGATCACACAGCTAGTAAACGACCGAATCGAGATTCAAACCCAGGGCCCTACTCGGAGCTATTATGCTGCACCGTAGGCTGAGAAGACGACCTACACCCCTGGGAATTCTAAGACTGTGATTCGACAAAACACAAATATAAACATGGGAAGGCTAAGATAAGGCTGGGAGTTTTAAATTTATTTTTTTGCCGAGGTGTCTTGGGTACAAGGAAGACCAGGAAAGGTGGATTCTGAGTAGAATTTGAACCTCGGTGTCACCGTCCTCATCCCCGACCCCTCCTAGCCGCCCCCGCCCCAATGTCCCCTTCTTCTCCAAGGGAATCTACTCACACCATCACACTAGCCCGGACGGCGGCCCACGGGGGCCGAGGAGGGGCACATCCCGCGTCCAGCAGCCCGAAGGCCGGGGGGGCCCCGCTGCTCCCCGGGTTGGCGGCGGCACGATCAGCAGCAGCGGCGGAGGGCGGTGCCGCAGCGCTGAAACCCCGAAGCCCCGAAGCCCCGAAGCCCCTTCCGCGCCCCCTCGGGCTGGGAACGCGGGAGGAGGCGGCGCCCCGCGCGGGGAGGCCCCAGACGCCGTGGACGGGCGGCTGTGCGCGCCAGGCTGCGTGGGAGCGGGGGCGGGCGTGGGGGTGGGGGCGCGGGGGCGGGCGGGCGTGGGGGGCGGTGGGGCAGGGGTGAGAGTTGGCGCGGGGGCGGGCGTGGGGGGCAGGCGTGGGGGTGGGGGATGCGGGGGTGGGGGCGCGGGGGCGGGCGTGAGAGTGGGGGGCGCGGGGGCGGGCGTGGGGGGCGGGGGGGCGGGCGTGGGCGTGGGGGGCGCGGGGGCGGGCGTGGGCGTGGGGGGCGCGGGGGCGGGCGTGGGGGTGGGGGCGCGGGGGCGGGCGTGGGGGGCGGGGGGGCAGGCGTGGGGGTGGGGGTGCGGGGGTGGGGGCGCGGGGGCGGGCTTGGGGGTGGGGGCGCGGGGGCGGGCGTGAGAGTGGGGGGCGCGGGGGCGGGCGTGGGGGGCGGGGGGGCAGGCGTGGGCGTGGGGGGCGCGGGGGCGGGCGTGGGGGTGGGGACGCCACGGCGCTGGGAGGCGGGGGGCGCGGGGACGGGCGTGGGGGGCGGGGGGCGCCACAGCGCTGGGAGGCGGGGGGCGCGGGCGTGGGGGTGGGGGGCGCGGGGG
This sequence comes from Macaca mulatta, assembly GCF_049350105.2. Lineage (NCBI taxonomy): Eukaryota > Metazoa > Chordata > Mammalia > Primates > Cercopithecidae > Macaca > Macaca mulatta. The sequence goes on along the minus strand of NC_133416.1, from coordinate 858,591 downwards.
CGGGCGTGAGAGTGGGGGGCGCGGGGGCGGGCGTGGGGGGCGGGGGGCGCCACAGCGCTGGGAGGCGGGGGGCGCGGGCGTGGGGGTGGGGGGCGCGGGGGCGGGCGTGAGAGTGGGGGGCGCGGGGGCGGGCGTGGGGGGTGGGGGGCGCGGGGGCGGGCGTGGGGGTGGGGGGCGCGGGCCACTACGGCGCTAGGAGGCGGGGGCACCCGGGCGGCGCTTCTCTCCGCGGGTGACTCAGCAGCCGCCTTCCTCAGCCGGGCGGGCGGCGTGGCGGGGGCGGGGGGCGCGCGGCTTCCCCGCGCCAGGGTGCGGGTCCTCGCCGCCGCCCCCGGGAGGAAGCGCGAGGCTGGACGCTGGGAGGGGGCGCGTGGGCCGGGAGATTCCTTCTCGTCTGCCTGCTGCTAGCCAGCGCGCCCACGCAGCCGAGAGCCCGACTCCATGTTCCCGCCCCACGGAGGCGCCCTGGGCGCGCGCACAGAGGAAAGGCTTTCCCCAGGCTGGGCCGGCCAAGGTCGGGGGCGGAGGGACTGAGGGACACCCCAGGGAGGCCGGCTGCACCCGAGCCCTCCCGTCCTGCTGCTCCCGGGTTTTACGCATTCATGGTCGGAGGAGGCCGACTGGAATTTCTAGGGTCTTAGATGTGGAAGTCCTTGCAGAATTTACCTCATTCTGCCCCAGGGCCCCCGGGCGTCTGCCATCTTTTGTTCTTGAAAGGGAGAGAGCACCCTACCCTGAGCCAGCTGGAGCGCCCTTTCTGTGGCTCTGGTCATTTAGAAGCCGTTTTTCATATCTAAGCTCGGTCCTTCCTGCTGCGGTAACCCCCAGACAGCTCTGCTTTGCCAGACTTGGCGACCTGGTAGAAGGGGGAAGAGGGAGGACCAAGAATGTCCCCATTGAGCAGGAGGGGAAATCGAGGTCCAGAGAAGGGGAGGGGTTTGCCTCAAGCTTATAGTTGGGGGTGTGTGAAAAAGGTGCTGACCTCAGTACTCAGGAGTTGTGGCTTCTAGGTCAGAGTCCAGCTGCTTGAAAAGGTAATATTCCTCCCTGGTGCTGCCCAGCGCAGTGCCTCTACCTGTCACTGGAAATCCCTTTGGCCTTCTCTGATGGGTTCTTATCATGCGTTAAGTAGCATCAAGAATGTCAGAGATGCCAGATGATGCCCATTTGGAAGCATCCAGGGTAAAGACCAGACTATGCACAGGAAGCACAGAGGCCAGACCCAAACAGGAAATTCCCACTCGCTTTGCAGAGTTTTTGTTGCTGCTGTTTTTAAATAATCATTGGTTGATTTGATGCATTGAATGAAAATTGTGGTGACAGGAATCATTCATCAAGGAAGAAATTGTAGAACTCCCTTGTCTCTCTGCCTGGGATGGGGAGTGCATTCCTGATTGGAGACAAGTGGTTGGCTGGTTTGACCTGGTGCATCCAAAGTCCTGAGAGATCATTGGCGCCAGACCCTGGCGGAGATATCCTGCAGGGAAAATCACACGACAGCTTTCTGTGTGTCTCGCCGCCCTGTACCTGAGCTTCCAAACACTATACCACCATAGAATTCCAGTGACACGGCCCCTGTACCTGGCCCTTCCACACAGCCACCTTCCCAGGAGCTCAGTCCTCGGGGACCTGGTCTCCTGCATGCTCCAGACAGAGTGGGTATGGAGATATGGTGGATTTGCCCCATTTTACAGAGGGGAAGACCCAGGAGGACCTGGCTAGCCAATGGAGATGAAACACTCCATGCAGAGAAAGGAAAATGAACCGGGAGTGCTGATGGTGTGACCAGGCCAGGGTTCACTGGGAGATACTGAGATAAAGCTAGGCTGATCTGTGCTGTGAAGCCTATGCATCTGTAGTATAGTGTGGGTTGTCCTCCAACTCCCCCAGCCCAAGTCAGTAACACACAGTTGTCCATGCAGAGTCGTGCCCACTCAGGTCCACAAACACCTCCACGCCACCTGCTCACCCTCTTGTCACAGTATTGACACTTCCCTGAACAGAGCTGACCCTACCTGGTTGAGAAATACGATTAAGGGGCCTGGAACCTGGAAGCTGCTGGTTCCTGATCCCAGAATCCAGCTCTTCCCGCTCTTTTCCCCCAGAGATATGGCCACAATGCAAGCCTCCTTTCCCTCCTGCCTTCGTAGGCCCATTGCCCATTTCTCACTCCACCTGCTGACAAGGCCGTGCTTGTGTCTGTGCACACGCATGTGTGATGAAACTCTCTCTGCAGAGTTATGTTCTTAATGCAGCTTCCTGGGCTGACAGACTGGTCAGAGGCTGGGGGCAGAGGGAGGAGAGGGCTCTCCTTGCTCATAGCTAGGATTGGGGTCGGTTCTGTTCCATTGCCAGGGGCAGTATTGCCCTCACCTCTCATCCCTCTCACACCCCAACCAGCCTGAAGAGCTGAGCCTCCGAGTCCAGCTTTCCACATGGGCTCAGCTGCAGGACAGTGAGCTGTGCTGTTGGACCCAAGCACAGCTGCCGAGGGGTCCTCCCTTCTGCCCAACTCTTCCTCAGCCGTGATACCACAACCCACCTCCACTCAACAATCTATGAGCCTGCCTGGGCCCTACAGATGGAGAGTTTATTTATTCAACCAGTATTTATCATGCACCTTCTAGGTGTTGAGTTTGACTCTCATCTCCTATCCCCTTCATGCTCGTGCGACACCAACCTCTGCTGCCTGCCAGCTCTTCCTGCCCACATCTTCCTGCCCCATAGCAAACCCCAACAGAGTCATGTGACATTTCACCATCCAAAAAATTATTTTAAGATCCTAGAAAGGAGCAAACAAGCTTATCACACATCATCATGCTCTTTAACTTCTTGCTTTATGACTTCCACGCATGAAGTTCATTGGGAAAGTATCCCTTCTACAACCCAAAGACTTACTATTCCATGACAAGTCAGTGGAAGTGCCCTGTGTCCCTCCCCTTTCCTTATCAGGGCCAAACAAGGCAATTCCAATTCTCTGCAAAATTTAGTTGAGCTAAAAATACATTTAGACTGTGAACTGCCTGCCTCATGAGCCCTTCAGCTCCTTAGCAGTCTCCTTCCCTGGCCCGTAGTTAACCAGTGCTACCACAGTACCCTCCTCTCTTACCAATCCCTGCTCTGGGAAATTGCTCAAATAAACTCTTTCCACTCAAGTCTGAAAGACTGATAAGGCTACATGTGTTGATTTTTCCCCCTTCCTAGGAAAATTTGCATTTAAACAAGGAGGATAACCTTGAAGTACCTAAAGTCATCTCCGGCTGTGGAATTATTAGCATAGTTGAGATATTCTGGAAAGCCGAGGGACCTCCCTGAGGTTACGGGACTAGCTGTAAGTTTGGCCTTTCACACCCGTGAAGCAGCCCTGACTGGCTGTTTTGGTCCATCATCACATAATGTTGAGAGCAGTGGATGAAGAGTTAAGAGAATCTGAGCTCTAAACCTAGTTCTGCCACTAACTAGTTTAGAAGCAACAGTCACTTCCTTCTCAGGCCTTAGTTTTCTCATTTGCCAAATGAGAAGTTTGAACAGGTTACCTTGAAGAATCCTTCTAGCTCTGGTATTTGGTTAACTCCCCAAAGGGGCTAGGAGACCCTGTCCCAGCTCCTAAAAGCCTCTAGCCCCTGAAGCTGTGGCTTCGAGGGAATGGTCTGCTGCCAGCACAGAGCATGGGGCCCTTCTCTGGGCAGGGACTTGGACAGGCTGCCCACATGACTTCTGTCCATAGCAGCCCACCTGCCAGGGAGAAAAGGTGCTGCTCACCACACACACGTCTTGAAGAGTTACATAACCCTCCCAGATCCCTTACTCCAACCAAAGAGCAACAACAAAATAGTCTGACCTCCACCCCCACCCCAGCACACACACACATCAGCAGCCTCATAGTCACAAACACCCCGGGAGAGAATTTTAGAAGGCCGCCATCTTTTCTTTTTGATTTGTTTTCATTTTCCTGGAAGATATCTCATGTAAGAAAAGTCTTTACGAGAAGAAAACCCACAACCACCCATCAGGCTTCTTAGTCCCTCCCTGCTGTTCTTTTCAGCTTTCTGACCTCATAGTCCTGAAAAGGTACAGGTCTACCTTCCATCCCTAAGAAGGAGGAACTTGGAGAAATTGATTCAGCCTCCATTCCGAAGAAGTGGGAAGCACTTCCTGGGTTCGGACGCCATTTCCCTCACTCTCCACTTTTGTCGTTGGCAAGTCAGTGTACCTTCTCCTAGATGAGACTGTAATTTTCCTAATTAGGAAATAGGGGTGATTGCTCTCACCATGGGGCATCGGGTGATAACTCAGATCTCTTTGATATACTTAAGAGAAGTGCAAATACTCTTAAAATGCAACAGAAGAGGTTTTAGTTGGGCTTAAAGAAGCCTTTGCCAGCTAGGAAGTTGTGAGGCAGCATTACAAATCACAGAGGGATGATGGGTTTGTGCTGCTGGTTGCTTTTCAAGGTAAGCTCAACATTCCTGTGTCTGGAATGGCTTGAGTGCACATGGGCCAGAGGTAGAGGGTAAATGAGAAAAGAGCACATGTAGAAAGGTGGCCTGGCAGTGTGGAAGAAACCGTGACCCTGCATTCTGGTCTGTCACTGTCATCTGACAATGGGTGAACCTCTTGTCTTTCTGGGGCCCTGGTTTCTTTTTCTTCTTCTTTTTCTTTTTTTGGGAGGATGGAGTCTCGCTCTGTCACCCAGACTGGAGTGCAATGGCACAATCTCAGCTCACTGCCAACCTCAGCCTCCTGGATTCAAGTGATTCTCCTGCCTCAGCCTCCCCAGTAGCTGGGACTGCTATGGGCCACCATCCCTGGCTAATTTTGTATTTTTAGTAGAGACAGGGTTTCACCATGTTGGCCAGGCTGGTCTCAAACTCCTGACCTCAACTGCTCTGCCCATCTTGGTTTCTTTATCTGTAGAAACACTGCAATGTATTGAGCACTTACTATGTGCCCCAAACAGTACTAAATAAATGATATGTAATTTTAAAAACTTTACAACAAGTCTTTAAGGTGGATATTTTCCTCATTTTGTAAGTGGAAAAACAGAGGCTAAAAGAAAGTAAACAGTGAAGGCGAGGTCTCACAGCTGTGGAGGTACCAAGATTTCTCCCCAGTTGTGCTTGACGGAAGCCCATCTTCTCAACCACCTAGATCTTGAACCCATGGGATCCAGTGGTTACCTGAAATTCCTTTCAGCCTGAAAGATTTAGCTTTGCCCTTGCTTTACTCCTGATTCCCTTTCTTCTTTCTTTCTTTCTTTCTTTTTTTTTTTTTTTTTAGACAGAGTTTCGCTCTGTTGCCCAGGCTGGAGTGCAGCAGCATGATCTCAGCTCACTGCAAGCTCTGTCTCCTGGGATCACGCCATTCTCCTGCCTCAGCCTCCTGAGTAGCTGGGACTACAGGTGCCCATCACCATGCACAGCTAACTTTTTTTTTCTTTTTTTAGTTGAGATGGGGTTTCACCGTGTTAGCCAGGATGGTCTCCATCTCCCAACTTCGTGATCCACCTGCCTTGGCCTACCCAAGTGCTGGGATTACAGATGTGAGCCACCACACCCGGCCCTGATTCCCTTTCTTTTTGTTAATGCCCTCATTGACTGAAATAAAGATGACCACCCCTTTCTTCCATGGAAATAAGCAACCCTTTGGAGCCTTTGTGGGAACCTGCGCTTTGTGCTTTTCCAGAAGCAGAGGGGGAAGTTGCTGCAGTGGCCCAGGCCTTGGAAACCCTGCCAGATGGCACACATTTGAGAATCTGCTAGGTGCAGTGAGTGTGTCCCCAGGGCCTCTTACTAAGAACTCCTTACTAAGCTGCTGTTGCCCTGTGCCCAGGGCCACTGAGACATGCTTAGGCTCCAGTGAAAAAAAAATGTTCCGGCTTTCCAACAAGGCAGCTTGTCTAAAAATCTTTACATGGGATGAAAATTCAGGAGTTGAGTCTCTTTCCAGATTGCTAGCCCCGATGTTTGTCCCAGCCCTTCCCTCTTTTTCAGTGTTACCCTCCCATCCATTCCCTCTCCATCCAGCCCTGACCCCAGCTGCCTTTTCTCATAAGTGACCTTTGAAACTCAGGCTGCACAGAGATTTGCTGAATCAGCAGGACCGACTGTTGTTTCTCTTGCCTGGTTTTGGGCCAGCGGGAAAATGTGCCAGGATGCCTTTGTGAGGCCCTATGGCATTTGCTGTGTGGGTCTGGGGAGAGATTGGGAGTGAGGGAAGAGGGAGCTGGTGTGGAACACGGCATGGAGGCTGGTAAGGAGGAGTGAGACAATCAGGGTTTCCCAGAGACCAGGGGATGACTTGATTCTCTTAAATGCATTATTTTTGGATGAAAAGAAGGGAAGAGCAGTGACCTAGGCCCTCAGAAAGGCAAAGGGCAGCAAATCTTTGCAAGTGGCCACTCTATGCCAGCTTCTAGATATAAACAAAAAGATGCACACTCCCTCCTCCCGGTGAGCCTTCATCGTGGCCCCATTTCTTAGACTAGAAACTCTCTCCCTGCTGGGGATAGGGGAATAACAAGAGGACAGGCAGATTGATGAGCATGGGCCATACGATGCCTCCTTAGCAACTAGGCCTTCTGGGCACAAGGTAGACAAGGTCCCTGTGTGTTTAGACCGTCCTCACCTAGTGACAGGGTTTAGCCCTTTGGGGAGGGGCTTAGGATGAGTGGGGAGCTGTATCATTAGAGGCTGGAATGAAATGGACGTGCAAAATAGGTACTTCATGGATTGAATTTTCTGCTTTCTGTTTCCTTTCCAGCTATCCTTGCCTCTTACTATTCTGACATAAACCTTTGACTTCAATGAAGAAAACCTGCTCTTTGGCTCTTAACATGATTTGTATACTCACCTTTTTTACCTTGTGCTGTTCTGATAGAGGATTGCTCTAGGCAGCTGCAATATGCTTACACTTGTTTCAACTTTTCTAGACATGTTCTCATTTATTTTGAGCCAGGACCATTTGCTTCTTTCCAATCTTTCCACAACACCGACTGCAGGGTTTTGAATAGACTGGACACTTGATACATATAGTTGACTGATAGACCTTCACACTTTCTTAATAGCTTCCAGGATGGGTCAGTCATGAGCGATCATCTTCAAGCAACTCTGACTCAGTAGGAGCAGAGACCCCAGTTCCCATCAGCATCTTAGACAAATCAGGCTAAAAACACATCCAGAACTCTTCAAGCCATCCCAGCCTCCAGTCAGTATGAGAACAGGGAGCTCAAAAGGTACTCAAGATTGATTTCATGCTTAAAGGATGAGGGTAGAGAGAAAAGAGATTTCCCTGTGTAGCTTAAGTGGAAGAAGGATAGAAGGAAGAGAAGATGGGAGAGAGAAAGTGTTTGAGGGAGAGGTAGAAGGGGAGAAGAGAAGGAAGGAAAAAGGGAGGAAAGTAGTGAGGAAGAGGAGGGATGTGAAAGGAAGAAGCAATGTAACAGAGAGAAGACAGGAGTTGTGGAGCCCTTCAGACTTCCTAGTCACATTGAGGTGGGGATTTGGAGTAGGAGCTGAATTTGAATTGGGATGCAAGAATTTATCCTCCAGCAATCATCTGCCTGTGGCCTTGGAGACATGGAAAAGCCCTGTGATCCATGGACACTAAACGCATGACTGGTAGGTGGGCAAATGTGCTCAGAAGCCACTGAAGCCAGCAGCTTCAGATAAGTTCATGTGCTTCCATGGCAAGAGGATTTGTCAGGTCAAGTTGAGGTTCTGGCACCAACCAGGAAAGGGATAATAATAAATTCTGTAGATGTCGTCAGCCTTGATTGAAAAAATAAAGAGGAGCAAGCTATATTTGCTGCTTTCATTAAGAGGCAAAAGCAGTGGGGGTCAGAGCTTAGCAAGAATCAAGAAGCATGCAGAGAAAGAATTTTAACCCTTCAAATGTTTTCCTTCCATAGTATCTCTGCATTCACTCACCCACACATTGCTGCCTTCTTGGACTGACCTCCAAGACCACTACCTTTGTGTCTCCCTCGGCTGAAGGAGGGAGAGAGGCCAGATTATGTATTAAATGCAGGTAAGATGGCAATTAAATGATTCATTATTTTCCAATCCCAGTTCTGTATGGCTTCTGCCTCTCCTGGAATTGGGTAGGAAGAGGAGTTCTGGGGATAAAAGTCAAACTGTGTGAGGATATAATGCACCTATCAGAGTGCCTGGCCCTGGAAACCCTCACCCACTCTTCAGCCACCTCACTGGGGCTGCATTCTCACTGAAATGAGGCCAGAGGAGGAATGAGGGAAGATTCACAGGAAACCCATGTTCGGAAGACCCACTGTGCCATCTCTTCCTCCTGCTTCAGCACTCCCAGTAGAGAACCAGTTCTGCAGGGAGCTCCCCAGGAGCAATACCAGGGAGGGGCTGCTGGCTCTGCTCTCCTCCTCCTGACCTCTCCCTATCCATGGAGATCTCTCTCTGCCTGCTGGCTCCATCTTGTCCCTCATCATGGACAACTATGGGCAGAGGAGAACAAACATACAAAACAGGCCGTGGGCAGAGACCAGGGTAGAACAAAACGTGTCATTCGCAATCGTGATTCCTTCCTGAGGCTCTGTGGGAAAATTTGGGTTGAAGTTGGGCCACTGTGGGGAAAGAAATTAGTGGCCCAGAAGATATTCAACCAGCCAAGATTACCATGTTTTCACATTCAAGGAAAGAGAGCTACAGGGAGGAGGGGAGGCAGGCACATCTGTGGTCTCTGTGTTTCTGGGTGTGCAGGCTTGGGGAGCAGGAGAAAAAGCTGGAGGATCTGGAGAAAGTAAGGTGTTACTGTTAAGTGCCTGGGGCAAATTTCTAAGTGAAGGATTCCAATAACTTCCACTCTGCCCCACCATGCTAATTATTTCTTATTTTTGTTCTGCTCCTTTGGGAAGCAAAAGCAGGACAGGTGAGAAGGAAAGATGAGGATGTCACAATTCCTCTCCAGAATTGACATGTGGGGCTGGACAGGAGCCCAGATGATTCCTAAACCCCAGGATTCCTAGCAGGGCCAACTGAATGAAAGGGTTTGGGTTCCATAGGCCACTCTGAAGGCCATGGCAATGTCTTTGTCCAAGAAAAATAATCTTTCCTCAACTCTTCTTGGCCACACAGTACCCTGAAGAGATGCAAAGAAAGTGGAGATGCGGTGGGAGAGAAAGGAGACACCAAAAGTCATGAGGAGAGAAATCATGACCAAGTAGCTGTGGCTGCCCTCAGGGAAGGGGACTGGAAAAATTCATCCCCTCATGTGGGGGAAAAGACCGCTTAGTATCTTGGAACAATGTTGCCTTTTGCTGAGCCTTGGGCATTGAGGGAAAACTGACTTTCTGCTTTTTATGCCAGATAAGGAAAAAATAAAAATAAAAATGTGAAACTGAGGGAAGTACAAAGGGGTTTTGAGGGAGTTGGGGTAGAAAACTATGTCTTCTTGGGACTTGAATCAAATGTTTTAAGTCTACCAAGCCAGATCGTGTTAGACCTTCACCTCCTAGATACCATGGTTTTGATCAACATACTCTGTGAGCTACCTTGGCCTAACCCAACTTCTCTAACTCTACCACAAATGGGAAGAGAAAATGAGTTTTGAAGGATTACAGCAAATATTCACAAGCATCTCCCAGACTTAATGCAACTGGATGAAGATGAGATTCTCAGCTCTACTTTCCCCCTCCGCATTCCCTTTAGCATCACCATCGTCAAGGTCGGGTGCTGACCAGGTATATTTTCCCTTGAACTGTTCTTTATTTAGTTCTCCATCACTTGTCTAATCAGAGAAAAGAAGCTGACACGGCCACAGCCTTTCCAGTACAGAGGAGAAAACATCTCAGACACTTTCATATCTTCTTCCCATATTCCTATTTCACGGACCTCGTGAGTGAAGAAAGAGCTTGAAGTCCTAGGAGCTGAGAGGTTAATATTTCTCTCAGGACCCAAGACAGTATTTCAGTGATCACCAGATAACCAGGGAAAATAAGGTTTGCAGTTGCTGGCCTTAGCAGGGAGATTTAAACGGGCATGACATCTGAATACCAACTCCATCTGCCAACTGTCCCTCATGTCATTGTTCCCTTTCAACAATGTCCAAACACCCCATATGAAAAACCCTCCTTGAGTTGGAGGAAAAAGCTGTAACCAGACTGAGCCCTCAAACCATGCCTGAGTCCTCCACTGGTTTGATGGGATATTCCCTTACACCTCTTCAGCTCTGCGGGAATTCAGAAGAAGGGTGCCCACTCAGGTCAGAGAAGAGAAACCTTCCCCAAATGAGCCACTCCTATCTGTGACTCCCACTTCACCAGCTAAAGAGCCACATTTTCTCTTCCTCTGCCTGCAGCTCCCTGGTTTCCCACATCACTCCTGCTTTTCAGGTTTGTCCCTGGCCTCCTGAGTTCACCTCTACCCCGGTCCTGCTCTTCCTGGGCCCCAGCCTTTTCAAAGCTCTTCACATGCCTCTTTCCAAGCCTTCAGCTTTTCTGGCATCTCAGTCTCCATTCAAATACTTTTACTACCCAAACTTCCTTCCAAATTTTTTCTCACTTAAAAAGATTCCTTCAATGGTTCTCTTTTCTACAGTTTAATCTTCACTCGAACTTCATCCCAGCCTAACCCCCTTTAAATGCTCTCAGTTCCCATTATCACCAATCGCCTAACACCCACTTCCTTCCTCCTTTGCCCCTACTAATTGTCTGGTTACTCCTTTTTGCTCCAACATTCCCCAAAACCTTCTCAAGCACGGATATCGTTCCTTCATTTACCCAAAATCTCCTTTACACACTCCTGGCCCCTTCAGGCCACACCACTCCGGTCCTTTAGACTCCTACGCACCCAACGTCCCCGTCTCTCCCTCACACCCACTTGCTTCCCTTGCTCCCACCACAACAGTGCCCATCTCCTCTCCCCGCTCACTCAGGTCTCCTGCTCAGGACGCCCTTGCCGAGGGCGGAGGGGGATTTGTGCTGAAGGAGGGCTCCGGCAGCAGCGCAGCAACTCGGGGGACGCTCCTTCTCCTTGTCAGTCACGGCCCCCTGTGTCCCCAGATGCTTGTGGGGCGACTGGGGTGTGTGAGCCCTGCTGCCAGGGCCCCGCTGGGGCTGCTCCAGGAGCTGTCCGTGGTGCTGAAGCGGCGGCAGCTCGGGCGCGGGCTGCGGCGCGGCTGCTGAGCGCTGTCCCTGGTCCTGGAGAGGTTCCTGGGCCCTGGCGGCGGCGGCGGGAGAAGCGGCCGGAGCGGCCGGCAGCGGGGCCGATGACGGGGGGACCAGCCCGGGCGGAGGCTGGGCTTGCAGCAGCTGCTGGTGCTCCCACAGGCTGCGGTTCTCAGCGCTCAGCTCGTCCAGCCGCCGCTCCAGCTCGTCGATACGCTCTCGCTGGGTGTGGATGAGGCTCTGCTGGTTCTGCACGATGGCCGTGAGCTCCTTGAGGTAGAGCACTGCGCGCACCGGGTTCTCCAGCAGGCTCTCCATGCCGCCCGCCGCCGCCTGCGCCCTGCCTGCGCCTGGGCTGGCGGCGGGGAGCGCGAGGGCGCGGGAGCCCAACAGCCCAGTGGTCGGCTCGCCTCCCTCTCCCACCGGCCCAGCCTCCCTCCCCCCGCCGGCGCCGCGTCACCGCCACCCCGACCTTCACACACGCATCGCGGGGCGGGGCGGCGGCGCAAGGCCCCACCCCCACCCCACCCCCTACCTCCAGGCCTCTCCAGCTCCTCGCCTCCCCACCTCCCTGCCTCTTGGCGTCATAGGAGGCTCTGCTGCCTGCAGGGCAGAGAGGAGAGGGAGGAGGCCAGCGAGAGGGAGCCTGTGTCGGGGCGTGGGAGGAAAGCAAGATAACGCAGGCGACCCGAAAAGGACGGTGAATCTGACTGGCCAGCCTGGAAAGTAGGCGAAGGGGAAGCAGCGATACTGGGAAGGTGCGGTGGGACCTGTAGGAGAAGAGAAACAGAAAAGAAAGGAAGAGAAGGGGAGAGGCTGTCAGAGAGGAAGCAGAAAAAGGGAAAGTGGAGCAAAGAAGAGAAATGTGCTGGAGGAGAGGAAGGCGTGGGGCCCTGAAGGGACGTGAATTCTTTTTGCCCAGGACCAGGCCTTCCAGAGGCTGGGGTTCATCTAGATACCCGCTGAGGAGAGGCCACCCTCGCCTCTTTTGCTCGCAGCAATCTATTCTGCGGGGGAATTCCTTGGAACCCAAGGATCCTGGGGCTCTGAGGGACCCTAAAGAGCATCTGGTCCTGCTCCTTCCTTCATCCATGACTAAACTTGGGATGGGAAGGCTGTTCATGCTGGATTTTCTCTGGGAGTGAGACTTAAAGACAATTTTGGCAGTTCCTGATAGAAACACTAAATAAAACAGGTCCTCTGTGGCAAGGAGCTAACGCTTCCAGAAGCTTCTGAATAGATCATTCTATTTGACAAACAGATGCACACTATTACCAAACACTGGGCTAGATGGTGGTAAGAGAAGCATGACTAGAATGGAATCTTAGGCTTTTTGAAGCTTATAAATAAGTGGCTGAAATTGGTTATATATATATATTTTATATACATATATAAATTATAAATAATTAACTTTGACGTATGGTGGTGGTGAGTAATCAGGTAGAGGTTTGCTCAGAGTGCTAGAGGAGCCAGCAGCTTGGAGATCCAGGAAGGCTTCTTGGAGGAAGTGACCCTTGATGTGGGAAGGGTTTTCCAGAAAGGGAAGGCAGCATGAGGAAAAGCTCAGAGACATTAATCAGCATTGATTGAATCATTCATTAGTGTCTACAATAATCACACGTAAAACACCCACTAGGTGCAAAGTAATGTACCAGAATCTATGCAAGCCACGTCTAGCATAGATAATAAGTTATCGTTTCTATGATCAGGTTGATTCCAATCTCAATAGAGTAGATATGCCATGCACATGAATAAGTAAAACACAAGTCAAGATTTCTGTAAGACCTCTTCAAGCCAAGGGCCACAGAGTTCAGGGGAGGGAGAGGATTCATTTGCCTGTGTTGATCCGATGAGTTCTGACAGAGGTGTTATTCAAGTTGGGCCATGAAGAAAGGGAAATATTTCAACAGGTAGACAGAACAGGGGTCGGAGATGACAAAGATGCATCAGGCAGCAGGGAAAAAACTAATGAATGCAAATAGAGCACTTGGTTTAAATTAATTCGGCAGGGAAATGACCCTTTCTTTTTCTTTTATTTTCTTTCCCTTTCTTTTCTTTTCTTTTTTTTTTTCTTTTTTTTGGACAGGGTCTTATCTGTCACCCAGGCTGGGGTGCAGTGGCAGGAACATAGCGTACTCCGTCCTTGACCTCCTGGGATCAAGCAATCCTCTAGCCTCAGCCTCCTGAGTAGGTGGGACTACAGATGCATACCAACACGCCCAGTGAAGGAAATGAGTTGTTCTTTCCTCTTTTATAGGAATGGGATGGGAAGGAGGAAGGGCTATGGTTGCTCTTCGCATGTTTGTTGTTGTGCTGTTCCGTTCTTCACACACATGTCCATCAGGCTCCCTGTCAACCTTCCATTCCCCCAGGGTAGGCATATTTATGGGTACCATGTGCCCAGTGAGCTGGGCCACCCCCCCACCACGTGGTGCCAGACTTGAATGACCTTGTGCTCTGCAAATATGTTGGTTTATCTGCATTTGTGATGTGTTTTTATTTTGCTTTTCTCCCATTTATCTGCCTAGCAAACTTCCTTTTGTAAAGAATGAATAAAGGAAGCATATCCACAGCTGAGCTCATGGTTAGGGGAAACAGCACACAGGAGGATGCTTTGGTAGTGACCAGCATTCCAGCTAAAGAATGGAGGTTGGGGGATGAAACAAGGGCACACAAAAGCTAAAACTCTTTTTTTCTGAATTTTCTTTGTTTGCCTAGTTGATTTGCTGTCCAAGAATTGGGTGCTTGGACAGCAAATTAGAGACCAATACGATAAGTGAAACAGCCCGCAGCATAATTATCCATGGGGATTGTTGAAAATGCAGATTTCTGGGCCCCATGTCAATTCTGCTGTATTGGAATCACTAGGAATGGGGACCAATAATTTTTATTTTAAAAACTTTTCTTCATTAGAAAAACAACTTTGTTGACTATCATTTATATCCAATGATATGCTCCCATTTTAAGTGCACAGTTCAATGAATTTTGACAAATATTCATGCCCTATTTTAGTCAGTTCCTCTCATCCTCAGCTCCAGTTAACCACTGACTTGCTGTCTGCCAATATATGTTAGTTTTGTCTGCTGTGGAATTTCACATAAAAATTGTACAGTATACACCACTTCGTGTCTTTTTTTTTCAATTTTTTTTATTATTTTAAAAATTACTATGATTATTTTTATTTTAACTGTTTCTGGGGAACAGGTGGTGTTTGGTTCCATAGATAAATTCTTTTGTGGTGATTTCTGAGATTTTGGTGCACCCATTACCTGAGCAGTGTACACTGTACCTAATGTGTAGTCTATTATCTCTTACCCCACTCCCTTCTCCCAAGTCCCCAAAGTCCATTGCATCATTCTTAAGGCTTTGAGTCCTCATAGCTTAGCTCCCACTTATCCATGAAAACGTATGATATTTGGTTTTCCATTCCTGAATTACTTCACTTAGAATAATGATCTCCAACTCCATCCACATAGCTGCCAATGCCATTTTTTCATTCCTTTTAAAATCCACTCATTGATTGATGGGCGTTTGGGCTGGTTCCATATTTTTGCAATTGTGAATTGTGCTGCTATAAACATATGTGTGCAAGTGTCTTTTTTTTTTTTTTCCATATAATTTCTTTTCCTCTGGATGAGTAGCCAGGAGTGGGATTGCTGGATCAATGGTAGATCTACCTTTAGTTCTTTAAGGAATCTCCACACTGTTTTCCATAGTGGTAGTACTAGCTTACATTCCCACCAGCAGTGTAAAAGTGTTTCCTTTTCACCAAATTCATGCCAATCTCTATTATTTTTTTATTTTTTAGTTATGGCCATTCTTGCAGGAGTTAGGTGGTATTGCATTGTGTGGTGTTTTTTGTTTGTTTGTTTGTTTTTTGTTTATTTATTTTTTTGAGGTGAAGTCTTGTTCTGTCACCCAGGCTGGAGTGCAGTGGCTTGATCTCAGCTCACTGCAACCTCCACCTCCTGGGTTCACCTGCCTCAGCCTCTGGAGTTCAAGTGATTCTCCTGCCACATCCTGCCAAGTAGCTGTGACTACAGGAGTGTGCTACCATGCCTGGCAATTTTTGTGTTTTTAGTAGAGATGGGGATTTCACCATGTGGGTCTGGAACTCCTGACCTCAGATGATCCACCTGCCTAGGACTCCCAAAGTGCTGGGATTACAGGTGTGAGTCACGATGCCTGGCCAGCATTGTGGTTTTGATTTGCATTTCCCTTATCATTAGTGATGTTGAGCATTTTTTTCATATGTTTGTAGGCCATTTGTATATATTCTTTTGAGAATTGTTATTCATGTCCTTAGCCCACTTTTTGATGGGATTATTTGTTTTTCTTGCTGATTTGTTTGAGTTCCATATAGATTCTGGATATTAGACCTGTATTGGATGCATAGTTGTGAAAATTTCCTCCCACTCTGTGGGTTGTCTGTTTATGCTGCTGATTATTTCTTCTTCTTCTTCTTTTCTTTTTTCTTTTTTCTTTTTTTGAGATGGAGTCTCGCTCTCTTGTTCAGGCTGGAATGCAGTGGCGTGATCTTGGCTCAGGGTAAGCTCCGCCTCCCAGGTTCATGCCATTCTCCTGCCTCAGCCTCCCAAGTAGCTGGGACTACAGGCGCCTGCCACCATGCCCGGCTAATTTTTTTGTATTTTCAGCAGACACGGGGTTTCACCGTGTTAGCCAGGATGGTCTCGATCTCCTGACCTCATTATCTGTCCGCCTTGGCCTCCCAAAGTGCTGGGATTACAGGCATGAGTCACCGTGCCCAGCCTGATTATTTATTTTACTGTGCAGAAGCTTTCTAGTTTAGTTAAGTCCTTCTGTTTATCTTTGTTGCATTTGCTTTTCTTGGTCATGAGGTTCTTGGTCATGAACTCTTTGCCTAAGCCAATGTCTAGAAGAGTTTTTCCGATGTTATCTTTTAGAATTTTTATGACTTCAGGTCTTAGATTTAAGTATTTGATTCATCTTGAATTGATTTTTGTATAAGGTGAAAGATGAGGATGCAGATTTATTCTTCTACATGGGGCTAGTCAATTATCCCAGCACCATTTGTTGAATAGGGTGTCCTTTCCCTACTTTATGTTCTTGTTTGCTTTGTCAAAGATCAGTTGGTTGTAAGTATTTGGCTTTATTTCTGGGATTGCTCTTCTGTTCCATTGGTCTATGTGCCTATTTTTATACCAGTACCATGCTGTTTTGGTGACAATAGCCTGGTAGTATAGTCTGAAGTCAGGTAATGTGATGCCTCCAGATTTGTTCTTTTTCTTTAGTCTTGGTTTGGCTATGTGGGCTCTTTTGTTCCATATGAATTTAAGGTTTTTTTTTTTTTTTTTTTTTTTTTTTTTTGTCTAGTTCTGCGAAGAATGATAATGGTATTTTGATGAGAATTGCATTGAATTTATAGATTGCTTTTGGCAGTATGGTCATTTTCACAATATCGATTCTATTCATCCATGAGCATGGGGTGTGTTTGCATTTGTTTGTGTCATCTATGATTTCTTTCAGCAATGTTTTGTGGTTCTCCTTGTGGAGATCTTTCACCTCTTTGGTTAGGTGTATTCCTAAGTATTTTATTTTATTTTATTTTTTGCAGTTATTGTAAAAGGGGTTAAGTTATTGCTTTGTTTCTCAGCTTGCTTGCTGTTGGTGTATAGCAGTGCTACTGATTTGTGTACATTGATTTTGTATCCTGAAACTTTTCTTAATTCATTTATCAGATCCTGGAGCTTTTTGGGTGAGTGTTTAGGGTGTTCTAGGTATACAATCATATCATCAGCAAACAGCAATGGTTTGACTTCATCATTACCAATTTGGATGTGCTTTATTTCTTTCTCTTATCTGATTGCTCTGGCTAGGACTTCCAGCACTATGTTGAATCGAAGTGGTGAAAGTGGGCATCCTTACGTTGTTCCAGTTCTCAGGGGGAATGCTTTCAGCTTTTCTCCCTTCAATATAATGTTGGCTGTGAGTTTGTCATAGGCGACTTTTATTACCTGAACGTATTCTTTTCTCTATGTAGATTTTGCTGAGGTTTTTAATCATAAAGGGATGCTGGATTTTGTCAAATGCTTTTTCTGTGTCTATTGAGATGATCATGTGATTTTTAAAAAAATTCTGTTTACGTGGTGTATCACATTTATTGACTTGTGGATGTTAAACCATCCCTGTATCCCTGGTATGAAACCCACGTGATCATGGTGGATTATCTTTTTGATATGCTGTTGGATTTGGTTGGCTAGTATTTTGTTGAGGATTTTTGTATTTATGTTAATCAGGGACATTGGTCTGTAGTTTTCTTTTTTTGTTATGTTCTTTCCTAGTTTTGATATTAGGCTTCATGGAATGATTTAAGCAAGATTCCCTCTCTCTCTATCTTTTGGAATAATTTCAGTAGAATTGTTGAGAATTCTTCTTTGAATGTCTGATAGAATTCAGTTGTGAATCCATCTGGTCCTGGACTTTTTTTTTGGTTTGGCAATTTTTAAATTACGATTTCAATCTCACTGCTTGTTATTGGTCTGTTCAGAGTTTCTATTTCTTCCTGGTTTAATTTAGGAAGGTTGTATATTTCCAGGAATTTTTCTCTCTCTTCTAGGTTTTCTAGTTTAGCTTGCAAAGGTGTTCATAGTAGCATTGAATGATTCTTTGTATTTCTGTTTTATAGGTTGTGGTATCTCCTGTTTCATTTCTAATTGAGCTTATTAGGATCTTGTCCTTCTTTTCTTGGTTAACCTCACTAATGATCTATCAATTTTGTTTATCTTTTCAAAGAGCCAGCTTTTGGTTTTCCTTATCTTTTTTATTTTTTTGTTTCAATTTCATTTAATTCTCCTCAGATCTTTGTTATTTCTTTTCTTCTGCTAGGGTTTGGTTTGGTTTGTTCTTGTTGCTGTAGTTCCTTGAGGTGTGACCTTAGACTGTGTGTCTGTGCTCTTTCAGACTTTTTTAAATGTAGGACTGTAATGCTGTGAAGTTTCCTCTTTTTAAAAATTTTTTTATTTTTATTGTTTGGAGATGGACTTTCACTCTTGTTGCCCAGGCTGGAGTGTAATGGCAAGAGCTCAGCTCACTGCAACCTCCATCTCTAGGGTTCAAGCAATTCTTCTGCCTTGGCCTCCCAAGTAGCTGGGATTACAGGCATGCACCACCACGCCCAGCTAATTTTGTATTTTTAGTAGAGACGGGGTTTCCCCATGTTGGTCAAGCTGGTCTCAAACTCCCAACCTAAGGTGATCTGCCTGCCTTGGTCGAAGTTTCCTCTTAGCACTGTTTTTGCTGTATCCCAGAGGTTTTGATAGGTTGTGTCACTATTATCATTCAGTTCAAAGAATTTTTTAATTTCCATCTTGATTTCATCATTGACTCAAAGGTCGTTCAGGAACCAATTATTTAATTTCCAAGCATTTGCATGGTTTTGAGAGTTCCTTTGGAGTTCATTTTCAATTTTATTTCACTGTGGTCTGAGAGAGTACTTCATATAATTTTGATTTTCTTAAATTTATTGTGACTTGTTTTGTGGCCTATCATATGATCTGTCTTGGAGAATGTTCCATTTGCTGATGAATGTTTTTAGGGTATAGTTTAAGTCCATTGTTTCTTTGTTGGCTTTCTGTCTTGATGACCTGTCTAGAGCTGTCAGTGGAGTATTGAAGTCCCCCACTATCATTGTGTTGCCTTCTATCTCATTTCTTTGGGCCAGTAGTAATTGTTTTATAAATTTTGAAGCTCCAGTGTTAGGTGCATGTATATTTAGGATTGTAATATTTTCCTGTTGGACTAGTCCTTTTATCATCATATAATGTCCCTCACTGTCTTTTTTAACTGTTGTTACATTAAAATCTGTTTTGTCTGATATAAAATAGCTACTCCTGCTCACTTGTGGTGTCCATTTGCATGGAATATCTTTTTCCATCCTTTTACCTTAAGTTTATCTGAGTCCTTATGTGTTAGGTGAGTCTCTTGAAGACAGCAGAAACTTGGTTGGTGAATTATCATCCATTCTGCCATTCTGTATCTTTTAAGAGGAGCATTTGAGCCATTTACCTTCAATGTTAGTGTTGAGATTTGAGGTACTATTCTGTTCATTGTGCTAGCTGTTGCCTGAATACCTTGTTTTTTCATTGTTTTCTTGTTTTATGGGCCCCATGAGATTTATGCTTTAAGGAGGTTCTATTTTTGTGTATTTCAAGGTTTTGTTTAAAGATTTATAACTACTTTTAGCAGTTCTTGTAGTGCTGGCTTGGTGGTAGTGAATTCTGTCAGTATTTGTTTGTCTAAAAAGACTTTATCTTTCCTTCATTTATGATGCTTAATTTCACTGGATACAAAATTCTTGATGGATAATTATTTTGTTTAAGGAGGCTAAAGATAGGATCTCCATCCCTCCTAGCTTGTAGAGTTTCTGCTGGGAAGTCTGCTATTAATTTGACAGGCTTTCCTTTATTGGTTACCTGATACTTTTGCCTCACATCTCTTAAGATCCCTTTTTTCTTTTTGACTTTAGAAACCTCATGACTATGTGCCTAGGTGATGATCTTTTGGTGATGAACTTCCCAGGTGTTCTTCGAGCTTCTTGTATTTAATGTCTAGATCTCTAGCAAGGCTGAGGAAGTTTCCTCCAATTATTCCCTTAAATAAGTTTTCCAACCTTTCAGATTTCTCTTCTTCCTCAGGAATACCAATTATTCTTATGTTTGGTCATTTAACATAATACCAAACTTCTTGGAGGCTTTGTTCATTTTTAAAATTCTTTTTTCTTTGTCTTTGTCAAATTGGATTAATTCAAAAGCCTTGTCTTTGGGCTCTGAAGTTCTTTCTTCTACTTGTTTGATTCTATTGTTGAAACTTACCAGTGTGTTTTGCATTTCTCTAAGTGTGTCATTCATTTCCAGAAGTTGTGATTGCTTTTTAATTATGAGATCTATTTCTTTGGAGATTTTTTCATCCATATCCTGTATTATTTTTTAAGTTTCTTTAAGCTGATTTTCACCTTTCTCTGATACCTCCTTGAGTAGCTTAATACTTGACCTTCTGAATTCTTTTTCTGACAATTGAGAGATTTTTTTCTTGGTTTGGATCCATTGCTGATGAGCTAGTGTGACCTTTTGAGGGTGTTGTAGAACCTTGTTTAGTTATACTACCAGAATTGTTTTTCTGGTTCTTTCTCATTTGGGTAGACTACGTCAGAGGAAAGATTTGGGGTTCAAGGGCCGCTGTTCAGATTCTTTTGTCCCACGGGTGATCCGTTGTTGTGGTGCTCTCCCCCTTCCTCTAGAGATGCGGCTTCCTGAAAGCTGGACTGCATGATTGTCATTGCTTTTCTCGGTCTAGCCACCCAGTGGGGCTACCAGGCTCTGGGCTGTTACTGGGAGTGTCCACAAAGAGTCCTGTGATGCGATTCATCTTCAGGTCTCTCAGCTGTGGATACCAGCACCTGCTCAGGTGGAGGTAGCAGGGGAGTGAAGTGGACTCTGTCAGAGTCCTTGGTTGTAGTTGTGTTTAGTGCACTGGTTTTCTTGAATGCTGGTTATACTAGCAATGATGTTGTTACATGGACAGACTTAGGGCCTCTGGGGAGCCAAGATGTTACAGGCAGTCGAATTAGCTGTTGTTTTCTCCTTTTTTGGAGCAGTGTTGTTCTGCTATGAGTTGCTGTAATGGCTTGAGTTGGTTGGCCTCCAGCAAGGAGGTGGTGCTTTCAAGAGAGCATTAGCTGTGGTAGTATAGGGGTGGATACAAGCTTGCCCTAAGGTCACCTGGATAAATATTGGGTTTCTCTGGTGGTGGGCAGGGCCATAGAGCTCCCATGAGTTCAAGTCTTTTGTCTTCAGCTACCAGGGCTGGTAAAGAAACACCATCAGGTTGGGGCAGTGTTAGGCATGTCTGAGCTCAGACTCTCCTAGGGCAGGGCTTGCTGCGGCCACTGAGGGGGATGGGGGGTCGTTCTCAGGTCAGTGGAGTTATGCTACAAGAGGGATTATGGCTGCCTCTGCTGCTTCACACAGGTCCCAGGGAAGTGGGGGAAAGCCAGCAGACTCCCAAAGTGCTAAGATTGCAGGTGTGAACCACCATGCCTGGCCGTGTTTTTCTTTTTTGCTCAGCATAATACTTTTGAGGTTCATCCATTCTGTTATAGCTATCATCCATTTGTTCCTTTTATTTTAGAGTTGTATTCACAGTAGATGTACCATAATTCATGTCATCACCTGTTTATGGACATTTTGGTTGTTTCTGGATTCTGGTTATTTTGAATAAAGCTGCTACGATTATTAATGGACAAGTTTTTGTGTGGACATACATTTTAATATGTTTCATTTGTTTTATTAAGAGTAAAAATATAGAATTGAAATTCCTAGATCATATAAAAGTATGTGTTTAATGGAATAAGAAACTGCTACATGGTTTTCCGAAGTGATGGTACTTATTCTTCTTTTCTCAAGCAACGTATGAGAGATTCAGATGTTTCACATCCTTGCAAACACTTGGTGTTTTCATCCCATTTTTATTTAATCCATTTGAGTGGTGAGTAGTTGTATCTCAGCATGGTTTTAGTAAGTGTTTTCCTCCTGACTAATGCTGTTGAGCATCTTCTCATGGGTTTATTGGCCATTTGTGTATCTTCTTTGCCTACAGTTTCTACTGAATTGTTTGTCTTCTTGTTTTTGAGTTGTAAGACTTCTTTATATATTCTGGAAAGCAGTCTTTGTCAGATGTATGTATTGCAAATATTTTCTCCTAGTCAGTGGCTTGCCTTTTCATTTTCTTAATATTATCTGTTGAAAAGCAAAGGTTTTTATTTTGATGGAAAACTTACCAATTTTTCTTCTATGATTCATGTTCTTTGTGTCCTGTCAAAAATCCTTTGCCTATCCCAAGGTCATAAACATGTCCTCCTATATTCCTTCTGGAGATTTTATAGTTTTTGCCTTACGTTTAGGCCTATGATCTATTTTGCATTGATTTGTGTGTTCAGTATGACGAGTTAAGATTCATTTCTTCCTTAAATGTTTGACAGAGTGAAGCCATGTCTGCCTGGAGGTTTCTTTGTGGGAAGATTCTAAACTACACATTGAGGTTCTTTAATAGATATAGGGCTATTCAGGCATTCTATTTCTTTGGCGATCCATTTTAGTGTTTGTGTCTCCGTAGGCAGAATGACCTCCCAAGGATGCCCATGTCTTAATCCCCCGAGCCTATAAATGTGTTATCGTACACGACAAAATGACTTTAAAGATGTGCTTGAAGTAAAGATCCAGAGATGGGAAGTTACTCCCGGATTATGTGGGTGGACCCAATGTAATTACAAGCCTTTGTGAGAGGGAGACAGGGGTGTCAGAGTCAGAAAGGAGATACGACCAGAGAAGCCAGAGGTCGGAGTGATGCGGTTGCTGCTGGGAGCCAGAAGCCAAGGATGTTGGCAGCCTGAGGACGCTGGGAGAGGCAGGACCAAGATTCTCCCTTAGAGCCTGAAGAAGGAACCCAGTGCTGCCAATACCTCGATTTCAGCCAGAACAAACCCAGTTTAGGACTTCCGGCTTCTGGAACTGTAAGACACTAAATCTGTGTGGTTTGGAGTCTCTATGTTTGAGGTCATTTATTACAGCTGCAATTAGAAATCAGCACAGTGTCTTCCAAGAAAGGTATCCATTTCGTCTGCATTTTCAAACTTGTTGGCATGAAGTTGTTTCTAATACTTTCCTACAACATTTTAATGTTTGTAGGCCATGCCATGGTGTCCCCTATTTCATTCTTGAGATTGGTAATTTGTGTATTTTTAGAAAATCAGTCAGGCTAGAAATTTATCCATTTTTATGATATTTTTCAAAGAACCAGTTTTTGGTGTTATTTTTATCTATTGTGTGTCCGTTTTGTTTCATTGATTTCTACTCTTACCTTTACTGTTTCCCTTTTTCTACCTACTTTTGTTTCCATTTGCTCTTCTTTTGCTAACTTCTTAAGGTGGAAACTTAGATTATTGATTTTAGATTTTTTTTCTTTTTTCACTTCACTCAAAGCTGTGAACATCCTACCAACCATTGCTTTACCTGCAGCTCACAAATTTTATTTTCACTTTCATTCAGTGCAAAATATTTTGTAGCATCCCTTGTTATTTAAAAGTGTGTTGTTTACTTCCAAGTATTTCTATGATTGATTTCTAACTTAATTCCTTTGTGGTCAGAGAACATACTCCATATTATTTCAATCTTTTCAAATTGATTGAAACATTTATGTGTTCCAATTTATGTTCTATTGTGATGATTTTTTCACGTGAAATTATCTGATAGTCACTCCAGTTTTCTCACTACATGTTGGTAGGTAGAATAGTGACTCTCCCAAAATGTCCACGTCTTAATCCCGGGAACCTGTGAGCATGTTACCTTCGATGGCAAAAGGGACATTGCAGACACCATTAAAATGAAGGACCTTGAGATGGCAAGATAATCTCTGACTGTGCAGGGGGAGCCAAGCTAATGGCATAATTCCTTAAAGGCAGGTGACCTTTTTTGGCTGTGGTTGTTAAGAAGATGTGAGCCAGCCCAACGATGGTCAGAGCAGTGTGATATGAGAAGGACCCATTGTTGCCTGCTTTGAAGATAGAGGAAGGGGCTGTGAGTCAAGGAATGTGGGTGGCCTCTAGAAACTGGAAGAGACAAGGTCACTAACTTCCAGAAAGGAATGCAGCCCTGCCAATGCCTTGATTTTAGCCTAATGAGACCCACACTGGATTTCTAGCCTACAGAACCGTAAGACTGAACATTTGTATTGGTTAAGTCACACACTTGCATTGTAATAATTTGTTATGGCAGCCATAGAAAACTAACACAGCACATGACATCTTTCTCCATCCTTTCCTTTTAACCTATTTGCATCCTGAAATTTAAAGTGCTTTTGTCACAGATAACATTTAGTTGGATTGGCTTTTAAAAATCCAGCTGGGGCCAGGTGTGGGGCTCACGCCTGTAATCCCAGCACTTTGGGAGGCCAAGGCAAGCGAATCCCTTGAGGTCAGGAGTTGAGACCAGCCTGGCCCACATGGTGAAACCCCATCTCTTCTAAAAATACAAAAATTAGCCAGGCATGGTGGCAGGTACCTGTAATCCCAGCTACCGGGGAGGCTGAGGCAGGAGAATCACTTAAACTGGAGGTTGCAGTGAGCCAAGATCCTGCCACTGCACTCCAGCCTGGGGGACAGAGCGAGACTCCGTCTCAAAAAAAAAAAAAAGAAAGAGAAAGAAAAATTTTTCCCCTGTGGACTTGGAAGTCTCACTTTTTACATGACCGTGTAAGATATTTGGTTGAATTGTGTGTGCGTGTGTTTGTATATATGTCTACATTACATGTACACATAGATTATATATAATATATAATGTACTTTTTTCCACGTGTATGTATAATCAACAATAAAATGTTTTAAAATTGAGATTATAAAATGAGGCCATCTCTAGATTTCCTTTTTTAGCTCTGACATGTACATTTTAAGATCACAATTCCAGGATAACTTGATGGAAGCAGAAGGAACATTGATAGAGGCTTTAATGTCCAAGGACTGCCTGCAAGAACAGCAAGGCATTTGATTTTTCTGACCCTGGGTACTAACTCAGTGCCTCCCTCTCCCTCAACCACCTGACAAGAGTGGAAGGCACGGCCTTCTTGCCAATGAGCCGCATTACCCCAGGGGAACTTTCTCTCACTTCAGCACATAAGTCCGGGTTTCCCACCAGGATCTGGCTGGACAGCTCTCTAGATGGGCAGGGGGATGGGGAAAGGACATCTTCTCCTGCCCAGATGTTCTGATGAATCCTGTGTGACTAGAGAGGGTGTTCAGGGGTCATTTCATCCAGCCCTCTGCCTCTGGGCAGAACAGAAGCTAACCCTGCTGTAACCACACGTGCACACCGGAGTGGCTAGTGCTTCTGGCTCACACACACTTATGTGTTCTGTGGCTGGACTTCAGATAAACCAGGCCATCATCCTTCAGGGAAATAAAGCAAATACAGCCTTTCCTTGTAACCTTTTGGACCTGTTTCCATAGGCGTTTGCCTTATTAGTATATTGAAGTAGTGATGATAATCCGAGCCAGCCAGCATTTGTATTTCACTTTATGGTTTTCAATTTCTCTGGGTCTTGGTTTCCTCAACCACGGAGTGGGGGCAATAACTGAATCCACATCATAGGTTACTGTGAGGATAAACAATGCATGTCAGTGCATACTCATTTTATTTGATTCTAAGTGAGTGATACACAAGATGTGCACAGTTATTATTCCTGTTTCTCAGATACGGCCAATGATGCCCAGATAGAGCGGGCGAGTTGCTTGAAGTGACACAGCTGATGGAGGCACAGCTGGGGCTGAAACCCACATCTCCTACTCCGAGCCCCTGCCCCTGTTTCTCTGCACCACACATTAGGACCTCTGACGTGAAGACAGCACTTGGGCAGGGAGTTAGCAATGATCCTGAAAATGGACTTGATGATATGATGCCAAGTATGCAAAGGGGACAGAGGTGCACAGAAATAAAGTGACTTGCCCAAATCTAGTACATGCCAGAGCCAGAAACCCCACTCAGACCAGGTTGCCCTGAGTTTTCTCAGTCAGGGTTTCTCTTAAATGCAGCCTGAGGTACAACTTTCTTTGCATCTCGCATAGCAACAGTTAATTGAGGGGATGCAGTGTACAGCCTAGAGATGGGAAGGCGTCTCTGGGTCCCTGTTCTAGTCGCATTCTGAGCTAGGAAACCCTACTCTCCCCTGATGTCTGCCTGATGGGTGGAGCCAGTTCTGCCAGGCACTAAGCATCTGGAACGCTCAGGCCCTCACCCCTTCTCCCAGGACACCATTTCCTTGGAGCTTCTCTGGATTTAAAAGTGGAATACGGTCGTGGAAAAGAATATGGATTCTGGAAAAGGCAGGCATGGGTTTGAACTCTCCTTCTGCCCCTTCCCAGCATTGGGGTCTTGGGGAAGTTATTTAACTTCTCTGAGCCTCAGTTTCCTCCCCTGTACTATGGGTATAATGGAGTTGTGGGAGCACCATGTCTTGCATAGAGTAAATGCTTAACAGATTTTGCATTTAGTAGGAGCAGTGAGAGCTTTCCTGGAGCCAGGAGACTGAGTTTGTCCCTCTGGTCAAGGTACCTGGGGTGAGTTTTTCTCCCTCTGAGCTTCCCTATCCTCATCTGTGAACTGGGTCTGTGTTGGTATCCCCGAGCTTACATCTGTACCTTCTATATGCACAGGAAAGTGCTAGACAAATTGTTTGGGGAGTGAGCCCAGGTCTAAGCAGAACTTTTGGGACCAGCTGAACGTGGGAACATCCCTCCCCTATTGCACCCCCACCCCCGGCCCCAGTAAATGACCGGCCTTGATTTGGAGGTTAGAGGCCTCCATGACAGACATGTTAAACAATCCAGCAAGCCCTGCTGTGAGAAGGGCATAGAAAGAATTTTCCTCTTTTTTTTTTTTTTCTGTAGATACAGTCTTGCTCTGTCACCCAGGCTGGAGCGCAGTGGCATGATCACAGCTCACTGCAACCTTGACCTCCTGGGCTCAAGTGATTCTCCCACCTCAGCCTTCCAAGTAGGTGGGACCACAGACGTGTGCCAACATGCCCAGATAATTATTTTATTTTTTACAGAGACAGGGTCTTCCTGTGTTGCCCAGGCTGGTCTCGAACTTCTGGACTCAAGTGACCCTCCTGCCTTGGACTCCCAACGTGCTGGGATTATAGGCATGAGCCACTGAGCCTGGCCTCCTCTTTCTTTAACGCTGGCTTTGAGAAGGGCATGATGGTAGTGAGTTAAGTATTCTTGAGAAAGCTCCAAGCTGGAGCTACACATCAGAGAATCCTGGTTACTAACCTGTCCTCACTGCCCCCATCCCTGTGGGCTGGGACCATACTCTTTCCCTGGGCCTTGAAAGTCCCACAGCGGAACCAGGTGGAAATGGAATCACATGATTTGGGAGGAAGAAGGACTCACCCACTGTAAGACACCCTTCCACCCCATCAGGCACCCACTACCTCATTCCTGATTAGCAGGCTCTGCCCAAATTTTCCCAGGACAACAGATTTCTGCATCACGAGATGATTATTCAATTTTAGGATGACAAGATGGCTAGAAAGATTTTCCTTAGATTGAGTTGGGATCGACCTTCCTTTGTCTTTCATCCACTGGTCTGAGTCTAGCCCTCTGGAGTCTCATTATACAAGTTAATCCTTAATACCCCTTCTAGTTCTGCCTAGAGGAGGAGACAAGAAGGAGGGAAGCAAGGAGGAAGCCACGTTCCAAGCCACCTAAGCTTTCTTACATCACTCTGTCTACACACAAGCTGCAGGTTGTCACCTTTGACAAATTGCTTTAAAATCTTCTCTTCTTCTAATTGCTGCCAACTCTTCCTCACCCCCACCCACAGAAACTTCTCTAAGAATGACCCAGAAAGTGGGGAGAGTCATAGAACCCCACCCCTGGGGACTTTTGCAGTTTAAATAGCAACATTGAGTAGTTTTCAAGTTTTTTATTTTTTATAATTCTTCAGAAGAATTCCTTTATTAAATAAACACTTACATGAAACTCAAGATGGATGCATAGGTGGGTGGGCAGATGGACGGACGCATGGGTGGATGGTTGGATGAATGGGTGGGTGGATGGTTGGATGAATGGGTGGGTGAATGGATGGGTGGGAGGGAGGGAGGTAAAACAATAGGAATAGTGTAGTTAGGTAGACATACCCTAGAGCCAGATTTCAAAGGCTTGAATCCTTGCCTTGTCATTTACTAGCTGTGTGACATTGAGTAGTCACTTAGACATTCAGCACTTCAGTTTCTCATCTGATGATGGGCATAGAAGTTGAAACCCATCTCATAGGAATATTGTGACTACTGCACAAGTGAATGTATGTGAAGCATTTATGATGGCACCTGGGGCAGTGGGTACCCTGTAAGTGTTTCCTATTATTATTATTATTGTTTGAGACAGAGTCTCACTCTGTCGCCAGGCTTGAGTGCGCGATCTTGGCTCACTGCAACCTCAGCCTCCCAGGTTCAGGCAATTCTCCTGCCTCAGCCTCCGGAGTAGTTGGGATTACAGGGCATGCGCCACCACGCCTAGCTAATTTTTGTATTTTTAGTAGAGACAGGGTTTCACCATGTTGGCCAGGCTGGTCTCGATCTCCTGACCTTATGATCCACCACCCTCGGCCTCCCAAAGTGCTGGGATTACAGTCGTGAGCCACCGCTCCTCGCCTCCTATTATTATTACTGCTAACTGAAGCTGGGGAGAATCTCCCCTGTCCTGACCAGTGCAAGTCCTGAGACATCGGAGCTCCTGGGAAGCATTGCTTTTAGACCACTTAACTAGTTCCTTTTCTCATTTAATGGAGCAGATAATGAGGCCCAGAGAGAAGATATCACTTGCCTAGACTCACACAAAGCCAGATTTTGAACACAGGTCTCCTGACTCTTGGGCTTGGTGATTCTCGGAGATCTTTCCGCATGTGATGAACTGTGGGCTGAAAATCAAGGCAGTACATGAGGAATTTGAGAAGGTCCAGCAACCTGTGGCTCTGACCTGGTCTGAGCTGCTCTGTCTGCTCCTGGACCCCTCCAGGAGGGGTCCCAGAGGCCTTCTGCTAATGAAGATTCAACTCGAGCCCTCTTTCAGAGCGGGCATGGAGGTGGATGAAGGCAGTGAGCTATGAAGCTGAGTTCACACTTGAACCATCTCTTAAGAGCATAGGCTACAAGGTGTTACCTGCAGTACATGCAAAGTGCGGTGATTAATTCACAGATAAGCCTTGTCAGCTTCCCCTCATGCCCTCCCTCTCACTCTTGTTCTGACATATTAGGGCAAGTGTCTCTCTCCTCTCCAGAAAGACAGGCGATCACAGGCAGTGGTGCCCCTCTGACATTTTTGTGGAATCTGCAAGGAGATGGAGGAGAGAGGCCTTTAGTTTGTCAAAACCCGAAGAACTGTTTATCTTCTATCAGGTGACAACCCCTCATTCCTTGACTTAATACATTGATTAACATCTACTATGTGGCCGTGTTAGGCAGGGCCACCTTCTGAGTCTGCGAAGTCAATTCCCCAGTGTCCTGCACTCGAAAGTGTCCTGCATCTGGTTTAACACTCTGCTGTCACGTTAATAATGATATCTTTACACTTCCGTTTTCTCAGCGAAGTCCTGTAGGACAAGGGAGCATGCAGAGGAGCAGAGGGGCCACATGTGATGTGTGTGGCCGCCGTTCCCTCTGCCCCATTCGCGTAATCCTCTCCATGCCCCTGGGGAGCCGTGCTGAGGGGTGTGCGGGAAACTCTGTGGCGAGTGGAGGTCAGTGACCGAGTGAGCGGGGCTCTGACAAACTGGAGAAGCCTCACTTTCCCCTGAAACCAGAACGTGCTTGTACACAGAAAGAAGGCAATGACATTTGAGGAGACACAAATGGCGGAGAAGCCCTGTCGTATCCTCTCTTACTGGAGTTACTTCCCTGTGCTGACCGACCCCTGTGTTGAGATGACATGAAAGGAAAGGGAAGGATACTATGGACACAGTGCCCTGAGGGTGCCCAATCACGTCTCAGAAGCTAAGCAGGGCCAGGCCTCCTTAGTACTTGTATGGAACAAGGAAAGGAGAAGACAGAGCAGCCTATAGCTCCTGTCCTTTCAGTCCTTCCTTAGTGTCCATGATCCCAAGGTAGAGAGCGTTGCTGGAGTGTGTGGGTCTCAGGAAGTGAAACAGAAACAGTTGAGCTAGTTTTGTGCAGCATCTCTACTGTTCTGATAAGAATGAAACACATGCACATGTCTGAGCTATGGAATGTGAATTGTGTAACTGTGTGGATTCTACATATGAGGTCAATGCTAATATTTTCATTTGTAACTTGCATCCTACAATACAAAAACAAATTGTAAAAATTAACAATAATTTAAATTTATTTATTTATTTATTTTTGAGACAGAGTCTCGCTCTGTCACCCAGGCTGGAGCGCAATGGAACAATCTTGTCCAGCTGCAACCTCTGCCTCCCAGGTTCAAGCCACAGTCTCCCGAGTAGCTGGGATTACAGGCACCTGCCACCACGCCCAGCTAATTTGTTGTATTTTTACCACGCCCAGCTAATTTTTTGTATTTTTAGTAAAGATGGGGTTTCACTATGCTGTCCAGGTTGGTCTTGAACTCCTGACCTCGTGATCCACTCACCTCAGGCTCCCAAAGTGCTGGGATTACATGTGTGAGCCATCGCAATTGACCTCACGCCTGTAATCCCAGCACTTTGGGAGGCCAAGGCGGGTGGATCACCTGAGGTCAGGAGTTCGAGACCAACCTGGCCAACATGGAGAGGTGGTCTCCATCTCCTGACCTCGTGATCCGCCCGCCTTGGCCTCCCAAAGTGCTGGGATTACAGGCGTGGGCCACTATGCCCGGCCTTTTTCCTGCTCTTTGAACAGAAGTGCTGCATTTTCATTTTGCGCTGGGCCTCATATGTTATGTAGCTGGTCCTGGTGTTAGGTACCCAGGACACATGACAAACGAAACAGATTCGTTCCCCGCAGAGCTTATTAGTCTAGTGAGAGAAACATACTCAGTTGAATTGTCCCAGAAATACATCATTCTAATAAGACAAGTCTATGAAAAAAGCTTAGAGCATTCCTAATCTTGCCTCTGATCAGGGCAGACTTCTTGGAGGAAGTGAAATTTGAACTGAGATGTGAAGAATGAGCAGGCATTAGTGAGGTAAAGAAGAGAGAAGGAGTGTTGCAAACACAGGGCAGTCTGTGCAAAGGCCCTGAGACACAAGGAGCCTTTGGCTCAAAGACAGCCGTCTGGTTGGGGCATGGATCTGTCTTATAGATCACATTAAGGAACAAATAATTACATTAAAAGTTATGGGATGCCATTAAGGATTTGAATAAGAGAGTCTTACAATCACATCTGTGTTTTCTAAGGGCCTGACACTGATTGGTATGTGAAGTACAGCCTGAAGGGAATAAGACTTGTTAGAAAGGAGGCTATTGGCTGGGTGTGGTGGCTCATGCCTATAATCCCAGCACTTTGGGAGGCTAAGGTGGGAGGATTACTTGAGGCCAGGAGTTCGAGATCAGCCTGGCCAACATGGTGAAACCCTGTCTCTACTAAAAATACAAAAATTAGTGGGTTGTGGTGGTGAGCACCTATAATCCCAGCTGCTTGGGAGGCTGAGGCAGGATAATTGCTTGAACCTGGGAGGCGGAGGTTGCAGTGAGCCCAGATTGCGCCACTGCGCTCCAGCCTGGGTGACAGAGGCTTCCTTTCCAAAAAAAAAAAAAAAAGGAAAGAAGGAAGGAAGGAAGGAAGGAAGGAAGGAAGGAAGGAAGGAAGGAAGGAAGGAAGGAGGCTATTGCGGTAATGCAGGTGAGAGCCCATGGTGGCTTAGGCAGTGGTGGAGATGGAGGAATTGATTGGGTTCAATAAATAGGAGGAAATGCGATGGATTGGGTGGGAGTAGGGAAACAGAGGAGAAGGGGTATCAGGAATGCTGCCTAGGTTTCTGGTCTGTGCCACTGTGTGGATGGTGAGGTCATCTACTAGAGAATG
This sequence comes from Macaca mulatta, assembly GCF_049350105.2. Lineage (NCBI taxonomy): Eukaryota > Metazoa > Chordata > Mammalia > Primates > Cercopithecidae > Macaca > Macaca mulatta. The sequence continues at coordinate 826,888 of NC_133416.1, read as the reverse complement.
TGTCCGTGGTAGAGGCCAAGGTCTGAAAGTGGAAGGGGAAGAGTGAGAGAGAAGATTGTAAGCTTACCTTTATGTTCAGTTGAGGTCCTTTTGCAACATACAAGCAGCAGTATGAAGAATTCCATTGATATATTTGTCTGGAGCCCAGAAGTGAGGTTTAAATAAGAAGAAATAAACTCGCTCGTAAAAATTGTAGACACACAAAAGGCTTGAACAGGAACTTCACAAAATAGATTATCCAAATGACCAATAAGCACATAAGTACTCAACATCATTAGCCATTAGAAAAATGCAAATTAAAACCACAATGAGATACCATTTCACACTAGAATAACTAAAATTTTAAAAGACTGACAATGCTAAATGTTCCCAGGATGCAGAACAACCAAAATCCTCGTATATTATGGGGGACATGGAAAATTGTACAACTGTTTTGGAAAACAGGTCGTTTCTTCAGAAGTTCAATATATACACACCATACAACTCAGCCATTGCATTCCTATTTACCCCATGGAAATAAAATCATTTGTCTACTGAAATATTTGCAAAATAATGTTCATTGCAGCTCTAGAGATTCTAACCCTCAACGGAAACAACCCAATGTGCATGGATTGTGACTAGATGACAAATGGTGGCCCATCTATACAATGGAATATTGCTCTTCAACAGAAACAACTACCGGTCCATGGAACAACATGCTGAGTGAAAAAAGTCAGATATAAAAGATAACATATGTATGATGCAATTTATATGACACTCTAGAATAGGCAAAACTAATCCTTAGTGACGAAATCAGATCTGAGTTTGCCTGGGGCAGAGAGCGGGGTGGCTGACGGCAAGGAGGTGTGGGGAGGGTTGTGAATTCTGGGGAGTGATGGAGCTGCTCCGCATCTCAATTTTGATGTGGTTACACAACTGTATGCATTTGTCAAAACTCACAGAACTACACTCTAAAACGTATAAATTTTACTGCATGTATATTTTACCTTAATTAAAAATTTTAAAAAATGGAAGATATGGATTTAGGTAAGATTCACTAAGTAATGAGAATAGAGTTGGGTTACAAGAGAACTGCTGCCTCCATCTTGCATGGGAGAAAAATGAAGCTCAGAGAACTGAAGTGGCTTCCCCAGGATCACATAGCTACTATGTAGCATAGCCGGGGCTCAAAACCAGAGCCTTCTGATCAGAAGGCCCATATTCTTTGCCTCCCATCGACCAAGCCCAGGCCAATGGCTGAGCATGATGGCCAAGCAGGGAGGAGGGCCAGCTCCTCTTCAAGGAGGAAAACAGTGTGCCGTTCTTTATGTATGTAAATGACGTTCTGTTCCTCACCCATCACCAATCACACAGGTACTTAGGTTGCAAGGTGTGGGGACTGCCATGGTGATGATGGCTCTCCCCACCAGTCCTCAGTGGGAATACCAGCAAGATTCCAGGCCACAGTAAGGGATTCTTTCTGGGCTCTCCAGACACCCAGAGGGTCACGATGAGATCTGTTCCAGAGGAGAAATCATACCCTGCCCCAAGCGACCAGGGATCTTGACACTGATATAGCTCTTTACTCTTTCCAACTCCAGAAGTATTAACTAGAAACAACTACATTTTCCAGCCCTGAGCTCGTGGACCAGCTCTAGATCTTGGGATCTGATCTCTCCCTACGACTGTTACAACTGCCTCAAGATGGCTCACTCTGCCTCCCGTCCCATCCCACTCCTAATCGCTCCCCACACTGCTACAAGAGGGGTTTCCTTATACCTTATACAAAAATTAACTCAGATAGATTAAAGACTTAAATGTAAAACCCCAAACCATAAAAATCCTAGAAGAAAATCTAGGCAATACCATTCAGAACATAGGCATGGGCAAAGATTTTATGATGAAATTGCCAAAAGCAATTGCAACAAAAGCTAAAATTGACAAATGGGACCTAATTAAACTAAAGAGCTTCTGAACAACAAAAGAAACTATCATCAGAGAGCACAGGTAACCTACAGAATGGGAGAAAATTTTCACAATCTATTCATCTGACAAAGGTCTAATATCCAGAATTTATGAGGAACTTAAACAAATTTACAAGAAAAAAACCAACCCCATCAAAAAGTGGGCAAAGACATGAACAGACACTTCTCAAAAGAAGACATTTATGCAGCAAGCAAACATATGAGAAAAAACTTAACATCACTGATCATTAGAGAAATGCAAATCAAAACCATAGTGAGATATCACTTATGCCCGTCAGAATGGCAATTATTAAAAAGTCAAGAAACACAGATGCTGGGGAGGCTGTGGAGAAATCGGAATGCTTTTATACTGCTGGTGGGAATGTAAATTAGTTCAACCATTGTGGAAGACAGTGTGGCGATTCCTCAAGGGTCCAGAACCAGAAATACCATTTGACCCAGGAATCCCATTACTGGATATATACCCAAAGGAATAGAAATCATTCTTTTATAAAGACACATGCACACGTATGTTTATTCACAATAGCAAAGACATGGAACCAACCCAAATGTCCATCAGTGGTAGACTGGATAAAGAAAATGTGGTACATATACACCATGGAATACTATGCAACCACAAAAAGGAATGAGATCATGTCCTTTGCAGGGACATGGATAAAGCTGGAAAGCATCATCCTCAGCAAACTAACTCAGGAACAGAAAACCAAACACTGCATGTTCTCACTCATAAGTGGAAGCTGAACAATGACAGCACATGGACACGGAAGGGGAACAACACACACCAGGGCCTGTTATGGGGGTGAAGGGAGGGAGAGCATCAGGACAAACAGCTAATGCATGCGGGGCTTAATACGTAGGGGACAGGTTGATAGGTGCAGCAAACCACCATGGCACACATTTACCTATGTAACAAGCCTACACGTTCTGCACATGTATCCTAGAACTTAAAATAAAATAAAATAAACCCAGGGAGGTAAAGACAAGAGGGAAAGAAGGGAAACAGAAACAAGAAAGGACAGTGCCAGAAGAGGGAGTCAGGCAGAAGAGGGAAGGGAGGGAGAGGAGGAGTGCACAGGAGAGCTGGACAGAGGAAGGCCTGGCGGGGCCACCATAGTTCTCCGGCTCTTCTTTGCCTGGCCAATGCCCAGAGGACCCTGCTCCCCTGGGAGCCGGGACCACACCTGCCCTTCTGTGTGTCAGCCAAGGGCAACTGGCATCCAGCAAGTGGCAGCTCCCTCATCATCCTGTCTGATCCGAATTCAACCCGCTTTCAGCCACGTGACCATGGTGGCTCCTCCCCAGGGTGGAGGTCTGTCCTGAGGCTGTCTGCACTTCCCAATGGAGCTGGCTTTGAACCCACAGCTCTTGCCTCCCTTTCCATTCCCTAGAAGGCTGGCTGCCCCTAGGGATGCTTTTGCACCAAGCCACTTTCTCCAGCTGGGGACTAGCATCAGGAGAACTCCCTTCTGTCTCGTAGGTCTGGAATGAAATGATGAGAGTGACCTTGGTCAAGTTTGACTGCTCTGTATCCAGCCATCCTCGTGTATAAAGAGGAGGAAAGGAGAGGCACTTCTGTTGCTACTGACCAGTTACTGAGTGTGGCATTGTGCAGATCACTGCACACACCTAAAGCAACCAGATGTATATCCACAGTCATCAGTGTTTTACAGAACATAGGAATAGACTCACTGTTCATTCCCCACCTGCATGACTGCATTTTCTATCATAAAGGATGTGTCAAGGGAAACTGTTAGAGTTCTGACTCTAGAGGTCCACAGCCAGAAAATGGCCTCCAGCCTCCCAGTCTCTTCCTGCTCATCATCATAACCACCCTCCATCCATGAACCCCCATGGCTCACTCGTTTTCTCTGCTAGTACTTAGTGAGCACCTCCTGTGACCTGGGCATGCAGCAGTAAATAAAACAGGCAAACACACTGGAGAGAAAGAAATCCTGGGAGGCTGAGGTGGGAGGATCACTTGAGCCCAGGAGCTCAAGACCAGTCTGGGTAACATGGTGAAACCCTGTATCTACAAAAAAAGAAAAAAAAAATGCAATGTGGTGTGCACCTGTAGTCCCAGCTACCTGGGAGGCTGGGGCAGAAGATTCGCTTGACCTGGGAGGCTGAGGTTGCAGTGAGCCGAGATCATGTCACTGCACTCCAGGCTGGGTGACAGAACCTGTGTCAAAAAAAAAAAAAAAAAGGAAGAAAGAAGAAGAAGAAAGGAAATACGGCATCTTGGGGAGGGGGATGGAAGCGGGCTGCAATTTTTAAAAGGGTAGCCAGGGAAGTCTTTACTGAGATTTTTAAGTAAAAATCTGAAGGAAGCAAGGGAGTGAGTCAAGCATTTACATGCAGGAAGGGCCCTCTAGGAGGAGACAGCAGTGAGAGCAAAGGCTGGGAAGCAGACGCAGGCCTGGTGGCTTTGAAGAACAGCAGAGGGCTGACGTGGCTAAAGCAGAGGGAGTCAGGGCAGTGTGGTAGGAAGTGAAGGCAGGGAGACGGGGGAGGTGCGGATTGCTGGGGCATCACAGGCTGTGTGACTCCCAATTGCCATGTGACAAATTCCCACAAATCCAGCAGCTGCAAACACGATCCACTGTCCCCCGTTTCTGCAGGTCAGGAGTTGGCACAGCCTAACTGGTCCTCTGTAAAGTGCCATCAAGCTGTCAGCCCACACTAGGTTCTCATCTAGGGCTCGGCTGTGTGGATGGCTCTGCTTCCAAGCTCACACGGCAGCTTTCAGTCCATGCAGGCTGCTGGATACAAGACCTCAGCTTCCTGCTGAGCGTCGACTGGAGGCGGCTGTTAGCTCCTTGCAGCTGATCTCCTCCATGAGGCAGCTTGCAACACGGCAGTCTGCTTCTTCAAAGGCGGCGAGAGAGAGAGTCCCCAGAAAGACAGGTTATTATCTTAACATTTTATTTATTTATTTTTTGAGACAGAGTCTCGCTCTGCCACTGAGGTTGGAGTGCAATGGCATGATCTTGGCTCACTGCCACCTCCACCTCCTGAGTTCAAGCGATTCTCCTGCCTCAGGCTCTCGAGTAGCTGTGATTACAGGCATGCACCACTATGCCCAGCTAATTTTTGTATTTTAGTAGAGGTGGGGTTTTGCCATGTTGGCCAGCCTGGTCTCGAACTCCCGAACTCAGGTGATCCACCCGCCTTGGCCTCCCAAAGTGTTGGGATTACAGGCATGAGCCACTGCGCCCGGCCAGTGATCTTATGTAATATGGTCAGTACATGAATCACATATATACTGCCACCTTCATAAGCAAGCCACAGGTTCTGTTTACAACCAGAGAAGGGGATTATTCAAGGGTGTGAATGGCAGAGGTGGGGGTTGTGAGGGTCACCTTAGTATCTGCCACCACAGCCTATCCTCTCACGTCCCTTATGCATGTGAAGTACATTCACCCCTCTCAAGATCCCTCATCTTCCAGTCCAGAATCTCATCTAAATCGGGTTTAGGTGTAGAACAGATTTCTTTGGATGTTCCTCCGATCTGGAAAACTAAAGATACAAGTTATCTGCCTCCTACATATGCAACACACAATGGTGGGTAAAGCTTGAGACATTGCTGTTCCGAAAGAGGTCGCAGGGGAGGGATGAAGGAATGGTGATTCTGAAATCCAGCAGGACAAATGCTGGTGTTCCCTAAATGGGTTTAAGATGTGGGAATATTCCATGTCTCTTGGTTCCGCCTTCTGGGCTTCCGCCTCTGGGTCTTCCTTCTTTTTTCAAGAAAGATCCATGTGTTTGCCGCCAAGTAGTTTTATCAGCCTTCTTCTTGACAGTCGAGTTGGGGGCTCTGACAGTCTTCTTTCATTTTGCACTCTGTCCCTTACAGACCAATCTGCCAGCACTCTGGGTGAAACAGCTTTCTCAAACCCTTTGCCTGTCTTCTGTGGGTTTCAGTGGGGCTCACAGTCGGTTTGTCAAGAGCCATACCCAGGAATCTGTTAGAGATAAGCTCTTCTCTACCTTTCTACCTTCAGCTCCTGCCAAGATGGCCCCCGGGGTAACTCACTGAAGCTTCCCAGAGGCCCTAAGGTTTGGTTGAGAGGTTCTGCATGGTACACCCTTAATCTCTTGCAACAGGTCTCTGTGTGACTCATCGCTACTCCCATCCTTTGATCTTTATGCAGAGTCAACAAAAGACTGTACAGTTACACCCTACGCCACATGCTCAGAAGCCGTTTGTTAATTTCAGCATCTTTTGCCATGTGGGGAGACGGACAGTTTTCAAAATCATCAAGTCCTGATTCAATTTTAACAGTTTAAAAACCAGTCTCTTTCTCAATTTCTCTCTCTTCTCTCACACTGTATTATAAGCACTAAGAAGAAACCAGGCAGCACCCTCAACATTTTACTTGGAAAGCTCCTCAGCTGCATCCCCAATGTATCACTTACATGCGTTTTCCACATAACTGCAGGTGACCATTTTTCTAAGCTTTCTGCTCCTACCTAACAAGGATCCCTCTCCTCCAGCTTCTAGCGCTAAAATCCTCACTGCTTTGAGCAGTGGCGAGTCCTCCGAGCCCAGATATCCAGCAGCAGTCTGTTCACCATAGAGTCTGTCTGTCACCACCTGGGCCATTTTTAAGGCACCAGGGCTTTCGTCTGAGATGAGGCTTTGAGCTGAGGAGCCACATGATCTGACATGGTTAAGGTGCTCCGGCTTCCCTGTTGAGAATAGACTGAAGGGGCAAAAATGGAAGCAGAAGAGCAGTTCGGGGCTCCTGTGAAACCCCATGGAAGGCAGGGTCTGGGCTGTGTCACTGGACTGACACTAGCACCGTCCGCTCGCACTTCTGAGAGGTCCCTGGAACTTCCCCAGGGGAGGAGACTCCTTGCCAGCCGGCCTCAGCCCCTCCCCTTTCAACTTCACTCAGGACCTGGCCTCCCCTCCTTAAGGTCTCTGGAGCCGAATGCACACTTCAACCCACTCTCACAGACAGCTCTTCCTTCGACTGCGTTCTGTCTGTCCACAAAATATCACCAAAGAGTCTTCTGTGAGTGCAGCATGGTGTGAACACTGGGAGTACCAGGAGAAATAAGACAGCTGCTGTGCTGGAGAAGCTTGCGCCCAGTGGTGGTGATACTGCCGGAGGTAAGACCACTATGCCAGCACGGGAACAAAGATGGCAGGGGCACAGGGCAATTCAGGAGTGCAGATCTGGGGGCATCTGAGGGGCTCCTAAGCCTCATATAAATGATATGTCACAGCCTGCTACGGGAAACACCTTCTTAAGCGTTGGAGTTTTCTCTGTGCACCCTATCCCCGCCCTACCAAGCCACCCTTTGTCCTGCCTTCAGGAGCCTCTGCTTGGCCTCCCTAATTCCTCTCTTCTCCTTGAAGCCAGAGTGAGGTCCCTCTGGGCAGCCTTTATGTCTAGAGAGAGCCGTCCAATAGAAACATAAGGTGAGCAACATGCATAATTTTAAAATTTCTAGTAGCTACATTAAGCATTTTTAAGTGAAATTAACTTTAATAAGACATTTACTCAACCCAATATATCCAAAAGATTATGATTTCAACATGCAATCCTATTTTAAAAACGACTAATGAGGTACCTGAAAAAAAAAATCCCTTTTCATACTAAGTCCTAGAAGGTCTTTATTTTATACTTATAGGACATCTGAGTTTGGATGTTACCTTTTTATTGGAAGTATGGGATCTGTATTTAGATTTCACTGAATTTACACTGAAAAGGTAGGTTCACATACCCAAGTTGTCTCACACATAATTCAATGTTTTCTGGTAACTGGATGGAGTATCAATTTTTATATTTATCTTTGCATTAGTTAAAAAACAAATCAATGGTTCAGGTCCTCAGCCGCACATAGGCAGCTTTCTCCATGGTCCAAATAGTTGCCCGAATTCACCCAGACCCCGCTGTCCTCCCCTTTTTCACGCAGACATTCAAACAACTGCCTCCCTTCCTCCCGGCACCCCCACCCCATCACCAGCAGCTTCGGAACCAGTTTCCCTCCTGTCCTCATCTCAGCCTCCCACGACTCACACACACAGCTGGCTCCCGTGGCCCACTTTTGACCTGGTCCTCATAATCTATGCATAAACATTAACATACCAGAGAGTCAATCTGCATACTGATTACTTCTGCTCTGGTCATATTCTTGCTTCCAGGATCAGGAGGCTTTCTCCGCACCCCAAACTGGGCCTGAGGAAGTCATGTCTTGCCTTCCTGTCCCCCCTCCTGTGGTTGCTTCTCTTATGAGACAAGGGGTGTCTCAGGACAGGGAGGATGCCAGCACTTGGGTGGTAGCAGTTTGGGGAGTGCCCGTTGGGGTGTGTGTTGGGGGAGGAGGACTTTTCACATATGGCTCATTGTGTCAGGATGATTTCCTTGTTAAATAAGCACCTAAGGGATGATTTCACATTTCATACTTCTAAGTTTTTATAATTTAAATTCCTTCCCCCAGGCGGGTCTTTTTTTTTTTTTTTTCCTCAAGCTTTAGATCTCTGGCTAGAATTGGTCTGATTTGCATAATCCTGCCCCTGAGATTTAGCCCCACCCCTGAGAGCCCCCTCAGAGCCACCCACAGCCAGGACACCTCTGCTGGCCTCCTCTTCCCCAGCCTTCCCACGTGTGGCAGGCCCCTGGCTCTGGCCTCCCCCTATCTGGAAATGAGCCAGCGGCACCGCTGCTGACAGTGGCTCAGATAATCCTCCCTGAGCTGTTCCAAGGATTAGTTCTGCTGCCCTGTGCCCAGCTCCCACACAAGTGGGGTTTCGGGGCTGTGGACCCTGTGCCAGGAAAGGAAGGGCGCAGCTCCTGTAATGCAGAGCAGCCGGGGCAGTGGGCACCAGGCTTCAGGCTCCCTTTCTCACCCTACGGAGGGCAGGCCCCTGAGCTCCATTCTCCCCCAAGGCTGCAGAGGGGGCAGGAATTGGGGGTGGCAGGAGAGCCGTAAGGTCTCCAGGTGGGTCATTCTGGGCTCAGAGATGGGTGCCGAAGCTCCCATGCCCTCCCTGTGAAAATGGAGTCCTCGCTCACCTGGGAGAGCCAGCTGCTGCCTTGAGAAGGATGCATTTATGGCTTCATGAAGTCTTTCCTGACCCCGATGCTGCTGACTATAGCTAAGCCTGAGCAAACCTGGGGGAGCCTCATTTTGGCATGATAAAGAGAAGGTTTCTTCTAAACCCACTGGCCATGATCCCAGGATTATAACACATTCTGGCTCAAGTCCAGGACTTTGCAGAACACAGGAGATCCTCCACGAGAGGTAGTATAATATAGAGGATATATGTGCTTATTAGGAGGCTGCAGCCAGGCGCGGTGGCTCACACCTGTAATCCCAGCACTTTGGGAGGCCGAGGCGGGTGGATCATGAGGTCAGGAGATCGAGACCATCCTGGCTAACACGGTGAAACCCCGTCTCTACTAAAAATTCAAGAAGTTAGCCGGGCGTGGTGGCGGGCGCCTGTAGTCCCAGCTACTCGGGAGGCTGAGGCAGAAGAATGGCATGAACCCGGGAGACGGAGCTTGCAGTGAGCTGAGATCCGGCCACTGCACTCCAGCCTGGGCGACAGAGCGAGACTCCACCTCAAAAAAAAAAAAAAAAAAGAAAGAAAAAGAGGCTGCCTGTCTGACCTTGGACAAGTTCTTTTATTTATTTATTTATTATTATCTTTGTTTTATAGAGACAAAGTCTCACTATGTTGCTCAGGCTGGTCTCAAACTCCTGACCTCAAGTGATCCTCCCACCTTAGCCTCCCAAAGTGGTGGGATTATAGGCATGAGCTACTGCACCTGGCCGACCCTGGGCAAGTTCTTATACCCCTCAAAGCCTCATTTTTCTCTCGTAAAAGGGAATGATGGTAATATTTTCCCCGCCAAATTATTGTAAGTATTACACATTGTATATGTATCTTGCACACGATTAAGCTCTAAACACTTGTTAGGAAGCAGGAGTGGCATTTGAAACAAACAGCTCTTTTCCCACAGGTCGGATGCCCTCACAGAATTGAGATTATACATGTAAAGCAGCAAGCGCCTAGCCTGGCACAGAGGAGGCGGGCTAAACATGACATCCAGCATGTGGTCAGTGGAATCCAGTATTCCTACCCCTCTCTCTAGTCTCCTCTCCACCCCTCTCCCTTTCAGGGGCACCAAACTGCTTGTGGTCTTGCCTATTCCCACTCCCTGCCCAACTGAACATTTTCTCACCTCCTGATCATCAGCAGCAGAAACTGGCTACTCTTCCTCCGGGCAGACAGCCAGACTGTATTTCCCAGCTGCCCCTGCAGTGAGATGTGGCCATCGGAGCCAGCACTGGCCAATGGACTCTGCCGGGAGTGATGCACGCTGCCTCCAGGCTTGTCCCTGAAACCTCCCACGTGGCCTCTGCCTGCTCTTCCCACTTCCAAGGAGCACGACAATCATGGAAGACCCAGATTCGCAATGGCAGAGCCATAGATGGGAGGAACCTGGGTCTTTGACTTAAAGTATCACGGATTTGGACGTTTTCTTAGTGAGAAATAAGCTTCCATTGTGTTTAAGCCTTTATTTGTTTATAGTTGGTTACAGCAACTGCCTTCTTTTTTTTTTTTTTTTTTTTTTTTGAGACGGAGTCTCACCCTGTTGCCCAGGCAGGAGTGCAGTGGTGCGATCTGGGCTCACCGCAAGCTCCGCCTCCTGGGTTCATGCCATTCTCCTGCCTCAGCCTCCCAGTGGCTGGGATTACAGGCGCTCGCCACCATGCCCGGCTAATTTTTTGTATTTTTAGTAGAGACGGGGTTTCACCGTGTTAGCCAGGATGGTCTCGATCTCCTGACCTCGTGATCTGCCAGCCTCAGCCTCCCAAAGTGCTGGGATTACAGGCGTGAGCCACCGCGCCCAGCCAACTGCCTTCTTTTAATTAAAACACTCATGCTGTTTCATGTTGCTGGAATGCTTGTAACCCTGCCCTGCTTCACCAGGGTAACCCCTACTTGGCCTTTAAGTTTATCTCTGCCGTCACACCGTCCAGAAGGCCTTCTCCCAGCACCACGACCCCTCCACCAAGGGTTAGATGTCTCCCGCAGATGCTGCACAGCTGGCTGCCCTTGGCCTACCCTCCCCTTCTTTGTCATAGAATCCTAAGACTCCTGTGCAGTTAGAAGCAGTCGTGTGGTCTAGTGCTGGACAGTAAGACATAAGAGCAAGTCGCTGGGTGGAGATTCTTAGGAAAGCTTTTTAAAAAGAAAGAGATTGGGCTCCTTTCTGCCTTTTACCATTTTTGTGTATGCTTGCCTTCTTCCCACCTGGGACTCTGATGCAGCACCTGTGAATGGCCACACATATTAGAAGTCTTAGGCTGAAACCCACGTTCTCAGGCAGAGTAGAAGGAAGTCCTGGGTTCCTGAAGGCACCATGGAGCCACCACGTCAGCCCCATGCTGCCGACCTCCTTTCTCCTGTTGTGTGGAGAATACGAACCCTGGTGCTTGAGCCTGCGGTCGGGTTTCTCTTGGCCACAGTTAAGAAAGTAATCTTAACTGGGTGAGCTCCTCTGTGAGTGCTCCTAGGCACCTGGCTCCCCTCCGTGGCGCCTATCAAAACGCGCATCTCACTCGCATCATCTGATTGTGTGTCTCCTTCCCTGGCTTGCTTGAAGGCACAGGGCAAACAATCAATAATTGTGCTGAGAGAATGGTGACAGGTACATTGTTGTGTTTTTCTCATCCTGGATCTGAGGAAAGGGAAAGGTTTCCCAGAAGGACACAGAAAAGGCCAGTAGCATTTCCTCCTCATTTCCTCCCCATTTCCTCCTCATTTCCTCCCCATTTCCTCCTCATTTCCTCCCCATCTCCTCCCCATTTCCTCTATAGGTGAAGCATCAGCTCTGTGATCTCTGAGGTCTTTCAAGCTGTTACTTTTTTTGATTCCACCTCATATGCAGTAAATTTCCACACCAAAAAGGAGAAGAAAGTATCAAACATAGCCTTGGACCTCACATTGGTGAAAGTCAAGGAATACATGCAGGATAAAAACAATGAGTACTTGTAGGGCACTTCTTATGCCACAGCATCTTTTTTTTTTTTTTTTCTCAGACAGAATCTGACTCTGCTGTCCAGGCTGGAGTGCGGTGGTGTGACCAAGGCTCACTGCAGCCTTGACTTCCTGGACTCCAGCAATCCTCCTGCCTCAGCCTCCTGAGTAGCTGGGACTACAGGTGCATGCCACCACACTCAGCTAATTTTTTATTTTTTATAGAGACAGGTCTCATTTTGTTGCCCAGGCTGGTCTCAAACTCCTGGGCTCAACTGATCCTCCTGTGTCAGCCTCCCAAAGTGTTGGGATTATACTCTAGTTGCTCTTCAGATCGTATAAATCTCTCACCTTTGAGAGCAGTGGTTCTCCCAGCACATCATTTGAACTCTGAGAACAGACAGACTGCCTCCTCAAGTGGGTCCCTGACCCCTATGTAGCCTAACTGGGAGACATCTCCCAGTAGGGGCCGACAGATACTTCACATAGGTGGCTGCCCCTCTGGGACGAAGCTTCCAGAGGAAGGATCAGGCAACAATATTTGCTGTTCTGCAATATTTGCTGTTCTGCAGCATCCCCTGGTGATACCCCAGCAAACAGGGTCTGGAGTGGACCTCCAGCAAACACCAACAGGTCTGCAGCTGAGGGACCTGACTGTCAGAAGGAAAACTAACAAACAGAAAGGAATAGCATCAACATCAACAAAAAGGACATCCACACCAAAACCCCATCTGTAGGTCACCAATATCCAAGACCAAAGGTAGATAAAACCACAAAGATGGGGAGAAACCAGAGCAGAAAAGCTGAAAATTCTAAAAACCAGAGTGCCTCCACCTCTTCTCCAAAGGATTGCAGCTGCTTGCCAGGAATGGAACAAAGCTGGATGGAAGTTGACTTTGACGAGTTGACAGAAGTAGGCTTCAGAAGGTTGATAATAACAAACTTCTCCGAGCTAAAGGAGCATGTTCTAACCTATTGCAAGGAAGCTAAAAACCTTGAAAAAAGGTTAGACGAATGGCTAACTAGAATTTAAACAGTGTAGAGAAGACCTTAAATGACCTAATGGAGCTGAAAACCATGGGATGAGAACTTCGTGACACATGCACAAGCTTCAATAGCCGATTCGATCAAGTGGAAGGAAGGGTATCAGTGACTGAAGATCAAATTAATGAAATAAAGTGAGAAGACGAGGTTAGAGAAAAAAACAGTAAAAAGAAATGAACAAAGCCTCCAAGAAATATGGGACTATGTGAAAAGACCAAATCTACATTTCATAGGTATACCTGAAAGTGATGGGGAGAATGGAACCAAGTTGGAAAACACTCTTCAGGATATTATCCAGGAGAACTTCCCCAACCTAGTAAGGCAGGCCAACATTCAAACTCAGCAAATACAGAGAACACCACAAGGATACTCCTCAAGAATAACAACCCCAAGACACATAATTGTCAGATTCACCAAGGTTGAAATGAAGGAAAAAATGTTAAGGGCAGCCAGAGAGAAAGATCGGGTTACCCACAAAGGGAAGCCCATCAGACTAACAGCGGATCTCTTGGCTGAAACTCTACAAGCCAGAAGAGAGTGGGGGCCAATATTCAAAATTTTTAAAGAAAAGAATTTTCAACCCAGAATTTCATATCCAACCAAACTAAGCTTTATAATGAAGGAGAAATAAAAGCCTTTACAGACAAGTAAATGCTGAGAGATTATGTCACCACCAGGCCTGCCTTACAAGAGCTCCTGAAGGAAGCACTAAATACGGAAAGAAACAACCGGTACCAGCCACTGCAAAAACATGCCAAATTGTAAAGACCATTGATGCTATGAAGAAACTGCATCAACCAACAGGCAAAATAACCAGCGAACATCATAATGACAGGATCAAATTCACATATAACAATATTAACCTTAAATGTAAATGGGCTAAATGGCCCAATTAAAAGACACAGACTGGCAAATTGGATAAAGGTTCAAGACCCAACAGTGTGCTGTATTCAGGAGACCTATCTCATGTGCAGAGACCCACACAGGCTCAAAATAAAGGGATGGAGGCCGGGCACGGTGGCTCAAGCCTGTAATCCCAGCACTTTGGGAGGCCGAGGCGGGTGGATCACGAGGTCAGGAGATTGAGACCATCCTGGCTAACATGGTGAAACCCTGTCTCTACTAAAAATACAAAAAACTAGCCGGGCGCGGTGGCGGGCGCCTGTAGTCCCAGCTACTCGGAGGCTGAGGCGGGAGAATGGCGTGAACCCGGGAGGCGGAGCTTGCAGTGAGCCGAGATCGCGCCACTGCACTCCAGCCTGGGTGACAGAGTGAGACTCCGTCTCAAAAAAAAAAAAAAAAAAAAAAAAAAAAAGGGATGGAGAAAGATCTACCAAGCAAATGGAAAACAAAACAAAACAAAACAAAAATCAGGGGTTGCAATCCTAGTCTCTGATAAAACAAACTTTAAACCAACAAAGATCAAAAGAGACAAAGAAGGCCATTACATAATGGTAAAGGGATCAGTTCAACAAGAAGAGCTAACTATCCTAAATACATATGCACCCAATACAGGAGCACCCAGATTCATAAAGCAAATCCTTAGAGACCTACAAAGAGACTTAGCCTCCCACACAGTAATAATGGGAGACTTTAACACCCTACTGTCAATATTACACAGATCAATGAGACAGAAGGTTAACAAGGATATACAGGACTTGAATTCAGCTCTGCACCAAGCGGATCTAATAAACATCTACAGAACTCTTCACCCCAAATCAACAGAATATACTTTCTTCTCAGCACCACATCACACTTATTCTAAAATTGACCACATAGTTGGAAGTAAAGCACTCCTCAGCAAATGTAAAAGAACAGAAATCACAACAAACTGCCTCAGACCACAGTGCAATCAAATTAGAACTCATGATTAAGAAACACACTCAAAACTGCACAACTACATGTAAACTCAACAACCTGCTCCTGAATGATTACTGGGTAAATAATGAAATGAAGGCAGAAATAAAGATGTTCTTTGAAACCAATGAGAACAAAGACACAACATACCAGAATCTCTGGGACACATTTAAAGCAGTGTGTAGAGGGAAATTTATAGCACTAAATGTCCACAAGAGAAAGCAGGAAAGATCTAAAATTGACACCCTAACATCTAAAAAAACTAGAGATCATTAAACATTAACATTAAAAGAACTAGAGAAGCAAGAGCAGACGAAGTCAAAGCTTAACAGAAGGCAAGAAATAACTAAGATCAGAGCAGAACTGAAAGAGATGGAGACACGAAAAACCCTTCAAAAAATCAATGAATCCAGGAGCTGGTTTTTTGAAAAGACCAACAAAATTGATAGACTGCTAGCAAGACTAATAAAGAAGAAAAGAGAGAAGAATCAAATAGACACAATAAAAAATGATAAAGGGGCTATCACCACTGATCCCATAGAAATACAAACTACCATCAGAGAATACTATAAACATCTCTATGCAAATAAACTAGAAAATCTAGAAGAAATGGATAAATTCCTGGACACATACACCTTCCCAAGACTAAACCAGGGAGAAGCTGAATCTCTGTATAGACCAACAACACACTCTGAAATTGAGGCAATAATTAATAGCCTACCAACCAAAAAAAGTACAGGACCAGATGGATTCACAGCCAAATTCCACTAGAGGTACAAAAAGGAGCTGGTACCATTCCTTCTGAAAGTATTCCAATCAATAGAAAAAGAAACAATCCTCCCTAACTCATTTTATGAGGCCAGCATCATCCTGATACCAAAGCCTGGCAGAGACACAACAAAAAAAGAGAATTTTAGACCAATATCCCTGACGAACATTGATGTGAAAATCCTCAATAAAATACTGGCAAACCAAATCCAGCAGCACATCAAAAAGCTTATCCACCAATGATCAAGTCGGCTTCATCCCTAGGATGCAAGGCTGGTTCAACATATGCAAATCAATAAACGTAATCCATCACATAAACAGAACCAATGACAAAAACCACATGATTATCTCAATAGATGCAGAAAAGGCCTTTGACAGAATTCAACAGCACTTCATGCTAAAAACTCTCAATAAACTAGGTATTGATGGAACATATATCAAAATAATAAGAGCTATTTATGACAAACCCACAGCCAGTATCATACTGAATGAGCAAAAACTGGAAGCATTCTTTTGGAAAACTGGCACAGGACAAGGATGCCCTCTCTCACCACTCCTATTCAACACAATGTTGGAAGTTCTGGCCAGAGCAACCAGGCAAGAGAAAGAAATAAAGGGTATTCAATTAGGAAAAGAGGAAGTCAAATTGTCCCTGTTTGCAGATGACATGATTGTATATTTAGAAAACCCCATCGTCTCAGCTCAAAATCTCCTTAAGCTGATAAGCAACTTCAGCAAAGACTCAGGATACAAAATCAATGTGCAAAAATCACAAGCATTCCTATACACCAATAACAGACAAACAGAGAGCCAAATCATGAGTGAACTCCCACTCACAATTGCTAGAGAATAAAATACCTAGGAATCCAACTTACAAGGGATGTGAAGGACCTCTTCAAAGAGAACTACAAACCAGTGCTCAATGAAATAAAAGAGGACACAAACAAATGGAAGAACATCCCATGCTCATGGATAGGAAAAATCAATATCATGAAAATGGCCATACTGCCCAAGGTAATTTATAGATTCAATGCCATCCCCATCAAACTACCAATGACTTTCTTCACAGAATTGGAAAAAACTACTTTAAAGTTCAAATGGAACCAAAAAAGAGGCTGCATTGCCAAGACAATCCTAAGCCAAAAGAACAAAGATGGAGGCATCACGCTACCTGACTTCAAACTATACTACAAGGCCACAGTAATCAAAACAGCATGGTACTGGTACCAAAACAGAGATATAGACCAATGGAACAGAAAGAGGTCTCGGAAATAACACCACACATCTACAACCATTGAATCTTTGACAAACCTGACAAAAACAAGAAATGGGGAAAGGATTCCCTATTTAAGAAATGGTGCTGGGAAAACTGGCTAACCATATGTAGGAAGCTGAAACTGCATCCCTTCCTTACACCTTACACAAAAATTAATTCAAGATGGATTAAAGACTTAAATGTTAGACCTAAAACCATACAAACCCTAGAAGAAAACCTAGGCAATACCATTCAGGACATAGGCATGGGCAAAGACTTCATGACTAAAACTCCAAAAGCAACGGCAACAATAGCCAAAATAGACAAATGAGATCTAATTAAGCTGAAGAGCTTCTGCAAGGCAAAAGAAAATACCATCAGAGTGAACAGGCAACCTACAAAATGGGAGAAAAGTTTTGCAATCTACCCATCTGACAAAGGGCTAATATCCAAAATCTACAAAGAACTTAAACAAATTTACAAGAAAAAACCAAACAGCCCCATCAAAAAGTGGGCCAAGGGTATGAACAGACACTTCTCAAAAGAAGACAGTCATGCAGCCAACAAACACATGAAAAAATGCTCATCATCAGTGGTCCATCAGAGAAATGCAAATCAAAACCACAATGAGATACCATCTCATGCCAATTAGAATGGCAATCATTAAAAAGTCAGGAAACAAAATTAGCCAGGCATGGTGGTGGGCGCCTGTAGTCCCAGCTACTCGGGGGGCTGAGGCAGAAGAATGGCGTGAACCCAGGAGGCGGAGCCTGCAGTGAGCCCAGATTGCACCACTGCACTCCAGCCTGGGCGACAGAGCAAGACTCTGTCTCAAAAAAAAAAAAAAAAAAAAAAAAAAAGTCAGGAAACAACAGATGCTGGAGAGGATGTGGAGAAATAGGAACACTTTTACACTGCTGGTGGGAGTGTAAATTAGTTCAACCATTGTGGAAGATAGTGTGGCAATTCCTCAAGGATCTAGAACCAGAAATACCAATCCCATTACTGGGTATATACCCAAAGGATTATAAATCATGCTACTACAAAGACACATGCACGTGTATGTTTATTGTGGCACTATTCACAATAGCAAAGACTTTGAACCAACCCAAATGTCCATCAATGATAGACTGGATTAAGAAAATGTGGCACATATACAACATGGGATACTATGCAGCCATAAAAAAGGATGAGTTCACGTCCTTCGTAGGGACATGGATGAAGCTGGAAACCATCATTCTGAGCAAACTATCACAAAGACAGAAAACCAAACACTGCATGTTCTCACTCATAGGTGAGAATTGAACAATGAGAACACTTGGACATGGGGCAGAGAACGTCACACACCAGGGCCTGTCGGGGGGGTGGGGGGCTGGGGGAGGGATAGCATTAGGAGAAATACCTAATGTAAATGATGAGTTGACGGGTGCAGCAAACCAACATGGCACATGCATACCTATGTATCCAACCCGCACATTGTGCACACGTACCCTAGAACTTAAAGTATAAAAAAAAGAAAAAGAAAAGAAAAAAAAAATTGTTCACCTTTTACCAAAGTGTTGGGATTATAGGTGTGAGCAACCACGTCTGGTCCTTTTTTTCTTTTTTTAATTGAGGTGAAATTCACATAAATTTGACCATTTTAAAGTGAACAGTCAGTGGCATTCAGGAAATTCACAATGCTGTGCAAACAGGATCTCTGCGTAGTTCCAAAACATTTTCATCACCTCAAAACGAAACCTTGTACCCATGAAGCAGCCACTTCCCATTTTCCCCTCACCTTAGCCCCTGGAAATCACCAATTGGCTTTTTTTCTCCACTGATTTACACATTCTGTATATTTCCTATAAACGGAATTGCATAATAGGTGACCTGTGTCTGGCTTCTTCCACTTAACCTAATGCTTTTGAGATTCAGCCGTATGGTGCCATGGATCAGCTCTGTGCTCCTTTTCATGACTAATACTCCACTGTATGCCCCCACCACAATCTGTGTATTCATTCATTAATCTGTGGACACAGGCATCATTTTTAAGCACTTCAAATATGTTAACTCACTGAATCCTCACTACAAAGACAGATTCAGTTACCATATATTGAGAGAGTGAAAACTGAGGCACAGGTAACATGCCTGAGATCACATGGCCATGCAGCAGAATAAGGACTCCAGCAGGCGCAGTCTAGTCCCAAAGCCCTTCCCTTCCTAGTAACCTGAGGCTCTACTGCCTCTCAGAGAACAACCCAAAGAGCACAGCACGAGGGCGGAGCTGTCTGGTCTGTCTGGTGAAGCTTCAAATGCTGTTCATTTCAGATAAAGGGAGGTTCCTGGGCTGCAGAGGCTTTGTAGAGGAGGAAGACCCTGCAAGGTCTAACTCAGGGCAGGTCAGGATGGTGTGAACTCACTCTGAACAGTCACCCATGGGCGTTTATTAAAACTGGCTCTGGAACCCCCACAGGGAAGGTCCTTATCTTTGCCTGCACAACAGAGAGCGCTCTGGGTAGATTTCTAGACCCAGGCCTCTTTCAAGGATGTTAGAAACCTCAGCAAGATAAACTATTTTCTGTCTGGCTGCATCTGTCTGTTTAGAGAGCGGGACATTTCCATCCTCCTCTCTCCAGGCATCCTTGGAAGCCTTTCCACAAGCAAACATCTTGGTGAAATTTAATGCTGGAGAGGCACGTGGTTTTCAGGAGAGGGGAGTGCGTTCCCGGAACTGTAGTACAAAAGCTAGAGGCTGGGCCGGGCGCGGTGGCTCAAGCCTCTAATCCCAGCACTTTGGGAGGCCGAGGCGGGCGGATCACAAGGTCAGGAGATCGAGACCACGGTGAAACCCCGTCTCTACTAAAAATACAAAAAATTAGCCGGGCGCGGTGGCGGGCGCCTGTGGTCCCAGCTACTCGGGAGGCTGAGGCAGGAGAATGGCGGGAACCCGGGAGGCGGAGCTTGCGGTGAGCCGAGATCGAGCCACTGCACTCCAGCCTGGGCAACAGAGCGAGACTCCGTCTCAAAAAAAAAAAAAAAAAAAAAAAAAAAGCTAGAGGCTGAGTAGGGAACATCTTAAACTAAGTCGTCCGTCTTATGTCCAGTTTTCTTCCTGTAGATCAGGGCTCAGGACACCCTGCCGCATTTTCTTCACTCCTCCACCAGGAATTCCTAAAGTCCATGCTCATGGATCCTGGGAAATCCAGGAAGCTGGCGGATGCTGGCAAGCCTCAGCAAGACTGCGTCGGACCAACCCTGCAGCCTTAATTCCCTAGGCCCACTCGGCCCAGCTGACCAGCAAAGGCAGGCAGGGCTTCCGTGTCCACACATGAGAATGACCTGCAGCTCTTTGTCCAGGCTGAGGTAAAGGATTCCCAATGCAGCTCCAGGGGCTGAGGGTAAAAGTCTTTGCAATTCAGCTCCTAGGAAATCTTTAAAATTAGGTCTGGGATGAGTCTGTCAGTAGATTAGGTAAAGAACTTTTATGAAGTTGAGGGTGAACCATCTGGAGGGTGAACTGGCTGGTGTGGTTCTGGAACTGGGGGTGGTGCCTAGCAGCGCATTTGTGAGAAGACACAGCCAGGCTTGGTATATGATGTGGTGTGTGTATATTCACAGGCATCATGGAGCATATACACTTTTTTGTGTGTGTTGAAATAAACCTTACAAAGTACTTTTTTTTGTTTTTTCGGAGACAGGGTCTCTCTGTGTCGCCCAGCCTGGAGCACAGTGGCACAATCATAGCTCACTGCAGCCTTGACCTCCCAAGCTCAAGTGATCCTCCCACCTCAGCCTCCCATGTAGCTGGGACTACAAGTGCGTGACACCATGCCTGGCTATTTTATTTTTGCAGAGATGGAATCTTACAATATTGCCCAGGCTGATCTCAAACTCCTGGGCTCAAGCAATCCTCCTGCGTCAGCCTACCAAAGTGCTGGGATTACAGGCGTGAGCCACCGTGCCCAGCCAGATGACAGAATACTTTGACGTCCTTTCTCTGCAGCCCTCAAAAGGAGGCAGGGCAAGCACAATTAAATCCCATTACAAATGGGGCGACTGAAGCTCCATTCATGGCTTGCCCAGGGTCACACACAGAATGAATGGCAGAGCCCTGAGCCTGTGTGCTTCCCTCTGTGCCAGGCTGCTTTACCCGGGCATGGGTGCACCTTGTGCATGGGACATTTCTCCTTTGTTGTGTCCTGAGCACTCAGATATTGCTCAGGTGGAGTGACGGGAAAATGTTTTCAGGTTGCATTAGTCAAAACAAAATACCACACACTGTTGACTTTAAAATCATACATTTATCCCTCACAGTTCTGGAGGCTTGGAAGTCCAAGTTCAAGGTGGCAGTTGGACGGGTTCCTGGTGAGGGCTCTCTTCCTGGTTTGCAGACAGCCACCTTCTCTTTGCATCCTCACTTGGTGGGAAAAGACAGAGGAGAGAAAGAGAGAGAGGAGAGAGAAATCAGAGAGAGAGCGAGAGGGAGAGAGTGAGACAGAGAGACAATGCTCTCTTTTCTTACCAGATCTATAATGAGGGCCCTACCCGACGACCTCATCTAACGCTAATTACCTACCAAAGGCCCATCTCCACATACCGTCACATTACGGGTTAGGGTTTCAACATAAGAATTTGGGGGAAGACATAAACATTCTGTCTACAACAGGAGTGGAGATCCATCTCTTCCTTACCTCTGGTGAGGGGACCACACGCTGCAGCCAGTGAGACAGTGGCATGTTCTGTTACAATTCGATCCAACTCCCCCAGAAGAGGGGGCAGGGAAGGCGGACAAAACTGGGAGAGGGAGAGAGTATTAGGAAGAGAAGAGGGTGGCCAGACGTAGCAAATAAAATATAAAATGCTTAATTTTGAATCTCAGATAAACCACCAATAATACTTTTTAGCATAAGTATGTCCCAAACTAAGCTTGGGACATATTTATGCTAAGAAATTCTTCGTTGTTTATCTAAAATTCAAACTAACTGGGCATCCTGTTTTAATCTGGCCACCCTAAAAGGCAAGGGCCAAAAATGCCGGAGTCAAGCCAACGGATTCCAGGAGGGAAGACTGCTGGACTTTGGACTGATGCTCTTTTTACATACTTAACTGTTTTAAAAAAGCCTCTTTTCTTTCTTTTTACCAGCTTTTCACTAGCTTTTTAAAAACTGGTAAAACATACATAACCTAAAATTCACCGTCTAAACCATTTTTAAGCATGCAGTTCGGTGGGATTAAGTAGATTCACACTGTTGTGCCGCCATCACCACCATTCATTTCCACCACTCTTCCATCACCCCAGCCTGAAACTCGACCCATTGAACACAAGCTGCCCGGCTCCGCCTTGCTTCCCCATTCTTGGCAACCACTGCTCTGTCTCTATGAATTTTGACTATTCTAGGCACCTCACAAAAGTGGACTCATACGATATCTGTACTTCTGCGTCTGGCTTCTCTAGTTAATTCTTAAAGGGGGGTGGGAACCAAGCAGATCACAAGGGAGCTGCCCACAGAGGTAAAGACAAGGTGAGGTATGCTGAGAGACGCAGGAAAGAAGGTCAAGGTGTAGGCTGGAGGGCAGGCGCGGGCCCTGGGCCTGGGCTGGGGGTCCTGCCCCGGGGCGCACCCAGGCCGAGGGATGCCCGGAGGAGCCGAGGCTGGCGGACAGCTTGACCCCGAGCTTGAAGGGAAGGCAGCGAGGGGACAAAGGACGGAGGCCTAGGAAGAGGGTCTGCAGAGCAGAAAGCACGGGTAAGGGCGGCCTGGCGCTCGTAAGACAACAGATGGAGCCGTGTGCACGTCGGGAGCTCGGAGTGCGCGTGAGCTCCGTGCTCAGGCCCACGACTCGGCCCGCTAGGCCAGCGCTCCGGGTCGACGGGGTCCGGGAGCCGCGCTTGGGGAGGGCGCAGCGCAGGGTGAACGGCGGCGTTAGGACCCGGGGGCGCGGGCGGGCTGCGACCGGCGGGGCTAGGACCCAGCGGCTCCGGCGAAGCGGAAGCGGCGGCGGGAGCTTCCGGGAGGGTGGCGCGTAGGTGAGGAGGCGTCGGGGGCGGCGGGAAGTGGGGTCGTGGGGGATGGCGGGGCGAAGTCGGGGAGCGGGAGGGGCTGGAGGGAGGCGGGGGGGAGGACCAGGACCCTTCCTGGCCGAGAAGCCTGCGCCAAGCTTGTGTCCCGCGGCCGCGGCACGGTGCTCGGCTCCACTGCTGACGCCGCCGCTGGGCCCCGACCGCCCGGGAGGCGTCTGGGGCTTGCCCCGGAGCCTCCTCCCTGGAGCCGCGCCCTGCACCCGGCCTTGCCCGGCCCTAGCAGGGAAGCCGAGGCCTGTGGGGCGCAGGGACCCGGGCTCTGCGGGGTCGCGGTTCCGCCTCCCCACTCCTGCGCCTTCCCGCCCGGGCCGGATTCTGGGAAGCCTCGCGCGGCTTTTCCGCAGCTGCCGCCCGCCCGGAGCACCTGCGCCCTCCTAGGGGACCCCACTTCTCTGACACCGCTTTGGGTTCCCGGGGCCTACAGCGAGGCCTGTAACTCGGGGAGAGACCCTGGAGCGGGGTGTGGGAGAACGGTCTGCAGGAAGGGCTCCGAGCACTCGGAAATTATAAACCGTGGTCCCAAAGAGGCGTGCGGTGTCTGCATTTTCCTGGGAGTGCGCAGTTTACACTACATTCTGTAAAGCAGTGCTGTCCACTAGAAATACTGTGCGATACACATGTACAAGTTTTGTCGCTTAAAAAGAATTTGAAAAAAACTTGATGAACATGGCATAGATGCAAGAAAAACACCATTATTATAGAATACGCATTCATGGAACGCATTGAAGAGTTGTTAACAAGATGGATAGGCAGGAAATACCGCAGACCTAGAATAAATTGCAATTACCCACTGTGGAACTGAGGAGCCAGGGTTTCTCATTATTAAACTCCCTGATAGAAGACGACTTTTGATAAAATTTTTCTTTTTGCCCCAACAAAATCAAGTGTGTGGTGAAGACAAACAGTTGGGGTGATGTATACTAAAGTAAGGAAAGTGTTGACCACACACTAGGGGCTGGTTAGTGTTAGATTCCCTTGTTCTTCCCTCTATCAAAAACAGATCTAATTTAGGTTTATAAAGACAAAGTATCAAGGTAAGGTGACTTACAGTTGGTAGTACTAACAAAGTTTTCGAACTAAGATTTGCATTATTAATGCATAAGAACAAAAAATAAATAACAAAAAGCTTGGAATTCAGACAACAGATCCAAGTCTGGGCTTTATCTCAAGCTAGTGTTTTGGTGTTGAAAAAAGTGTTATTTGGTCTTTTTAACCCCATTTCCTTATCTGAAATTGGGGATGATGATAAATTCACTGATACTAAGAGTTAAATGAGATTCTTGAGGAGTCAGAATGGTTCTAACATATGTAGGTATTATTAGCAGTCATATTGCAGCATAAGAAAATACCGTCTGCTGAATGAGGGACAATAAAAGTTATCTACATGATCATCATTTAAAAGCTACCAGATACAGGAAGAAGGGGCCATAAAATGATAACGTTATGATCATTAATTTTGATGCTTAGGTCAGAGTCCATTCTAGGATATCTCCTGCCCAAAAAGAGCAGAGACTCATTTCTTTGGAATCAGGACACGAGTGAGAGGACAGAAAAAGAAAAATATTTAAGTCACATATGTGATTTCTAAAAGTAAAAGGAAACAGATGAAATGAGTAATATATTTTTAAATCCAGTATATCCCAAATACGGTTATTTTAGCATGTAATCAATGTAAAATAATAAGAGATTTTACATTCTTTTTTTCTAGTCTTCGAAATTTGGTGCATGTTTTACACTTACAGCACATCTCAATTTGGACTAGCCACATTTCAAGTGCTCAGTGGCTGCATGTGCCTGGTGGCTACCATGTTGGACAGCACAGGTCTAAGCATTTCATTCCTGCCACAAGTTCAAACTCCTAGCTGTAATTTTGAGTGTTTTTAACAAAGTGGCCTCTGTTTATCATTCTTTCTTCTAGTACTTCCCCGAGGGTGATTGTACCCTCAGCACTCAAGACCACTTGCTGTTCCCCTACACACTTTTTGTTCGAGCTGTTTCTTTTACCTGGAATGCTATCTTTGCACCTTCTTCCTGGACCTGGTTCACTCTTGTTGCCTAGGCTGGAGTGCAGTGGTGCGATCTCGGCTCACTGCAACCTCCACCTCCCCAGTTAAAGTGATTCTCCTTCCTCAGCCTCCCGAGTAGCTGGGATTACAGGCATGCACCACCACGCCCGGCTACTTTTGTATTTTTAGTAGAGACGGAGTTTCACCATGTTGCTCAGACTGGTCTGGAACTCCCAACCTCAGGTGATCTGCCTGCCTTAGCCTCCCAAAGTGCTGGGGTTACAGGCGTGAGCCACCGCACCTGACCGAGAGGCACACATTCTGCCAAGAGCATTTTCCTGACTCCCCTGACTCCAAAAGGGATTTGTCACTCCTTAGCTTTGTACTCATGGCTGAATTAGAGTGAATTTAATTTGAGTTTAGTTGTTTTTGAGACTATCTCCCTGGCTAGTGTAGTGTGTTATTTATCTTTGTTGTGATCATGGCCTGCACCGAATAGATGATCAGTAGATGTTTGCAAACAGAAGGTAAACCACTCATCAGGTATATTCGGTCCTATTCTTGAATGGGCTTGCTGCTTTCGTTTTGAGGAGATTGTGTATGTACTCTTCTCTCATGCATGTGTGTGAGCAAACACGCATACACTAACAAGGAATTCATCTGAAGATGTGTACAGGAAATATCTTGCATCTTTATTCCCTTTCTGATCTTACCTATGGGAGAACAGAGGCACAGAAATAAGTTAGGACGGCCAGCAAACTTGCATCAGTATAAATACAAAGAAGGGGAGGGAGGAACATTCTTCATAGAGGTGTTGTGGTCTCAGAGGGTTAGGCTTTTCAGTTGGCTGGGTATCAGCTGACCATGCTTTAGTTATTTGATTGGAGGAAAAATAAGTGGGAGGTGAGGAGTAACTCCTGGGCCCTGATGAGTTTTCAAGGCAAGTACAGATCTGTAAAGCCTGTATGCAAAGGGGGAACTCACTGCTGGAGAAAAGCTGAAGAGCAGGATGGTCATCTCAGTTCATGAAAAGTACTGGCCTGAGGAGGGCAGGAGGAAGGGCTGGGGAAGCCAGCAGGGGGAGCAAAGGAGTAGGCTCCAGCTGGGTGAAGATGTTGGTGTGGTACGTTGTGTGAAATATGCAAATTATTATTGGGAATAACCACATCTCAGCCGTGCTAGTTCTCAGTCTGGAGAATGGCAAATGGAAAGGATCAGATTCAGAGACTGCAGCTTACTCAAGGTCACAGCATTTTAAACCCAAATGAAACCTCCTAGGCCCTTCATGCCACACTCATCCATCCCTACCTACTTGTATCGCAACCAAGGGCCCCACTGTAGTGCCTAGGAGAGCAGGTCTAGGGCACAGTGCCAGGCCTGATTAATGTCTTCCTTACCATTTTCCAGCGAGGGGCTGTGATTAGTCCTATTTATAGGGGCCTGGTCCCTTAATATGCTGCCTGGCACATCTCTTGCCAATCAAATCAGTACCGTCTGCAGTGTGATTGCTGCTTTAGTGGCACCAGGGAGAGGAGTTAATTAAACCCAATATAAATAGACTCTGCCCTCACTTTGCAATTCCAGAAGTGTTTTTCCTTCCTGTCCTCCACCCCCACATGCACCTCTTTCCTCTTTTAAAAGCTAAGCTCTAGCCTGGGTGAGGAGGGCTGGACACTCTTATACCTAGAGAGTCACTAGCCACTGCCCAGTCTGTTTCAGGAGCAGCCCTCAAATTCCTCAGGGGTTAAAGTGGGAAGAACCCGTGTGTGCACATTTTTTGTGCTTTTCCAGAACTGGGTACCATTTGACAGTTGTTCAGGCAATCTCCCCCACTACCCCATTTCTGCTCCTCTGTTTCTAGCCTCTTTTTTCCTCTGCAACCAAGGTTTCTTTCTTATTTATCCAAGGTGGGGAGCTGAACCGAGACAATGTATGGAAAGGGTGCCTGGCAGGCACCAAGCACCTTGTGGGGGGTCAGAAATGTTGCACCTTCTCTGAACTCCTCCATTGACCCTACAAATTCCCTAGTCCCCGATCCTGCCCTTTCCCTCCCTCATTCACTCAACAGGCATCAGCAGAATCCCATCTATGTGCTCCTGGCCTCCCACCAAATGCTGTGTCCTCTCCTCCCCCATCTGTGCAGGCTGAAGCTATGTGTATGACTGGGATGAGGGCTGTGTTGTCTCAACACCACCCCGCCCTGTGGTGGGTGAGTGCGGGTGGACGTGGGCGGCTCTGATGCTCCGGCTCCCGTCCACAGGCACCATGACTCCTGTGAGGACGCAGCACTCCCTGGCAGGTCAGACCTATGCCGTGCCCCTCATCCAGCCCGACCTGCGGCGAGAGGAGGCCGTCCAGCAGATGGCGGATGCCCTGCAGCACCTGCAGAAGGTCTCCGGAGACATCTTCAGCCGGTGGGTGCTGCCATCCACCCCCACCTGATCAGAGGGCCATTCCCATCCTGGGCAGTCCCAGCAACGCACCCTCTGGGAGCAGCCCCCCTGGGGAATCCTGGTCCTGGGGAACCCATCTGGCTTCCCTATGTGGGAGGGGCCTAAGTGAGAGCCCAACCTGGAAGGTTTTGCTCCTGGGAGTCTGAGAGCTCACTCCCTTCCGCCCCACTTAGCCTCCTGGTTTCCTGCGGTGGCTCTGTCCTCACAGCTTATGCTCTTCCTCCCATTGGAGGGCCTATTCCTTCACTTTTTCTTGCAGCCAGCAAATATTTACCCAATAGTGCTTGTGTGCACGGCATTGTGGGAATCTCTGTATATCCAGCCATGGATAAGGCAACACCTGTCCAACTGGAGCGCACATTCTGGCAGGAGAGAAAGACCTAAATAACCAATGCATGATTAGTTCTTTAATGATAATTGTGACAAGGTCTATTGATAATATTTTGTAGTCACTAATATTCATATAGCATAAACCATGCACCACCATTGATTGGAGTGCATTTAACTCACACTTTATGAGCAGGCACTGCTGTCATCTCCATTTTATAGATGAGGAAACTGAAGCACAGAAAGGCTGAGAGACCTGGCCAAGTGACAGAGCCAGGATTCAAAGCCGTAGATCATGACCCCAGGTTCTGTGGGTTATTACCGCATCTGTTAGGTGGAGATGGGGTGCTGTGAGGTTCATCATGGGAGGCCTGGCTTGGGTTCTGTGGGTTATTACCGTGTCTGTTAGGGGGAGATGGGGTGCTGCAAGGCTCATCATGGGAGGCCTGGCTTGGTCTTGGGTCAGGGAAGGCGGATGTGAGGAAATGACATTTATGGTAAAGTCTGAGGGTTGAGTGGGCAGGTCAGGAAGAACATGCCAGAAAGAAGCACATGAACTACAGCTTTGAGGTGAAGGACCTAAAAGGAAGCCAGCATGGCTGGAGCATGGAGTGGCCGTTGAGGGAGCCGAGCTGGAGCGGTGCGGCTTCTTGTATTGGCAGCGCTGACCTGGCACAGTCATTGGGCTCCAGTGACTTCACTCAGTGTTTATCTAACATGAGTGAGTGAATGGTGTTTGCTCTTTCTTGGCAAAGGTCCCAGGGGTTGTTTTATACACAGGTCCTGTCTTTGGCCATAAGCAGCCTGAAATGAGGCTTGGTCTCCTTCCCAGGATCCCACACCGTGCCTCACATGGTAGACCCCAGTGAGAAGTATGTGACTGCCTGACTCAGGTCCCTCTCGTGGTCCACGTCACCCCTGCTTTGCTCCTTCCCTGGTTGTCGCCAGACCTGGAGCCCCTGCTCCTTCACTGTGCAGCCTCCTCTTCTGTCACCAGCTGGGAACCCACCTCTTCCTGAAAGTCCCCCCGCACTGACTCACCGGCTTGCCCCAAGCTTGTCAAGAATGTCCCTGTCACCAGGGGCCATGCACTGAAGTGGCTGAGGGGTTACCTTGGAGCTGATGCCTTGGCTCAGACCCGGCTGCCCTGTTTGCTTCCCCTGTAACATTGGGCAACTCAACTCCTCTAAGCCTCAGTGTTCTCCTTTGTGAAGTTGTGGTAATAATGGTAGCTTCCTGGTAGAATTATTGTAAAGATTAAATTAATGAAAACATGCAAAGGAATGGAACAGTGCCTGGCACCTGGAAATGCTGGCTCTTGCCTGTTGATAATCTTGACCCGTACACTGCCTTTGGTCACCATTCATGAACCTGCCACCAGTAGTAACAGAAAGTGCCGGATGCACCTTTTGTGCTTATTGTTGTACTAAATGTGCCCAAGGGATGCCTAGGGAAGAGGATGCAGGTCTTTAAGAGCCATCAGCTCCGGATTATGGCCACCCCATGTCCAGCACTTAGAATGGAGGCCAAAACCATCCCTCAGAAACTGTGTTTCCTCGCCAAGACGGGGACTGCATGGTTGCCCTTCTCTGAGGGCAGCCCTGGATTTTTGCGTCTTTCCTTTCTCGTCCTGGTGTTTGGCACCTTGTAGACAGTTGTATGTCCCCTGCCCGGGGGTGGGATGAGGAGAGGGCAGGAGGGCATTTCCTGGGTAGTGGAGTGCTGCGTTCATTGAGTGCGGGTTCTCCAAGCTGCTGGCACGGCCCAGGGAGGGGCAGATGCCTCTCAGGAGCCTTGGGTCTGAGTCCTGGCTCCCTCACTTCTGGCTTCCAGGTCACTGCATCTGTCTCTCCACCATGTGCTCCACCTCATGCTGGACCTTAGGAGACACAAATTATGTGGCTGACACTGTGTCCTAGAGGCTGGAATGGGAACACAGAGGGCGAGATTGTTAATTGCTAGCGTGAACCGCGTGGGCTTCTCAGGGTCTAGAGTGGAGAGAAATCAGTAAGAATCGGTGGCACACCTGTCAGAACTCCCCAAACCAAGCTAAGCAAAAAGTAACCAATCAGTAGAGCAGCCTTTGGAGTAAAGGCTAAAATGATGTTATCAGGGCCGGGTTTTGCTTTCCTTCCATGTCAGTTTGCTGCTTTGGGTCTGGCTGCATTCCCAGACAGGCTGTGCTCTCGTGGTGGAAAGGTGACATGACACAGGGTCAGTCCAGCGGGAAAGAATGCTCTCCGTGTCCCCACTCCCTCCAGAAGGCACACTCACCCATCCCTCCTGGCTTGGTCCTCGTGTCTGTCCCAGCATCCATTGTTGGGGCCAGGGGACTATGACACGCCACTTGGCTCAGACTGAGGAGCTCTGTGGGCAGCCCCACCTGAAGCTCTGGGACTAAGCCTGTGAGAGAGATGGATTCCATGGGGCCATTGCTTGAGTAAAAAGAACTAGTTGCTGGAGAGGAAAACCACGTTCCTACTCCACATAGGGCAGGCTCCTGGAGGACGGGGCAGGGGGTAGGGAGGTGGCTGTGCAGGTTGCCCTGGTGGGGTCTAGAAATAGGGGCCGCAGGCTTGGCAAGAAGCCTCAGTGTGACTTGGAATGTGGTGTATGGTGGTCTGCGGGGAAGGCCGGCCTGCACAGTGCTGGGAGGGGGTGCTTCTGCGTGGGAAGCACAGACAGCGCTGCAGCTCCCTTGCACTCAGCTCTCAGGGCATGAGAGGCTGACTTCCCATGAGCCTGTGGGCCAGGCCTCTTTGAATGGTGCTGAGGGAGCTTTGCCTTGGTTCCTTTGTGTCCCCACGGTGCCATGGGAGGCTCCCTGGCAGGGTGTGGGGCAAGGCAGTGAGTGAAGAGTTGGGATGAGTGGGTTAGGGCCCACGGAGTGCTCAGGACAGGACTTCAGGTTTGATTCAGGAGTGTTAGGGAGCTGTGATTGGATTTTGAGCAGGGCAGGGATGGGACAGAAGAGTTTGGGGAAGGTTCATCAGGCATCCGCCATGGAAGGGACAAGAAGGGAGACAGAGTGGATGCCAGGGACACCCAGAAGCTGTTGTCGTAGTCAGGATGTGACAGGGATAAGGCTGTAGACAGGGGACTTGCAAACAGGGAGGGCAGGGTGAGACATTCAGAAGAAACGACGACAGGAAATGGTGACAGATGGGGAACGAGGAGGAAGGAAAGGGAGAGTCAGTGATGACTGGCGATGGAGTGGGGAGCACTGACACGTCCTCCTCCACTTGCCCCTCCTGTGGCACTGGACAAGCATGTGAGCTTTTCATTTTTCGTGGACTTTTTTTGGTGGGGATGTGACCAGCTTTGAATCTCTCCCCTTAAACATGCTCCTCCTGCTTAGAAACCTCCTGTATAGAAGAGACAGGGACGGAGGATAGACTCTCTCCCCACCACCCCGTCTCAGGCCCCAGCACAGCCCGGCCTCTGGACTCACTGGTGTCAGTGCCCAGTGGCGCAGGCAAATTAGCATTCCAGGCTGTGCTCTCTCCTCCTGCTCTGCTGCAGCCAGGAGTGTGCAGAGACTGGAGGGGATGACAAGCACCTCCCAGGCGCTCTTCAGCTGTGTCCTCCAGACCCTCCCTGCCCCCTCTTTCTGCTCCTCCATCTGCCCCCTCTTCACCTGGGAGAAGCCAGGCCCCCAAAATAGCGGTCCAGATATGTCACCTGCTTCCCATGATGTAGAAGACAAGGCAGGAGGGAGTTGGGATGGCACGGGGAAGAGGAAGGAACAGACTATGTGTGGAAGTTTGGATGCTGTCATCTGCCACTGCCCATCAGCCTCTGCCCAACCTCTTCCCCCAAGAGGCAGTGCCACTGCCCAGCACCTTCCCCCTGGGAAGGGTGATTTTCTCTGCAAAGCTCTTGGTCCTTTCCTCCATCTCTTTCTTTTTACTTTTCCCACCTCTTCCTTTCTTCTCCTCTTCCTCCTTTCCCCTTTCCCCTTGTCCACCCTTCCTTCTCCCCTATTCTCTCTACTGATTGGCACCTGGTGGCCCCCAGTGTTACACACTGCACTAGATCGCTGCATAATTACCAAGTCATTCTTAATTATCCCGGAGTGGAGAAGATAAAGGCGAAGGCAGGAGCCCAGGTTCAGGGTCCATTTCCCTGGGGTCGTGACAGAGGCAGGGGAGGAGAAGCAGTGAATCTGGGTCAGAAGTGGGTGCTCCCTGCTTCTTCCTCCCCAGCAGCCTCTAGGGGGACTGGTGTGCTGATGGTGATGGGCCATGATCAGCTCCTTCTTACTTTCACAGTAATCCCGTGATGTAGAAGGGACCATTCCTGTTTTTCAGTGGAAGAAGCTGAGGCAAAGACCAGTTAGTGACTTCCCCGGGGTCATACTGCTGCTAAACAGATGTGAAACCCAGGCCTGTGGGATGTGGTGGTTGTTGATATTCATTTCTCACTTCCCCAGGAGCCCTGAGTCCCTTTGAATGTGGATGTGTGTCGTCTGGTTCGTCTTTGACTCCCGCGGCCCCAGCACTGTGCTTGACAAACGAGATGCACTCAAGTTATTGAACAGTCGCGGGTGGAGGGGGGAGAAGGAAAGCAGGGGTGGAGCGGGGAGGAGGAAAGCAGGGGTGGAGGGGGGAGAAGGAAAGCAGGGGTGGAGGGGGGAGAAGGAAAGCAGGGGTGGAGGGGGGAGAAGGAAAGCAGGGGTGGAAGGGGGAGAAGGAAAGCAGGGGTGGAGGGGGGAGAAGGAAAGCAGGGGTGGAGGGGGGAGAAGGAAAGCAGGGGTGGAGGGGGGAGAAGGAAAGCAGGGGTGGAGGGGGGAGAAGGAAAGCAGGGGTGGAGGGGGGAGAAGGAAAGCAGGGGTGGAGGGGGGAGAAGGAAAGGGGTGGAGGGGGAGAAGGAAAGCAGGGGTGGAGGGGGGAGAAGGAAAGCAGGGGTGGAGGGGGAGAAGGAAAGCAGGGGTGGAGGGGGGAGAAGGAAAGCAGGGGTGGAGGGGGGAGAAGGAAAGCAGGGGTGGAGGGGGGAGAAGGAAAGCAGGGGTGGAGGGGGGAGAAGGAAAGCAGGGGTGGAGGGGGGAGAAGGAAAGCAGGGGTGGAGGGGGGAGAAGGAAAGCAGGGGTGGAGGGGGGAGAAGGAAAGCAGGGGTGGAGGGGGGAGAAGGAAAGCAGGGGTGGAGGGGGGAGAAGGAAAGCAGGGGTGGAGGGGGGAGAAGGAAAGCAGGGGTGGAGGGGGGAGAAGGAAAGCAGGGGTGGAGGGGGGAGAAGGAAAGCAGGGGTGGAGGGGGGAGAAGGAAAGCAGGGGTGGAGGGGGGAGAAGGAAAGCAGGGGTGGAGGGGGGAGAAGGAAAGGGGTGGAGGGGGAGAAGGAAAGCAGGGGTGGAGGGGGAGAAGGAAAGCAGGGGTGGAGGGGGAGAAGGAAAGCAAGGGATGCTTGGAGATGGCCCCCTCCAGGGCAGCTGGAGGAAGACGGACCCTTAGGAGACCACGCGCAGAACAGGCTGGGTGAGCCACTTCCATCCCTGATAGCCACAGAGGCAGCTTACTCTGTAGTGCTGGGGGAGCCGTAGGTACGGCTTCAGCACTGAGCTTGTAAACTGACCTGCCTTGAAGTAGGCCACCAAGCCAAAGGTGTCTGGACCAGGAATGACAAACAAATGGCTCTCATGGCACCATCCCCCCACCCGCAGGGTGGACATTGTTCCATGGCCTGGCCCCAGTGAGGCCTACAGGCCTTCCCGACACGGCCTTCCAGACCATCCGGCTAGTCCATGGGGATAGCAGATACGCTGCAAGCTTTCTGATCCTGAGTCTGCATCGTCCTCGGTACTATAGCCTGTGACCATAAGAGAATAGACTACTGGGGGCCTTGTCAACAAGCACAAGTTCCTTAGTCTCATGGACTCTTGGCTAAGGAGAGAGCCCCAGGATCATGTCTCCACCTCCACCTTATCCAGGATTCGCCCTTGGGGCACCCCGGAAGGCGCTTGCGAGCTGCAACCTAATTGCTCTGCAAAGTGATGCAGTTGTTTATTAGAATTTTTTTTAACAGAACAGAGATCTGTTTCCTTGCAACTCTGCCCACTATTCCTGATGTCAGTGTACTCACTTCTCCACCTGACAGCCCTTCTGATATTTTTGATATTCGAAGGGAATGATCATATTCTCAGTCTTCTGATCTTTAGTCAGAACATCCTTCAGTTATCTTCATATGTCGGGAGTTTCTCACTCATCACCATCCTCATCACCCTCCCGGAGATGTTTGCTCATTTGTCACTTTCTGTTCAGCCAGCGGCTCTGACACATCAGGCCCCGTCCCGGGTGCTGGAGACATAGCAGTGAATGAGACAGACTTTGCAGGCTGCAGGCAAGTTCAGAGTCCTCTTACAGTGTGGATTCAGTTTAAAGAGATGTGACTGGCCGAGACTGGTGCCTGGCATGGATTCGTTCATGATTCCAGGACTCTGTTTTCTGTGGTGCCTCTAAGAGAGTGCACGGTCCCTGCTGATTCAAAGAAGGATGAAGGGCGGAAGAGGGACGGGGAGCTGTGTGCCCTAAGATCGCATTGCCTTTTTATGCTAATTAACATGCTTGTAGCTCCTACTGAGCTTACAGTTAACAGAAGCTTCCAGGTCTTTCTTCACCTGAACTGTGTCTAAACCAAGTTCCCTCCACCTTCTATATTTATGCACTTTTTAAAACCTAGATGTTGGGCTTCACATTTGTTCCTTGTAAATTTCGTCTTGGTGATTGCAGTCTACCCTCTGGCCTTTAAAAATTATCTGAGCCTTGATTCGATCATGCAGACCAGTGTACCCTTCCCCTATGTGCTGGCCCCAGTTTTCTAACCGGGTGTTGAATGAACTGGATGGACTCTGCCAGGTCCCTCCGTGCAAGGCTGGAATCAGTCCATTGTTCAACTGTGCCCTTTGGGGCCATGGTTCATTTGGCTCTGATTTTTCCTGTATGTTCTCTCCTCTAACCCCCATAGCTCCATCTTGTCTACAAGATTTTGTTAGAAGCCGTCAAAATCCGTGCTGACTCAGGATGTACTGTGCTGCAAGTTTTCCCCGGGTGCAGCAGGCTCATAACCCTGTTACAGAGAGAAACGCTGTGCATTTCCAGCCGTGCTGGCCCCTGGGACTCACCGCTGCCTTTTCTAAGTGCTTACAGATTCTCTGTTTAATAATCCATTGCAGAAATTTTTTCAGGGCTCATTGTTGGGCTTGGTGTTTGCACCTTTGAGTGATCAGCCCTTCTCTCCTCTGTGGGAGCACCAGGACAGAGCAGCCTTTGTCCCTCCCCAGTCTCAGTTCCCTCCCACTGCCCCTGTGGATCTCGAGTGCAGAGCTTATGCAACTTCTGAAGGTCGTGTCAACACCCGGGGCAGAACGAGGCTGCCTTGGGAACTAGGGTAAATTAAAACAGCTTGTGCTGGAGGACCCTTAACAGCAGATGAAGGCCTCTCCCCAGCCAGAAAAGATGGAGCACACGCTGGGTGGGGCCCCACTTTCTCACTGGAAGGAGATGGTGCTCTTGTTTTTTCTTTCTGAGTTGTGGCCGCCTTCATACCAGTCTGTCATGGAACACTTAAGTTGCTCGGGTGCTTGCTGGTATTCCCAGCCCTGCCATGCCTCAGCGCCCTGCACACGAGGAGCCAGGAGTAATCAGGGCAGACTCATTAGGGTACGGGGACTCCTGGATTGTGAAATTGGCTCTCTGGGGGCCAAGGCCTTCTAAAGTTGGTGGAGGTGGCTTTGGCTTTTAGGGTCTAATTCTAGGCCATTCATTCCAACCTTTAGAGAAATCCCAGCATTCCCTAGCCCAGAGTCTGCAACCCCTCTACCACCCCACATCCTCCTCCTACCTTTCCTCATGAACCCCAGTTGCGCCTCTGCCTTCTCATTCCTGTGCATCACACAGGCTCGTGCGTGCCAGGTGGATGCTGAGGCTGCTCTGAATGTGGAGTGTGGCCCTTGTGGGCAAGGGCTGGGTTTTTGGAGGTAGCGGAGCTACAGGGGCAACTGGGAGGAGGATGTTGTGTTACATACACATCAGAGTTAACTTTGCAGTGAGAGCGGCCTTGCTGTGGCCAAAGAACATGGAAAAGCATGAGTGGGGTTGTGTGCCTCAAAGCATCAGGCATCCGGGCCTCGGGCACCGGGAGCCAGCCACAGGGATGTCTGGGGAAATGGCGCTCCATGAGATGCAAGCGCACAGGAATGCACTTGGTACATCTGGGGGACAGCAGGGCAGCTGGTATCACTGGCCCACCCGCACCAGGGAGGATGGGAGCGGGTGAGGAGCTACACCACACAGAGCCCGTGGGCCGTGGTCGGGACTCAGGGTTTGCTCAGTGAGCCATTCACTGTGCAGGGGCAGTTCCCTGTCTGAATTTAGGTCCAGCCTTGCCAGTCCAGCCTCCGGTCTCGATTCCCCCTCTGCAGAGGCCACTTTGTCTGCTTCACGTGATCATGAGGGGTTGTGAAATGCTTGCCCCATCAGTAGCCATGTGTGCATGTGTAAATACCATCCTCTGTGTGCCCTGGAGGCTGTCCTTCAGATAGCATGTACAGGTGCCAGCATAGGGTCTGTCCCTGCTGAGAGTGCGGGGAACTCAGTACCGTCAGCTCCTCGACCCTGCAGGTCAGATTATCCTTGTAGAGGCCACATGGATGGTACCAAGATGGGCCCTGGCAAGCAGGTGACCGTGACTTAGGAGCCCTTGCCTGAAGGCCTGGCCTGGCAGGCCTGCTGTTAGGAGCAGGAGGTGTGCAGGGGGTGGGGAGCAGCCCCAGCCTCTGTGATCTTCTCCGTGGCAGGATCTCCCAGCGGGTAGAGCAGAGCCGGAGCCAGGTGCAGGCCATTGGAGAGAAGGTCTCCTTGGCCCAGGCCAAGATTGAGAAGATCAAGGGCAGCAAGAAGGCCATCAAGGTAGCCCCCATGCCCCTGTGTCCTAAGGCTACTGGGCAGTCCCTCCATTTCCCCGTACCTCTGAGGCTGCCCAGTCTCTGCCTCGCTGTCCACCTGTACCTTGGACTTTCCTCCTGCCCAGGCCCCCAACCCCACCCTCTCCTGCCAGGCAATCCTAGCCCCCAACCCCACCCTCTCCTGCCAGGCAATCCTAGCCCCCAACCCCACCCTCTCCTGCCAGGCAATCCTAGCCCCCAACCCCATCCTCTCCTGCCAGGCAATCCTAGCCCCCAACCCCACCCTCTCCTGCCAGGCAATCCTAGCCCCCTGAGCCTCTTGGGGCCCCTGACTTGTCCCTGTGTCCACAGGTGTTCTCCAGTGCCAAGTACCCTGCTCCAGAGCGCCTGCAGGAATATGGCTCCATCTTCACAGGCGCCCAGGACCCTGGCCCGCAGAGACGCCCCCGCCACAGGATCCAGAGCAAGCACCGCCCCCTGGATGAGCGAGCCCTGCAGGTCTGCTGGCCACACACATAACATAGCCCGGGTCACACCAGGAGGACTGGATACTGGGGAGGAGCCGGGGCCACTGTAGGGTTCTGTCCCCCGGAGGAGGCTGACTGGGATGGGGTGGCAGCTGATTAGGCCCAGCAGTAAATATTCACCATCCCTTGGCCATCCTGGCCCTCCCAGGAGAAGCTGAAGTACTTTCCTGTGTGTGTGAGCGCCAAGCTGGAGCCTGAGGACGACGCCGAAGAGGGACTTGGGGGTCTTCCCAGCAACATCAGCTCTGTCAGCTCCTTGCTGCTCTTCAACACCACCGAGAACCTGTATGGCCAGAAGGCAGGGCCGAGGGGTGTGGGCGGGAGGCCCAGCCTGGCTTAGTGGGGACCCAGGGCATCAGACACAGGTACAGCACATAGGCCAGGAGCCAGGGGTGACTGGGGTGGCTTGGCTTGGGAGGCCTGGGACCCCACAGTGCACACTGTGCCCCTGATGATGTGGAGAGGTAGGTCAGGAACATGGGCTCAGGACAGCAGGTGTCAGCTTGCCTGACCCCCATGTCACCCCTGTAGGTACAAGAAGTATGTCTTCCTGGACCCCCTGGCTGGTGCTGTAACAAAGACCCATGTGATGCTGGGGGCGGAGACAGAGGAGAAGCTGTTTGATGCCCCCTTGTCCATCAGCAAGAGAGAGCAGCTGGAACAGCAGGTGGGAGGGGCGGGGCAGGGGTGGGGACAGGTGCAGTGGCCAGGGGCCCTGCCAGGGCTCCTCTCCAGGCAAGGCTGTTGAGCCCCTTATTCCACCCATGGGGGGTGCACACAAGGTCTTGTTGGCTGCCCCTGCAGGTCCCTGTCACCACTCACATGTCCCTACCTAATCTTGCAGGTCCCAGAGAACTACTTCTATGTGCCAGACCTGGGCCAGGTGCCTGAGATTGATGTGCCATCCTACCTGCCTGACCTGCCCGGCATTGCCAACGACCTCATGTACAGTGCCGACCTGGGCCCCGGCATTGCCCCCTCTGCCCCTGGCACCATTCCAGAACTGCCCACCTTCCACACTGAGGTAGCTGAGCCTCTCAAGACAGGTGAGCTGGGCTCTGGGATGAGGGCTGGGCTAGGGACCTCCCTGCTCACATACCTTCTTCCCTAGACACCCCACACTTTGTGTTTCAGACCTACAAGATGGGGTACTAACAGCACCCCCACCACCTCCACCGCCCCCACCACCTCCCCCAGCTCCTGAGGTGCTGGCCAGTGCACCCCCACTCCCACCCTCAACCGCGGCCCCTGTAGGCCAAGGCGCCAGGCAGGACAACAGCAGCAGCGCGTCTCCTTCAGGTGGGAGCAGCTCTTTGAGGGCACCTCATTTCTGGTGTGCTCTGTGCACTCAGGTGGATTTTCTGCAGGTTTGTTCAGTGGTCAGAAATCCTCGATTTTTT
This sequence comes from Macaca mulatta, assembly GCF_049350105.2. Taxonomy (NCBI): domain Eukaryota; kingdom Metazoa; phylum Chordata; class Mammalia; order Primates; family Cercopithecidae; genus Macaca; species Macaca mulatta. The sequence continues at coordinate 788,329 of NC_133416.1, read as the reverse complement.
GAATAGTTCCCATTTCAAATATCTTGTTCTACTTGGTCCATAAAATAGTAGTTTTCAAGCTGTAGAGCTCTGGAATTCTCACCTCTAGTGCGCAGGGAGCCTGAACAAGTGAGGCTCTGGGTTCCCCATTCCTAATTAAACCAATGGAAAGAAGGGGTCTAATAACAAACTACAGCAACACATTTTTCAGTGTCACTGAAATTACAACATTTCAGCTTTACTGTTCTATCTCCCAGTCTATCCCTAGCATCCAGAAGTGGCACAAAGCCCCTCTGCTGGCTCATGTGTGCCGCTGAGACTGTCCAGCTCTGCAGGGTGGGGGCTGGGGAGGGAGCAGGGAGTGTCTCACACAGGATGCCTGTGCTCAGGCCCTACACAGTCTCCAAAGGTCCAGCCTCCCCAACACGGGGCTACACAGTCTCCAAAGGTCCAGCCTCCCCAACACGGGGCTACACAGTCTCCAAAGGTCCAGCCTCCCCAACACGGGGCTACACAGTCTCCAAAGGTCCAGCCTCCCCAACACGGGGCTACACAGTCTCCAAAGGTCCAGCCTCCCCAACACGGGCTCCTCGTTTGAGGGGAGGTGCCTTCCTCCCAGCAGGCTCTTGGCACAATAAGCTTCCCCAGGCCTGCCTGAGCAGCCTTTTCTCCTTGCCCCGTTCCCCACCTCCCAGCTCCAGTCCAGGGAGCTCCCAAGGAAGTGGTCGACCCCTCTGGTGGCCGGGCCACTCTGCTGGAGTCCATCCGCCAAGCCGGGGGCATCGGCAAGGCCAAACTGCGCAGCGTGAAGGAGCGAAAGCTGGAGAAGAAGAAGCAGAAGGAGCAGGAGCAAGGTGAGCGGGCCCTGGAGCCTGTGGTCGGAGGGCCTTGGGCAAGATGGCCTCCTCTCCTCCAGCCTTGAGTCCACTGGCTGTTTCCTGCCCACCCCCTGCCAGCCCCAGCCCCTGCTTCCCCTAGGGCACAGGCTGGAAGCCCTGGCCCGCCAACAGAGGTCCTCAGCCCTCCTGCCGGGGCCATGGCTCCTTCCTGGTTTGGGAGCCATAGTGGAGCTCTCCTCTGTAAGCGCACCCAGCTCAAACTGTGACAAGGAGAATCTTCTTCGACTGCTGAGTGGTCCGAGGCAATGGTCAGCCCCTGCAGCCTCCTGAGATATTTTTAGAGACTGGACCTGAGGCCTCTTGAGGCTACTGATGATGCCTGCTGCGAACCCAGACACTGGTGTGATGCGATGCCTGTGTGTACGGCAGCAGCGCCCTGGGCACTGTGGTTTTGAGCTTGTACCCAGCGCTGCTTTTGCCTTGCTCTGTGACCCCAGGCAAGCTGCCTCACCTATCTGGGCCAGTTTCCCCATCCGTCAGTGCTGCACACCCTGGTCCTGTCCCTGAGGTGGCTGGGAGAGTGCTTCTCAGACATAAGCACTCTCTCATCAGTGCCTGGTGCTGGGTCAGGGATAGACTGAGGCTCCAAGCTAACTGGGAAGCACGGTGGCCTTGGAGGGCTGGGGAGTGTCACGGGTGGGGACAGGGAGCCACGGGTCGCCTGTGACTGAACTCTTCACCCTGGCTTTCCCGTTGCAGTGAGAGCCACGAGCCAAGGTGGGGACCTGATGTCGGATCTCTTCAACAAGCTGGTCATGAGGCGCAAGGGTAGGAGGCAGGGCCGCTGCCCACCCTGGGCCGGCCCATTGTAATTCTCTCCTGCCTTTTTCTTCCTGTATTTAAGTCTCCGGGGGATGGGGGAACCAGGGTTTCCCACCAACCACCCTCACTCAGCCTTTTCCCTCCAGGCATCTCTGGGAAAGGACCCGGGGCTGGTGAGGGGCCCGGAGGAGCCTTTGCCCGCGTGTCAGACTCCATCCCTCCTCTGCCACCACCGCAGCAGCCACAGGCAGAGGAGGACGAGGATGACTGGGAATCCTAGGGGGCTCCATGACACCTTCCTCCCCCAGACCTAGACTTGGGCTGTTGCTCTGACATGGATACAGCCAGGACAACCCGCTGAGACCTGCTTCCCTGGGAGCGGGTGGTGATGGAACCAGCACTGTGCGGAGACCACCTGCAAGGAGCGGAAGGCTGGCCTGAGGCCACACGGCTGGGGCGGGGGCTTCTGTCCTCCTGTGCTCCACGGGGGGCGGCTCCACCCAGCCTGCACCATTGTGTTCTTCTCTTCTCTAAGGAGGCTTCCAGAGAAAGCAGCACACAAATCAATAAGGAACTGAGCAGAAACCAACAGCGTGCTTTTAATAAAGGACCTCTAGCTGTGCAGGATGCAAACGTCTGGGGGTCAGTGACTTTCCTCCTGCCCCTGTTGGTCCCTAGGCAATGGGGGCAGAAGATCCCAGCTGACCCATTTCTCTGGGGTCAGAGGGAGGAGAGAGGTGCAGTCAGCAGGGGCAGCTGTTGCAGGTGGGAGGAATAGTCTCCCACAGAAAAAAGCTTTCAGTGACAGACACGGGGTCTCTAAAAATAGTCATGCTGAGAGCCTAATGGCCCTTGGCACCATTGCTGGTGTTGGAGTAGAAGGTGTCTTGGAGTTGGCTCAAGTAGTTGAGAGGGAGGGAGGTGCCATCGACTTGGAGGAACTGGCACCAAGCCAGGGAGATACAAATCCAGGCAGGGCTGTGGGGCAGGTTAGGGAGCAGGGCTGCAGGAGTGACTCAGGAAGAAGGTGGGGAAAGTGACAAGCACCCCGGGCGGGAGCCCTGTGGCCATGCGGATCTTTCTAAGTTGAGACTGGAGGGTGAATAGTCCAGGGCAGCTGACTGTAGTTATCATAGAAATGGCAGAAGCAGATGCGTCTGCTCCATCTCGCCTCTAAGAAGGTTAAGAAGGTGGGCAGGACAGAAAAGGCAGCCTCCTGCAGAGGCCAGTGAGAAGCCTGGCCCTCAGCCATGTGGGATGGAAGATAGATTCGATTCCACAGAGGGGAGCTGCCCTGGGAAGACCTCAAGGATGGCCCAGACCTACCATTTCTTCGGGGTCCACTTGCTTTCTCCAGTGGGCACTAATGCTGTGTCTGGGTCCTGGCAGCACTCTGGACTCCACACACTCCTGGGTTTCACCTTTGTAGCACGATCCCTGCAGACCAGGCCCATGACAGACACTGTCTCCAGTGGGCAGAGCGAAGGCGGCGCAGCACCAGGCAGTGGTGCAGTTGCCTGTCAGGAAGAGGCCGACTTCTCCTGGTGAAACTGGGCAGACAGAAGGCAGTGAGAAATGCCATCTCGGGGTGGTGGAGGCTCTCGGGAAAGGAAAAGGCAGGACTGAACTTCCACACAGCAGCAATGGCCGAACCAAAGGTGGCATTGACCTGCACGAGGGCTCAGATCCAGGCTGGCAGCTTGGCCAGGACGGGGCCGGGTGTGTCACTGGTCCAGGAACACTATGCTGGCAGAATCCCTTCGGTGCCTGATGGTCCTGCCTTTGTGGGAACGGAGGCTCAGGCTTTGAGTCACAGCTGCCTCCCCAACAGCACATTTCCATGTCATCTTCCTCCCCTTCCTCAGCCTCAGGTGGGAGACAGGGCAGGCAGCCCCCCTTTCCTCTTCTCCCCTTCTCCAACCCCCGTCTGTCCACCCAGCCGGAGGCAGCCAGGCCTGCTTATGGACCGGTTGGCAGCCTTCATGCGCAGGTTCTCCACCAGCGCCTTTCTTGGGGGCCCCGGGCTGGGGCTCTGAGCTGGGGAGTGCAGGGGATGACGTGCAGGAGGAGAGTGGCACTGAGGCACCTCACTGAGAGTTTGATACCACAGAAAGCTTTCTCTGGGAGAAGTGCAATCCCGTGCCTCAAAGGCACAGCAGTGAGACAGGACAGCAGTACCACCTAGTGGACACCAATGGGCCCACCTGAGCTGACCCTTTCTGACTTGGGGCCCCAGGAGACAACAGGACTGATGGTGCATCTCTCCCCAGGCCCTGTCTCATCCCAACACCTAGGGCACAAGAGGCTGGGGCAGGTGTCCTTACCCGCTTCATGGTGCCTCCCAGGTGGTGCCCCCCAGGCCTTCCTTCACCACTTGGGTAAAGTGCACGGCTGCTCTCCACACAGATGTGAGCTCTGCTGCCCTCTGCCCAGGCCGACCTGGGTATGGGGAAGGGTCTGGAGAGGCAGGGGGAGACCCCTGAGATCCCTCCTCTGGGCATGATTTGTAGGAGGAGAGGAGATCACAGAGAAAAACATCTGCACAGCCTCTGTCATCTCCTTAGTGAAATGAGAGCCCCCATTACTCACACACACGATACCCTTTTTATTTGGCCTTTCCTGACTAGGAAAACTTCTAAACACGGTTTCTTAAACATTTTAGACGGTAACCAGCAGACATAGATATATTTTCTGGTGAGACTCAGTGCACACATACATATATTGACAATCACACAAGTGTTTCAAGACACTGCTTATAATAAAGCTGCCCAGAAGAGGGCACTGTTGGCAAATCTAGGCCTGAGATTTTTGGTCCTTGCTGGAATATTTGGAGTATTTTAGTTGCAGACCTAGATGTGTTAGAAAGTGGTGACATCCATTTGGTCAGCTATGACTGGCTTTTAAAAGAATAGCGCAGTGTAGCACAATACAAACTATCAGTGTGCATCACATGTCACAAAGGTAAGTGCTGTGCTGCGAAACATTTGCTAAATTGATAAAGATGTGAGTATCTAGAGGGTCTCCCTGTGAAACATCTTTATGACTGTGGGTAAAGATGTGAGTATCTAGGGGGTCTTCTTGTGAAATGTCTTTATGACTGTGGGAAGAATTCACAGAAGTTTGAGACACTGTTTTAGAAGCTTCTTGAAACAACTTCAGAGTGAGAACAGCGTTGTAGGTTTTTGAAGAAAGGAAAGGTGTGGCTGGAGGTGGTGGGAGGGAGCACCGAGCCTCCTCACACCAGGGAGTGTGGGGAGAGTGGCAGCCAGGTCAGCACAGCACGCAGCTTCTGGGGGTTCAGTGTTTTCTTCTCAGGAACAGGATGCGAGGAGTAGCAGAGGCAACTCCTTTTCCTCTCACGTAGAAAGAAGACTAGTGAGTAAGGAAAAACATGGAAATATTCAACACCCAGTTCTTAGAGATGGCACCAAAATAATAATTTATAGAAATAAAAACTGATAAAATGGGCTTCATGAAAATGGAGGCCTTTTGCTCTGTGAAGCATCGTATTGAGAGGATGAAAAGACACACTGCAGACCGAGTGAAAATAACCACAACCACATATCCAACAAAGGACTTTTATCTGGAATCTATGAAGAACTCTCAAAACTCAATACATTTTTTAAAAATCCCATGAGAAATGAGACAAAAGACATCGACAGACATTTCACCAAAGTAGCTGAACAGCAAATGTGCACATGTAAATATGGTCAGCACCACTGGCCATTAGAGAAATGCACATTAAAACCACAATGAGCTCTCACTATGCCAGTTAGAATGGGTAAGATAAAAAATAACACCAAGTGCTAGCAGGAAAGCAAGAAAACTGAACATCTCATACATCGCCAGTGTGACTGAAAAATGGTACAGCCACTTTAGAAAAGAATTTGGCAGTTTCTTAAAAAACCAAACATGTACTTCCCATGTGACTCAGTAACTGTATTCTTTGGCATTTACCCCAAAGAATGAAAATTCAGGTTCACAAAAATCTGTACATGCATGTTCCTAAGAGCTTTATTCAGAATAGCCTCACAGTGGAAACCACCCGAACATCTTTCAATGGTGAAGGAGTCAACAAACTCTAGGATATCTGTATAAGAGAATACCACCCAGGAGTAAAAAGAAATCAACCACTGATACAGGCCACAACCTGGAGGATCATAACAGCAGGAAACTTGGTGGAAAAGGCCAGCCTTATAAAAGGTTACACACTACACGGTTCCACGTACATAACATCCTCCATATGACAAAACTAGAGATGGAGAACAGAGAACAGATTTGTGGCTGCCAGGGACACAGGGGCAATGTGTGGGGATGTGACTCAAAAGAAGAATGACAAGGGAGGTGAGTTCTACTCAGTGAGGAAACAGTTCTGTGGCAATGGCAGGGGTGGAGATGGTTACAAGATACTACACATGAGATCACCATGCATAGCACACACACACACACACACACACACACACACACACACACACACACACAGTGCATATAAACACCGAAGGCTGCATAAGGTCCATAGTCTGACAAGGTCGGTAGTCTTAACAATAGTCAACCAATGCCAATGCCTGGTTGGATGGTGTCCTGCTGTTCTGTGAGACGGCACTGTTAGGGGAAGCCAAGTGAGTCATCCAAGAGATTCCCTCTACTACTTTTGCAACTACCTGTGAACCCATAATTATATTTTAAAAAGTTAAGAAGAGAACTAGCAGATAGCAACAACATGATTGATTAGAGTCAGACCAATGCCTACCCATAGGGGACTGATCAAATAAACTATAGTCCATCCACACAATGTATGCAGCCATAAAAAATAAGGAATATATTTGCCACCTGGTGTGCACAAGTGATAAAAGCAAGATTCAGAGCACTGGAGAGACTGCACTACCTACTGTGTGAGAAAAAAGGGGAAATCAGAATGTACCAGAAACACATATTTGCTTCTTTCCACAATAAAAATGGCAAGGACAAATCAGAAGCCAGTGAACATGGTTCTCCCTAGGGGTGACTGAGGAGCAGGTTAAGTATAGGGAAAAGAAAGATCAGACTGTTACTGTGTCTATGTAGAAAAGGAAGACATAAGAAACTCCATTTTGATCTGTACCCTGAACAATTGTTTTGCCTTGAGATGCTGTTAATCTGTAACTTTAGCCCCAACCCTGTGCTCACAGAAACGTGTGTTGTATGGAATCAAGGTTTAAGGGATCTAGGGCTGTGCAGGATGTGCCTTGTTAACAATATGTTTACAGGCAGTATGCCTGGTAAAAGTCATCACCATTCTCCATTCTCAATTAACCAGGGGCACAATGCACTGCAGAAAGCTGCAGGCACCTTTGCCCAGGAAAGCTGGGTATCGTCCAAGGTTTCTCCCCACTGAGACAGCCTGAGATATGGCCTCATGGGACGTGAAAGACCTAACCATCCCCCAGCCCGACACCTGTGAAGGGTCTGTGCTGAGAAGGATTAGTAAAAGAGGAAGGCCTCTTGTGATTGGGATAAGAGGAAGGCCTCTGTCTCCTGCATGCCCCTGGGAATGGAATGACTTGGTATAAAACCCGGTTGTACATTCGTTCTATTCTGAGATAGGAGAAGACCGCCCTGTGGCTGGAGGTGAGACATGCTGGCGGCAACGCTGCTGTTATTCTTTACTACACTGAGATGTCTGGGTGGAGAGATCCCTAAATCTGCCCTATGTGCACATCCAGGCATAGTACCTTCCCTTGAACTTATTTGTGACACAGATTCCTTTGCTCACATGTTTTCTTGCTGACCTCCTCTCCACTATCACCCTGTTCTCCCGCCATATTCCCCTTGCTGAGATAGTGAAAATAGTAATCAATAAATACTGAGGGAACTCAGAGACCGGTACCCGTGCAGGTCCTCCGTATGCTGAGCGCCAGTCTCCTGGGCCCACTGTTCTTTCTGTATACTTTGTCTCTGTGTCTTATTTCTTTTCTGTCTCTCATACCACCTGACGAGAAATACTCCTGTTGGAGGGGCAGGCCACCCCTTCATCTGGCACCCAGTGTGGGTGCCTTTCTCTAGGGTGAAGGTACACTAAGAATGTGAGAATTGAGGACGAGTCGACGAGAGATTCCCGAGTACGTCCACGGTCAGCCTTGCAGTAAGCTTGTGCACTCGGAGGAACCCAGGGTAACAATGGGACAAACTGAAAGTAAATATGCCTCTTAGCTTCATTAAAATTCTTTTAAGAAGAGGGGGAGTTAGAGCTTCTACAGAAAATCTATGCTATTTAAAACAATAGAACAATTCTGCCCTTGGTTTCCAGAACAGGGAACTTTAGATCTAAAAGATTGGGAAAAAATTGGCAAAGAATTAAAACAAGCAAATAGGGAAGGTAAAATCATCCCACTTACAGTGTAGAATGATTTGGCCATTATTAAAGCAACTTTAGAACCATTTCAACAGAAGATAGCATTTGAGTTTCTGACGCCCCTGAAAGCTGTGTGATAGATTGTGAAGAAGAGTCAGGGACAGAGTTAAAGAAAGGAACGGAAGGTTCACATTGTAAAAATGTAGCAGAATCTGTAATGGCTTGGTCAACGCAAAATGTTGACTACAATCAATTACAGGAGGTAATATATCCTGAATCATCAAAATTGGGGCAAGGAGGCCCAGAATTACTGGGGCCATCACAGCCTAAACCACGATGGCCATCAACTCCTCCTCCTGCAGTTCAGATGCCTATAACATTACAACCTCAAATGCAGGTTAGACAACTGTAAATCCGAGAGTATCAAGCAGAAAAGGATAGAGTATCCTGGCAATGCCAATCCAGACACAGTATCCACAATATCATCCAGTAGAAAATAAGACCCAACTGCCAGTAGTTTATCAATACTGGCCACCTCCGAGGTTCAATACAGACCTCAAGCGGTGTGTCCGGTGCCAAACAGCGCGGTACAATACGAGCAACCCGAGGCGATGGTGTTCAATCCTACAGCACCACCTAGTGGACAAGGTGGTACACTGCATGAAACCACTGATAAAGCACGGCACCACACCAGCAACCCACAGCGGTGGTGTTTGATCCTACAGCACCACCTAGTGGGAAAGGTAGCACACTGCATCAAATCATTGATAAAGCCACAAAACGGAGATCTGCAAGCATGGCAGTTCCCGGTAATCAGCATTAGGTTCAGGGTCAGGGTTAGGGGTTAGGGTTAGGGTCAGGGTAAAGGGTTAGGGTTACGGTCAGGGTTAAGGGTTAGGGTTAAGGGTTAGGGTTAGGGATAAGGGTCAGGGCCAGGGTCCGGGTTAGGGTTCGGGTCAGGGTTCGGGTTCGGGTCAGGGTCAGGGTTAGTGTTAGGGTCCGCATTAGGTTTAGGGTCAGGGTTAGCGTTAGGGTCAGGGTCAGGGTTAGAGCAAGAGAGCCCTGCAATGTCCCCAACTGCCAGCAGGCGACTTGCCGTCACTATACTGACAGCAAGAGGTCCCTGCAGTGCCCGGGCGCCAGCAGGGGGCATTGGCCACCAGTGTAAGACAGAGGGCCTTGCAGCTGCTCTAGTGGCCAGCAGGGGCAGCACTGGCACAGCACCGTGAGCAAGAGGGCCCTGTAGTGCGCGGCTGCAAGCAGGGCGCACCCGAGCCCGGCTTTTCAGATTACTGATGTTCCGCCCGTCTCTGCGCCGCTCCCCCAGCGGCCTGCGTCTCTGCGCCTGCACCACGCCCCCTCAGGCCCATGTGGCGCGCGTCTCTGGCCACGACCCTCCCCCCACGGCGCGGGCGTGCGACTCTGCGCCTGCGCCGCACCTGGCGTGCGATTCTGCGCCTGCGCCCCACCGGCCTGCGACTCTGAGCCTACGACGCGCCGGCCTGAGACTCTGCACCTGCGCCGGCCTGCGCCGCACCCGGCGCGTGACTCTGCGCATGCGCCGCGCCGGCCTGCGACTCTGGCGCGCGACTCTGCGCCTGCGCCGCCCTGGCCTGCGACTCTGAGCCAGCGACGTGCTGCCTGAGACTCTGCGCCTGCGCCGTTCTGCGTCGCGCCTGGCGGGCGACTCTGCGTCTGCCCTGGCCTGTGCCGCGCATGGTGCGCGACTCTGCGCCTGCGCCTCGCGGCCCGCGACTCTGCATCGGCGCCGCCCTGCGCCGGGCCTGGCGTGTGAGTCTGCGCCTGGGCCGCGCCAGCCTGCCACTCTGCGTCTGCGCCGGTCTGCGACTCTGCGCCTGCGACGACCTGGCCTGAGACTGCTCCTGCGCCGGTCTGCGTCGTGCCTGGCGCGCGACTCTGCGTCTGCGCCGGTCTGCGTCGCAGACCCAACTGCCAGTAGTTTATCAATACTGGCCACCAGCCGAGTTTCAGTATGGGCCACCTCCGAGGTTCAATACAGACCTCAAGCGGTGTGTCCGGTGCCAAACAGCGCGGTACAATACGAGCAACCCACAGCGGTGGTGTTTGATCCTACAGCACCGCCTAGTGGACAAGGTAGTACACTGCATGAAACCACTGATAAAGCAGGGCACCACACCAGCAACCCACAGCGGTGGTGTTTGATCCCACAGCACCACCTAGTGGACAACGTAGTACACTGCATGAAACCATTGATAAAGCAGGGCACGACACCAGTAACCCACAGCGACAGTATTTAATCTGACAGCACGACCTAGTGGCCGAGATAATACACTGCATCAAATCAGTGATAAAGCCACAAAACACGGAGATCTGCAAGCATGGCAGTTCCCGGTAATTAGGATTAGGGTCAGGGACAGGGTCAGGGTCACGGTAGGGTTAAGGGTTTAGGGTTGGGGTTAGGGGTTAGGGGTCAGGGTCAGGGTTAGGGGTTAGGGTTAGGGCTAGGGCTAGGGTTAGGGCTAGGGCTAGGGTTAGGGCTAGGGTTAGGGCTAGGGTTAGGGGGTTAGGGTTAGAGGGTGAGGATTAGGGTTCAGGTTCGGGTTCGAGTTCAGGTTGGGGGTTAGGGTTATGGTTAGGGGTTAGGGTTAGGGTTCGGGTTGGGGTTCAGGTTCGGGTTGGGGTTGGGGTTAGGGTTAGGGGTTAGGGTTCGGGCTAGGGCTAGGGTTAGTGTTAGGGCTAGGGCTAGGGTTAGGGCTAGGGTTAGGGCTTAGGTTTAGGGTTAAGTGTTTAGGATTAGGCTTAGGGTTAGGGGTTAGGGGTTGGGGTTAGGGGTTAGCGGTTAGGGTTAGGGTTGGGTAGGGTTAGGGTTGGAGGGTTAGGGTTAGGGCTAGGGCTAGGGTTAGGGTTAGGGTAGGGGTAGGGTTGGGGGAGGGGTAGGGTGAGGGTGACGGTAGGGTTAGGGTTAGTTTAGGGTTAGGGTTATGGTTAGAGGGTTAGGTTTAGGGTTTGGTGTTAGGGGTTAGGGTTAGGGCTAGGGGTAGGGCTAGTGCTAGGGGTTAGGGGTTGGGGTTAGGGTTAGTGTTAGTTTTGATGTTAGGGTTTAGGGTTAGGGTTTAGGGTTAGGGTTAGGGTTTGGGTTAGGGTTCGGGTTTGGGTTCGGGTTCTGGTTAGGGTTTAAAGTTTGGGTTCGGGTTCGGGTTTAGGGTTCGGGTTCTGGTTTGGGTTATGGTTAGGGTTTAGGGTTAGGTTCGGGTTCGGGTTCGGGTTTGGGTTCGGGTTCAGGTTAGGGTTCGGGTTTGAGGTAGGGTTAGGTTTCGGGTTCCGGTTTGGGTTCGGGTTAGGGTTAGAGGTTAGGGTTAGGGTGCGGGTTCGGGTTAGGGTTAGGGTTAGGGTTTGTGTTAGGGTTTGGATTAGGGTTAGCATTAGGGTTATGGTTATGTTTAGGGTTAGGGTTAGGGGTAGGGTGCCGGTTCGGGTTAGGGTTAGGGGTTAGGGTTAGGAGTTCGGGTTAGGGTTCGGGTTAGGGTTATGGTTAGGGGTTAGGGTTAGGGTTCGTCTTAGGGTTTAGGGTTAGGGTTAGGGTTAGGGTTAGGGCTTAGGGTTAGGATTAGGGTTTAGGGTCAGGGTTAGGGGTTAGGGTTAGGGTTAGGGGTTAGGGGTTAGGGTTAGGGTTTGGGGTTAGGGTTAGGGCTAGGACTAGGGTTAAGGTTATGGTTAGGGTTAGGGTTAGTGTTAGGGTTTAGGGTTAGTGTTAGGGCAGGATTCAGTGTTAGGGTTTAGGGTTAGGGTTAGGATTAGAGTGTTAGGGTTAGGGTTAGGGTGGTTAGGGTTAGCATTACAGAGTTGGGGTTAAAGGTTAAGTTTTAGGGTTAGGGGTTAGGGTTATGGTTGGGTTAGGGTTAGAGTTAGGGGTTAGGGGTTAGGTTTATGGTCAGGATAAGGGTCACGGATTAAGGTTAGGGGTTTGAGTCAGGGTCAGGGTGAGGGTGAGGGTCAGGGTTTAGTGTTAGGGTTAGGGTTAGGGATTAGGGTTTGATTTAGGGTTTAGGGATAGGGCTTGTTAGGGTTAGGGGTTAGGGTTAGGGTTAGGGTTCGGGTTTTTGGGTTAGGGTTAGGGTTAAGGTTTGTGTTAGGGTTTGGATTTGGGTTAGCATTAGTGTTATGGGTAGTGTTAGGGGTGGGACAGGGCTTCATCCCTGAGCTCACCTGAACAAATACCTGTATGATTGCTTTTCTGCCCTGTGTAAAATGCAGCTTCACTGTGCCACACTAAGGTGTAAGTCACTATTCCTCTACCCCCACTCACAAGTCAATTGTGTATTCACTGAAAGGCTTATGAAAGACTCAAAACAATGCAATCCTTTGTCTCTTGTCCACATATATGCTGGAAGACCCCCACCTTTGTGTTTTCCTGCCTTTCCAGATGGAACTCTGTCTTCGAAAAAGAAACAATCAATCAAAATGTGGTTTTGAGACATTTGGATGTGGGAGTTCTTCTTGCAGGCCAGATGTCATACCCTTGCCTGAGACGGTGGTGGGGCCAGCAAGGAGATGGTGGCCCTCATGCTGCCCCAGTCTCACTCTTACAGACTCACCCCCAATCTGGCCCACGATGCAATGCGACTACAGAGAAGTGGAACATACTCACTTTAGGTACTGCTGATACTCATGCGCATTCTTCCCATGAACAGCATGGACTCTGTTCATTCTTCCCATGAACAGAATTCTTCCCATTGACCAACTGCAGCGTAATGAGGAACCGGATCAGGCTGAGCACAGGGGAGAGTAGTCTGATACTAAAAACAGATGAAAGTAAATTCAAACGTGAGGAATGTTAGTATTTTCCACCTTCATCAGGAAAAAGATGTTTCACCTCATCAACATCCTTAAGTCCCAACTTCTCAAAAAATAATTTTCCTAATCCTCAGAGCCCAATGCCTGCTTCCAGCCCCCAGGCCCCTGGGTGGCAGGAGTGCCCAGTGTAGCCCTTGCTCCTGGCCCATCCTGCACGTCTGCATTCCTTGCTCATCAGTCATCATCTGAGACTCTCAGACATCTGATGGTCTACGTCAGGGCTGCCAGGGGCTCTGCACACTCACGGGGCACCAGGCAGGCCCAGTCTGCACCCAGCAGCCCCCCTGCGCCCTGCCCTCTGACATCTAGGGAGGGACTCTCACTAGAGGAAAACAAATGGCCTCAATACAAAAGCAGGCTCAATGCCACCAGATTAAAGAAATCCCAACTAAAGTAAGATCTTATTATTCCCACGAAACTAGTTGAGACATTTAAAAATATTCTGGTTTTGGAGAGTGGTAATAAGAGAATGACCTTGTCTTATAAACTGCTGGTAAGAGTGTAAATTGAGTAGCACCCTTCTGGAGGGGAGTCCAGTGATATCTATTTAAAGCTTTAAAAACACAGATACCACTCAACCCAAAAGTTCTAGAAATGTATCCACAATGGTCATTTCTTAAGGATGTAGCACATTCTAAAATATACACTGTAAGTGAAGGAACCATAATGCTGTTAATCTGCTATTAAGTTAATCTGTTGTTATATTTTAAATCCAAATCCAGTTAATCCGCTGTTATACTTTAAATCCAAATATTCATTTAGGTAGATAGGACCCACATTTCCATAGGCCAAATTACAAACACTATTTAAAATAGTATGTACTATAACTTTCTATGAAAATCAGCATGGGGAGTCCTCACAGTCCTCAGATAACATCATTTCATTCAACACCGTTTCATCACAACATCAGTGAGAAAAGAAATCGATACACCATGAGGGCCACGGTCTGTGTGGAGAAGCACGTTCTGCATGGGTTTTTTCCCATCCCCCAGTTTCCTCCCACATCTCAGAGCCATGCATATTAGGTGAAATGACGCATCTCCATGGTCCCAGAGTGAGTGTGGGTGTGTGACTGGCCCTGCAAAGGAACCACGTCCTGTCCAGGGTGGGTCCTGCCTTGTACCCAGAGCTGCCGGGATAGGCTCCAGCCACCCACAACTCTGAACTGGAATGAACAGGTTGGAAAATGAATGAATGAATGAATGAATGAATACAAATTATAAGAACTTGTAAAGTCTACCATCATCATACAAGTGCTCGACAGTGCGTGTCGGTACAAAAGTTCTCAGTGACCCACACATTTGTTCCTGTTGGTGCTGGAGCTGTGGGTGGGGGGAAGGGGTTGGGCCTGGGGAGGTCTCGCTCTGCAAACATTTACTGCCTCATTTAACCACCACAGGACTGCCGGACTGCCGTCACTCACTGCCTCGCCAAACAGTGAGTAGTTCTCACTTGTTTTTATTCATCTTTCTTAAATGTCCATAGAGCTCATATGTGCCTCAATGTTTAACACTTTAAGTGTTTTGGGTCTTTCTTTAGAAGTTTGGCAATATTTTTATGACCAGAAACATGCTGTGGGAACTTAACTTTTGTTTCCACCGTGCAAGGAAAATAAATCTCAGTACCCCAAACTCACTAAGCCAAAGGGAAAAGTCAAGCTGGGAACTGCCTCAGGCAAACCTGCCTCCTATTTTATTCCTAAATAATGTGGCTACAAGAGAAAAAAGGTACATACAGACCTCCCTCACAGTTTGTCCACAAGGAAATGCCTCATGGGCCTCAAGATCTCTACCCGGAAAGGCTTCTGCTGAATTTCACCCTGGCAATGCAGTTGCCAGCTGATCTTCCCAGGGGTGGGACAGGGCGTCATCCCTCAGCTCACCTGAGACAAATATCTATATGATTGCTTCCTCTGCCCTGTGTAAAATACAGCTTCACTGAGCCACACTAAGGTGTAAGTCACTATTCCTCTACCCCCACTCACAAGTCAATTGTGTATTCACCGAAAGGCCTATAAAAAACTCAAAACAATGCAATCCTTTGTCTCTTGTCCACCTATAACCTGGAAGGCCCCCACCTTTGTGTTTTCCTGCCTTTCCAGATGGAACCAATGTACACCTTACACCTACTGACTGATGTCTTATGTCTCCTTAAAATTTATAAAAATGTATAAAAGCAAGCTGCGCCCCAAGTACCTGGGGCACATGCTGTCAGGATCTCCTGAGGCTGTCACAGCACGTCCTTAACCCTGGGAAAGTAAACTTTCTAAAAGGATTGAGACCTGTCTCAGATACGTTGGGTTCATACTCTCAGTTGTGAACTCCAAGTATATCAACACCTGTCGATGGGTTTAGTGAGGGGCCTACTGTGTGTGTCTTCAGTGGGGACTGGAACTGAATCTGTGACAACTTCCTGCCCCACAGTGCCCCTCCAAAACAGGAAAGTGAGCGCGCACCTACTCCATATACGCAGGTAGTTCTGCCGCTGGCGAGACCGCAGCATCCTCTCCACCCACTGCCTGTGTCTCAGCTCTGAGGCAATGGTGACCTGGCCAGACATGTGGTGACACTGCTTGCCGATGCTTTGGAGCACAACCAGCACTTCCAGCACAATCCTGGGGCAGAAGAGGGTAGGAAAGGGTGTGCTGCAGAGCTCATGGAGCAGCAGGGGCCACCTGCAAACAGAGCCAGACTTGGAGCAGGCATTGTGATCCTCACCTGTACCTCACTCTCCTGTACCTGCAAGGCTGCAGCTTTCTGGGAGCCAGGGCTAGCTGCGTATCACTGGTGGGTCTGCAGGGACAACCGTGACATGTGGCAAGTGTTAATTAAATACACTGAATTGTGGCAAACAGAATGTGACATTCATAGCCTCATCAGATGTGCCGCGCTTGCACAGAGATTGTCAAAACTGATCTCATAATTCCTCTTGGAGTAGTAACAGTGGGATTCTAAGACTACTTTATAAAATCTAAAACATAGAAAATGTCTAAGTTTGCTATGCTAATCTGCAGAATCAATGTTTCAACAGTTGTCAGGATGTCCTGGAACTTACGTCTCAGTAGGAAGATGATCCAAGTCCTTTAAAACACAATGATTCTCAGGCACATGGTGATACAGCTCATCCGTCATTTTTGTAATTAAAGAGTGGCTGGCATTTGTTTCAGAATTATCTTCTAATCTGAAAAATAGAAAATATTTAAAGATACATGACAATTAAAATGCCCACATTAGTGCCCATGCACAATAATGGTTAATGGTTCACTGAGCAGCAACCTGACTGTGAATCTTAGTTTCCCCAAATATAAAATGTAAAAAGCCACCATCACGGGGCAGTGGAGAAAGAAACGATGCCCCATGCGAAAAGCAAAGTCCAATGATGACTGATGACGAGACGATGAACCACCTGCGTATTCCTCCTGCTGAACAAGTATGTCTGCTGTTGTCTACGATTCCAGAATGCATGCCTCCATCCCCACTTCTCTCCTGAGCTTCAGACCCATCTTTCTTTCTGCCTACTCAGTAGTTCTCATGGACGCCATTGTCTACCCACAAAACCTGCCCCTCATTCCATGTTCAGTCTCCACCAGGGCCCCAGGCCAGCTGGAAGATTGCATTCAGCATCACTTGCAGCTCCTCACAGCCACCAAGGCCCAGAAATTCCTCCTTCCCCTTTTATCTTCCAACAGCCTCGCTAAAGAAGAAATGCTGCTGAAACTAACAGTACCAGACAAGCTTGATGTCAGCCAGGCCCCAGGATGCCACGTACCTGACTGCTTCCCAAGTGAGTTCTTCGGGGAAAGGCAGCAGAGCCCAAACCCTGATACTCTCCTCAAAGCTCAGCACCTGGGATGAAATATTTTATTGACTTTGTAGATTTCACGGTAACTTCCTAGAAAATCTGTTTTTAGATTGTTATGGATGTTACATCACTCTCTAGAAAATACGTATCTATAAAATTATTACAAATTCTCAACATTTTAAAACCAGAGGGCGGGTGTCAGTTCTTCAGTACAGATGGGGGAAGGCTGGGGAAACTACCAGGGGATTGGTAGGAAGTGAACGTCTGGGGTGGCTATGACCATATCCACAGGTTCTTTCGACACCTGCCATTGAGAGGGAGGACCCCACCAAATCTGCACGAGCTCTGATGACTGGCCTGGAACCAGCAGAACACAGCAGGTGTGAAGATGCTGCGTGTTATGCAAAGCCATGTCAGAGGCGCAAGTGCCTCTCCAGTTCAGGCCGCGCTCGGGGTGCAGCCGCTGTCACCTTGAGACTGTCCCTGCAGGACCCCCATGAGACCTCTGGCCAACTTCCAGTCTTCTCAGACGCAACATCCACGAAGCCCTGGGGGACCACAGCCGTCCACACCCAGGCCAGGCCACAGGACAGATCCCTCGGCAGATGCTCCCCATTTCTAACCCACTAGCACATGAGCAAGTCAAACGGTGGCTGGTGACACCACGGAGCGTGAGTGGTCTCAACAGCAGGAAGAACCGAAGCCCTGGATGCAAAGCTGCCTGAATACCTGTGAGATGCCAGGAGGGGGACAGGAAGTGGTAAGGACCCAAATAGCCACCGTGGGGCGCAGGAGAGGATGGTCTGGAGCCTCAGCAGCTCTGGTTGGAAGACAAAGGCTGCCTTCTTGAAGCTCCTCTTCCTTCCTAAATCTTCCCTTCTCCCTACCTGCCCACCTCTACCTTCCTAAGGGCTTGCGCTTGGAAAGCATGGCAATCCCCACTGGTAAAGCTGATCTGCGGCGCCAATGGGGAATGGCATCCGACCAGTGCAGCCCGATGCTCTGCCTCCAAGCCACACCTCCAGGAGGCTGTTTTCCCAACTTCACTGCTGACAACCCCCTTCTGACAGTATTTTCCTTAAGGCATTCTCAAGGAGGCCTCCGACTTCTCAAGGCACCATTTCTTTAAAGCCCCTTTGCAAATCTCTCCTGACCCGCTGTGTGTTGATTTTACAGCTTCCTTTTAGAGGTAGTCTCATTTATGAATTTTCACCTGCACAGCTGTCACGATGCTTATATTCTTGGGGACTGTCTTTTTCATCCCCTTGCACTACCCTTGTATCCTCCCGTGTGTAGAATAAAACACCTTCGCTGATTGCCAAATTGGAACTTCCTGGCAGAAATGCTTAAAAAATTGTTTGTTTCAGTAAGTTAACAAAAGCTAGTCCATGTAGGAGAAGAAAAACTGACATTACTCACCACTGACAAATAAAAACTGCTCCCAGCTCTGCGTTACTGCCTACAGCAATAAAAGCCTGGCAGGGGATTCAGCAAAAACACTTCCCAGTGCTCATCCATTTAACACTAAAAACCTCAGTGCCATCAGCACTGCATTACTTTCAACAGCGAGACATGGAACTTGAGGCTCAGAAGACTAAGCAACCAGGCCAGGGCCACAGCAAGCACCACGCTGGCTAGAAAGCTGGATCTGCCCAACTAAAAGTCTGACTCAGCAGTCAAACTGCACCCTTCCAGCATCTCTGCAAAAGACAGGTGGTTTCAGAGATGTACACACCCCTCCCAGCACCCTGCATTCGGCATACCTGTTTTTTAAGCTGAAAAACTGGATGGCAGTGAGAACTATAGCCTTCTGCAAGACTAATCAACAATTCTACTGCTGCTTTTTTCTAGTTTAGAGAAAACAGTGGCTACTATCGTGTTTGGGTAGACTTTTAGTTTTCTTCTATTGAACTGTAGGCCAATTAGAGTCCCCATTTCTCATTATCTTTCTTCAAACAATTTTTTGCAGCTAGAAAAGCAAACGCTTCACTAAAATAGGTTTCACATGGCAAGGAAATCACAGCCAATAAAATGATTTTAAATGGAGGCCATTAACAATAATAGATCACAAATGCCACACCCACCCTCTGTGCACAAAACTGGAGATGAATAAGAAAAAAAGGATTCCAAACAATTGGAAATTTAACTAGGAAATAGTTACTTAAACACTAAAAAACAATACAACTAAAAAAAATCACATAATCATTTAATTGCTAAGCAAATACATATTTTTACAAGCATAAAAATTACATCATTTGAAGCTGATATAACCACCTAACTTAAAAATCCAAGTCAGTCAACTGAAACTTATTAGAAACAAAGTCAGTGAATTGATAGTTGACAAATTAAAAAATCTGTAACTACCTACAATTCTTTTTTCTTTTCTTTTTTCTTTTTTTTTTTTTTTTTTTTTTGAGACACAGTCTTACTCTTTTTGCCCAGGCTGGAGTGCACTGGTGTGATCTCAGCTCACTGCAACCTCTGCCTCCCAGGTTCAAGTGATTCTCCAGCTTCAGCCTCCTAAGTAGCTGGGATTACAGGCATCCACCATTACGTCTGGCTAATTTTTTTGTATTTTTATTAGAGACGGGGTTTCACCACGTTTGGCCACACTGGTCTTGAACTCCTGACCTCAGGTGAACCACCTGCCTCGGCCTCCCAAGGTGCTGGGATTACAGGTGTTAGCCACTGCACCCGGCCCGCTACCTACAATTCTTAAAAGCACAAAACAAACAACTCAAGTAGCTAGATGTTAACTATGGAAGAAATGTGCTGGCCTTCCCTTCACTCAGATGTGTGAGAGCCTGGAGTGCACTAGGGAGTGTGCTGGGCAGAACACGGGAGGCACACACATGTGCCTGCATGGGTGATGTCCCTACAGGGCAGACCCACACGCAGCATGTGTGCCACTGCAGAGCAGAGTATGTATCCCACTGCAGAGCGGCGTATGTGTGCCACTGTAGAGCAGCCTACCTATCCCACTGCAGAGCAGTGTATGTGTCACTGCAGAGCAGCGTACATATCCCACTGCAGAGCGGTGTATGTGTGCCACTGCAGAGCGCCTGGCTTCTGTTCCAAGACATGAACCCATCTGAGGGCTTCTGAGGAGAGGAAGACATGTTGGGGAAGGATCAGTCTGGCTGCTGTGTTATGACAAGGGGAAGGGCTCGCAGAAGTCGGTGGGCAGACCAGTCAGTGCCAGCGACATTCCAGGGAGGGACCAAGGCGGTATGGCCAGGTGGTGGCACAGGAGGGACAGGAAGAAGCAGATGTGGAACATATTTCTTTTTTTTTTCTTTTTCTTTTTTTTGAGATGGAGTCTTGCTCTGTCACTCAGGCTGGAAAGCAGTGGCACAATCTCAGTTCACTATAACATCTGCCTTCCGTGTTCAAGCTATTCTCAGGACTACAGGCACCCACCACCATGCCCAGCTAGTTTTTGTATTTTTATTAGAGACAGGGTTTCACCATGTTGGCCAGGCTGGTCTCGAACTTCTGACCTCAGGTGATCCACCTGCCTTGACCTCCCAAAGTGCTGGGATTACAGGCATGAGCCACCGTGCCCGGACTGTGGAACATATTTCTAAAACCTGCTTCAAGGACGGAGTATGAAGAGAGGAGAGGAATCTGAGGCTTCCAACCTGAGCAGCCACCTGGGAGGCTGGAGGTGCCACGTAGGTGGGAGGACTTGAGAAATGAAGATGGGGAGACACTGTGTCCCTGAATAAGCTTCAATATTGTGAAAAATGTCAATTATCCCTAACTCAATCCATGAGGTGTTCTTATTTGTTTTTGGGGTTTTATCTTTGTCCAAGTTTACACAGAATAATAACTATTAATCTTTTTTAAAGTAAAGCTAGACTCTGTACCTTACTCTCAAGATGAAATAAATTCCAGTTGGATCCAAAGACGTAAATGGAAAATAAAGAAAAAATAGGTAGGGCACGTTGGCTCATGCCTGTAATCCCAGCACTTTGGGAGGCTGAGGCGGGTGGAACACAAGGTCAGGAGTTCAAGACCAGTCTGACCAACATGATGATACCCCGCCTCTATTAAAAATACAAAAAAACTAGCCGGGCGTGGTGGCAGACACCTGTAATCCCAGCTACTCGGGAGGCTGAGGCAGAGAACTGCTCGAACCCAGGAGGCAGAGGTTGCAGTGAGCTGAGATTGTGCTACTGCACTCCAGCCTGGGTGACAGAGTGAGACTTTGTCTCAAAAAAAAAAAAAAAAAAAAAAAAAAAAAAGAAAAGAAAAGAAAAAGAAAAAATAGGAGTACCAGAGAAAAAGTATACCTATATTTTTAATTTTGAAAAGCAAAGATTCTTTTCAGAATGACTCCAAATGTGAAGCCAGAGAAAAAAAAAAATCAAAACCTATGAACAAATAACAAAGCAATATGTACACAAATAAGACTAATGAACCAGTGGGAAAAATGAAACTGAAACAAATGGAGAAAATACATTAATAGGCAATTAATGAAATAATTATAAACATCTAGTAAACATAAAAAAAGAATGAAAATAAAAACAATCTTGGCTGGATATGATGGCTCGCGCCTGTGGTCCCAGCTACTCGGGAGGCTGAGGCAAGAGGATGGCTTGAGCCCAGGAGGTCGAGGCTATCATAAGCCATGACTGCACCACTGTACTCTAGCCTGGGCGACAGAGCGAGACCCTGTCTCATAAAAAATAAATAAATAAATAAAATAAAAGAATTTAAAAAACCTTATTGATATCTTTTGTCTTAGAACTTTACTTTTTAAGAGTATTTACATAAGTGCCCAAATGAACAAAGATGTTCATTTCAGCATAATAATTAGGAATTTTCTACATCAGGAACATTACAACTCATCCATCAATGAAGGACTGCTTAGGTAAATAACAACATATTGATAAAATGGAATATCAAACAGCTGACAAAAAGAATAAGGCAGAACAAAGATGCCAAAAACACACTGTTAATGAAAAATGCTAGCTATAAAACACAATGTACCTTCCTACGAACTCACTTTAGTACACTCATAGCAAAAATGTTGTAGCAACACTACCTAATTATTAACAGTAGTTATTTCTGGGAGATGGAATTCTTGAGGGCTGTCACTTTTCACATTAGTTTTTCTATTTCTAGTAATTTTTCTTTGAACATTAAACATTTTTAAAATAACTGTCAAATGTATAATTTGAAAAAAAGATTAAAATGTCAATAACAAATATTCTAACCTAAATTATTTACTTTGAAATAATAAAAGAATTAGTTTATTGATGATGCAAATATCCTACCCCATCGATGCAGCAAACATCTGTAAAAATTTCCTAATATTTGGTTAATCCTGTTTTATAATTTGCTCTTTGATTTCCAATACTTAGCTGCTGTTACATACAAAAGCAAATGTGTTTTTAAGAAACAAGTTAAATTATTTTAGCTAAGATTAATATTGATTGATCTGTGATAGAGAATATAAACTTATGTGTAATCCAGTCACTTTTTTTTCTGATGGAGGATACTGTAACTCAGAAATACTAAAAGATGATTAATAGTTAATTACATTTGAAAAATAAACTATATCCTTTCATAGCTGAATGAGTTAATCTAATTAATGATTTTCTTCCCTGTAAATTACCTTAAAAACTGATAGTAGACCTTCATCAACAGATCTGAGTAACAGTACAACAGAAAATGCAAGCAACTGATTAGTTGTTTCTTTTGAAAATTCATGTAAGTTGATCTCCCCGTGGCTTAAATGATCTCTTATGCAGGGACCCTCGTGATGGTTCAGGAAATCCCAGAGAAATTCCTTTCAGAAATTAAACAGAGAAAATGTTTTGTTAGTATCCGCAGCAGAGAGCCGTGCCTGGTGTTGCTAACAGAAGGAAAGAGTGAATCCATCAAGTCCTCTGAAGCCCTGGGTGGGACCCTGCTGCGGAGAGCTGTTCTCCTACACCCAAGGGACAGAAAAGGGAGCTGGAGAGACTGTGGGGAAGGCAGAGCTGCCCAGGTGGTACTGGAGTCTCACCAAATTCCAGTCTTTCTTGTTTTCACAAGGGGTGCCTCACAATATCGCAGTTGGTTGTACACTCCCTGCAGTACAAAGAATAATATTCTCTTCTCTTCCTTTAGCTCTTGAGAACAATATCACATGGCGGGGGGACACCCCCTGCACTATTGGAAGTAATATCATTCTCTCTTATTCTCGATAGTAGGAACAATATCTCAGGCGGGATGGACAACCCCTGTGATACTGAGAGTAATATCATCCTCTCCCAACGAAGATATTAGGAACCATATCACAGGGGGCGTGTACACTTCTTCGATATTGGTAGCGATATCATCCTCTCCTCCCTGGGTATAGGAAACAATGTGAAGGCGGGGTGGACACCCCCCACGTCTTGGGGAGTAATTTCCCTCCCTGGATATTAGGATCCACGGTGGACACACAGTGTGTTTACGATTCTGAGAGTAATATCATCTCCCCCTCTAGACATTACGAACAGTATCAAAGACGGGTGTACACCCTCTGCAATATAGGGAGGAATATCATCCTCTCCCCGCCTGAATATTAGGAACAATATCAAAGGAGTGTTTATGACCCCTGCGATATTGGGAGTAATATCATCCTCTCCCAGGTGGAAATTAGGAACAGTATCACTGGGGGCGTGTACACCCCTGCGATATTGAAAGTCGTATCATCCTCTCCCCTCTTGGATCATGGGAACAACATCCCTGGGGGGTGTACACTTTCTGCGATATTGGGAGTAACATCATTTTCTGTGCCTTGGAATATTCAGGATAATATCACAGGGGGAGGGGGTGTGTACATCTTCTGCAACATTGGGAATATTATCCTCTCTACGCCTGCAAATTCGGAAAGATATCACAGAGTGGGTGTTCACCTCCTGCAATATGGGGATTAATACCGTCTTCTCCCCTTTGGGATATCAGGAAGACTATCACACAGGGGTGTACAGTGTCTGTGATACTGGGAGTAATATCAGCCTCTCGGCCTTGAGATATTGAGAAGAATGTCACAGGGTGGATGTACATCCCCTGCCATATTTGGAGTAATAACTGCTCCCCTCCATGGATATTTGGAACAATATCCCAGGCTGGGTGTACACCTCCTGCTCCACGGGGAGTAATATCATCCTCTCCCTCCCAGGATATTAATTACAATATCACTGGGCGGGTGAACACAGCCTGCGAATTATTATCATCCTCTCCCCCTCCGTATACCAGGAACAATATCGCAGAAGAGCTGTACCCTCCCTGTGATATTGGGAGTAATATAATACACACTTTCCATGAATATTAGGAGCAATAATACCGGGTAGCTGTCCATTCATTGCTATGTTTGGAGTCATGTCATACTCTACCCCCATTTATATTAGGATCAGTGTCACGTGGTGAGTGTATACCTACTGTGGTATTAAAACTAAAACCATGCTCTCCGTCCCTGGATATTAGGAACAGCATCACAGGTAGGTGTACACCCCCTGCGGTATTAGGAGTAATAATATAATTAATTATTAAACATCAATGATTGATTTTAATAATTATCAATGATACTATTAATTAATAGGAATCCATTTATTAATTATGGATAATTATTTTAAATATATGATTATGCATACTTAAAATTAATTATTAACATTAATCACGTTTAACAATATTATTAGTTCTTAATATTAATTATTATTTTATTACCAGCATCACTTAGTATTGATTTAAGTAACATTATTGCTGATATCATTATTTTATTATTAACAGTGATTTTACTATTAATTATTAATACTAATCGTTAACATTTTTAACCAGTATTAATTTTTACTATCTTTATTGTGATTATTAACATCGATGATTACTCTTAATTTTTCTTATATTTATTAATATTAATAATTAATAGACTTGTTCCTGATATCCAGCGGGGAGAGGATATTACTCCCAATATCAAAGAAAGTATACACCCCTCTATGATGTTATTCCTAATAGCCAGGGGGTAGAGGATGACATTATTGAAACTATCGCAGTGGGTGTCATCTCATTCCTTATATCCTGGGTGGGAGGTCATCTCATTCCTTATATCCTGGGTGGGAGAGGATGATAGGACTCCAAATATCGCAGAGGGCGTAGACCTCCCCCGTGATATTGTCCCTAACATCCCAAAGTGGAAAGGATGACATTTCTTCTGATTTCGCAGGGGGTGTACACCACCCCTGTGATATGGTTCCTAATATCCAGGAGGCGAGAGGATGATATTAGTTTCAATATTGCAGGAGGTGTACACTCCCTAGTGATATTGTTCTTAATATCCAGGGGCAGAGAGGACTATATCACTCCCAATAGAGCAGGGGATGTACACCCCTTCTGTGACATTGCTCCTAATAGCCAGTGGGGAAGAGGAAGATATTACCCCCAATATCACAAGGGGGTGTATACCTTATATCCTGGAAGGGAGACGATGATACTAGTGGCAATATCGCAGGGTGTGTACACACCCACTGTGATATTGTTCCAAATATCCAGAGAAAGAGAAAATGATATGACTCCCAATATCACAGGAAGTGTACATCCTCCTGTGATGTTGTTTCTTATATTCAGGGGGAGAGGATGATATTACTCTCAATATCACAGGGGTTGTACACACCTCCTGCGGTATTGTTCTTAGTATCCCAAAGGGGAGAGCATAATATTACTCTCAATATGGCAGGGGGTGTACACCTCCTTTGTAATATTGTTCTTAATATCCATGATGGGAGAGGATGATATGACTCCCAATATCACAAGAAGTGTACAGTCGGGCACGGTGGCTCACGCCTGTCATCCTAGCACTTTGGGAGGCCAAGACGGGCGGATCACGAGGTCAGGAGATTGAGACCATCCTGGCTAACACGGTGAAACCCTGTCTCTACTAAAAATACAAAAAACTAGCTGGGCGAGGTGGTGGGCGCCTGTAGTCCCAGCTACTCGGGAGGCTGAGGCAGGAGAATGGCATAAACCCGGGAGGCGGAGCTTGCAGTGAGCTGAGATCCGGCCACTGCACTCCAGCCCAGGCGAAGAGCTAGACTCCGTCTCAAAAAAAAAAAAAAAAAAAAAGAAGTGTACAGCTGCCTGTGATATAGTTCCTAACATCTAGGTGGGGAGAGGATGATATTACTGCCCATATCACACGAGTTGTAAAACCACTTCAATATTTTGCCTACAATCCTGAGGGGAGAGGGTGATACTGCTCCCAATATCAAAGAAAGCTTACACCCCCCTGTGACACTATGCCCAATATCCACGTTGGAAGACGAAGACATTACGCCCAATATCGCAGGGGATGTACACCCATCCTGGGATATTGTTCCTTATATCGAGAGGGGGAGAAGATGCTATTGCTCTCAATAACACAGGGGCTGCAGAGGTACACCCCTCCAGTGATATTGTTCTTAATATCCTAGGGAAGAGAGGAGGATACTACACCCAGTATCGCAGGGTGTACACCCACCCAGTGATATTGTTCTTAATGTACTCCACCTCCCACCACCAGGGATATCAGTCCTAATATCCAGGGGAAGAGAGGATAACATTATGTCCAATATTGCAGGGGAGTGTACACACCCTCTGTGATGTTGTTCCTAGTATCCAAAGGTAGAGACGATGATATTACTGGCCATATCGCAGGGGGGGTACACCCTTCTATGATACTGCTTTTGACATTCAATAGGGGAGAGGACAACATTAATCCCAATATCGCAGAAGGTGTACAGACCCCTGTGATGTAGACCCTAATGTACAGGGGAAAGAGAAGACTATTGCTCTCAATATCACAGGGGCTGTAACCACCCTGCCCCCCCGTATATTGTTCCTAATATGCAGCGGGGTGGAGGCTCATAGTACTCCTAATATCCGAGAAGGTGCACACACACCTGTGATAGAGTTCCTAATATCCAGCGGGAAAGAGGCTGATTTTACTTTTGATATCGCAGTGGGTGTACAGCGCCCCCAAACCCGGGGTATCGTTCCTAATATCCAGGTGGGAAGAAGATGACATGGCTGACAATATCGAAGTGGGTGGACACTTCTTCAGTGATATGGTTCCTGATATCCAGGAGGTGAGTGGATATTATTCCCAATAAAGTAGGAACCGTTCAGTCACCCTGGGATTTTGTCCTTAATAACCACAAGGGAGAGGTGATATTACTACCAATATTGCAAGGGGTGTACACCCCTCCTGTGATATTGTTTCTTATATCCAGGAAAGGAGAAGATTGTATTAGTACCAATTTTGAAGGGATGGACAGCCCCCATGGGATATTGTTCTAAAGATGCAGGTTGAAAGAGGATGAGACTCCCTCCAATACAACAAGGGGTGTACACCCTGCCTATGATATGAATCCAAAAACCTAGAAGAAGAGAGAATGACATTGCTTCCAAAAACACACGGGGTGTACACCCACCCTGTGATGTTGTTCCTGTCATCTAAAGGAAGAGATGATGATACTACTACCCCTACCGGAGAAGGTACACACCCCCCTGTGATATTGTTCCTCATATCTTGGGGGAAGAGCATGATATTACTTCCAGTATGACAGTGGCTTCACACCCAGTCTGTGCTATTGCTCCTAATTTCCAGTAGGTAAAGTATGATGTTCATGCCAAGAGAGTAGTGGGTGTACAGCCACCCTGTGATATGTCTCCGAATATTCAGGGAAAAATAGGAAGACATTACCCCAAATCTCCGAAAAAGTGTACACCCATTGTGTGATATGGTTCCTAATATCGGGAGGTGCAGAGGATGGTAATCTTTCTCCCATCGCAGGCTGTGTACACATAACCTGTGAAATTGTTCCTAATATCGTGAACAAAAGAGACTGCTAATAATGAACACATATTTCAGGGGGGAATAATTATTAAGATCCACATCGTAAAGGGGAGTAATAGCGATCCTCTCTCTCCCCCTCACTGTTACAATCCACATCGCAGGGGGTGAGAAACCCCCCACGATATGGGGAATAATAGCATCCCCCTCTCTCCCCCTGGCCTTATATAAGGAGGCTGGCCTTATATAAGTGCCCCCCAATGCCATCGCTGGCTTTAATGTGTTCACTTAAAGTTTTTTCCTCATTTAGATCTGCCATTCCCTTAATAGGTCTAATTGCTGCCTGACATTCTGTATTAGCATTTTCATGAGCAAGCAGCTGAACCATCACTTTCTTGGCATGAGAATTGGAAATAGCCTTTTGAGCCACATCCTGCAAACTGGCGATAGAATCAGGATAAGGCTCCCTTGGATCCTGTTGAAATGTGTGAAAAGAAGGATAAGCAGTAGCAGGGTCGTGAATTTTTTCCCAGGCTCTTAGGCATGTAGTTCTGAGCTGATCAACAGCCTCATCACCCATTTCCATCTGTTGATTTAGAGTACCTCATGCCTATCCGATTCCAAGCAATTGATCAGGTGTGATATTAACGGGACGTTGGGCTTGAGCATTTCTGCCCGATTTGTTGCTTCATCCGTCCACCAGGTTTTCAATTGGAGAAATTCAGAGGGGGACAGGGTGGATCGGGCTAATGCCTCCCAATCCACACGTATTCAACGTCTGTTATAAGCCACACATTGTAACAAGGAATGAACATAAGGGGAATTCGGCCCATATTGTCCAATTGCTTGCTTTAAGTCTTTTAATATTTTAAAAGGAAATGGCTCCCAGCATGCTTGAACAAGTTCTCTAGCCTCCTCAGCTGGTGAAATAATTACCAGAAACTGCCAAGCATTCAAATCCCCCATTTCTTGTGCCTGGTGAATGGATGCCTGGATTGTCCCTGTGCCATAATTTGTATTTGGACCCGCTCACAGCACTCCTCTACCATAACTGACAGGTGGGCAAGCCTAGATCATTCCCTCATCCTAATTGGCTGTTGGACAAGCCTGAAGCTTCCCTTCGCCATAGTTACTGGCGGGGCCTGCCACAATGGGAGCGGCAAGGTGCGGGTCTCAGGCTCCCCTTCCAAGTATTCACGAGGCTGGCCTGGGGGTGGCCATTCCAGACCTTCCCCTAAAGGCGCAGTAGGTGGCAGTTTCTTTTATAAGTCTTTGGAGATTAGCATACATACCTTCCCGTTTCTCGCCCTTTTTTAAAGGAGACTGTCATGGTTCACTTAGCTGATAATTAGACTCCTGATTATTCAACTTTCCTATGTCATCCTGAAAATCCTCCTTCTCCTCCTCAGTGTGGAAGGGCTCCAGGGCTGTTTTAATTGCAGACCACACAGACCAAGCAGAGACGGGAATATCGCGGCCCTCTTGTTGTGCTCGTTTTAAGTCTGATCCCACCTTGTCCCAATCTTCTACATTCATGGTTCCATATTCCGGGAACCAAGGAGAATACTTGTCTACCAGACGGAACAAAGATGTGAGATTTTGGGTACTGACAATTACCCCTCCGTGGCGCAGTAACTGCTGCACAAGGCTTAAGTAATTAGCGAACTTGCTCTCAGCTCGACCCACATTTTCCCAAGGTTTCCCTGGAATTCCCCAAGCGCCCTCCTTACCCTAGAGCTTGAAGTGAAAACCTACTCGGGAGTCCTTTGTCGGTCGTCCTCAGCTTTCCACGGTCTGGTGTTCCTTCACTGTATTATTTGTAGAGATTACGGGGAGCCCTGCGTTGGGCACCAGAGACAGCGTGGGCAACCGAGGAAGACCCCCGTTTCTACCAAAAAAAAAAAAAAAAAAAAAATTAGCGAGGTGTGGTGTCGCTCGCCTGTAATCTCAGCTACTCCATGAGAAGTCAGACAAAACCTGCCACCAGAGACTGATTTTCTTCTAAAATGCTTTCTCCAAAATATTTTTAAAACAAAAGGGGAAAATTGGAAAGGAAAATATTTTGGGCCCCGCAAATCACTAAGATAAAGGGAAAAATCAATCTGGGAACTGCTTAGGGCAAACCTGCCTCCCATTCTATTCAAAGTCATCCGCTGCTCGCTGAGAAGAATGCATATCTTATTGCCTCCTGTGGAAAGGCTCGTCAGAAACTCAGAAGAATGCAACCCTTCCTTTCTCACCTACCTGTGACCTGGAAGCCCCCTTCTGGCTTCGAGTTGACCCACTTTTGCTTCAGGTTGTACCGGATCGAACCAGTGTTCATCTTACATATGTTGATTGATGTCTCCTGTCTCCCTAAAATGTGTAAAACCGTCAGATACAGTCAGTTTCTCTTCCGAGGTTCGGCATGTTAACGTTCTTGTGTTTTGTTCTCGAACTCAACTTTCTTATTCTCCATGCCTCCTTGCCCTTAGTTACTGTAAACAACCTTCCCCCCGTCAGTTCTAATCAATCAGTCACATCTGTTCCCTTGGTTACCTGCTCTGCACCCATTTCTCCCTTCCAAACCACACGTCCCACCATTGTAACTCACGACTCCCTTCCCCCTTCCTTATTTGGGAAAGTATTCACAAATAGCCAACGGGGTCAGTTTAGATCTTGAGGTCTGGCCCCAGCCCATGCCAGAGGTAGGGATTGCATTAGGAATAAAAACCACTGCTTTCCTTTGTTCCGTGTGCTCTTGCGATTGTGATTGATGCGAGCAGTACGCTTCCGCAGAGGTAAATTGCGTTGCTGAGAAAACTTTTGCTTAAGTGCTGGTTTCACTTTGCGTCACCGAGCATTATCTCCAACAAAACTAAGCTGTGCTCTGACCACCTTGGGCAACTGTCATCAGGACTTCCTGAGGCTGTGTCATGCACAAGCATCCCCAACCTTGGCAAAATAAACTTTCTAAATACTCTTTTCCCCAAATGCTCAGGGAGACTGATTTGAATAATCATAAAACTCCGAGGCTGCACTGCAGCCTGGGCGACAGAGCAAGACTCTGTTTCAGAAATAATAAAATAAAATAAAATGAAATAAAATAAAATAAAATAAAAATCAAATCTCTGGTCTCCCGCACAGCCGACTCTGCGTGAATTACTCCTTCTCTATTGCTATTCCCCCTGTCTTGAGAAATCGGCTCTGTCTAGGTAGCGGGCAAGGTGAACCCACTGGGCAGTTACAGAATTGCCATTATATTGCTTGCAATTTTATATCTTATTACGCAAAATAGCTATAACCTTGTATACAAGGTTAAATGCGAATGTGCTCCTTGCGTGGTCAGATCCCAGCGCAGGAAGGACGCACCCCCTATAAACCGCTAGGCCAAAACGGTCATTCTGGCCATATCCAGCCTCACGTGAGATCGCAATCTCCTGTCACTCAGGGCCTGAGGGGGCGGGGCCTGAAGCCCCAGACAATCAGGGACGCTGGAGTGGGGGCCCGTCAATCAGGCGCGCCGCCGGAAAGGAGAGGGCGGCTTCCGGGATCTGGCTGGCGGGCGCTTTGTCTCGCCTTCGCCACCGTAGGCTCTTCCTGTGAGTCTCCGCTGCTACTTCCTGGCTCTGGGAGGCCCGGTGCCTCTGCAGCAGGCTCGGCCACCCTGTGACCTGCGGGTATTGGGCCATCCCTAGCTGACGCCGGGACACCGGGGAAGCCGAGGAACGGTGAGTGGACTGCGCCTGGCTTCCTGAAGTGGGGAAGAGGGCTGGGTGAAACCTGCTGGAACCAGCCATGGGCTGCGGAACCTGCGGATCGAGTAGCCGGGCGCAGCCGGGCCTCAGTCCCCTTCTGTGCAGGGCCGGGCGGCGCGGGCAGCGGGACCCCTGCGTCCTGTCTGTACCTGCGGGCGCCACTTCCGCCGGCCGGAGCCCTCTCGGGAACCCCGCGCCTCCCCCACCCAGGTAGTGCGGTGAGCACGGGAGGGTGATCCGGGAGAGCCCTGACGGTGAGCGGGGTTCCAGCGTGGGAGAAGCTGTGGTTCATGAAGCTTCCAGTCCCACCTTTCTCCCCCTAAAATTAACCTGAGGCTTTGTTAAAACGTTAAACGGCGTGTTTGAGCAAACGCCATTCATAAACGGGTACCGCAGTCATGGTTTGTGGTTTGGGGTTCACGGGAGGGGCGTAAATGAGAGGCTTTGATAAGGTGAATGAGGAAGCAAACCATACATATATATACACACACATATATATACATATATATACACATATACCCACATATATATATATATATATTTTTTTTTTTTTTTTTCTTTTTTCTTTTTTTTTGAGACGGAGTCTCACCCTGTCGCTAGGCTGGAGTGCAATGATGCAGTCTCAGCTCACTGCAACCTCTGACTCCCGGGTTCAAGCGATTCTCCTGCCTCAGCCTCCCAAGTAGCTGGGCTTATAGGCGCCACCACCACGTCCAGCTAATTTTTGTATGTTTAGTAGAGACAGGGTTTCGCCATGTTGGCTAGGTTGGTTTCGAACTCCTGACCTTAATTGATCACCCTCCTCGGCCTCCTAAAGCGCCGGGATTACAGGCGTGAGGCACCTTGGCCAAAATATTTTTCTGTTTCCAAACATTTTACATGAGAGGAAAGCGGAGAATAAATCATCTGACACTCTACTGTAAAAAAAAATCTTTGTACCTCTCTTCTTTTCATCTTTCCTAAGTGTACATATTACCAAAATGTCTTTAGGTTGAGGTCCCCCCGTGAAAACTTTACAGGGTATTGTGTCCTCAGCCACTCTCCTGTCTTTTCCTAGTCCTGGCATTTTAGAACTGTCTGGGGGATGACCCAGGATACCCACAGTGGCCATGTCTATTGGAGGGTCTAGTGAGTATCAGCCCCGGGGTCATCTCATCCCCAAGGACAGCCTGAGGTAGGGGGTAGAGTCTCTCAGGGGAGCAGCTGGATGCTCTTGGCCTTAGAGGAATCTCCTGGTATAGTTTCATCTAAAATGGTGACCCCTTAGGGTCATTAAAATTTTAGGACATTAAAATTAATGGACAATACAATGTAATGTCATGAAAGTTAGGTCATTAAAATTATTCCTCCGGCCCGAGTTTTTATTCCTCGAAGACACATTGATGGTTTGCCAATTGGATGCTGATATTGAGAGGAAAAGACAGAAATGATTTCTGCTCTCTAGCTTGTCTCAGACCTGTGAAGAGAGAAAAACCATCCCAAAGGACAAGGAAAACCCACCCCAGAGAGGATGTGCAAGCATCTGAATATTAAAATGCACTTAAGGCACACAGGAGGACAAAGAGCAGTGCCAGTGCCTCGTAGGTGGTCATTGAGTACCTTACTGAACAGGATGGGTGTCCTAAGGGATAGAATGGCCTGCCGTGACACTTAGAAAGGTCTGCGTTGGAGTCAGCACTGCCTCTCCCTGAGTTTGTTACCTTGGAAAGGCTTGTCCGCTTATTTGAGTTTCAGGTTTTCACTGACTGTAAGATACATTTTGTCAGTACAGCTTGAAAGATAAAAATACTATTTCCAAAGAGGCAAGGTAAAATGATGTATTTCATTTGCTAAAAATTCGTATTTATTTCTTCCCCAGAGTGAGTGTAGTAAGTTTTAAAGTTCTGTTCTTTTTAAGGGTAATTTCAAATGGAATTGTAGGACTTAGCTTTGTAAATGCTACTGGTGAAATAAAATGTGTTAGATAAATTGATGATTTATAAAGATTCACCAAAATGTCAGTTCCCCTCTTGTAGCTTGGTGAAGAATTTATGACAGTGGACACATGTGTATCCTCTTATCTGGGTGTCTGAGTGTTGTTTTTTGTTTTTTGGAGATGCTGTCTTGCTCTGTAGCCCGGCTAGAGTGCAGTGGCGCCATCTCTGCTTACTGCAACCTCCGCCTCCCGAGTTCAAGTGATTCTCCTGTGTCAGCCTCCCGAGGAACTGGGATTATAGGCACCCACCACCACACCCAGCTAATTTTCATATTTTTAGTAAACACAGGGTTTTAGGCCTGGCACGGTGGCTTATGCCTGTAATCCCAGCCCTTTGGGAGGCCAAGGTGGTCGGATCACGAGGTCAGGAGTTCCAGAGCAGCCTGGCCAACATGATGAAACCCTGTCTCTACTAAAAATACGAAAAAATTAGCCAGGCGTGGTGGCAGACACCTGTAATCCCAGCTACTCGGGAGGCTGAGGCAAGAGAATTGCTTGAACCCAGGAGGTGGAGGTTGCAGTGAGCCAAGATCTTGCCACTGCACCCCAGCCCAAGGGACAATGTGAGACTCCATCTCAAAAACAAATAAACAAACAAACAAACAACAAAAAGACGGGATTTTTGCCATGTTGGCCAGGCTGGTCTCAACCTCCTGACCTCAGGTGATCCCCTGCCTCAGCCTCCCAAGGTGCTGGGATTACAGGCGTGAGCCACGACGCCTGGCCCACTCTATTTTCTTTTTATTCCCTAAATTTTAATATGTTTGAGTTTGTCTGTTCCTTTATCACTTTTTTCTTACATAAAAAAATTCTGCCTAATCCTTCATTAAAAAAAAATCTTCCTGTGACTTCTGAAAGTATTCTGGTTTTATCTTTTGCATTTGAATATATAATAAGATGATTATTGTTCATGGAATAGAGAAGAATGCAATACATTTTCCCAAGTAGATGCCAGCCTGGTTTGCCTCATATTTTAAAGTGCATGTAATTTCTTTGTCTATTCTATAGTGCCTACTCTATCATTCCTCAACTTTCTATATAGATGCTGGGTCATTAAGACTTTTTTCCCTTTGGTCTGCTTGCTCATCTCTTTGCTAACACTGTGCTGTCCTGAATATTTTTTTTTGAAAATCTTAGAAGTATGTAGACAAGCCATCATTCTTTTTTTAGATGACTAAAAATGATTAGACATTGGTCATTTTTACTGCATATGAAAGAGTAGCTTTTCTTGCCTAAAACCACCTGATTTGGGAATTTATGTGGTTTCATAGGAATAGCATCTGGAGGTGGTGACATTAATGTCATTTTAAAAAGCATGTGTCCTATTTCCTCTTATTCCTTTCTGCCTTGATATTGTGCAATAGAAATTTGAAAAATTGTTGTATTAGTATTGTTAAATATCAATTATTGGTTTTATTTACTACTCAATTAAATTTAATAAGCCTATTCTCTCTTGGTGTAATCACGTGGAATGGGTTCACTTCCACAGTTAACAAGTGACAGCACATGTAAAATATTGTCTACCAGGGAAATTAATGGAACACTAGTGTTCAGACTGTGTTTTTGTGTCTGGTTCCCTAAGTACCACTGCAGTGACACAAAATAATAGACTTTCAGCAGAAGAAGTTTTGGAAAATATACTGCATAAGCCATTTAGATGCAGTGAGTCATTCTTATTACTTGGGTTGGTGGAATCCCTTTCAAAATGTAAGTTCCTAATACAAACAAAGATTGAACTTTGCGAGCAGGTATTTTTAAGAATAAGTAGTCTCAGGACTGATAATATTAACGCACTTATGCACATCAGGTAGGACTTTAGTATTACAGATACTAGAAATGTACAAAGTGAAGTTAAAAGGTAACTCCTAGCAGCATATCGTAATCTCACTCCCTGGATTCTCTAATGAGATGGGTGTTTCTACTTTGCTGTTGCCTTTTTGAATAATTCAATTCTAGCATTAGTACTGCTGTGTGGGAGGGAGTATGTGTGAACAGAGTAAGAGTTGTGACAATCAAGTCATAGAATAAATGCTTGGAAATTTTAGAATCATGTAAACAGCTTATGAATTGAGTATACATTCCCAGTGCTCTCAGTCTCACTCATCCTTCTATCCACATGTGTGGAATGTTTTAGGACTCCATGGCTTTTGAGGATGTGGCTGTGAACTTTACCCAGCAGGAATGGGCTTTGCTAGATTCTTCTCAGAAGAATCTCTCCAGAGAAGTGATGCAGGAAACCTGCAGGAACCTGGCTTCTGTAGCTAAGAATGACAACACATTTCACTTAATTACAGAAGTATTTCCCTATCATCAGTGCTATTTGTGATTTGGAATGGGGCAAGGGAATGATTTGGTGAATAAATCAGGCATGGGCACTGTGTACAATGAACATGAAATCTAGTAATGTTTCTATAGTTTGAAATAATTCATGATAATTTTGTGCATCTGCATTTTAGGAAAAAACGGAAAGACCAGAATATTGAAGATCACTTCAAAAAACGGGAAAGATACAAGATAATTTGCACCGAGAAGAGGAAATAAAGTCCTCTGAAGGAATCTTAGCATGTCATGAATTTAAAAACAAGCAATCAAAGCAAATAAGAGTCACTTGAAATTCATTTCCTTTTAGAAAAATTTCACCCAAAATGTAACATACATCAGTGTAGCAGTCAGTGTTTGGAAAACAGTTTACTTGAAAATAGTACTACAAAATTGTGTATATGAATGTTACTATTTTGGTCATAGCCATGCAGGTGGTAGCTGTGTTTTCAGTAGTAGCCCATTTACTTTCAAATAATTCAGTCATGGCACAAAAACAAAAACAAAACAAAACAAAACAAAAATGCATTTTCCCTAGTATTGGTAGCAGTGTAAGTCAAAGACCTATGAATGAGTAGAAAGTTATTAAACCAACCAATAGTAATGTGCTTGTCATTTTTTTTTTTTACAGAAATCATATGGTACAGAGACTGTGTGAAAGCAAAGAAGGTAGTCAGTATGGACAAGTTGTCAGCCACATTCCAAATCTTGATCTGAATGAGAACATTTCTACTGGATTAAAACAATGTGAATGCAGTATTTGTGGAAAAGTCTTTGTACATCATTCCCTCCTTAATAGGCACATCCCAGCTCACTCAGGATACAAACCATATGGAGAGAAGCAATATAAATGTGAACAGTGAGGGAAGCTCTTTGTTTCTGTTCCAGGTGTTAGAAGACACAAGATAACGCACAGTGGAAATCCAGCTTATAAATGTACGATATGTGGGAAAGCTTTTCATTTTCTCAATTCAGTTGAAAGACATCAGAGAACTCACACAGGAGAAAAACCCTATAAATGTAAACAATGTGGTAAAGCATTCACTGTTTCTGGTTCTTGTCTAATACATGGATGAACTCACACTGGAGAGAAACCCTACGAATGTAAGGAATGTGGGAAAACACTCAGATTTTCTTGTTTTAAGATGCATGAAAGGACTCACACTGGAGAGAGATGTACCAAATGTGATAAAGCCTTCAGTTGTTCCACTTCCCTTCATGACCATGAAAGCATTCATACTGGAGAGAGACCCTATGAATGTAAACAATGTGGCAAAGCCTTTAGTCGTTTGAGTTCCCTTTGTAACCATAGAAGTACTCATACTGGAGAGAAACCCTATGAATGTAAACAATGTGACCAAGCCTTCAGTCGCCTCAGTTCCCTTCACCTCCACGAAAGAATTCATACTGGAGAAAAACCCTATGAATGTAAGAGATGCGGTAAAGCCTACACTCGTTCCAGTTACCTTATGCGCCACTAAAGAAATCATGATATAGAGGTTGGGTGTAGTGCCTCAGCCTATAATCCCAGCACTTTGGGAGGCCAAGGTGTGTGTATTGCTTGAGCCCAGGAGTTCATAACCAGCCTGGATTAAAACAATGTGAAACAACCTGGGCATCATGATGAAACCCTGTCTGTACAAAAAATAAAATAAAGCCGGGACCGGTGGCTCACGCCAGCTACTCGGGAGGCTGAGGCAGGAGAATGGCGTGAACCTGGGAGGCGGAGCTTGCAGTGAGCTGAGATCGCACCACTGCGCTCCAGCTTGGGCGACAGAAGCAGACTCCGTCTCAAAACAAAAACAAAGAAAATAATTAGCTGGGCATGGTGGCACATTTCAGTTGTCTTAGTTCTTTTTCAAGGACATAAAAGGCCACAGGGGCTTGGGGGGAAGCCCTGTGCATGCGGATCACGAGGTCAGGAGATCGAGACCATCCTGGCCAACATGGTGAAACCTCGTCTCTACTAAAAGTACAAAAATAGCTGGGTGTGGTAGCATATGCTTGTAATCCCAGCTACTCAGGAGGCTGAGGAAGGAGAATCACTTGAACCCAGGAGGCGGAGGTTGCAGGGAGCTGACATTGTGTCACTGCACTCCAGCCTGGTGACAGAGTGAGACTCCATCTCAAAAATAAATAAATAAATAAATAAATAAATAAATAAAACCCCTTGAATGTAAGAAATGTGGTAAAACATTTACTCTTTCCCATTCCCTCATAAACATGAAAGCTCACACTGCAGAGAAACCTTAAGAATGTAGGAAATGTGGTCAAGCCTTCGGATTTTCCTGAAGATTTGGGAGGGCTCAGAGTGGAGAAAAGGTTTTGAATTTAAATTTATGGTAAGGCCTTCGGTTGTATTAGTTCCATTTGAAGACATCAGCTCATTCCTGAGAAAAACCCTATGAATGTCCAGAATGTTTGAGTGTTTCATTTCTCTCATACCCACTCAAGGACATATGTAAATGCACGCTGTAGCTGGCTGGACCTTGTAAATACAAGAACGTACACAGGATTAAAACTCTAATAGTTTAGAAACTGCAAGAATATTTTCAGTTTTAACATTTACTTGAAAAGCCGTGTGAAAACTCCCACAGGAAAGAAGTTCTATAAGTGAAGCTTTTCTAATTTGGAAAGCCTGATGCAAATTAATTATCGTGCAGTGCTTGAAAAAAAT
Organism: Macaca mulatta; assembly: GCF_049350105.2. Lineage (NCBI taxonomy): Eukaryota > Metazoa > Chordata > Mammalia > Primates > Cercopithecidae > Macaca > Macaca mulatta. The sequence goes on along the minus strand of NC_133416.1, from coordinate 750,212 downwards.
CTATGAAATGTTACACAAGTTACAAGTATATTGTTTTTATCAGTGGCCCATTCTTAAAGAGTCTTGAGTATGCATTTCACCTTGTGTTGCAGGGAAACCTTGAGGTGAGAGTTCTGTAAATGTTCTTTAAGCAGTAGTACTTGAATTTCATAGATAATGATATTTTCTTAAGTCTGTTGGTAGAATTTTTGTCTATTCATTTGATAATGTGCTGGATTCATGGTTGAATTTGGATGTTTTTCTAATATGTAGGTAGGTTTAATTTTTTTATTTCATTATTATTTCTTTTTGAGATGGAGTCTCACTCTGTTGCCCAGGCTAGAGTGCAGTGGTTCGATCTCGGCTCACTGCAACCTCCGCCCCCTGGGTTTAAGCGATTCTCCTGCCTCAGCCTTCCGAGTAGCTGGGACTACAGGTGAACGCCACTACATCCAGCTAATTCTTTGTATTTTTAGTAGAGACAGGGTTTCACCATGTTGGCTAGGCTGGTCTTGAACTCCTGACCTCATGATTTGCCCGCCTCAGCCTCCCAAAGTGCTGGGATTACAGGCATGAGCCACTGCGCCCGGTCAGGTAAGTTTCATTTGTATGTATTGTCCTGTGATTAATGGACCAGTGAATAATTATTGTGAATTCTTGGGATTGTCTTACTAGCCTCATTTGGCAAATTTTGATTATCCCTTGTCCATTATACACATCCCACCTATTTTTGTTAAATGAAAAACTACTCTTGATGTAAAGATATTTATTTTTTGCTAATAATGAGTTGGTATTAATTCCTAAGTACATACAGTTTACCCAGGAGACGGAGCTTGCAGTGCACCGAGATCACACCACTGCACTCCAGCAAGGGTGACAGAGCGAGATTCTGTGTCAACAACAACAACAACAACAACAACAACAAAAAGGAATATCCTCACTTTTTAAATGCTATACCACTCTCTACGCTCAAGTTAATCCCTGTTTGGGCCTGTGGGAGCTTACACCATCCTCCTGTATGTAATTAATAACTGATATCTGGCTTATCTGTTTAGTAATAGATGTTATGTGTTTAACGGTGTCAGTAAACGTAGGGTGCTAATTCCTTCCTCACCAGTGGGGTGCATGAGACGCTATTGAAACAATTGGCAACACGAATGGAATGGATCAGCCCTCATGAAGGACACCAGCTCAACTGACCTACCTGCTGTGGGCTGACTGTTCCGTAACACATCAGCAGTCACCTGGGTCAGAACCGTGAGCTGACGATGGGCGTTCCCTTTGGTCTGCACAGTGTTTTGTGGTCTTCAGGTGTTGTCATCTTCTTCCACACTAAAATGCTCTCATCTCCTAGACATCAATGTTTAACTGCACCCCAGCATGACCTTTGGCCTGTGCTTAGCAGGCAGTTTTGAGGCCCTGGCTTATGAATGCACAAAAGCACAGCACGTAAGCCAACACTTAAGTCCTAATTAGCAAGAATCAGGCTGTATGTCTGTAGTCCCTGCATCTGCTCTGGTCACCATCTCTGTGTGCTTAGGGCAGCCATGTGAACATTATTAATTATTTTACACTCCAAGACAATAGTTATTATGTAAGCAGAAGTAGTGGCCTTGTTTGTTTCTTGTGCTGCTGCTCCCCTTGCTGCTGTACCATACACCCTCCTGATGAGGTGTACATCTATGGTGCCTCATGGTTCAGGCACTGCTGAGTAAAGAAAATGGGAAGAACTAGTTTGATATTAGCCCCTACTGAAGCATATGAAGAAGCGTCTCAGCTGCTTTCATTGAAAAATTCCTGGCCAGTGTGTGGGCTTTTCTTATAACTGCTGCTTATCAGCATGTCAAAAGTCTCATCTTCGGACTGCAAGTCTTGACGGCCTTAGTTATAGTGGCCTTACTGTATGTGGAGCTAACCCCAGGAAGATGGAGTGACACTCTCTGGAGGATTAGGTGGTCTCCTCCAATGTGGGTTGATGGGCTTCTGAACTCTTTCCTTTAACCATGCAGAGAGTCTACACTGCCAGTGATCATGTGCCACAACTCTATAGATGTAGAAATTCAAAATATTCTGAAATAGTTTCCATTGAAAGGAAATAGAAAAGCGGTCTGGTGCCACGCTCCGGTTAAGAGAACTAGTAGATGGCTCACAAGAACACTCGGTCGCTACTGTCTGTGCCTCTGTCACAGCAAATATCCTGATCCTTCAGTTTTAAGGGTGCAGGGCCATTTTCCTCCCTTTCTTACTGGTAGTTCTCAAGATTACTGTATGACATGCTGGGAAGGCAATATCCTGATAATCAAGTGACATTGGTCAGAACAGCCCAGGCTCTGTTATAGTCCCTGCTCGAAACAGAATGGCCTTTAACGCTTGTGTCCAGCAAACCACATCCTGGGAGAAAACTCAATGTGGGCTTCTTTCTGGGGTCCCTCAGTTGTAGTGCAAGTGAAGCACTTATAGTCAAAACTCTATCCATCTGCTCTGGGTAGCCTTCCTGATCTTGTGGTAGTGGTTCATATTGAATCCTAGACTTCTGTTGTCTTTTGTTTGCTATTTGTAAGTAATAAATTCACTTCATGGAATTTATCTATGAATGTATTTGGCCTCATTGTACTCAGAAAAGTTGGTAGCCATTGCACAGTGAACCCGCTTCATAACTGGTGAAAACACCTATGGCCCCCTTGTGCCACAGCAAGGAGGTTCATTCAGCCAAACATAAACTTCATGTTTATAAAACCCTATAGCACAATTATTACCATGTGGGAGGCCTTTAACAATGGTGATGCTGATTTGAAAAACTCTGAAGGAAGAAATTTACCCAAATGGGTTGGGTACATGGGAGTTCCTCCTAATTCCAAGAAACTCTTACTCCCCTCCACCTAAAAAGAGTGGAGAGGCCGGGTGCGGTGGCTAAGGCCTGTAATCCGAGCACTTTAGGAGGCCGAGGTGGGCAGATCACAAGGTCAGGGGTTCAAGACCAGCCTGACTAACATGGGGAAGCCCTATCTCTACTAAAAATACAAAAATTAGCTGGGCGTGGTGGCAGGCACCTGTAATCCCAGCTACTCAGGAGGCTGAGGCAGGAGAATCGCTTGAACCTGGGAGGCAGAGGTTACAGTGAGTCGAGACAATGCCACTGCACTCCAGCCTAGGTGGCAGGGCAAGACTCCGTCTCGGGGGGAAAAAAAAAGTGGATAAGAACTGAAACAGGTTTAAAATTTCAACTAATTGGAAATGCAAGTTTACAAAAATAATATTTAAAATAAAAGGTTAAATGAGTGCTCATTGAATTTTATGCCTCCACAAAATAGGTTGTGAGTTAACTTCCACATTTATTGAAAGCCACCAAAGTTGGGAAGCCTCCGTGTCTGAAATTCACAGGTGGCTCAAATAAGAATTATACCTGGGGATACCCCAAAGTTTAAATATGGTATCCCCTATGATATTATGAGGAATTACTGTACATAAATCAGGTTGTCTTCCTTTAACTCTGAAAATCATATTATCTTGCCTAAATTCTCCATAACGCATTGCTCCGCAGTATCCTATAGTGGACATGGCTTTTCTGACCAATGAGCACTAAAATTAAGTGTGTGAGACTCACCTATGTTCTTATCAAAATGGAAATCCCTGAATCCCACCAGTTAGAATAACATGACAGAATGTCAGATTTATGGAATATATAAGTTTTCTGTAAGGTTATTAGGTATTGATTCCATTTTATTAACAGATATCAATATATATAGATTACCTATTTCTCCTGTGTTTTAGTATTAATAGATTGTGTCTTTTAATTCATCCAGTTGGTCTAAGTTACCAAGTTTGTGGGTTATGGAGATTGTAATATTCTTTATGATTTTATCATCCATGGGCTCTCTAATATAAAGGCTTCTTTTAATTCTTAAAGTATTAGGTTGGTGCAAAAGTAATTATGGTTTTGGACCATGAATTTTAAATTTATATAACTAGGCTGCAACACATCTTTATTAATCAAAATAGAACCCATTACAATGGGCTGGGCACAGTGGCTCACGCCTGTAATCCCAGCACTTTGGGAGGCTAAGGCAGGCGGATCAGGAGGTCAGGAGTTTGAGACCAGCCTGACCAACATGGTGAAATCCCGTCTCTACTAAAAAGACAAAAAGTAGCCGGGAGTGGTGGCATGTGTCTGTAATCCCAGCTACTCAAGAGGCTGAGGCAGGAGAATCTCTTGAACCCAGGAGGCAGAGGTTGCGGTGAGCCGAGATTGCACCTTTGCACTCTGGCCTGGGTGACAGAGTGAGACTCTGTCAAAAAAAAAAAAAAAAAAAAAAAAAAAAAAAAAAAAAAAAAGAAAAAGAAAAAGAAAAGAAACCATTACAATGAATACATTTTTGCCAATGAGAAATAAAGTTGTTTATTCTGTGCTTTCAGGGTTGGATGAACTCTTGAAAAGCATTTTCTACATCCTGCTGGTTGTGTACTTGTTTTCCCTGCAAAAAGTTGTCAAGATGCTTAAAGAAGTGGTAGTTGGTTGGCGGTAGTGGGAGTAGTATCATCATCTCTTCCTTTAGATGACAGGAACAATATCACAGGGTGGGTGTACACCCTGTGTGTTTTTGGAAGCAATGTCATTCTCTCTTCTTTTAGGTTTTAGGATTCATATCACAGGCGGGGTATACACCCCTTGTTATATTGGATGGAATCTCATTTTCTTTCAACCTGTATCTTTAGAACAATATCCCATGGCAGCTGTTCATCCCTTCAATATTGGTACTAACACCATCTTCTCCTTTCCTGGATATAAGAAACAGTATCACAGGAGGGGTGTACACCCCTTGCAATATTGGTAGTAATATCACCTCTCCCTGTGGTTATTAAGGACAAAATCCCAAGGTGGCTGTATGGTTCCTACTTTATTGGGAGTAGTATCATCCACTCACCCCCTGAATAAGAGGAACCATATCACTGAAGAAGTGTCCACCCACTTCGATATTGTCAGCCATGTCATCTTCTTCCCACCTGGATATTAGGAACAATATCCTAGGGTTGGAGGCTGTGTACACCCACTGCGATATCGAAAGTAAAATCAGCCTCTTTCCCGCTGGATATTTGGAACTCTATCACAGGTGTGTGTGCACCTTCTCGTATATTGGGAGTACTATGAGCCTCCACCCCTCTGCATATTAGGAACAATACACAGGGGGCAGGGTGGTTACAGCCCCTGTGATATTGAGAGCAATAGTCTTCTCTTTCCCCTGTACATTAGGGTCTACATCACAGGGGTCTGTACACCTTCTGTGATATTAGGATTAATGTTGTCCTCTCCCCTACTGAATGTCAAAAACAGTATCATAGAAGGGTGTACCCCCCCTGCGATATGGCCAGTAATATCATCGTCTCTACCTTTGGATACTAGGAACAACATCACAGAGGGTGTGTACACTCCCCTGCAATATTGGGCATAATGTTATCCTCTCTTCCCCTGGATATTAGGACTGATATCCCTGGTGGTGGGAGGTGGAGTACATTAAGAACAATATCACTGGGTGGGTGTACACCCTGCGATACTGGGTGTAGTATCCTCCTCTCTTCCCTAGGATATTAAGAACAATATCACTGGAGGGGTGTACCTCTGCAGCCCCTGTGTTATTGAGAGCAATAGCATCTTCTCCCCCTCTCGATATAAGGAACAATATCCCAGGATGGGTGTACATCCCCTGCGATATTGGGCGTAATGTCTTCGTCTTCCAACGTGGATATTGAGCGTAGTGTCACAGGGGGGTGTACGCCTTCTTCGATATTGGGAGCAATATCACCCTCTCCCCTCAGGATTGTAGGCAAAATATCAAAGGAGTTTTACAACACATGCGATATGAGCAGTAATATCATCCTCTCTCCACCTAGATGGTAGGAACTGTATCACAGGCTACTGTACACTTCTTGCGATATTGGGAGTCATATCATCCTCTCCCATCATGGATATTAAGAACAATATTACAAAGGAGGTGTACACCCCCTGCCATATTGAGAGAAATATGTTGCTCTCCCTTTCGGGATATTAGGAACAATATCGCAGGAGGTGTGTATAACCACTGCGATATTGGGAGTAATATCATCCTCTCTCCCTGAATATAAGAAACAATATCACAGGAGGATGTACACACCCTGTGATATTGGGAGTCACATCATTTTCTCTCCCTCTGGATATTCGGAACAATATCACAGTGGATATGTACACCCCCTGCGATATTGCCATGAGTATCATCGTCTCCCTCCCAGGATATAGGGAACAATATCACAAGGGGGTATACATCCCCTGCAATACTGGGAGTAATATCTTCCTCTCCCCCGCTGGCTATTAGGAGCAATGTCACAGAAAGGGTGTACACTCCCTGCTCTATTGGGAGTGATATCTTCCTCTACTTCCCTGGATATTAGGAACAATGTCACTAGGGAGTGTACACCTCCTGCAATATTGGGAGTAATATCTTCCTCTCCCCTGCTGGCTATTAGGAGCAATGTCACAGAAGGGTTGTACACTCCCTGCTCTATTGGGAGTGATATCTTCCTCTACTTCCCTGGATATTAGGAACAATGTCACTAGGGAGTGTACACCTCCTGCAATATTGAGACTAATATCATCCTCTCGCCCCTGGATGTTAGGAACCATATTGCAGGGGTGGTGTACATCCCCTGCGAAATCGGAAGAAATATCATCCTCTCCACCTTTGGAACACTTTTTAACATAGCTTCGTATGTGGGGAGGACTCGAGTGATTAATGGAATGTTTCATCAGGTGCGGTTCTTCTGTTTCCCAGTTTTAACGCAACATTTGGTGAAATTTCCAGGGACTCCCGTGGTCAGCTTCACGGTTTCACTCTGTCACTTTCTAATGCAGTATTCTTTGGGAGTCTTTCAAATTAAGCGCCATCATTTAAAAATAAGTTTTATAATATGCAGTTTCAGGTGAATTCTTTACCTTCGTGTCTCAGGCAGTGGCTACCTACCTGTGAGTAGTCAGAAAGGTTCACACTGTTTTCCAGGGCGACCTTTGCATTTACTGGAACTATTAAGAGCTCGTTCCTGCTTCAGCGGCGATTGACACACAGTGCACGTGAGGCCGTGCGTGGTTTAGCGTCTTCTGCAGGCTTAGAGGTCACTTTCTGTTCTTCCCCAAGCCTGCTCTGCTGTGCCGAGTGTTCACTGCGGGCTACGGTCACACTGTCTGGCAAAGGCCACCGATGCCACAGGGCAGACTCCACGTATCGGAGCCTGCAAAATGGCAGAGCCTGGCCTCCTCGCCGCCCTTCAGGGGGAGCAAAAAGCACAAGCCTGTGATCAGAGCCGTGCTAGCCCAGAAAGCCTCCGAACAGGTTTAATTTAGGAATCAGCTCCTACCAACTGCCCATGTTTAGGATGTGTTTGAGTTTTTGTGATTTTTCCTGCACTGAAGCTACTGGGCTGGCTCTGAGTCACTGTCATGGGACTTCAGGTTGCCCCCACGGGAAGCGGCGGGGGAGGAGGGCCGCAAAGAGGCTTGCCGCCGTGATAATGAAGGGCTTGTTGCCTCTTGGGACAGTGAGTTCAAACTCTTTGTAATTGTCAGCGTAAATAGCGACCCGCTGAGGACATGGCTGTAATTCAGGGTGGCATGGTTGATTGTCATCCTTGATATCAGGTACCTGCCTCTAAAATGACGGTACCCGTAGTGCGGCTCCAGGAGGGCAGCTCCTGCCAAACACACGTGCTCCTGGGCCCGCGCCTGAAGCCACGGTCGTGCTGCCAGCCAGGCCTGCAGCTGTGGGTGCAGCAGGGTCTTCATGGCACTGAGCGCCTCCCTCGTTTGCTTGTGGGGCCCAGCCCTCCGTCCCTCCCTGTCCCCAGTGCGGCTTCTCCCAGGGTTCTCCCAGCCCCGTGCACACCTCCATCTTCACAGCTTCCCTAGTTTTCTCGTGGGCGGCCCAGGTGGGCGCCTGGGCAGGGATCGTGTGTTAGTCGAGTTCTCTCCAGCCTTCCCTGGCTAGTGGCTCAACAGGTCCCTTCAGATGAGTCAGCCAGCTGTGTGCCCGCATTTTCAGGATACTTGTCAGGGGCCTTCCTCAGAGCAAGACCGACGCTCACCTCCTCCATAGGACTTTGTAGCCCGCCCTGGAGAGACGCCAGCCACATCCAGAGGGGCCGCCCCGGTCCCCGTGGGCTGGTGGGAGTGACTTCTGAGCCACTCGAGGCCCCATTTTATGTTCCTACACCCCACAAAGTCACTTAAAGTGCCATGTTCTGGTGCCGTGTGCCTCTCGAGTGTGGCACACAAGCCTGGACGGGGATCTGAGCGGGCGCTGCCTTCCTCAGGCTGCGCTTGTGTTTTAGGGCCCGTGGAACACTCGTGGCTGTGATTCTAGCCACTGTCTCGGCTTCCCTAGACGGTTTCACCCGCAGCCTGAGGGCCACATCGGCAGCCACCGAGGAGCCAGCAGACGTTGGTCTCACTCAGTCCATCTCGACTTTGGTGAGAGAGGAGACAGCAAAACTTCAGCTGGGAGCCCCAGGCCTTCTCTGCTTGGGGCCCTGGGACTGAGATAGCACAGATCCTGCCATCCACGTGCTGGGGGCCCCGCTGTGCGGCTCCCTCCTCTGGTCAGGGGCCGCTCCCTTGCGTCCTCGCACTCACGGGCTCAGGGTGGATCCTGGATGCAGAGAGAAGGAGAACGGCGGCCGTTTGAGCCCAACTGTGTTGGTTTCATCTTCTGCTTCTTGTCGCTAAATACATTTGCAAAGTTTTCCAGATGAATACTCAGAAGGGATTTTTAATGACTGGAATCTGTGAATTCCATGGAAGCCAAGTCTGTCCACCTCTTTCACCCACCTTATTTCTCCCCGTTGGGTCTGATTTTGGCAGCGTTCATAGGGGCAGGGACGCAAGGGGTGGTGGCCAGCCCTTGGCCCTGTGTCCCTCCTCTCCTCCCCTCAGCGCCACAGCATTTCGGTGTCATCCCCTTCCCTGCATGTGTCCTCATGAAAACCAAGTGCGGCTGGAGGGAGATGCCTGTGCCCGCTCCCATGACCTTCCCGGCCAGCCCGGCTGCAGCGGCCTCTCGGCAGGCATCTTTCTGGTGCTGCCTCCGTGCCCCTCCCATCACCTGACGCTCGTGCTCCTGAATCTTCACGCGTGTGCTCCGTGCAGCCACCTCACGGGCTCCCTGGGAATGGAGACAGTGTCTCACGCCGGTCAGAATGCTCTTCTCTGTCCACTGAATAAGCCAACACAGAATTATTGATCTGTGATTATTTATGCTTTGTTATGTAGAACTGGAATAAAGAGAAAGCGAATTTAGACATTACAGCCATCAGGTTGAAGCTAGGTAATTGCATTAGGGAATTAAATGAGAGTATTTGAGCTTCTCGAGTTCTAATTCCACATCTTCATATCCCCATCACCCCATACCCAGTGTCTAACACAGCTCTTGGTCTAGGAGTTTCTTGATAAATGCTTACTGAATTGAACTGGACTGAGCTTAACATTCCCACCCAGAGCTAGAAGCCAGTCCCTGAACAAATTGCATTTAGAACATGAGTTTGACGTTACTATGGTAAGGGGTATCCTACATAATTCCTAGTCAATATCAGCTATTTAGTCAAATAGAGTCAAGTATAGAGAGGCATTGGCCCATCTGGGGAAAGGGCAAGGCACGATGCTTTAGGTGCAGGTCCCCAATATCAACTATGAAAATAAAATGTTGTCATCTCCAATTGCAGCCCTGTCCTCAGCTGGTCACTGCTTATGCTAACAATTATAAACAGCTTGAACTTGCTGTCCTGAGAGACAACACACCCTCCATTCTCTCTGCAGTGCACCTGCCTTGGTGGATGGAACATGCCCCTCCTCCCTCCCTCCTCCCTCCCTCCCCCTCCCCTCTCCCTCCCTCCTTCCTCCTCTCTCCCTCTCTCCCCCCTCCTCTCTCCCTCCCTCTCCCCTCCTCTCTATCCCCCTCCCCCCTCCTTCTTCCTGTCTTCTCTCACATTTCTCCCCCCACCTTCTCTCCTGGGTGAGAGGCAGAAGAGAAGAGACCTCCGGAATCTTCTGCTTCATCCAAGCAGCTTGGGGACAGCATCAACTGCTGCAATTTGGCTGCCCCAGCAGGAGCCTCAGGGCAGCCTATCTAATGGGAATCCTGGAATCATGTCTTTCCTTAATGTGTCCTAAAGGCTGGAGGACATGAAGTGAAACAATGCTCCATGCTCAGTCCTGTGATTTTGTGTATTTATTGGACTTACTTTGAAATTAAACTAAATGATACCCAAGGTAGAGCATGAAAAAAAAAGTAAAAAAGGCTATGGTGTTTGAAAAACAAACGAAACTGTTTGGTTTGTTGGTTTGTTCTTAGACCTTCACAGGCTCCTAGGTCACACGTTTCAGTTTCTCAGCGAGTGACATTCTCTGCGGAAGCCATGTGAGCCTCTTGTTTGATGATGTCAGTCACAGCAGAAAGAAGCACTCCATAGGCCCCATGCTCAGCACCGTGGCATGAGCTCCTGCCATCTTCTGTTCATGCTCATCACAGCTCTGTGCAGTGGGCATCCTCCTGATCCCTGTGGGAGGATGGAGGATGGAGGTGGAAGGGTGAGTGACGGCAGGATCACATGAGGGGTCTCTCCCGAAGTAGGGAGGGGAACCTTCCCAGGACCTCAGTGCCCATCACGTCCTTCCTCCTCCTCCTCTGCCTCTCTGTGACTGTTTGACTCAGGCTGCAGGGACAGACGTGAGTATGTGCAGAGCGTGTGTGCACCCCTGGGTGTGTGTGCTCATATTGGCAGGGAGGGATGTGCGTGTGTACAGAGCGTGTGTGCACACCTTGGATATATGTGCTGGCATTGGCAGGGACAGATGTGAGTGCGTACAGAATGTGTGCTGGCATTGGCAGGGACAGATGTGTACAGAGCGTACAGATGTGTACACCTGGAAGGGTGTGCTTATGTTGTTTTGTAAGCAGCAAATACGTGGCCTGTTGCATTGGGCGGCCCTGCGCCGGTGCTGAGTCCGTCAATGTCCCTCGGGTTGGGGTCTCCATCTCCCCAGACAGCACTCGAGTGGCTTGAGGTTTCAGATTCTTCCTCTACGGGTACTTGGGCCTCCTCAAGACCAAACATCAGAACCAGCCTCAACTGCAAACTACAAGAACATTCAAATGCATCTTCAGTAGAGAAAACAAAAGCAATTGGAATAATTTTCCAACATGACCCCGTGGTTAAGCCGTTAGATACTCCAGCCAACAGATTGAGTCACTTTAAAATTCACACCAATTAAAATGGTTGTGAGAGTTGCAGAGCTTTACCGCTAAACCTTGAAATAATTGAAGCGTTCTGCTCCACTTGCTTACAAACTAGGGTTGGGGATACCTTTCAGTCCAAAGTAGCAACCTTCTAAATCCAGCTTAGATGCGAGGCTCCCACTGACACAGGAAGAGACAGTGGCCCTTGATTATTCTCCTGTGTTCAGATACTTTGTCATTTTTTTTTTTTTTTGTATCCTGATCATCACTTCTGCTTTTCCAATTCAAACTAAAGGGAGTGTAGTTCTGTTTTGGAGAAGCTGTGGTTAGTGGTTTCTTTTCATGGTTTGCTTAATCTCTTAAGTCTGGTGCTTACTTTACCCAAATAGACTTTTCTTTAGTACGACAGTGCCATAGCTCAGGGCTTCTCCTTCCATATCTGCTCCCCAGGAGGCCCCCTAGGAATGGGCGCTGGAGATCCAGCCCCTCTCCATGTGCCGTTTCCTTTGAGTCCAAGGTAGGTTTGGCTCAGAGAAGAAAACAGGCCTCCGGGTTAGGTGCCTCTGACTGCTTGCTTGTGAAATGTTTAATGATAAGGTGCCTTCCAAACTAATTTTACACATTGATAGTTGTAGCCTGAAATATCACTGCAGTCATAAGAACAAGAAACACTCCCATCAAGTAGATATGCAGAAGAAAGCCATAAAAGTTTAATAAAGCGCAAATAAAATGGTGTTGTAAGAATGTACAGTGGGAAATGCTCTCAGTCCAGCTAGATCGGCTGTGGCGTCCTCCTGTAAATACATTTAGCCACGTGTGGCCCTGATCACAATCACTACTGTGAATTGCGATCCAGAATGTTCTTGGGGGTCGATGCCTGGACTGTGCCAGCAGATGAGTCTGATTTGACGTCACGGTGGTGATGTGCTTAACACAGCCAGCTGAACTGAGGGGTGGCCACCCGTGCACTCACCACGTGCAGCCATTATTCTTGTGATGGAGTTGCACGGGGCGCAGCTTGTCCACCAGGGCTACTTAAAGTACCGGGAACCCAACCATGGGTGGGTGTCTCCCGACATGAGAGCTGTCTTTTTTATCCAGGGCCCTCTGGCGCTGCAGACTCTGAGTCCACGGGGAGGCACCAGAGTGCTCTGCTGGGCCATGGAGGTCCCCGAGCAGGTGGTCACTCATTGCTTGTGGAGTGGTCCATGGCCTGTGAGTTTATTCCCCGGGTCTGTATGGGTGAGATTAACCAGTTCACAGCTGGGCAATTACCCCTTACACAGGTGACACTAGTTAAAGTGGAATCTATATTAACTCGCAAGGGAGTGTGTGAGGAACCCGCAGGGTGGGGAGGTTTGGCCTTAGCACTAGAGCCTGGGCTCCTGACATTCTGCGTCTTCCAGTTGAGGGGCCGTCAGGGCTGCTGTGGGTCCTGAAGACAGTAGGTGCCATATGGACCAGGGGATGCAGAAGCCTCTAGAGGCTGCGGGAGGCAAGGAGACGGTCGCTTCCCCAGAGCCAGCCCTGCCGACACCTCGACGTTAGCTGGTGGGACCTGTTTTGGACTCCAGCTTCCAGAAATGTGAGAAAATAAGTCAGTGTTTAGGGCGCTAAATTTGGGGTGATTTAGTGGAGAAATAGAAAACTAGCCCACAAAGGTGCACGCATTAAAATGTGCTCTGTCCAGGTGTTCACAGTGGTGTGAGGGGGATGGCATCAGGGTTCTGGGAACTGTGCAGTTTTACTGAAGGAAGGGGGCTCGCCACGCCTTTCCTCATGTAACTGAAGGTATGTATGCCTGCCACACTGCCCAGGAGACAGGGACTAGAATTCTGACTTTATTTCTTATGGGAACCAAGCCACAGTCAGAACACGGTGAGGGCCGAGACGAGCTTCCTACAGCCTGAACTGGGAAGAGGAATCGCAAGTAGCTTGTGTTTTTCTACACAGACCTGTCCTTTCAGGTTTTGTTAAGTTCTGGAAAAAGGGAGAAGCCAGGCACACCTCGGCGAGGGACAGTGTTTCTGGAGGTGGTGCGGCTTCAGCCTTAATGTGGCCGTGTGGCTGGGAGGCTCAGAAACTGCCCTCCAAGGGCACTCATCTATTCCTTATTGCAGTAATACCTCGTTTACAGAAATCCACAGAAATTACAGTGCGGGAGGCCTCTGGTCTGGATGGGTTTGTGTGGACCGAGGTCACGGGGTGTTGTCCCAAGTGCTTATCCTGATCTGGCAGAGGCTCTGTTCCCAAATAATTATTCCACAGTTTCAGAGCCTATATCTGAGTGATAGTCTTTTAACTTTGTTGCATAAAAGTAAACAAAGTATGTCTTGAGGGTCTAAAAATCTATTTAGTAGTCATGGCTGTAAACTCATACATGGGGCTTTGGGATGGAGTGAAAACCACCGTCACCTGGCGTGGACGCTGCGTGGTATTTTTAGCGTGGTGGCCTGCTCGTGCCTTGAGCTCCATCTGCAGTGTGAGCAACAGCTGTGCATTTGAGAAATGTGGACAGGTCAGCTTGCTCCTCCAGGGGCCTGCGGGCATCCGGATGAGGGGCCTGGGATGAGGCCACATCAGTGGGAAGGAGCTTGATTGTGTCAGCAGATATGTCTGCCTCTACAGGCCTGAAAGCCAGCCAGAACCCAGTTTTCCTTTGGTCATCTAATGCCAGAAAAAAACCTGTTTCTTGGAGATTCTCGTAATTTATATTAATGAACCATTTGACCATAAATGTTATAAATGCATGAGGCTTTACAATTTGGCAGATTTGTAACTCAAATGTCATTATATCAAACTGTTGAAGATATTTGTTTCACTTGAAGGTTTTTGGCATTTTATGCGCAAACCAAATGCCAGTAGCATTTTGAAGGAGTATTTTGGAATTTTAAACAGTGGGACAGTGCTGGGTCTCTGGGATGCAGGTGAGGTGGACGTGACCTCAAGCTCTTGGAGCTTGCAAGCAGGAGTCCTAAATTGTCACACCTGCAGTGCTGGAAGTCAAAGTGGATTTCTGTAAATGAAGTATTAGTGCAATAAGGAACAGATGAGTGCTTGGAGGGCAGTTTCTGAGCCTCCCAGACACCCCAGGAGGAAGCGGGGTGGGAGGCAGTTACCCACCAGAACCTGGACGGTGGACCGTGTTTGCTGGTGGCCCTGCTTGGCAGGCCATTACGTGCAATAAGAAACAGGTGAGTGCCCTTGAGGGAGGTTTCTCGGCCCCCTTCAGAACCGCAAGTGGAAGACGCTCCAAGGTGGGGGGTGGGGGTTCGGTTATCCACAGGAGCCTGGATGGTAGAGCTGGGTTTGCTGGTGGTCCTGCGTGGCAGGTCATTACATGCAATGAGGAACAGGTGACTGCCCTTGAGGGCGGTTTCTCGGCCTGCTTCGGAACTGCAAGTGGAAGACGCCCCAAAGTGAGGGGGGGGGTGGTGGTCCATTATCCAGTGGGGCCGGATTTGCTGTTGGCCGCTGCATGGCAGGTCACTGCGTGGAGCGATGGGAGGTGAGTGGAGTGGGAATAGAGGATGCACCCTGCACAGCTGCTGCTGGGAGTTGGCTCTGGTAGCCAAGGGGGCATAGAGGGATTCCCATCAGGGGCAACACGACTGGGGTCCCACGTGTGCTGGACGCCGAGGTGTGGCTATATGTAATCTGTCTGCACAGCCGTCCTGGTGAGTGGGTTCAGTTACCTTCCCATCTCACATTTGAGAAATCTCGGGGGCTCACATCACAGCTAGGTGGGTTGGAACTAATGTCTCAGGCAGGACGTTGGCCCCAGAGTCCAGATCTTACCCCCTACTCTTTTGAGTCCACCAAGCTTGTAGACCGGGTGTGTGGTGGTGGATGGCGGCTGAGAAACCAACACAGTAGAAGGGGGGGAGGAAATTAACCAGGCAGGAGACACAGGCAGTGCTTAGGAGGTCTGCACGGGGTCTGGGTGTGGGGGGCACCTCTGGGCCTGTGAACCCCATTCTGTGCTCCTGGCTTGCCCAACCTTGGCCCTCAGCCACATGCTGCGTGCTTTAGGTGAAATCTCAGTCCCTCATGTGGTGCGGGCATCTTTTCTCCCTGGCTTTGTCACTCCGTAAATCACGGAGTCTCAGTGGGGATGGCGGGGTGGTTGGTGGTCCATGGAATTTGCCCTCAACCTCCCCATACTTGTCCTGTCCTGTCTGGCCTGTTACCTGAATCTGTGTCTCTTCAGAGCCTGCAAATGAGTGGAGGCCACGGCAGCCTCTTGCTGACCGACCTCTCAAACTTTTTTATTCATCAGAATCGTGTTAAATGCTGATTCCTAGGCACCCCATTAGACTCTACGCCTGCCTGGCATGGGTACTTTGGGGAAGGTACAGAGGGTTGCTGGGCTGTTCCAGGGGGTAATTTGCATTGTTGAATGTCTATTGTGTTCCTTCTAGCACTCTACTTTCCACGCACACATGGCATTAAACCTGGAAGACCTCTGGGTGCAGTGCTGGTGAGGAAGCCCCGGCTGGACGAGGGGCTGCTGGGGCTCGGACTTGATTCCTGGGCTGGGGGCTGCGGGCTTATTCTCTTCAGTGCGCCTGCTGATGGGATGCCCTGAGAAGTCCTGCTGTGCACTCAGGGGAAGGTGCAGACAGGCTCAGGAAAGACAGACCATGGATTTAAAAATCCCTACTGGAAAATCTTTTATGAGCAAAATAATTTGCATCTAACTGTAGACAATCATTGCTTGAATAATTGGTTTGTTTACAAAGTTGGTCCTATGAACAGATTAAAGTTTTCATTCATGCCTTATCTATAATGTAAATAGGAACTATTACTGCAACCTAAATTAGCTTTAAATTTTGTATCAGATTGCAGTCCAGATTACAAACGGCTGCTTGATAATCTAATTGATAAAACGGAGGAATTTAGTGCTTGGAACCCAGAGTGAAGGGAACAGAACTGCTTTGGCTTCTCAAAAGTGTGTGACTGAGTGGTGACCTGGGGTGAAGAGAAGTGGCTGGAGTCATTACACTGGAGGAGATGATCTGCCCCCGCCTTTCTCAGCTGTCTTCTGGACAAAACAAAAGGGTGATAAATGGAAAAATTCAGCACTGATTTCATCTATGCCCTGAGCTTCTCATACGGTCATTAATGGGCTGTATCTGTGAAGCCTCCATACAGGCACAAAGGAATTAGGCTAGAGTAAGGCGGCCGGCGACCTCTGGCGTCTGGACCGCGTGTCATTTCCTAAAGCCCTTTTGAGTGAAATGACAGTTGCAATGTCGTTGTTCGGAGGAGTGTAATCTCATGTATGAGATGCAGATTTTAAACACCAAAGACAGGAAGCTTGGTGGGAGTGGCTGTCTTCCAAGTGGTTTTCTGTGTTGCCATGGATGAGGCGTGGATGTGTCATCTGTTGGTGAGATCCACTGGTGAAGGGGCTAAGCAAACCATGGAGGTCGGGGGTGTGAAGCTGCATCTCTTCTGGCATCCCAAGGAAATACATTTTGTAAAACTTGTGAATTTGACCCTGACCCTAACCCTGAGTGTTGAAGTCTGGTGCAGTGTCTTGAGCCCTCTTCTGCATTGAGGGTGAATGACTGTAAATGACCGATTCCTCAGTGGTGAAAGTTCAAATGTAGCTTCCCTGAGGAAGCCAGACCTCAGTCACCCGTGTCTCCATTAACACTGCGGCCCCTACGCGGGTGGCTGCAAGTTTCCAGGCCTTCCTTGGAGAAGCAGCTGAGAGGTGCTTGATGATTTGATAACATCAGCCACCTTCTGTCTTCTGTCTAATCACGGTACAAATGATTCTCCTACAAGGAAATGGATCTGGTTTCTTCCTGATCGTTGGAAGAAGCAGCCCGCCTAGGGACTGCACCGTCCTCTGCACTTTTGCAGCGAAGCCTGTGTCTGTCTCCGAGGAGTGTCACGTATGTCATGGGAATCACCTCCTTAATTCTTCCTGCTTTTCAGGGCTCGGGTAGCTCTGCCCGTTTCACCCGCGATGAGCAGTGGGTGGTCTCTGGCTGCTGTGGGACCAGGGCTTGTGTTTCACCCGGGACGAGCAGCGGGTGGTCTCTGGCTGCTGTGGGACTAGGGCTTGGGGGTGCATCATCACATCCGTTGGCCTGTCCAGGTGGGCATCATTGTCTTTTACCTGTTGCCTGAGGCAGCTGTGATGCCATGGGGGTCATGCTTGTCAGGGCCAACCCAGTTCTTCCCGTGTACACCTCTCCTGCTGGAGTGCCTTTCCTTATGATGACATGTTGAATTAGCGTGGAGAATGCAGAGAGGCTCTGGGCCTGTCTCTCCCATTCTTACTCCCTGGAGCTGTGATGCCCGACAAGGGAGCCCATAGCCAGAGGCTCCTTTAAATTTAATTAGAATAAAGATTTGATTACATAGCTAAACACATTTGAAAAGAACTTCACAGATTAAATTCCAGATTCAACCCTTCAGGCCCAGTGGCCACGTTTCAGGGCTCAGCAGCTGTAGATGGCTGTTGTCTTTCTGTGTTGGCTGAGCAGATTGAAGTGTTTCCAGTTCAGCAGGCAATTCTCTTGCATGGCTCTGCCTGTGGTGAGGGCACCTAGGCTGGAGAGCCTCGTGGGGGATCCCTTAGGCCTCTGGCTGGAGCCAAGCTGCATGGTTCCTGTGCCTCGGGTCCTCTGCAGGCCCAGATGGATCCCACCACAGAGCCAGCACTGCCAGACTTGGGTACTGTGTGCAGACAGCAGAGGGGCACGTCTGGGTGTTGCAGGGGCTGGGGCGACTGGCCTCCTTGGCCAGGCTCCTGTCTCCTAGTCTTCAGGGGAAATGCATCCACCATCCATACCGTGCACCAGAGGAAAACTGCAGGCTTCTCTGTGGATGGTGAATTGAGGTCACGCAGAGTGACTAGGTTTGGGCTCCTGGCCAGCGTGGAACCTGATACCTTTAAGTGGAACCTGACATGCCTCCATGTGTACATGGCAAAGAGAATGCAGCATTGTCAACTTGAATCCAGATGTGCTCCCGTTTTGAGGTGGAAGGTTCTGGGAGTATTGGCCATTGGTGATTGTGCTGCCGTGGAGGACTTTGAATGCAGGCACTGGTTTGGGATAACCCTGGTTTCCTGGTCCTGTATGTGGGCATCCCTGAATATCCCGGACTGGAGGAAGGCAGGGCAGATGGGAGGGTGACAAGAGGTGTCAGGTGTTTCCAGCTGTGGGGAGTGATGCCATCAGATGGCCGAGATCAGGATGGTGGTGGCCAGGGACCAAAGCAGGGGTGCGTGGAAATTCCATGTTTCCTGGAGCAAGTGGAGGACCTCTTGAACTCTATTCCTGGGCAACAGTTCTTCCATTCTCAGGAATCTGTGCCATGTAATTGAGTAGCAAATTCCGTAATTGCTCTAATTACTTACTGTTAAGTCCCCATCCCATTTACCATGAATTAACAACAGTGATAACAGTTTGCCTGGTCAAACCTTACCAAGAAAAATCAGTGGACCTAGTTTTAGTTGCCTCCAGTTCCCTCCAAATCAGATTCTTCAGCGGCTTGTGTCCCCACACTTGCTGCAGTTCCTCCTGGGCCTGGCAGGCACATTCCAGACATTCATAGCTCAGCTCAGATGCAGGCGTGCACATTATTTATAGAAAATCGCACTGCGCTGTGATCGGCTTGAGCTGACGTTCTCTAGGTGGGAGGCGGAGGTTCAAAAGTTCTAATGGGATGAAATTAGAAATATGAATTTTAAAAATTCACGTGTTATGAACTCTGTTCGGTGATTTTCTCTGAAATGAGAGACTATTTGCAGATGAGGCAGTTAGCCTGCAGCTCTCCTTAGATCTGTCCTAGACCTCGATGCCGTCCTTTGGCCTCTTCCTGGGTGTGGGGTGCTCTGCTTGAAGCAAAACCAAAGGAAAGAACATGGTCTGCATCACTACTGCAGCCAGCTCAATGCGCACACCCACTAGGAGGGGCGTTTGATCACTTAACATTTTAAATGCATTTAACATTAAACCAGCAAGTCAGCCAGTGCTTTCTGTAAGCAAGCTGCCTGGCTCATGGGAACCTGACACTTGACTTTTCGGAAGAGAGTACTTGCTTCTGTGGAGTGTCAATATTTGTCTCATTTCTTGAGACTCTGCTCAAAGTGATGAACGTGAGTAAATTAGGACCTTTTTTTTGTAAATTGGGCCACAGAGCTCTCCAGGCACAGTCAGAGGAGTAAATGGCTGTGAAAGATGCTGCCTGATATGAGCTATGGCCAGGCACTTTGGAACCTGGAAACCCATCTCCAGCCTTTCAAAGGACACAGAGGAATATAAAATGCAGATGGGAGGGTTCATATTTTGGGCATCTCTGTTCTTTTGAAATCAAAGTGCAAAGAAAAAGTTTTGCCTTGAGGTCTTAACCCATACTTGTTTTTCTCCAGAGGTTTTAAGATTTTCTTAACTGCTTTTTTCTCCCCCGATCCTTGAGGAACTTCTATCTTCATATCTTCTTAAAAGATATGGTTAAATTCAACACTGAAATTTAAAAACATGCTTTCATATTTTTCTTTAAACTGATGTATCTGACATTGGTGAAGAACTAACTGGGAGTATTGGTTTATTTTTAATTTTTTGAGACAGTCTTGCTGTGTTGCCCAGGCTTGAATGCAGTGGTGTGATCTTGGCTCACTGCAGCCTCACCTCTTGGTTCACGCCATTCTCCTGCCTCAGCCTCCTGAGTAGCTGGGATTATAAGTGCCTGCCACCATGGCTGGTTCATTTTTGTATTAGTAGAGACAGGGTTTCAACATGTTGGCCAGAACTCCTGACCTCAGGTGATTCGCTCACCTTGGTCTCTCAAAGTGCTGGGATTACAGGCATGAGCCACCACACTCGGCCTGGGATATTCTTGATTGTAACTGTAATAGATTGCTTTAATAAAAAAGAAATAGAACAACAACAAAAAAAACTGTCTGAAAAGTCCCAAAATTAAAGAGCTCACTTGGACAGGGATTTGGACACCAGTTGAATGGCCCAGCACAAACCATAGTTACATGGGCCACTAGGCCTGTTAGATCCTTAGGGTACTTGAAATCGTGGGGATATTTGCATTTCTGCCTCTGGATATCGTGTTGGTATGAATTCGGCTAGTGTTTGAGGGCCAGGCTCAGATCCGGGAAAACAAGAGCCCCTGCCCTCACAGCACTTCTCTTCCGTGTGTGTGTGTGTGTGTGTGTTAGGAAAATAGAAAGCATAAGATTTTTTTTCAATGAGCTGGGAAGATGGAAAAACAAGCTTAAGATGTTTACTTGTTCAGAAGAAGGGAAGTGCAAGGAGTACTCAGCTTTGCTGCTGCTGAAGGAGGCCCCTGGCCGAGGCTGTTTGAGAGGTGGAGTTTCTCTGAGAAAGGTGGTAAGAGGCAAATAGGATGCCCCATCTGGTTTACCAGAGATGGGGAAAGTTAGTATCCCCAAAACAGCCTCAGCATTCTGGCAAAGGCTTTGGAAAACCAGCTACGGTGTGGGACCTTGTTGGCCACTGGGTAGAAGGAAAACATTGCTGGTCCTGAGGACTATACTGTTCTTCCACTGCTATAAAGAACTATCTGAGGCTGGGTAATAAGGAAAAAGTTTAATCGGCATACAGTTCTGTGGGTTGTACAGGCTTCTACATCTGGGGAAACTTACAATCAGAGTGGAAGGTGAAGGGGAGGCTGGCATGTCTTCATATGGCTGGAAGGGGAGAGAGAGTGAAGGGGAAGGTGCCATGTACCTCCAAACAACCAGATCTTGGGAGAACTATCATGAGGACAGCACTTGGGGGATTGTGCTAAACCATTAGAAACCACCCCCATGAGTCAATCACCTCCCACCAGGGCCCACCTCCAACACAGGGTTACAGTTCAGCATGAGATTTGGGTGGGGACACAGAGCCACACCATGTCGTGCTTCCCATTCTTCTGCACATGCTTTGCAAATGGTTCTGTCATTGGTTTTTGTTTCTGTTGATACATAATATATGTACATATTTTCAGAGTGCATGTGATATCTTGATTCATCCCAATATTGATGAAATCTGTGTACTTGGGATGTCTTTCACTTTAAATATTTTCTTTTCCTTATGCTGGTAATGTTCAAGTTATTCTCTCCTAGCTGTTTTGAAATACACAGTAGATGACCCACTGCCACCCCCCTGCTGATATATCAATAGTAGGTCTTGTGCTCCCATTACGCTGTGTATTTGTGCCTGTTACTAGCCTCTGCCCATCCTGCTTATGAGTGGGCTCTGCTGGGCCCTGTTGACCACCTACTCTTGGCCTCCATGAGATCTGCTCTCAGCTCCTGCTTAAGAGTGAGAACGTGCTCTGTTTCTTTGCTTGGCTGGTTTGTTTGACGTAATGTCCTCCAGCTCCATCCATACTGTTGCGGATGACAGGGCTCTCCGCTGTGTGGTGGAGTATTGCTCCTGTGTATGTACAGGCCACGTTCCCTTCATCCCCTGTTGACGGGCACTCAGGTGATCCCGGACGTTGGCTGGTGTGGATGGTGCTGCACTGAAGCTGAGAGCAGTCACTGGCTTTATACTCAGGGGACGTGAGCCACTTTGATGTTCTCAAGCAGCCTATCCCCAAAGCCCTCCGTAGAATGCCACATTCATTTGTACCCACGGCTTCTTCCACTAGGATGAACAGCTGGGAAGGGGCTTTGAGTGAATGCTTGGGTTTCTGTCTTTAATTGGTACCCAGCTACACTGGCCAAGCAGGGGTCCCAGTGACCCTGGACACTACCTCACATAAGGTCCAAAGATGCAGTTAGGTTATTTTTTTAACTTAAAAAAAAATGCTTTTGACCTGGTTAAGCTATAGCATTATCAGTTAGAGTTTTTCTATATTGGAAAGGTGTATATTTTATTTTCTAAGAAGGAAAGAAATCCTGTTAAATACTCTAACCACAGATTAAATCATGTCAAGGAAAGAGGTACTATTTTGGGGGAAAATTACCCCTTCATGTCAAAGATCAAGGAGATGACTTACATTGTTTAATTGAGTTAATTATGAAATCTTAAGTGGTTTTAAGAAGATGAGCTGTGGATGCTGCAAGACATGAGGCTGATACTGATTTAATGTTAGTCAGCCCTGACAGAATGTGGCTAATATTTAAAGCTTGCTCCAGTATTGCTTGATAGATTGCAAGTTAATGTAAAGATCTGTTTGATGCTTTTATTTTACAAAATATGATTGAGAAAAAGTTTGACAGCCAAGGAACCGCCTTCAACCAATTTCTTCCTAATTTCTATCACCAGAAAATTTTGTCCTGTTAATTCCAGAATTTACTTTTGGAAAGTTCCCATAAGGAGAGCAGAGGTGTTGGTGGTTGAATCATGACTTGAATTTAGGTGAAGATCGTTAAATATTTCATAGTCGTGTTTGTCTTGGTGGTTTTAGCAATTTTATATTAAATTTAGAACTGTGAGTCAAACCAAATGCGTTCTTTTGCTTTTGTGATACTCCTTTGTATGACTATACTGGTAAAGGATGATAAAATGTGTATAGGGTATTTTTTCTGTGTAGATATTAGGATTTTTAGGTAAACAAATCATTCTTCTAATATACACTGTGCTGTGTGTTGGGTCCTTTGTATATTAGTTGAATCACTATAATGAGGACCACTTGAAAGTCTGTTTCTATACCAGATCTTTTATATGTTGACTTGTGTTATGCAAAATCCTTCATCCTGTAAGAAGACTAAGCAATGGGTTGGAGGAGAGATTTAATCACCCATTAGGTCTATTCCGAATGCCCAGAATTGAATGCAAGTACTAATTATGTTTTTGAAGTGAGGTGTGTGTGTGGTGGACTCCTTTTTAGGTCATAGGAGGGTGGTAAAGCAAAGATGAGATTTGCTGATGAACATTTGTGCATATGCTAGTGGAGAAGTCATATGACTTGACTGCACCTGCGTACTCTGATTTTGGTTTCGTTAGTGTCCATAGCCACAAGCCTCAGCCGCCTCTGGGACCCACCCTGAGGGGCTGTGGTGAGGGTTATTACAGAGTTGTGTGTCTTAGCGAATGACACAAACGGTCTTATGGGCCTCCTTTGGCTTTGTTTGAACCTCTAGATTGTTAAACTAAGTTTAACATTTTGAGGATTATAAATTGTGATTCTTGTCTAAGAAGAGGTTTCTGTTGTCTCTGATGACAAGAGCCACAATACAGATGGTCCCTGGCTCCCAATGGTTACATTTGTGATTTTTTTTTCAACCTTGTGATGGTGTGAACTAGTCACACTCAGTGCATTGTTTGGCCCGAGATGGGCTGCCTCTGGATGAACTCATTGTAAGTTGAAACTATTATGTCAAATGCACTTTCTATTTAGGATATTTTCAGCTTACGCTGGGTTTATTGGAACAGTTTCATCCCATGGTAAGTCAGGGAGCATATATGCTCATAAAAGTAAAGAGGACCTCATAGATACCATGAGATATAATGTCTCTGATGTTGTAGAGATACGATGAAAACAATCAAGTGGGACTTGGAAGCCTTGGAGGGACTCACAAGGGCGGCTCCTGGAATGCAAACTTGAGCGCCACTGGCTTCTGGATGTGACATCTGTGCCTTCTGCTTAGCCCAGTGGGTTATTGGCTGCTCCTGAGGGCAGAGAGGTCCAGTGTTCCTGTGTTTAGGTGTTTGAGCTGCCTTAAGAGGCTAGGTCAATTCTCACTGGTGTCTTCAGGGCTTTAGGTCTTCTGAACAAGCAAGAGGAAGGGC
Organism: Macaca mulatta; assembly: GCF_049350105.2. Lineage (NCBI taxonomy): Eukaryota > Metazoa > Chordata > Mammalia > Primates > Cercopithecidae > Macaca > Macaca mulatta. The sequence continues at coordinate 726,262 of NC_133416.1, read as the reverse complement.
GACTTTGTAGAGCTTTGGAAATCTCAATGGACTTCAGGGCCATCCCCCTTGGCAGGAGAGAACCCCACTGGAGGCGAGCAGGGTGCCCTGCATGCCTGTGCTGGGCCCAGGCATGTATGGACGTTGTGAGGGCCACAGGACACAGATCGGTCTTGGTTCACAACTGGTGTCGATGGCCACGCAGCATTTCTGCCAGGTACGTGAGTGCAGGGACTTGGGTTTTGGGGTGTGCGTCCTGGTTGCCTAGTTGCTTGGAAGACCCCTATTCAGACCCCAGCCTGAGTCACCGTGATAGGCCTCCCGCTTCACATGCCACACGGAAGCCGTGGCATCGGTCACTGACGCCCACCAGCTGTCAGATGTGCATGTGTATCTTCCCTGGTCTCGTGATGGGTCTTGTTTTGAGGTTATAGTGAACGTTCTTTAAGAGGGGTTTTGGATTTTTTATGTTGTTTGCAAGGAGGCAGCAGGGAGTGCTTGAGCAGTGAGATCCCCTTCCCAACCAATGCAATTTCAGATCACAGCAGGTAATTAGGGCAACGGAGCTGTGGGATCACCTACCGAACCAATGAGAATTCGGATCACAGCAGGTAATTATGGCAGCGGGGCGGGTGGCAGAACCCTGAACTGTGGCTGTTTCTGGTGTCTTGCCCCGCGGACAGAGCGTGCTGGGGCCTCCGTGGTCCTCTGTGGGGTGAGTGGAGCGCATGAGCTGGGTGCTGCTGGGCTGTGGCTGGCTCCCCAGCCCGGGGTTTATGCAGGACTGGTTCTTAAGACAACTTGGAACCCAGAAAGCAGCACGAGGAGAACGGATTTGTGCGTTTCTGGATCCTTAGTGCTTCCCAGTCTCAGATGCTGTGCAGGCTCTGAAGGGTCTCGCCAGGAAGACTTGCACAGTCGGCCCCCAGGGTGGAGTGGGGCTGCAGCAGGTCTTGCAGGAGCTGGAAGTGGGGGTGAGTGTCTCGCAAGCGGGACCTTTCAAATGGGCCCAGCAGGATGCATCCGTTGAAATGGTGCCACCTAAAGCAGGGCTGTGGCCAGCAGGGCCTGAAAGGCTACAGCAGGCTCTGTTTCTGCTCTCTCTTGAAAGAGTCTCTGCATGGTTTTCCTTGGTTTTTGTCTGTTTGGAGGACGCTTCCCCCTTTCTTGGGCTTACCTAGCCTTCTGAGCTTCCTTGTTGAGTATGACAAAGCCCTGAGAAGGCATTTTTATCGCATAATTATGTTATCCTGGTGGCTGGATAAATGACCTGCAAATGTGGG